>NC_082345.1:21755973-22391219 GCF_027477595.1 Haemorhous mexicanus | reverse complement strand
TTTTGGTTGGGGGCTTTTTTGGTGGTTTTGTTTTGTGTTGTGTTGTTTTGGTTTTTGTTTTGGGTGGGTTTTTTTAGTATGGTCCTGACATGTTTTTACAGAACTCTCATGAGGGAAGAATCAAACATAAATTTTGCTTACCGGTGCTGTGGTGTCCGCAGACTAGCATGTAATTCTCAACTCTACCTCATTAAAAAATTTAATCACACTTTGGAAGAATTAGAGAAGGCAACCATTAACTTAGAAAATGAAAAATTGACTATCCGTGTCTGGTTGGATTACATTATATAAAAAGTTTATGTACAATATATCATAACGTGTTTACATTATATAAATTATTCTTGTACAGTTGTTACACTAACAAATGTAACTAAGTAAATCTTCCAGTCTTTCAATCATGTCTTTATTTTTAACTAAAACCACAGTATAATTTCGTCCAATCTTTCCTGGCTGGGGGAAGAAAATCAAATTAAATTGCTAGATGACTTCACTTCTTTTTATTTCCAGATGACTCAAAAACTTAAGTCTCAAGTGTTTCCTGAAGCTTTCTGTGCCCTCAGATAGCTACAGTCTTTGTTTTCTAAAAGTAACTTCAGTACACACTAACTTGCACGGAATAATATTTAAATAAGAATTTACCTAAGATTTAAATCAAGAGGCTAAAGATGCTTCAGGTCAAGCTCAAGATCCAATTTCACAGACAAAAAAGAGAAAGTAAAGTACGAATACCTGTCTTTTCTGCTTTCATTGGTACTTACTAGCCAAGTCATAAGAGTGAACAGAAAATTGAGATAGACAAAAGATGTAGGAAAGATAATCAAAGACAGAATTAATAAAATACATCCAAGCACAAAGGTTTTTAAACGGCATACAGAAGAGCACTCTGTGGTCACATGATGATTTGCTTTAGTTGTCATGTAATATGTCTGTGACTTGAATTTTTAACAAAAAATGAAAAAAAAAAACAAAACTCTTCTTGCCCCTCAGCACTGGCAGCCGAGAAGGATGGTACACCTGTTTTTAAGTTCCCCAAATGGAGAGCTAAAGGCAAGCCTATCCAGGAAGTAGTTGCAGCCTACAAATCAGTTGGAGCAGAGTTAAATGTCCTTCCATTCTGTACACAGTTTATCCCCATGGATGTTATTGACTGCCCAAAACATGGCTCTATTATTTACCATCCATCCATCCTCCCACGCCACCGGGGAGCTTCTGCAATAAACTGGTGAGTTCTGTGCATCAAAACCACGTGTTTGTCACGTTAGGGTGCTGGTCTGCACCTGTTACTCTTGTAAATGCTGCAGTTCTCCTGACTTGCAAATGCTCTGAAGGAACTTCTCTGGAGCAGCTGACTATTTGGTACATGAACTGCCCTTCATACCTGGGATTCATTATTATTTCCAATGTGAGCTCAGCTGCTACTCTGGGAGGATCAGTGGTGTGAGCTGTACATTCATATATTTTACTCACATGCATGAATCAACAATCTGGAGTTTCCATAAGCAGGACACTGCCCTAGTGGCTCATCCCCACAAACACTCGATAACTATCACAGGAATGTCTGATACCAATCCTAAGATTTCACAGAGTGGAAGGGAGAAGAGAGAACCCACAAGAAAAAAACCTTATCTCACAAGGTAGGCTCAAATCATCACCCTAAAAGAACTACACTGCAAAAGCAGCCTCAACAGACTCAAATCTGGCACTCTTGTGATGACAGAAATGGCATTATCACAGTGTCTAAATTCAGTAAGAAATTATCTAAATATGGAGAAACAATTAAAAAATAATCTTAAAGGCAGCATGGTGATTATCTGAATCCACAGTGTTGTGGATTCAAAGCAAAAGTATACTTAGTTTTGTTTAATTTTAATCCTTTCTGGAAAAAGTACTACGCTGAAATACTTAAACAGAGGTGTTGAGGAGACTATTAGAGAGGTAAAGACTTCAAAAAATGTCAGTTATGTCCAAGTGTGTAAAGTAAAATAGCATAAACTCAGCAGAAAATGAGAGTGAGACGATCCAGAAAAGAACTGAAGAACCAGCTTTTTAAGGCACAAAATATAATACCAACAATTCCTCCAAATATGTTAAAGCTTGGAGGTATATAAGTGATAGAGGTGTGGTATTTAACAAAGGTATTTTATCAAAGAGAATACCACAGTAGGAAATCTGTATTGGTATTCAGGATGGAGAAGCTTAACCTACAGTCCTTCTTTGTGTGGAATAAGTCAAAACAATTATCTTGAGCTGAACTGTGAGCAGAAGACATTTTCGTGAACTGATGAAGGAATAAGAAACTCTTTGTCAGTACCACAGGACTTCAGCAAACACAGGTTTGAGATGACCTGCAACATTTCTGTTTCTTAAGGCTATGTTGATGCAGGTGACTGGGAAATAGCAAAAGCAATACCAGTTTTAAAAAGGCTGAAAGTGAAAGCCAGGAAACTTTAGATCAATGACTCTGATTTAAGTCTGTAATAAGGAATACTCTTTCTATGCAAATGAGTAAATGTGATAGTAAATGGGAGAGTAAGAAAATGAGAGATCAAATTCAAGGTTAAGAAGCATTACACAATGCACACAAGGGAGAAACCTACCTGACTATATATAAGCAGTGTTAAAGTTAATTGTTGTTACTCAGAAAAGGATTGTTGTTACTCACCATGGAAGGATCCATTCATTCAGGAGTTGGACTCAATGGTCCTTGTGGGTCCCTTCCAACTCAAAATATTGTAGGATTCTGTCATTTTAAACACTGCATCTCAGCTGGAACATGAACTAGCTAAGTTCAGAAAAGGCTAAGAAAGATGTCAAGGATATAGGACAGCTTTCACATGACTGGAGACAAATGATGGAGTCTTCAGACTGGAAAAGAGGTCATTGGGAAGGACATATACTAGCTGAGCCATGGAAGACTCTTCGAGCTTCTGCCACTCTGTTATCAGCGGCCCTTTGTGGCAGGAGCTGGTGGACAGAGGGGGCACATGGTTGTTCTCACCTTGTCACCTATCCAGCATCAGAGACATTTGCTTATAAAACCTTCTTTTCCATGCTGAGGACATCCATTTCTCACTAGTGCTCTTTTGGAATTTTTACATAATAAAAACCATAAGAAATGCAACTAAATATGTGAAAGATCTGATAAGGGCTGGCCAAATTTCCATAAGCTTTCACTTCTGTTATACCTGCCAACTTTCCCCGTTGTCTTTGGAGTTTGTCCCTTGTTCATCCAATATGTACTTCAGTGTACTTCACTCATTTTATTAATGCAGCTTTCAGTGCTTATAATTAATAATGAGTTTTCCTGTGTATAAGCCAGATCTCAGACAATCCTGTTACAACATGGGCTGCTGAGGGAATACTTACATGAGATACGTATTATTTAAAATAGCATTGAAGTTTGCATGCATACAAATGGCTGAAAACATGCAGGAAATATTTTTCTCACCATTTCTCACTGCTCCCTTACACACACTTTAGGGAGTTCCATCATTCTGAGGCGTGCCAAAGGAGAGCTGCAAAATTTTAGGTGGCTGAAACTCCCTTTGGATGCAGATGCAAATTCTGAGCTGAGGTAAATCAGCACAGGTCTAATGTAGGCATTACTATGTTCATGCACAGCAGCTGAGAATCTGGCTGGAAAGCTTTAATTCCACTAATAACTTTTCCTTAAACAGTTGCATATTTATAATTTTCTACTCTGAGTTTAATTCTGTTTCAGCTGTGTGGGAAATGTAATTTCCTTGTTGACCTACAGATGAGCCATGAGGCTTAGCTAATTACAATCAAAAATTATTAAGACAATATTTTGTTAGATGCTTCCATCTTTCAAATTCTGTCATAGCTGTTGCACACCTTTTGCTCGGAGTGTCTTACCATTAATAATACTTTAAAAATAATTATCACAGTGAGCTATGTGGGACAGCCTGGGTTCACTTGCAGCGTTTCCTATGTCACTTTGTGGAAATCACACATCAACAGTGTCAAATCTTTGGGTTCCTGGCTCGGAAGTGAGCAGTGAAAATACAGCAAAGATTGTTAGGATTTTCTTTTCTATCTTCCTAAAGAAAATGAATATAAACATGAATGTAACATGTGAGTTGATATTCCTAACTACTTTATTTTTTTCTGTATTTACTGTAAGTATTTTTTTATACCCAGGACTTTAATTCAAGGAGATAAGAAAGCAGGATTTACTATTTTTTGGGCTGATGATGGTTTGGACACTGGACCAATACTTCTACAGCGAGAATGTGATGTTGGCCAAAATGATACTGTGGATGACCTGTATAACCGGTTTCTCTTCCCAGAAGGAATAAAGGCTATGGTATGTTTACCTGTACTAAATACCATCTTTTTAAGAGGAAAAGGGTTGAAAGTAAAGGAAATACAGACAAGATGTATGCATTTGGAAAGACAGACGTTGTGATTCTCAGCCAAATTCTAGACTTCACTGGAGCTGTGTGGCTGCCCAACAGCTGAGGATGTTACCTCAGAATATTTGTTGCTGACAGCAGGCAGAGCATATTCTGTTTCCACAGATGGCATGAAGTTGAATTTGTTTGGAATGTGGCTCTTCCCCTACAAGACAAAATCCTTTAAAGGCTCAGCAGCAACAAAAAAATTAGGTGTGAGATTTTTAAGAAAAAAATGGCAGTATGGTGTTTGAGGCTCAGAGTTCTGGTGGATTGGCTTTGGGTTTTCTATGCTTGTCATTTTTTGTTTTTTTTTTTTAAATGAATAAAAGAAAATGCACAAAAAATATTCAGCATTGCTCCTTAGAGATTGTTTTTTCTCCCTTCATTTAAATGCAGAAAAATAACTTTTTGCAGAGAGAAAAAGGGAAAAGTTTGATGCAGTCATACTGAGCCATATTTTTGTTCTGGAGAATTCAGACAGCTGCTCTAAGTTTGGTGACTAGGTACTCCCATGAAATTCTGGAGGCTATTTCTTTTGTCAGAGAGACTCAAGGAAACACACGTGTTTGTTCAGGGCAGCACTGATTCCTTAGAGTTTGGAAATACTAGGTTTAAAAACCCCAAACCAATTCACCTTGTGGCAGAAAGTCTTTTGCTGTCATTCTGAAGTATGACTGAAGAAAAAAAGGTGAATCAAGCTAACATTAAATCTTCTATTTTTTCATGTAGGTGGAAGCTGTACATCTAATTGCTGATGGTAAGGCCCCTCGTATACCTCAGCCTAAAGAAGGGGCAACATATGAAGGGATCCAGAAAAAGGAAAATGCAGAGGTAGTGTGAAGTAACACTGTTTTTTTTGTGCATAGTGCTAGAAAAGTTATTAATTCAGATTACAGTAGCAGCAATATGAAGTTAATGTGAATTTTAACTGAGTTGTTTCCTCACCTCTTTTTCCTGGAATACCTCTTAGGATGCATGTAACGGAGCCCTAGGTTAAGTTCCATTTTCCTTTCAGCAGTTTCATGTATTTAGAAACTTGGTGTCCTATTCAGGATCGTGTACAGGCAGCTAAGAGGCAGCTGCAATTTCAGTGGATTCTTAGTAAGCCACCATACTTTTGAATACAACATCGAATAAAGATCACTCTCTTTGTTTGCCAACAGGCCATATAAAATTCTCTGCCAGAAATACATTTGATTTTAGGAAAAAAATGTTTTGGCACCTTTCCTTCTAGTGCCAAAAATATAATGTAGGCCGTATAAACAACAGATAAAAATATTAATTGAATTCCCATATGAGAATCATTTATCTAAGCACCCCTACTGCATTAGATGATCTTCTTTGTGGTTGGGAAGGTGTGGTGGTGCATCCTGGCATGTCTTGATTTCCTAGATCTTCTGGGAACAACCTGCAGCAGCTTTGCACAATTGGATTCGAGGGCATGATAAAGTGCCTGGAGCATGGACAACAATAAATGGACAGGTATGCTCTGAAAACCAGAAGAATATTCTTATCTATACTCTCTTTTAGACTCTTATTTATTATAAAATTAAAGATACCTGCATACAGGTGAATACAAATGACTGTTACATTGGAGTAGCTCTAGTCTGATGACTTTACGTTTTGTGTTTATCTAGAACAGGGGCCTAAAGAAATACGCAGAACGCAGTAGTTTAAAGTTTTTTAATAGCACAATTCATTTAATTTGAAGAAAGATAAGTACAATATCTGAAAAAAGAAAAGAGACATGGTACAAAGGTATGAAGAGTAGAACCAAACTGTGCCAGTCATTTTGGGAAGCAGGTATGCATTACAGTATAATACAGCCCATTTATAGTGGTCAACATCACAGTATGGACAGCAAAATGAAACACTGTGGGCTGCTGAAATAACAGAGGATTTAATTTTAAGGGGATTTGGGCCTATATAGTTTGTAGAAATAAATCTATAAAATTTTATAGAGTGGTCGCTCATTCTGGGCATGCACTGTCAAAAGCTGCTCCCTTTCCTGCACTGGTTGCAGCATGCACATTGTTACAGCTCAGCTACTTTGCAGGTTTAGGCAATTTGCAAAGTTTTACATGTTCTGAGTTGTAAAGATCTAGAATTGTTGTAACATGTTTTCCATGTGTAGGTAATTATATTTTATTTCTATTATATTAACTTCAAAACAGTATAATTGTTAAAACTTTACAGCACACTTAGAGTCTGTGCACTTTTAATTACATTTCTTTTTAGGTGGTTACTTTTTATGGCTCATCATTACTTGATGCTTCAGTGCCTGCTGGACAAGAGCTGACAATAAAAGGTGCTTCAAGACCAGGACTTGTGACAAAGAATGGTCTAGTAGTTTTTGGAAATGATGGGAAGATGGTAAGTGCTCAGTCTGGCAAGCATAAGCATGGATGGAATAGTTTTAGCAAGAAGGGCAGGTAGTGTGGAACTGTCAAGCTAGATAAATCCAGGTGCTAACGACTGACAGCTGATTCATTTGGATTTTATCAATCCTCTACCATCCTATAGAGAAGATGTTCATGTTCTGCTTTTCACTCAATCTTTAGTCATTTCCTATATGAAGTAAAATCTGTTCTTACTAGAAGAGAATTTAAAAGACAGGTACGAGTGGCCTGTGCTAAATTGCCTGCATCATATCAGCTTTCCTGCAAGCAATTTATTTCACTATTTCAATCACCCTATTAATGCCTAAAAACTCTTCATCCAAGGATGTGCTACCTCCCAAACAATTTAAAATCATATCCTCTCATTTTTCAGGTACTAGTGAGAAATCTGCAGTTTGAGGATGGAAAAATGATCCCTGCATCTAAATACTTCTCTGCTGATGAAACAACTGCCCTGGAATTTACAGAAAAGGAGAAAAAGATTGCAGAAGATATCAGAGTAATTCACTAACCTGCTTCAGTGGGATATTATTCAGACAAAAGCTTTACATATTTATTTTTGGCAAGGCATATCTTTTGTTTAGTCATGCAAGTAATTTTTTGATAAAATGTACTCAAAGTATATGGGGGTGAAGGTTTAGTTATTGCTATTAATTCAGGTGGGGATTCACTAATGTACTTGTCTCACTTTACAAAGTTTTCTTTCAGATACAGGTAATACAAAAAGAGTGAGTGCAGGTAATGGTAAATATCTACAAGTGATGAAGGTGGGGTGAGGAAAAACAGACTGAGCTTCACCTCGTAGAAGTGAGGTTTTCAACATTGGCAGACTTGGACAGTTCTTGGAATCCTTTTTTCACTGTGGTGTTCATCACTAGGATGTGCTCAGAATGGGCCTGTTGGACATGCTCCAGGGAGTCTCAAAACAGCCTTCTTAAAGCAAAAGGCAGCAGTTTTCTCATTGTACATGTGTGCATTTCTTCTGCCACAACCACAGACAAGGGGCTGGCTGCCAGAGGGATTGGGAACAGCTAGAGCAGAAAACTCAGAGAGGAACTTTTCTGCCCTCTCCTGAGATCTATCCCTATGTAGTGTCAGGCACTTAGCTGAAAGCCGCATTTATCATTAAAGTTTCGTGCCAAATGAATCATAGATGTCTTCCCTTGTGCTGACTCTGCTGCAGAGTTATTAATTTTTGGCACAGGTCAGGAAGCTTACTGTACTAATATTTTAAGCTGCTGATTCAAGATTTCCTTGAACCTGCTTGCCAGCAACCTAAATGCTGCCTGGAGCTATTGAATGAGAAAATTATGAAAAGAAGTATAAACGGATCAGTTGATGACACTGCCTGCTAACTGTGAAACTCAGTTATAATTAATTGAAATATTACATTACCAGTTACTGAACTGTTTATTTCTCCATCTCATGCATGCAGCTTAAACTGCTTCTCAGCCTTGGCCAGGTGCCTGAAATACCATCAATCCATTCATAAAGTGCCCCAGGCTGTCCTTACCTATACTGATGACACATTCTGTAATGCAATAGGAACTTATTATTTGGAGGATAAAACATCTTTTAAAGATGGGCCTGAAAAGTTTTAGCATTACACCATTCCGGTTTCTTGCCTGATTGGGTAAAATTACCATAGACAAAATACTATATTTTGATCATGTAATTATACTGAAAAATGTCTTGTCTGACATCATTCCTCTAGACTGTTTTAGACCCTCTTAAAATAACTTAATGTTTTAGAAACCTGTGAAATAATATATGTTGTAGGTAAAAATACTATAGAAAATACAGTTTGATAAATACTTTTTGCTATTAGATGATTATTCATTATTGCCTCTGTTGTTGTTCTGTATTATTAGGCTATTTGGAAGGGAATTTTAAGCAATGTTGCTGCAATTGAGGATTCCACAGACTTCTTCAAATCTGGAGCATCCTCTATGCATGTTGTCAGGTAGGAATATTCAAAATAAGAAAATTGTAAAGCCAAAGTTAATGAGAAAAGTTGTCTTGGTGCATTTCAATCAGTGGTGTTAAAAAAACGAATCTCTCTATGTTTTCCAATACTCTTAACATTCCCTTTCTTACCTTGGAATCATGAGCATTTCTTCTCCCAAAGTTATGAGATATTGCTGTAATCCTGCGCTTTCTACTGAGGGAAAATTCCCCACAACTTCAGGAACATGGTGCCCAGGGGAGCATGGTGATGCTCAAACCTGTCTGTGTGCAGCCACAGGTATCTCCAGACCAGGAGATTGACTGGGAACCTGAGCAAACACCTCCCCAGAGGGAAAGAGAAGCCTTTCACAGAAAAAATTGAGCCCATGCTTAAAGATGCACTAAGTTTGTCATGGCTTGGGTCACCTCGTTTGCCTTCTTTTTACAGCACAGACCATAATATAAAACCAGCATTTTTAAACAAACTGATTATTGTGCTGGTTACCTACCAAGCTCAAAATCCTCCATATATTGGTTGGAGTAGTCCCAAATACTACTTTCCAATGGCGTATCAATATCTTCTAGTAATTGATTTTCAAAAGTTTTATTGAGAGTATTCCAGAAGTGACATTTTCTTTTTCATAGCATCCACAATTAAACCAACAGATTTCAGGAAAGTGCATAATTTCTGTGTCCTTGTCAGAGAAACACACACACAAATTCACATGCATACAAACTGAGGCCCAGTTTTGATCCCTTTTGCCCTTCTAATGATTCAGTTATCTGGATAATTCTTTAATTTTTAAGTAAACTTACTCCTTCTTCAAAATCTTTAGAATGCTAGAAGAGATCAAACAGAAACATTGTGGACTGCAGCTACAGAATGAAGATGTGTATATGGCCACTAAGTTTGCAGACTTTATTCAGATGGCTGTCAGAAAACTCAGAGGAGAAGACAAAGAAGAAGAGTTAGTCATTGATTATGTAAGGCCTTTAATTTTGCATTGTTGCTTAGTCTTTCCTGAGTTTTAGGGGAGACATTTAGACAATGCATTTAGACAATGCATTTTATAAGACTGCTTGATGCAGTAGGAAAGCAAACTACTTGGTTATACAAACTTTTATATATTTGTATCTGGTTTCCATTACATTTTACTTCTAACAGCCACATATATAGGCTAAAATGTGTCTGGATATTGGCTGCAGATTTCAAATGCTTGTTAAACTACATTAAAATATTAATTATTATAATTTTAAAATAATTTAGTTTTTATTTCACCCAGGTTTCAAAAAATATGAACAACATGACTGTGAATATGCCATACCAATGCTTCATAAATGGGAAATTTATAGATGCTGATGATGGAAAAACATATGACACTATAAATCCAGCAGATGGATCAGTAAGTAATTTCTAAATATGATTGACACCAGTTTATTTCATTGGTATTGCCTATTAAAAATATGAAACATCACCTGAATATTGCTAATTTCAAAACTTAAATTTTAAAACTTTAATTTTAAAATATAATAAATTAAACAAAGTCTAGAAATAATTTCAAATTTCAATTTACTTTACATTTTGCGTATTCTACGATTTTTTCCATTTGAGTCAAGCTGCAAAGCAAAAATAACCTACATTTATTTCAATTATTACATCACTTTTCACACCCAGCTGAACATTTTACCTTGATTTCATTCTTGTTTAGCTTTGCAAAGAGAAATTGCTGGAGTTTATTTGCTAAAGAAATGTTCCTTTCAGGATATTTGGTATATTTCCTGTCAGTAATCAACTTCTTTCTTTTTTTGCTTTTTTAATAAATCTGATACCTTAGGGTAATTTTGACGCCAAAATGTCCCTTTAAATTCCCACTAAGAAAAATAACTTTTCAATAGGAAAATACATACTGTTGCACTTTAGTCCTGAATTACCCAATATTGGTTGAGCAAATCATAACTGTGAATTATAAATAAGAGAAGTGATTCTGATGTTCATGTAGCTGCCATTTAATTCTGAAGTAAATGATGGCTCCTGAAATCAATGACAAAAATTTCACTATCATTAGAAGTCAGACTCTGATACTTTTCCTAAAACTCATTATAGAATGGAATGAAACTCAAAACCATTCTGTGTTAGGATTTACAATGTGTGTATTTAGAACACAGTCATCATAAAATACTGTGTGTTGCTGTTGGTCTATGAAAACAGAAGCTCCATTCCTTAGAAATGGAACACGTGGGAGCTGTTTTAGCATGTTGAGATATTAGATTGTGATACCACACAAAAAGACTTCCAGCTTTTGTTGGAAGTGTAAAACCAATACCACATTGGTTTTATATATGGAAAGAAAGGGTGAGATCCAGTGGGACAGTATAGTATAAGCTGGGCAACTGCAACAAAGGGAAGAAATTACGAGGAGGACACCATTGATATCAGAAGGCTAATGAATTACTATATGATATGATATGATATTTATATTATAATTATATTATATTATTCTATACTATATTACATCTAAACTGAATCTGCACCAGCACTCAACTCAACCAAACAGAATCTTGTCACTGTCTGCTGACCAACAGTCTGGACATGCACTTGGCCCTGATAGGCCAAGGAAACAAAACATCATCACTTTGGGTAAACAATCTCCATATTGCATTCTGCTTTTGCACAAACACAGGTGCAGCAAATGAGATAAGAATTGTTTCTCCTTTCTCTGAGGTTCCTCGCTGCGATTCCCAGAAAATATCCTTGGGAAGTTGTGCCTTGCTTTTCTCTGTGAAGAGAAATGCGACCGCAGGACAATGCACTTTACTTTGAAGAAAAAGAAAGATTAAGGAATCTCTTAATCTCCTGTCTTCCTGCAGTGTCCTCCAAATTCTGCCACCTCAATTGTGTCTAAACTTTTTGCAGCCGGGCTCACCCATGACAACTGCCACAGATGAGGGTATTAAGTATTTGATTATACCCAGTCTAGAAGTTTGAGAGGAAGGAGTAACACTCTGTATCCCAATGTTTCTTTTTGAGCTAACACAATGCTACCTTTGCACAGGTAATAGCCAGTGTATCTTCTGCCTCAGTGGCTGATGTTGACAAGGCAGTGGCAGCAGCAAAGGAAGCTTTTGAAAATGGTGAATGGGGGAGGATGAATGCAAGGGAAAGAGGGCGACTCATGTACAGGTATGTATAAGACAGCTTGCATTCGTTTCATTTCCTCAAATCTTGTTTTGTTTCTCTGAAGAATTTTTGTATACATTTTCTGAAGGTGATGGATGTTCATAATCCCACTGTCAGAGGATCCAGACTAGCCATCTTTTCACCCCCTGATTGATTTCAGTGTACCAGCCTCAGCTCTTAGCCTGCCAGCCTTTCTTGTATCAGAGAAGAACTTGTGGTCTCTCACTGCTTCCAATCTTTAATTATTATTTATTAATGGAAGCAAAGAATCTGAGCAAAATATATTTTAAATACTTGATGTCTTCATTTAATCTATATGAGTTTCATTGTGAAAATCGAGAATTCCCTTGTAAATCCCCATCCTTTCATATAAGTGAGGCTAAGCTTTAAAACCGTCTACCTGACTTAGGTAGGCAGAGATTTGATCTTGCTAAGCCTCCCTGCATGTGCACTCCATACAGTAAATACACACCTTCATTGCCACTAATTTTGAAATAGACTGTAACTGATGCTAGATTTTTCCAGCATCTGGCTAAGGACCCACTGTAGGAGATGTGTTATGGTCTGCAGAGAAAGAATTGTCCTGTGCAGGAATTTTCTAAGCTGATTCAAACATTTACGTGAGATACTTTTATCTCTTTTTTGTATCTGTGTCACCTTTTTTGTATCTGTGTCTAGTTAAGGCCTAGTTCTTATTTTTCACTGTGTTGCTGTTGGTTCAGACGATAAGCAGAAGTTTTGTTGAATTAATGCTATTTTAATGGTGAGCTTTGATTCTTGAAGGGGTAGAGGTGAACTTGGAAAGATGGCAATGCTGACTAGGTAGTGTGAGCGTGACACAGGAGGCTGTTAATAAAACCCCAAGTATTATAAATTCTCTTCCCTATAAAGAAAACCCCTTTTGTGGGCTATACGAAAAACTTTCAATGCTTTTTCAGGTCTAAACATAAAAATGAATGAGCAGACATGAGTAAAGGAGCTACTTTTTCAGGTTGCTTCTCCTGAAAAAATGCCACACATTTTACAAGACATTGCAGGAATCTTAGCAAAAAAGAATGAAAGCAAAGTGAAATATTCTGCTCATCTTATTAAGTGTGTGACCAGGCCATGGGAAAAGGCCTGCAGGAGTCTTGCACAGTTAGTAGTCATCACAAGAGAAAATTGGCAGGTCAGAACTGAACATTAAATGATTATGTTTTTCACAAATGTGCACATATTCAAGGCATGCATAAACCTGTGTTTAACTTGTATCAGGAATGTAGAGTGCTTGAGAGATTAAGTTAACTCTGACCTAAAGAGAAAATTTTAAGGTGTGAAAACTCCTGCTCTGTTTTAGACTTGGAAGATTTGCAAGAATAGGTATATTAGGTATATGGAAAGTACAGTTCCCTTACATTGTGCCTGTTATCCCTGGATTAAAAGCTTTGCTCAGGGAGCTCATTCTTTAGGATAAAACACCAGAGTATTTATGTTGCAAACGATTCCCAGTGGATAAAAGCTCTCTCTGGACCACCTTAATTGAAATAAGGCCCTTTGTTCTCTGGCCTCTGTTCAAACTGGAGATTTTGAGTGCTGAACCAAAGAGAATATGTGTGCCATTAAAGCTCCTAGTTCTGCTGCTTTGTCTTAAGGAATCATTAATAGAAAATATTAAGCACACTTTAAATGGAACCTTCTCCTTTGTTCCTCACATGCCCAAATCCATTATCTTACACAACACTGCCAATGCCCTGACCTGTAGCTGGGTCTCCAAGATACGCTTAAAACAGGTACTAAAGAGCATTTTACCACATCTATGCAAATGCTTTAAATGGTCAGAATTTACATAATGGAAAAATTTCACAAGTTTCACACCCAGTTTTGAATACTCTTTACAGGATCAAAAATGCTTTTCTTAAGCTCTTAAAATCACATGGGAGCACTGATTATATATCTGAGTACCAAATCACACAGGGAACCTGAAGAAAAACATTAATGCACGTGAGACAATGTGAAGGACTGAATGCAAAAATTCATTGATGCAAACAGACCTGAACAGGGGATCACTAAACTAACAGTAGTGCTTCATAAATACAGGTATCAATCTGTGCAGATGTATTTTTGAGACACTGATAGTTATTATCAATTTAAGTAAGACCATTTACTGTGGTCTTACTTACACCTTAAGTGAGTTTGCACATTTCATGTCTTCATTCAGTCTCTACTACAGCCAGTGTGAAGACATTTGCAGAGTAATGGGCAATTGTTCAATCCTTCGCTGATATTAAGGAGCAGTGCCTCCACCTCCAAATTTAGTGGGAGTGCTATTTTGATTATGCTTCTTTGCCAAACCTAATATAATTTTAGATGCCATTTCCTTTAATGTGGATTTTTAATATTTTTATTAAAGACTTGCAGACCTGATGGAAGAACATCAAGAGGAGTTAGCTACAATAGAGTCTATTGACTCAGGAGCTGTCTACACTTTAGCTCTGAAGACTCATATTGGAATGTCTGTGCAAACATTCAGATACTTTGCTGGATGGTGTGACAAAATTCAGGCAAGTGAATATGTAAAGGAAATGATCAATGGCAGTGCTTCTCTACACTTCTTTTTTGTTGTTATTCCTCTGAAAGAGTGCCAAAAAGTAGTAAAAGGAAAAAGTTACTTAGGAATCAAAAACTAAAGCAAAATTAGAATTTTACCTAGAATTGGTCTCCCTGTCAATACAAAAGGAAAGTCCACCTCCAGCTGGAGAATACGGATTTAGAATGTGGCTCTAAATAGGGAAGAAATCAGCTGAGGTGTCACAGTGGATATGCTTGCTTGGTCAGCTCTTGGTTATTTGTGAGGCAGAATGTCACTGTGCTCATTAAGCAGAGACTTGTGCTTTGCTGCAGTCTGACCAAGGCTGGTGAGTTTGCTTGACGGCAGAACGTGTGGCACACTTTCAAGAGTATTTCTTCCAGTATCTTTAAGACCAATCAAGAATATCATCCAGCTTTTTTTTTGTTCATCAGACCCTTGATTTATGTTCTCCCATACTTTTTTCAATCTGTGCTGTTATTTCACCCAGCTGACAATCAGGACTTGATTACAGTATCCACAATAGGAAATCATACAGTAGAAGCATCTGTGCCCCTTTCCCTCATGCAAAAATGCTTGTGGTTTTGAAGCCTACCCTGTAGCTTTCTGAAACATACTTACATGGCAAATATATTTGTAATAAAAATTAGAAATTGGTATGAAGTCCCTCCTCTGTCTCTTAGGGTGCTACAATTCCAATTAACCAGGCCCGGCCAAACCATAATCTAACATTCACCAAGAAAGAGCCAATTGGGTGAGTATCACTTTTTCTTCTTAGTGACAGATTTGACATGGAGAAAAGCCATTGAAAAGCTGCATCATCTTTCCCTGTTTTTCCCTTCCTGAAGTGTCTGTGCAATTATTATCCCCTGGAATTACCCACTGATGATGCTTGCATGGAAGAGCGCAGCGTGCTTGGCTGCAGGCAATACCCTTGTACTCAAACCAGCTCAGGTAAGAGCAAAAAGAAATATACAGATGGCCCAGGTGCCCCTGTTCGGGGAGAATGATTTAGGCAATATAGCAGATTTCACCCATAGGTTGATCTGTCATATGTTGACTGTGTCATATATTTGAAAGTGCATTTGTAATAATACAAACTGCCATGGTGATAAAAAGTATCGATTGATTCCAATTCTGCTCCAGTGCTAATCTCATTTTCAAGAATGAAATTATTTTCCGTAAGAAGCCATCACTTCTAATAGGCCAATACTGTAAGAAGGTGAATATTGTATCAAAACTAAGATGTATTGAATGTAAAAGGTATCATCATGCGTTTGATTAGAACAGGAGACCTAATCTAAATATTTCTACTTAGGTCACACCTCTGACTTCCTTGAAGTTTGCAGAACTCTCAGCTAAAGCTGGATTTCCTAAGGGTGTTATAAATATTCTGCCTGGTTCAGGTAAAACTTGAACTCATCACTTTTCTGGGAGAGGTCATGCTAAAACTGGTGAAGTTCTTCACCTTTTTGAAGATCTACTAATAGGTCTGTTCACAAGTACTAGGCTTGCATCTTTTCATGCAGTGATTTCACATGTTTCCAGAAGAGAATTTGAAAACTCTGGCTTTAGTTAGTGGTAGGAGCTGTCAGCCTACACCTTTTACAAGTTCACACAGTTGACACAAACACTCTGGAAAAGAACGTATTACAGAGAAGCATGTTCACTTAATTGTGAAGCTTATTCATAGTCATAGGAATAAAGCTGTAAATATAAATAGGGATGTGATACTTGATATTTGATAGGGATATTTGATTTGTGATGTAAGCTCCTTCTATGTTACAGTGCTGCTGCTGGAATAGTAAAAATTGTCCATGTATCATCCAATTACTCTGCTTTCCTCACTCTGATAGGTGGCTTAGTGGGACAGCACCTCTCTGAACATCCAGATGTTCGCAAAGTTGGATTCACTGGTTCAACACCAACTGGTAAACAGATCATGAAGAGGTACTCTCAGTAAAAGAATCATAAAGAAACCCTGCTTAGTCTGGTTCTGAAGTACCTTACTAGATACATTGTGCATGGAGCAGTATTGAAAAAGCATAACTATATATGGTTGTTTACCCCTATGTAAAGCCTATTAAGTCACTACTGGACAGTAGAGGTTTATACATTTTCACTAGTTATGATTCAAAGGAAATAATGGAAAATATATTCAAAATTGGGTTTATATGACTATTTTGTATTTATATGACTATTTTTATTTTTTACAGTGCAGCTGCTAACCTGAAGAAAGTTTCTCTGGAACTTGGTGGCAAATCACCATTGATCATATTCAGTGACTGTGAACTTGACAGAGCCGTAAAAATGGTAATGTTACTTTGAAGTAAAATTTATTCAAAGCCTTTGTGGTACATCCTCACAGTACTGCAATATTCTTCTTGACTTCCCAAAAAAAAAAAAAAACCTGGGATCCTTTACATGAAAAACCTTGAGATCTGTTAGAAAACATATTTCTTTATGCCAGCACAGTTTAACTGTTCATGCTGCTCCAAAAAGGCAGTACTACAAGAAATATACATTAGAAATTACAACAAAACAAAGAATTGAGCTCCCTATTGCCATAGAGTTTTTAGTTCATCAGTCGATCAATCAATCAATCAATCAATCAATCATTCATCAATTATCAATCATAATAATTCACCTTCTCTACCAGCCATATTGTGTTCAAAGTTCATAAATAAGATGTTGCGTTGGTGCTATCCTTTAACATAAAGCATTAAACTTCTGGGGTCACAAACACTGCATACAACCTAAGGGACCAGAATGGAGACTGAACAAAATGCATATAAATAATTATGTTTTTTTTTCCTGATCAGGGTATGGGAGCCGTGTATTTCAACAAAGGAGAAAACTGCATTGCAGCTGGCAGGCTGTTTGTGGAAGAATCAATTCATGATGAGTTTGTTAGAAAAGTGGTAAGATATTTAAGGACTAAAGTTTAAGCATATGTTTTACTGTGGCAGAAGGATCCACTAGTTTTATAGACACTTGGGTTTTTTATTTTCAATTGCCTATTTTCTCATTATTGCTTATGATAGTGCTTCTCAGAAACCTCTTATATGGTTAAAAGGAAGCATTGAAGGGAGATATTTGTACTAGTAATTGACAGATAACTGGCAGTTAAATAGATACTGTACCTTCAGTGATAGCTCATATTTGACTAGGAAAACAAGTTTACAAATAATTACTGAACTCAGGTCAATGTGATTAAAGAAGGCTTCTGTAAAGTCAAAAAAAAGGAATATTGGAAGCACAGCTAGAATAACACAAAGGTCGCTATTAAAAATGCAATAGTTGCCATGCTGTGTCACTGGATAATTCATTTTTTTTGCTTAAGAACAGGAAATCTCTGTCTTAAGTCATTTACCACTGGTAAAAGTTAACATTTTACATGGCTATCTTAATAGCAGAAGAGAAGACACACATGAACAAAGCATCAGAAACATTCAGAAGTAATTAGAGATTATGAAACAAAAGACAAAGCCTACTTTTAAAAAGGGAGAAGCTTATATCTAAGAATCCAGCATTTTCTTAGATTCAATCGTCATAGCACCAAAAAATACAGCATTCCAAATTTCTGATCACTTTAACAATATTCCTGTGTTAAGTAACTTCATTTTAATTGGGTAACCCATAGGTTGAAGAAATAAAAAAGATGAAAATTGGTGACCCACTTGACAGATCTACAGATCATGGTCCACAAAATCACAAGGCACATTTGGAAAAGCTGCTGCAATACTGTGAAACTGGAGTAAAAGAAGGAGCTACTCTAGTGTATGGAGGAAGACAAGTACATAGACCAGGTAAAAGGCTTTCCAGAGATATTTACAACTTTTACAATTTATGCAAGAGCTGTCATGATTGTCTCAGCTGTATTTTGTGAAGTTGCAGTATTGTGGGAACAATACCAGATAAGCCAATGATACCACAGAGCTTTCAAATCTCATATTATGAGAAGCTGTGCAAATTAAGTATGAGATCTTTATTTAGATCTTACAATCTGTCTTCTTGTTGGGTAGCAAGAAAAACAGTGGCCTCTGTGACTTGCTGTAACCTTGTTTTCCTGCTGTCAGAGTACAGGGTCTTCGCCCAAGGAGTCAGCTGGGCTGTGGCATGCAGTCCTCCCAGCCTGGCAGGGAACAGCACATGTTGTAACTGATATACAGGCTATTCTTTTACCCTTTTGTCTGCCATTTCTCTTGAAGTGCATGCATTTCCATTCATACTTCATTCTTATCTATTTTCTGTTTCAAGTTGCAAATTATTTATGACCTTGAAGCATGGGACAGAAATGGCCTGGACAACAGCAAACCCTTAAGCACTTTTACCATGCTCAATCCTCTCTTTAGGTTTCTTCATGGAACCCACTGTATTCACAGATGTTGAAGACCATATGTATATCGCCCAGGAAGAATCCTTTGGTCCTGTGATGGTCATCTCTAAATTTAAAAATGGGTATGTTCTTGTCTGGTTACTGTACCATTTTCACCCAAAGTGAAGAAGTAACAGCATACACGGTATTTTGTTAAATCTTGTTAGACCAATCTGAATACCTAGTATTTAGTGAAACATTTTAATGAAGTTTGTGTGGTAATTACAACAGCTTGATCAAATTACAAAATGTGTATTTTACCCAGTAGAATTACTTATTTTTCTTTTTATAGAAGACTGCAGTGTTGTGTATTGTGTAACACTGGTACATTACTGTTGCAAATTAAAATTCCTCTATATATTTTGTAAACTGTCATTTCTAATATCTTTCATTCTGGATCATAAGAATTATTTGGCATACAGATGAGATTAAAATTCTTCATAGAAACTTCACAAATATTTCCATCAGGTTTCATCTTCTGTAGTTTGATAATAAAGTTAAGAACCAGCCATGTAGATAACCCTTCACAGCCATAAATTCTGTAGTCTTAAGGAACTGCATTGAATTTTTTAAAGTTTTAAACTACTATTGATTTTTGAAGCTGTATGGAGATAAGATGCAGATAGAAAATAGCTCTCTGGAAATAGTCTGAAAAATTGTGTCTTGGATAGCAGTTTAAATTCCTGCTTTTATTCTGCATTAACTTGTAAAGCTGGACAAAATTTTAGCAAACTGATTAATCATCTGCTTTACAGGCATTTTTGTATTGCTCTAATTCCCAAGTTCTGCAGTAGCAACATTTCCCATGGCATTTCTCAGTGTAGATATTAACCTTTTAAAAGTGAAGTTACAAGCTTCATGAGCTTGAAGCAAGGGTGTGAATTGCCATGGATCTCTCAGTTTGTCACACAGTTTTGTCCTTAATAAGTCATCTTTAAAAAAGCTCACTGGAGAAGAAAGGCCATGGGAAGTTGCTTCAATGCCACTGAAGGTAGAAGGTTGTTAACACTTGTTTATTTTACCTAGTTGCAATTAAATAATTTCTTTCCCCCATAGGGATGTCGATGGAGTATTGCAACGGGCAAATGCCACAGAATATGGCTTAGCTTCAGGAGTTTTCACAAAAGACATAAACAAAGCTCTGTACATCAGTGAAAAGCTAGAAGCCGGGACAGTTTTTATTAACACTTACAACAAAACTGATGTGGCCGCGCCATTTGGAGGATTTAAGCTGTCTGGCTTTGGGAAAGATTTAGGTAAGTTGTCTCCTTCCCTCATTTATTGTCTCAGAGTCCTAATCACAATGAAAGAATTACAATCCTTAACCCAATTCATCTCCTTCCCTAAATATTCCCACTTCAATACCTCCCATTCAGCATTTTCTGTACATTTGCTAAATAACACAGAATATTCCTCTCCAACTGCTCTGAGAGCAGACAAATAAATTACAGCTTTTAGAGCTCTGTACAGGCTACAAAAGGCTGTCAAGTAACAATGGTATTGGCAAAAATATTCTTTCCCTCAGACAATGCTAATTTAGGTTTCTCCTCTAAGTAAGAGCATGGGAAACTTTTTTATAACTTAAAATGTCACCAAAATTTGTCAACAGACACAGAAAAAGATGCATTAAAAAATATTCTCTTTTCAAAACAACTTTTTAGAAAAGTGAAGTTCACTCTGTCAGAGAAGCCTTGCAAGTCTGGACAGAACAAGCTTCATGGCAGAGAAAAAAGGAAAATCAAATTTCATTCACACAACAAATTTTTGCTTTCAAAATCTCTAAAGACATTTCCTGAAACCAAAATGAGTGATGATGTCAGGGAAAAAAAGATTACTGATTTTCACACAGCTTCTCTACCTCTGACCTTTAATAGAGAATCAAAGTTCATAACTACAGCTATGAGCCCCTAGTGGCCATCTAAAGACTGCTACTGCTTGGGGCGCTGCTTGTTAAATCCAGACCCTTTTTCTTCCACATCTGTTGGGTCTGGCTCCTTGTCTAACCAAGTCTGTAAATCACAATGGGAAGGTAATTAGTTTTCATTGTTCCTTAAGGACTCAAATATTTGCTACAGTGTTTCAGATTTTTTCTTAATAATAGTTATGGTCTGACAAAATTCATTTAGCTGCTGTTCTAACAGGTGAATATTGTGCTTGTGCAGGTGAAGAAGCTCTTCATGAATATCTCAGAACCAAAGCCATCACTGTAGAATATTAAAGTAACAGCTTCACTTTGGAAGCAGACTTTCAGCAGAGTTTGAATCTCGATTACCACACGAAGCGCTTGATACCACATCTATGATATGCTGTCTGCAGTACTACAACCAAAAAAAAAAACAAAGTAAAATACTCATTCCATGGATAAATTTCTATAAATTAGGTCCAGATTTTAATCTGACAGACAATGGCTTTTGGAAATCACCCTGAAGTTATTTAAATTATGTAGCAGCAACTGTTGGTAGCACAATTTCCTCTGTCAAACCCCCAGCAAAACCCCCCGAAGAATATGGTTCAGTTTATGTTTTTTAAATAGAACTGAAGAATAAGTTCTCACACACCTACTTCATATTTCTGTGACATAATGTTTACATGGTCATTTTAAATCCTTAGTCATTAGGCTTTCAAAGTTGAATATACTGATTATGCCATTTTTGCTATAAACTAGTTCAGGTTTTATGGTAGCAATTAAACACTCTGCTCTGGTGACTTTTCAGCAGTACAGAAAACCTTTGTGCCATAAGAAGTAAATCAATGCAAGGAAGTGCACTTACTATGATCTTTGTATAGTACATACAGAGTTCAATATTGGTGTTAAACTATGCATATCAAGCTAAAGTTACTGAAAATATTTTCTACCTTTTTGTTGATAGAGAATGTGTGATCTGCCTACAGTTTGAAAGGTGGTTACATTAATGGATTAAAATCACATTTTGTGTCTGTGCACATGGACTGTAATCACTGCTTTCATACTGTATGATTATTACTTTGTATTTCACACTTTTGGGTTCTTTTTAATCTCTGGGAAAATGCTTTGTTAAATGACCAAGGTCAGATGTTGGCTTTCAAACTTTTTTCAGTTTGGAAGAAATTTTCTATAGATTGAGACCTTATTTAACTAAGCCTGTTAAGACTCCTTGCTCTTAGAATGCAAAAACACCCAAAGCTTCATTTATCTGTGGGCTGCTATTAAAGGTAGCAGTCTGATTCTTTGATCCCCGTCCTTCCCCTTCAC
This sequence comes from Haemorhous mexicanus, assembly GCF_027477595.1. NCBI lineage: Eukaryota > Metazoa > Chordata > Aves > Passeriformes > Fringillidae > Haemorhous > Haemorhous mexicanus. Next base: position 22,369,101 of record NC_082345.1, on the reverse strand, counting down.
TAAAATATTCCATGGTTTAATCAGTAAATCATGTTTCCATCTTATATTTGAGCCACATTGTAAAAGAAAGACTAAAATCCCTGTTATTTCTTACCACAAATACTACAGAAACAGGTATTAAAACTAGAACTTTAAGTACAGGATTCAAAATAAATGCTATAAATAACTGTAGGTTTCAATTAATGACATTAGGTTTATTATTTGAGCAAATACAGTATAGAAAATTTTACTTTAATGGCGAAGAAAATACAAAGTTCCTTTAAGAAACAATGACATCCAGGAGCATGACAGATACTTCTGAAATCCAGACTGATCTATGAAGTAAATGTAATAGCCCAAACCATTGTATTTGATCAATCCAAGGTAAATATAAATGGGACACATTTTCACTGATTCTGGTTTCACAATTGTGTCAAGCCAACTTAAGTATAGGCCAGCTGAAAATTCATCTTTTCATCCTTCTGTCAGTGACAGTTAACAAAATGGAGACTGGAAACGTGGCAGGAAAATTGGGGGATGAGAAATGTAGCTTAAAGCCATCTTAACACCCCAAAGGCAGCCTTGATCCTTTGAGTATGGAGGGTGTTTGCACCACAGCCACAAAGGTTTCCCAGAGGAGCCTGTAAGCTCCCTATGCTGGTGTGGAGCTCAGTGCAGGCGCACAGGGTTAAGTACTAAGTAACCCTTTGCTGAACTCTCTGCTCATGGCTGTCCTTACCCAGGCTGGCTCAGCTGGAAATGAGCTCAGCCACGGCTCCAGTGTTGAGCAGTTACAGCCATTAATGCAATGTAGACATACCTCTAGGGTACTTAAAGATCATGTTTAATAGTAAAGAGAGTGTACATAACACTTCACAATACATGGAAAGCTTTTTTTCATAGTTGATTCTTTCTTGCCCTTGAAGCAAAAACTTCTATCTTCCTGTAAAAAAAAGGTCTTTCTTCAACAAAGCAACAGAACAAGAATTTTTAACTTTAAAGTGCCCCTTTACTCTAGCTGTTTTCTTGGTGTAATCTACTATGAAGTGCATTTCCCTGTTATTTGATGAATAAAATTGCACTTAATTCTTCAGAAACCCAGCCTTCCCCAGCTATGAGTGGATCCTGAACTCTCCACCATATAAACTATAGCATTTCACAGGAACCTGAGAGATGCTACACTGAGAAACAAAGTAGTTTTAAGGGACAACTCTTTGAAGTGAGAAAACATGATTTGGTTGGTTTGGAATTTCTTAAAGTAAAATAAAATGGATTTACTCATTTGCTTTGCTGTCCAAAATTTCTATTTTGCCCTTTTCTCCCTTTTGTTTAGGAAACTTAATGTTGTCTACTGTCACTTCATCAATTACTGAGTCATCTTCATCAGATTCCGAGTCATCTTCTGAAGTCAGCAACTGTTCATCTGTATCAGAATCACTCAGTTCAACTACAGCCACATTCTGAAAAAAAAAAGATCTTGGTTTACACATTATATATACTACATACATATACATATATATATATATACACACATATTAAAAAATATATATATATTTTTTTTAATATATATATATATGCACACACACACACACACTACAGCACTTCTCTCACCGGAGTAAAACAAGGTAAACACACTAAACAGCCTGCTACCATAAGAAAATCACAACCACAATAATAAAGACTTTTGGGTTTTCCTAGGGTTTTACAAATATCATGAAGAGATTAATAAAAATTACTTGCCCAAAGGAAATCTAAGGACATATTTATATCACTATCAAAGAAACAACTGAGTCAATAGCTGAACTCAGATTGTCTAAATCAGGTATTTAAACTGACAAGCAGCAGGCATCAAAACTACTTTTCAGTAAAAAATTCAAATTAAAACATTTAGTGTGTTAGGGGTCATAACAAAATTACAAACTCATGTAATATATATATTAATATAGTTTATATCTTACAATGTAGTAGTATTCAGGGCACTACAACTACACTAAAATAACAAGCAGTTTAAACCACCAGAATATTTTTTTAAGAGATCTCATATATCCATATTCAGAGCCATAATTTTTGAGGTCAGCTTAGCCAGAAGGCATTTAGCTGGGTGATGCACACATATCACCTTCAAAATTAAGTTTTCTTATATAAGCATGTGGCTGCAGCACTTCAGTTAAAACAGAAATAAAATATTTATGTGACTGCAAATAAATAGACAAATAGCAGCAACAAAGGATCACAACAACACTAACAACTTTTCTAAACCCAAGATCTAGTCGTTCCTAAAATTACCAACAGAGCAGAGCTGAAAGACAGTTATTATTCTTACACTAAAGCCTTCTGTTATGCCTTACTAGGCCTTATATTGTCCAGTTTCTAAACATAATCACCTAGATGACATTTAAAATTAAATTAAAATACCATTTTTAACTTTTGATTCAAAATTGTAGATTCAAAAGCATGTCTTATTCCAGTCTTAAACTACTTTATTCCCTGTGATTAAATTCCGCAAGTATGATGGTAAAGACGTCATAGAAAATGGTAATGACTTCACTTTATCTATCATATTACTCATTCTAAGATCAGAGTTATTTTAATCCCATCTAGATTGATGTTAAAATAAAAAGATATATTTACCATTTCTATAACTTTTTCTGTTTCATTGTCTAGATGTTCAATATCAAACTGATGAGCGGGTGCTGTTACCATTTTTCTTTTCAGTTCATCATTTGCCTGGGCCAACTGTGGTAAAAAGCTCTGTACTTGGTCCAAAACTGAAAAGAAACAATTATCACATATATATGTATATATATACATACACACACACATATATATCTATATATATATCTATATATATATAGATATGTATGTATATGTATATATATACATACATATATATATGTGTGTATATATATATGTGCATATATATATATATATATATATATATATATATATATATAGTCAAAGAGATGCTCGTTAGTATTCACATTTATACCTCATATATCATCCTTTACTAGAGATTCCATTTCAACTGTAATTTCCAGTTGTCTACAATAATGAAGTATAGACTGAAGGTCTCAAAGAAGGTGTAAAAATTAGCTGTAGCAGATGCCATGACAGACTAGGTCAACATAATTAACAAAAGAAACTCTGAAATTAAGATAGGGGAAGAGAGATGAAGCTCCAGGTTGAAGTATAAAGCACTTATCCTCTACAGCTCCAGTGGGACTTCACAAGAATTTTAATGTAATTAAAAAGTAATAGAATTAGGAGAACCACACTCATAACCCTTCCTTGGAGGAAGACAATATTTTCACCTCCAGAATTTCTTCAAATAAACTGCTCTACACATGCAGATGAGCCAAACACTAGTTTTCTTTCTTAAAAAAGAGTTATTACTTCAGGTGAGCTCCACAAAGATTTAACAGGTATAATCTATCTTTGAAACACTGTCATCTTTGTAGAGACTTTTATCCAACAATGAATTTGATGTAACAATCCTTTTAAATTTCAGCTCAATCACAAAACATAAAATAATTTGACAGAAGTCCTTTTTAAATTAAATGCTTTATTACAACAAATACATCATACTGAGAAATTACTTCTAAAAAAGAGAAAGGAGCCTACGCAACAGCTCCATACTGGGAAAGAACAATCTGTCCTCAAAACTTAGAGCTGTAATGCCTAGCATTGCAAAATCTAATTTTGCAGCAGCAGCAGTTATGTGACTCACCAGTGGGACATGGAACCGTAATGGGAGGAGGACCTACCACCTCTAGAAAGTGAACACAAAAGCTTCTCCCTTTTCAAGGAAAGCACCGAAGCAAAAGTTGCGTCACAAATGTTACCTACTACTTCACACAGTACCAGGGACAAACTCCTCCGTACTAACCATTGCTCCTCGGCACCTTAACCGTCTGTAAAGTTGTGGCCTTCTTGCCGCTACATTTTGGATTAATCAGCAAAATGTCTTCCAGTCCTACAAACAAACAAATGAGTATTGAAAGCTTAAGCTGACAAGTTCTCCATAACTGCCATCTGCTTTTGCTGCTCTTGGAAGAAATACTAGGCTACACAGGCCAGGGGTCTCAGCCTGCAGGTCACCTTTCATACGCTCCCCGAGTTTAAGCTGAAGTTCCTAAAGAAGTTTTTGAGACAAATTTTGATTAAGCTAGAGTTATAACGCATAGAAAAACAACCTCTAATTCCCCTCTGCAAGGCACGGTGAGGTGGAAGCTGAGGCGTGCCGGTCGCACTGATATAAATCCCGGCGCCAATGACCTCCGCTAACTGTGGGCAGCAACCCAAATGTATGCCAGGGAATTCGGCGTTTATTATCCTTATTATCCTTATGACCACCAACGGCGCCATCCTCCCGGTATCATTAATTAAAGCGCAGCGTTCTGTCTTTTTAACTTTTTTCTTTGTTCTCATAAAAACGTCGTTACGACTTCCCATAGCTTAACGTGGATTTCCCCGCTTATTTACTCCGCATTACCCCTCCCCGGGAGGGCAGCTCTTCAATATACGCAGGATGCAATCACCAGTGGGTCACCGGCGGCCCGACGACCCCTCCCTCGGGCTACCTGGCCAAGCCGAGCCGAGGCCCGGCTGGCTGCAGGCCGGTGCCGGACTAACCTGACCGTGGCCGCAAGTCCAGCAGCTCCCGGGCCGCTGCCAGCCCCGCCGCGCCGCCGGGCCCCGCCATGCGCCCGCCCACACGGAAGTGGAGCGGCCCCCGCGCTCGGCGGCGGCTCGCCCCCTGCCGGGCGGGAGGAACAGCGGCGCTGGCACCCATGCGCGACAGCGGGGGCAGGCGCCGCGGGGAGATCGTCGTGACACGGACTGGACCTCCTGAAACACAACAAGGGCAAAGGCACGGGGGGCAGCGGTGTCCTGGCGTGCATTTGGAAGGGGATTGTCAGCAGGTCGAGGTTGGTGGTCCTGCTCCTTTGCTTAGCCCTGGTGAGGCACATCTGGAAGGCTGTGTTCAGTTCTGCGCTCCTCAGGACAAGAGGGGTATGGAGCTCCTGGAGCGGGTCCAGCGGAGGCAACAACAGTGATTAAGGAACTGAAGAATCTCTTTAAGAGGAAGGGCTGAGGCGGCTGGAGACCTGTTTAGCTTTGAGAAGAGATGACTGAGAGGAGATTTCATCAGTGGCAACAGTGACAAGAGGATGGAGCTGGGCTCTTCTTGGTGGTACCAAGACACAGGACAAGAGGCAGAAACTGATGCCCAGGAAGTTCCACCTGAACATGAGGAAGACCTTCTTTGCTGTGCAGGTGACCACACACTAGAACAGTTGCCCAGATACATTGTGGAGTCTCCCATACTGGAGATATTCAAGAACTGTTTGGACACAATTCTGTGCAAATCCTGCTTAAGCAGGGAGGTTGGACCAGATGATCCACTATGGTCCCTTCCAACCTGATTGCTTCTGTGATTTGGGACAAAAAGTCCATAAGACTTTTTGTCCCATCACCACAAAGAGCCTGTGAAACCAATCTGCCAGCAGGTAACATCAGTTGAACGCCTGCCAGTAGCTGCTTGTCTCTCAAAACTCTCCCATTTTCATTTTCAGAATTTTTGATAAATGAACCTAAAATTAAATATCAGAGCCTAAGGGAGTTTTAATCATCCTTAGGAAAAGAAACTTGCACAACCACCAACTTCAGCTGACACTAACAGCCTGTTATTCAGGATTTCTTCTGCAATCTCTGTCCTTATCTATCCTTATCTGTTCTGCAGTTTCTGTCCTTTCACATCTAGACAATGTGAAAACTGCAAAAAGAAAACTGAATGGTTCATAAGAAACAAGATAGGAAGACCAAGATGACAATGAGAATAAATAGTAATCAGGTAAGTGGTGTTTATAGGCCCTCAATGCAAAGGACAGAGGAAAATGACAAAGGAAAAAACCCAACCACACAACCACCCAGATCCCAGTATCTTGGAATTAACATGAATAAGAAGCAAACCTCTGCAAGGCCTCAAGCAAGAGACCATCCTGCTATTTTCCTGACAGACTGTCCCAAACAAGTGTCCTCTGCCACTTCCCCAGCCCACCCAAAGTGCCAGGTGCATTCCACTGAATTTGCTACCTGCACCTTTTCTCCCCAGCTGCACTCCAGAATTTCCATTTCCCAGAAAAATCCCATTGCTAGCTTTAATGACTGAAAAAATCTTAAGGGCTGAGGTTTTTGCCTTGGGCCTCAAAAGTGAGTCTTTCTGAATTTGTACACAACCCAAAATAATAGTGTGTGAACCTCAAACAATATATTTCATCCATGGGTATGATGTGATTTCCATGGAGGGCGGGGCATAATGCTGTCAAGGAACCTGTAGTAGTGAGTGATGAAGTGATTGTCGAAGATAACCAGACATTGCCGAAGATAACCAGACAAGCAATTAGAAAAGCCAGAAACAGCACCCCCAGGTGCTATTGCCAAACCTCAGGTTTACAGTCTCACCTGTTGGCAACAACGGCAGATGTGATCTTTATCTGATTAGTAGGGTAACCCAGCTAAGTATCCAAGCTAACACCTGAGCTTCCACAGACCATGGATATATAGGGTTGGTACTAGGGTAAGGAAGCTATGGTACCTGGAGCCCAAATCCCCAATAAATACAGGCTTGAGCCAGCTGAATTATTAGCTCCGAAGTTTGGACTTCATTCATTTAAGGTGGTATTGATGTGAACGTTCAAGCTGATCCTGTATGTTTCACTCTCGTAGTGCAGAATGATTTGGCCCCAGTCCTGCAAATACATTTTGCCACCGCAACTAGCTCCAGTTTATGGCAGACATTTGGTGACTTGCCAGTGCTTTTTTTCTCTCTGTAGACAGGAAAAGGGATGCTGTGGGCTTGGCTGTTGTCACCATCATTAAACCTCTTTTCATCCTCTCTTTTCCTTTCTTCCCTTTCACCTTCCAGTTAAGGCATCCTCATCACTTCAAAGTGTTGAGCAACAATTGAGGAATAATACTAGTACTGATAATAAATGCACAAATTTAACTGGCTTGATGGCTTCAATGTATTAATGTAAAGTGTTAATAATAAGTGTTTTGCAAAACAGGAGTCCAGCAAGGCCTTGGTTCCATACTTAGTTAAACACAGGCAGTTGATGTCAAGCGATGAACTCGCAGACTGACATGCTGTTCTCAGGGTGTACAGTCCAGCTGGGCAAGAACAAGGATATTCCAACTGACCCAAACACTTTACAAAATTGGATTCCTGGGGAAGCTGCTTTTTGCCAACTGGCAGGAAAGAGCGACAGTGTCCTGGTAGCTGGCAGCCAGGAGTCAGTACAAGACGGCGACTCCTGTGCTACGGCCAAGAAAGCTTCTGGTAGTGGAAGCAAAGGCACTGCCACCGCCGGAGCTGCCTGGGGAGCGCTCTGGCGCCCCACTTCCCAGCGCTTTGTTTTCCCGGCTGCGGGGCACCAGCCGGGCCCTTGCGGGGGCAGCGCGGCAGTGGTGCAGCTTCGTCCCCCACCACCGCCGAGGGGCCCGTAGGACGCAGTGACAACGGGACGCCGGAGGGTCTCGCAGAGCGGGCAGCGGCTGTCGGGCAGCGGGGGTTCGCCCCGGAGTCCAGGCTGAGAGGGACCACGGCCACGGCGCCCCATCCCGTCCCGTCCCACGAACGACATGGAGCGGCGGCCGCTCAGCTCCTCCCTCCCCCGCCCAGCGGCGACTCGGAGCGGCCGGGGGCGGAGGCTCTGCGCATCACGGGCCACATCATCGCGGGGGCCGCCCGGTTCCGCGCCTGCTCAGTGGCGGCGGCGCTCACCTAGCGCGGAGCTGTCACTGCCGCCGGCTGCTCCTGCCCCGCCGCAGCGATGGAGCGCAACTCCGCCACGCTGCCGGCACCGCTGTCGCCCAGGTAAGGGGAGGGCGAGGCCCGAGGGGGCGGCGCGGGGAGCGAGGGCAGCGGGGCTAGGCGGGCCGGTAACCTGTCGCCCCCGGCCGGGGGAGGTGGCGGGGGCCGCGAGTGACAAAGTTCCCTGGCCAGTGGCGGAGCCCCCCCCCGAGCGCCACGCCGGCCCGCCCCGGCCGCTGTTCCCGGATGCCGCGGGGTTCGCTCTCCCCGTGCTGCGGGCCCCGACGCTACCGCCCGCCCTTCTCCCGCCCCCGCAGCTGCCCCCCGGCGCCGGGCGGGCCGGTGTCCCTCGCCTGGAGCGCTGATGCTGCCGCGCGTTTGGCCGCCCGTGCGCCGGTACCCTGCGCTCCTCAGAGCTCTACAGCGCGTTTCATCATGTGCCCGTAATTATTCGCTGCTCCAGGTAGCCGGGACAATGAGCCTTTTCTTCAGTTTCTCTGTGCCTGCACAAGAGCTGCCCAACATTCCTAGTAGCCCCTATTCCTTCGCACTCTACATCCGTATGTGCAGACAGTTCTGTTCCCACCTTTGTACCCATAAAAAAGTGCCAGATGGTCACTGCAGATGCATCGCTAGAAAAGCGTGGAACCTCTACCTGAACAGCACGTGTATAGACTTCAACGACCATCTATTTTTTGTTTACAAACGTTAATTAATGTGTAATTAAGCATAATTAACATGTGATGGCACATTTATTCTCTTTCCATATTTTCTGACAAAACATAGAAGCTTTTTGTGATTTATTCTACTTCACTTTCTACTCTCTCGTTAATTCTCAGTTAACTTCAGGTTGTAGTTGTCTATTTATGTAGTTTCACTGAATGCTATAATTTCTGCTTCCCCTGGCCCACTGTCCAGGATATAGTTGTGTGTCTTCTTCAATCACATTTGAATCTAGGTTATAGACCACACTACAGTATGTGGATCATACAAAATAAAATAATTGTTTAGTCTTTAGGAAGAGTCCTAGCAATGTATAGAATACATGCCTAGTTATCCTCACTTTACCAGTTTAATAATGTGGGTAAAAAGATGGAAGCAGATAGGATGACCTGTTTTGGCAGCAGTCCCTACATCTACTGCCCTAAATAACAGTGTATAATTTTATTTTCAAATATCTGTAGTATACTATCCACAAAAGCAATAGGAAGTCTGTATCCTAGTGCCAGAGTTAATAAGTAATCTCTCCTTGGTGATGACAGTAGAGACCTGTAATCAGGATCCCAAAGTGTAGTTAGGATTCATCCTGGTAAGTACTTTTTGTTACTTAATCTAGAGGACTGCATTAGCTCTCACATTTCATACTTACCCACCTGCTTTTGATGGGCTGAAGGATGTGATTTGCCTGGTGTTTTTCATGCTGGTATTCCATTTGGGTCATTTTACAACCAACCACATTTCACAGTGTTGCTGCTATGTTTTGACTCTGTTTTGATCTTTTCTAGATGACTTGCCTTAAAAGTGCAGAGTCAAACCAAGTCTTTTTCTTTCAGTTGCTTATCTCTTCCTCAGGGCCAAAATCGAAAGCTGCCTTGTTCAGGAAGTGGAATGCAGCAGTCTCAAACTTGTCAGAAAACTGAGCCTGAGGGTGGCAGGTCATTCAGTGCCTTACTGTCAAGAAGGCATCTGGAGGTTCTTTAGTCTGTTTTTTTTCCTCTTATTTGTTTCTTTTGCTGTTAATTTATCCAGCAACCGCCATACAATAAATACAGTGTTAACCAGTTTACTGCATAGTACTTAAAAATGGTGTGCAATGGTCTTATATCTGCCTTGCATGCAACATTCAATGATTTTCAGCATGTTTTGCAGCCTTTTGCACACTACCCTCAATATCTGGTATAAGTAACCTTAGCTCAGTGTACCACATTGGTTTCCGGATTATGTGGAATGGTTGATGATAATACAGCCTGTTTACTCTCTGTAATGCTGAGGTGATATGATGTAGCATTCCCTTTCTACTGGTATGCCCACTATACTAATACAAATGATTAGCCATGGCTGTGATAAGTGCGTCAGTGTGATAGTGACACTTGTATTTATACACAGCTCAATAGTGGAGAAGAGGCCATGCAGATCCCTGTATCACCTGTTTTCTGAACTTAAAGAATGCCCCCAAAACCTCACATTTCCAGCTTTACAGAATCTCAGAATTGCTGAGGTCAGAAGTAATCTCAGCAAATTTTCTATTCAGCCACGTCTGCTCAGTGTAGGGTCAAGAAGAGCAGGTTTCTTGGGGCCATGTCCACTTTGGTTTCAACTATCACCAAGGATGGAGTCTCCAGAACTTTTTTGAACCCGTGTTCAGCCACTGTCATGGTAAAACACCCCAGCTTTTACTTATATTCAAATGCGTTTTTCAGTGTTTCAGTTTGTGCCTGCTATCTCTCATCCTTTCAGTGAGAAGAGTCTGGTTTCACCTTTAAAGACACAAAAAGAGTCTTTCATGCCAAGGAATAATCCAGCTTCATTTTTGCTTATTATGGCAAAATGTTCAAGTTCAGTGTTTCGTTAGCATTTCATATTACTTTTCTAAATCCCTTTCCAAGGCTTGTTCTTGTCCTGAGAGGCACTTCTCAGACAGGCATGTTTACAGAATTGAATTTTATTGTGGGCTGCCTAGAAGTGCAGTGTAGAGATTATTAATGCTGTAAAAAAATGTTGGCAACTTTTAGGAAAAACAAGTTTCAACTGTGGTGTGATTAGCTTCCCATGAAAGTCCTCAGAATTATTTAGATAGAAGTTATCTTTTGGTTTTGTTAGCCAAGCTCTGAAAGAAATCAGAAATTTGCCTAGACCTAAACTTTGCTAAGTATTTGTTTTAGCCTGTCATAATGTTTACTCTACAGAAATTTCATGCTTGATTCTTCCTCCTTCCCCTTTTTTTGAAGGTTCTTAAAAGGTCACAATGATTTATTGTGTTCATGCTTTAAATGAATTGTTGGCAGTCTAATATCTATCTGATCAAATTTAGCTGTAGAATCTGGTCCCTTAATCCTGCTAATGCTAGATGTTCTTTAAACCAAGAGGAAGTAAAGAAGAAGCATTTTCTTTCCCATGCTCTTGAGAACAGCATTATAAGTGTGTCTGGAACAATGTGGAAAATTCTTTGGGCAATAGTGAAGAGAGTTCTTTGAGCTTCTTCTTGAACAGTTGAATTTTTTTGGTCATTTGGTCTTTCTCAGATGAAGCAAGCCAATCAAAGGTGAAGGATGGAAAAGTGTCATAATGATCAGGTGTTCAGTTTAATAGCTGAAGTACCTGAGATCTTTCTAAAGCAGCTTTGCATTTCCAAAAGTCAGCATCTCTCCCATTTTGTGGTCCTGTTTTCTACAGCATTTATTTCTTTCTGTCCATCACATACACTGTCTCCATGTGTATTTTTTAAATTGCTGCATGCATTGTATTAACTCTTATGGGTAAAATTTGCTTGCTGTCTTTTGGATTGCCAAGTGTTTCATTTTTCAGGAACACATCTTCAGTGAATGGCAGGGTATGGCTGTATTTTTATTTGTTTATGTTTACAGAACTATTTGTTTTTGTTTGTGTATGCATGCAGGACTGAGAGAAAGAGGTGGGTAGTACATAGGAATTGTTATGTGCAATGAAATAAATGAAGGAAAAGAAGAAACTATTGAAAGTACATACTTAGGAAACAATATGGAAGAGGGAATAATTATTTTCATAGTTTGGGCATAACTCATTATTTTGCCTGTAGGGACATAGACAAGGTGTCCTTTCATTTCATATGTAATATGCCAGCTATGATAAATCTGAGGAGGCTGCTTCCTGACTTCTCAAAGGATCATTCTCTCTCTCGCTCTCTCTTTTTTTTTTTTTTTTTTTTTTTAGTACTTCATCTTTTTCTCTAACCTCCAGATTATATGTCAAGGAACCAGAACCACTTCTCCTCTTTGTAGAAAGACCGGGAAAGAGATTTTTGAGATTTTAACATTTTAACTGCCTTTTCTTCATATGAATTACTCAAGCAGAGCTTGCTTTTTTAGCTCTCCTATCTTTTCTAGACAGCACAACAACATAGGCATTTTTCTTGTCAATGATAAAGCTTCTCAGGAAGCTCTTGTTCTTCCTTAGAACAACACAAACAACAAGGTTTCCTGCATCTTGTATTTTCAGGGGTACAAAATACCCGTGAAGATACAGCAATTATTAGCACCTTGTAACTTACAATGAAAATATTGCACCAGATGATATTTAGAAAATAATTTTTGTTGGAACACATGTTTAGAAATGAGTTACATTTAGTTACATTTAGAAGGGTTTGTAGTTATCTTCTCTCTGTATGCTCTGAAGGAACAATTACTCTTTACTGTATATTATACTATACAATACTTTTCCAACCTAAACAATTTTATGGTTCTATGGTTTTCAATTTATCTTCTTAAATTCTCATTTTCCAGCATTTATCACTACATTCACATTTTGTCATTCTAAGTCTTTGTGGTAGGAAAAACATAAAAGCCTGTCATCCAAACTGCTTTGTACTATTCAATTGCTATCCATCCACGCTAGCCTTTCCTCCATTTGGAACTTGACCAAATAATTTTTCTGTTCCTTTTTTTTCCCTTTTAAGTATGATTTCTATTTCTTAATACTTTCTTATATTAAATGAAACCACAGTCTTATCAAAGGATTCATTTCTTAAAAAAACCCCAATAAAATATAAAAATTTTAAATGAGAGCAATCTGTATGTTCAAAAAGATATGGATAATTAACCCAAATATTTTTGGCCAGAGTTCCAGAGCAGTGAATAATTTCCATGAGTCACTGGTCTAGCACTCTGGTGATGCGACTGGAGGACATATGGGAGAAACTGTAATGAGCCAGACTTTGCATTGCTAAAGCTTTCAGAAAATTTTTTCAATGCATTTTCCTGGGACTGAAGTGAAATCCTTCAATTTCTTCTTCTTGTTCTGGCTTTCTGTAGCACTTAACAGAGCACCATTTTGACCTGTGGTTAGAGCTGCTCTGGGATAGCAGCAAAAGTTGTTTTGTTATTCCTAATTAAAGTGTATGGAAACCAGAATTGAGGCCTAGGAGTTTGTTATGCACTGAAATGGAAAGAGTCAACAAAGAACAATCTGCTAGAGTGGCAAAAGATTGCAGGAATCTTGGGTACTTAAATTCCTCTCTTGGTCTTGTGGAAAAAAGATTGCTGTTTCTTGCCAAACTTGGCTTCTTTCTAGATCAAGTCATACATTGTCGTTTTTAAAATATTTGTTTTTTGGTCAGTCTCCCTAGGATAAAGCAAATGGTAGAGGGAAAATCATCATGTTGCTTCTGAGTCTTTTCACTCAAAAAACCCAAATCTAGTAGTTCAGTGAGCAGCAGAAATTTTGAAGTGGACTTGCTCTGGCCATATTGGAGTGAGTTATCCCAGCTAGTGTTTGAAGACGCTTGGCAGCAAAGGCACAAACTTGGATCTCTTACAAGGCTGTTAGTTGTTAAAAGCTTTGGCATCTCCACTCCCTGTAAAGTCTGTCTGAAATTGCTCTAAAAATAGTGGATGACTTAAAATCTTTGAAACAGAGGGAAGGGAAGTATAGGAATCATAACATAAAAGATATGATCATAGGAAGCTGAGTTTCTTAGGAAATGCAGATTAAAAGTCCTCTGGTTCTAAAATATTTTCATTTCCTGCAGTCTGTAAAATGTTTTCACAGCTTTGCAAAGATACAAAGCCGTGTGGAATTGTGTTAACCTACATCATGCTGGTGCAGTCTCGCTGACTATTGTTTCTCTGTTTATGCCAATCATTTACTTGTATTTATGGAATTTATTAATAAATACCAAAGTCAGCAAAGCTTTGAGTCAAATTAGAACTGTTCTTTTAGTAAATTGCTACAATTATTACCACAACATGAAGATTGAAGAAAAGGAAGGTGAAGTGGCTTCTGATGGAGGGAATGTGAAATGACTTGAGACTGTCGGTATATCATTGTTTATTTTCTTACTATGATGGAAATGTCAAAGTAGAAGCAACATCACCTTAAATAATGGTAAACAGAAAAGAAAAAATATTGTGATCTGACAAATTAAACCAATGTCTCATGTATTCTGTCGAGTTAAAATATTTTAGAAGTAAATATATACTTTCTACTTTTTTTGCAGATCCAGTCTTGCTTATGGAAATGTTGAAGATTTGAGAGCAATGAAAAAACACTTTTGCTTGCAAAAAATGAATCTTTTGGTCCACGTGTAAGTGTCGCACTTGGTGACTCACCTGCAAAATTTCTTGGCTGACATCTGAAGACCAAAGTGCTTTTCAACCTGTACTTCTGTAGCACTATGACTAACTGTAAAGGCAGATCTACCATCTCCAAAACAAATAGCAAAGTCCATGACAGAGAAGGCTTTGTAAACTGGATCATAAATCTTAATACAATTCAGTCTGATAAATTTTTGAGGCTGCTTTTAAGTATGGTTCCTGTTCTTTACCAAATAAACCAAGAGGAAAGACACAAAAAGGTGAATGGTGTCTGGCAAGATGGATTGCAACCAGCAGGACACAATTTCAATGTCAGGTCTGAACAACATTCAGAGTACCATTACTTCTCAGAAGCAAGCTTTCATGGTAGCAGTGGACACAGCCCATCCAGCTGTAACCCTAAATATGATGGTTTTACCAGTTACAATTACTGTGATGGAATGGACGCTTCAGAAACAGATGCCATGTTGCAGGATGACACTCTCTCTAGTGACAGTAATGAGGATATCATTGTGGAAGGAAGTAGAAAACAACCCAAAGAATCTAGTAGTATTATGGCACTGCAGATACTTGTACCTTTTTTGCTGGCAGGGTTTGGAACTGTTTCTGCTGGCATGGTTTTGGATATTGTACAGGTTGGTATTTGCTTTGTAAGACTTTTTTAACAGGTAGTCTGTTAGGTCTGTAGTTCTAACATGACATTGTAGATGTCTGCAATATTGAGATGTAATTAGGTCTGTGTGTGGTTCTGCTACTATGAACTTATTAAAAAAGTTTGAAATAAGCACAATATTTAAACAGAAATGCAATACAGAAATTAATCTGTGTGGATTTCCCCACTTTTGTTTGGTTTTTCTTCGCTCAGATGAAGGAATTTCTTTAGCTACACTTAAAAGAGTTTACAACATTAATTAAAATAGGATGAAGAGGTGACAGTCTTTGTCATTTAAAATCTTGAGAAAGTAAAAGAAGCTTGGACTTCATTTAGTTGCAATGGAAAGAGACTTTGTTACCTCAAAAAAAAAAAGGTAAATAAAATTTCACATACAAATTTTACTGCTTCCTTGGGCTGTTTGATACCAGTCTGGTGCATTGTTCATGTACATCTTACAAATTTATTCTTTGTACAGGTGTTTTAATTGAATCCTTTTATTTTCATTAAAATAATAATTTAAATTATTGCAAATCCCTGAATAAAAAGACAATTCACAGTTTTGTTAGTTTAGTTAGAGTTGGTAAATGATGACAAATTGAATACAAGGGTAGACAAGACATACCAAGTAGCATAGCACTTCAGTGCTGAGAACTTGTTGCACAAAAAATGAAAATAATTTTCTTTAAAAAATCTGTGTTTTGGAAAGCTATGCTCTTGTAAATGTACCACTTAGAGGTAAAAGAATAAAGACAAGCTTTTTTTACTTACAGGCTCTGTTCATATGACAGTTAATTCCTTGCTGGTTTTATGTGAGGTTTCTGCACAGCATGAAAGAAAAAGATGAAAATATTGAAAATTAAGAGCAGAATTCAAGAGCAGTCATAGTATCTGGGACTATTTTAAATCATGAAAAACAAGTACTTCAAATTGGTGACATATTTTTTTTAACTGCATTTGTTTTAAGGCCAAGTTTTGTATCTCTTGCTTATAGTCTTCTCATCTTTGAAGTAGTAGTATGCAGTCATAAATCTGTTTTATCTAAATAGGTAACAGTTATGACTTCGGACTTTTAGGTCTAATACAAAAATATGAAATTATTTTAGAGGGTTAAGTTATGATTTACAGAATTTTTTTAATAGTTTGTGGATGGTCTAAAGATAATCTTTCCATTAAATGTTTCCCACTGTATCCTTTGTATAGCACTGGGATGTGTTCAAGAATGTTACTGAAGTCTTTATCTTGGTTCCTGCGCTTCTTGGTCTCAAAGGAAATTTGGAAATGACCTTGGCATCCCGGCTGTCAACTGCTGTAAGTAACTTTCTCTTCCTCTTCACCTACATGTTTAAAACATTTCAAAAATGAAACAAATCTTTGAGACATGAGTGTTTTATGTTTATGAATTCATCTGGCTATTTTGGGGCAGTTTAAATCTGTTATTAAGTTGGCAAATTTAAAAAGGTGACCCTTGTTTCCACACATCAAAACTTCACTTCTAAAGTCTCTTCCAGCTCATCATTCAGAACAGATAAAATAGATTTTTGAGATTTATAGGTGTATTGAGAGATCTCTTTGACCTTGAGAGATTTTGAATAGACTAAAAAAAGTTTGTGTTTTAAGCACATTTTTTTAAAGGCCATTAGTCTTTAAAACATTTTTTTAAAGACCATTAGTCTTTAAAGCATTAGTATTGCTTTATTTTGATAAAGCATAGGTAACATTGCTATTCCAGACCTCTGTTGATCAAACTGCAAGACTTTTTTTTTAAAAACTTTCTGGCTAAACAAATTTATTTATTTTTGTTGTGGCGAGGTTGTTTTGGGTTTTTTTGTGTCTGCTTATTTTTTGTGTGTGTTGGCACACACAAAAAACCTAGCATAATTAGTTTTTTTTTTTCCTGTGTGTTCTTTCTCAGGTATTTTTTATAGCTGTTTTTTTACATTTCAGGGGATGTTATATCTCTTCATTTTTCTAGTCTAAGTAAGCTAGATTGCTTTCCTGTATATCCTTTGTGTGTGTGTGAATAACTAGTGATTAGATCAGTCTAATAATGTGGCTAGGCTATTTTTGATAGCTGCACTGAGTATCTCTCCAAGACTGCCTAATGCAGTGCTTCTGTTCTCCAGCAAGGCCCCCACTTTCTGTCTCTTCCTACTTGAATGAATTTTTCTAGTACATGTCTGGTCAAAGATGTACATAACTCTAGATTATATTTTACTATGTCTTTGTAGAATATTCCTCTTGAAACTTTCTAGGGTGTTATGTGCTTTCTTGCCTAAAAGGGTTAGGTTTAAATCTCTCAGTCACTTTATGGTCAATGGCTGTGCCCTATTATTTAAGCTTTTGTTCATTTCCAGCTGTCATTCCCATCTTCTGGCAGAAATATTATTAGTCCACAAGTGCATGACCTTGCATTTCTACTTTTGAATTTTATCAGCAGTTTTTGCTACTTTAACCCTCAAGGACATTCAGTTTTTGTATTGTATTACAATGCTTTGTATTGACAAGGTCTCCTGGTGTTCTGTCATTAATAAATGCCATTGCCACATTCTCTTGAGTTGTTGCCTGAATGCTCACTGTGATGGACATAGCCTTGGCAGTCCTGTGAAGGTTTGCTTGTTCATGCCCATTACCGAAATTGATTACTTTCATTCTTAAGGATTGACATGTTCTATTGTATCTTTATCAACATCACCCTTAGTCATTCAATCTTGTTTTCTGTTTGATTCTATTGTTCTTGTTTTTTGATAATTCTGTTTCTTAACAGTATTATTACTACCTTTACTGTCAGGCATGAATGCTTTTGCCTATTACTTTACCTTTTGGTTTTTGTTGAAATGTTGCTTAATTTTTTTCTGACTGGTACAGTTTGTGGCCTGAGGATTAAAAATGCTTGTATTGCATAGTGAAAAATACGCCAAGTCCAAACTATACCAGTGCCTTACTGAAGGCTTAAAATAAAGAAGGTCAGAATACACTTCACTACTTCTGCTGAGGTTAATGTAATCTTTGATTCTTTGTCTCAGTTGAGCTTATGACTTCTGCCAGATAGCAAATCCAGAAGTTTTCTGGTTCTATCAGTGACTGAATTCCCCATCCTCACCAGTGCCATCACATATGTGAACATCACAGCTCTCAGGGGACATTTGGAAAAGGGTCACACAGACCCTTTCTCTGCACTGTGACTCCTGACCTAGGTCCCTATTGTCCACCAGCTGTTACGAAGACAGGAGCTGATCCCCCTCTCGCATACAGATGAAGAGTACTGGAGTTTCCGCAACACAGGCTGCATGTCCAGTGGATAAACTAAGAGAACAGTCCTGTACAAGATAAGAACAGTATACATCATTCATTATCAAGGGTATGCAAACAAGATTATATTTAAGTTTTTATGTTAAAAAAAAGCTTAAAAAAACCAAACAAATAAATAAAACCCCAAACCAAAGCTGTGGAAACCTGTTACAGGTGATGGCTTACTGCTAGACCTGCAATTTACATGCCAGTTCCCTCAGAAAAAGGTAATTCTGACTTTTGCATTCTTCCCATTGATTTCATTGACCCCTACTCTCTTTAGCTACTTAACCTTTGGTCCTGTCATCCTCATCCTAGAAAAATAGGAAGAGAACATTAATTCAGAGTAGATCTAAACAGTTATTTGGAATCCACTTGTCTGATTAATCTTCCCCTCTCTGGCCTACATTTGCCCTTTCTGGCTCCCCAGCAGACACCTGTCTTTAAGTGAAAGCTTGATTGTGCCCCTGTGACCAGCTTTACCTTTTGAAGAGGAAATTTCTGACATGAGTTCAGCATTGGAGTTAATTCATGTCCTGCTCGCTCACTTAGCTTATTACTGCATCTGAATTTGCAGACATGTCTGGGCTCTTGGGGCTGTAAACTAATTATATTTACTTCATTGTTAATTATGTGGTCAGCAAAAAAGCAAGTGTCTTTTCCATAGTACATCAGTTTCAAGCATTGTCTGGTCACTTTCCCTCATCTTATTGCCCAATTTCTCCTTTAGCTGCATCTTACTGATCACTCACAATTTCCCATCCACTTTAGAATCGGTTATTTCACTAAATCTGTCTCAAGACTGTTTTTCATCTGTCTCAGGGCATAGCTTGCACTTCCCTTTGGTGTTAGTGTAAACATTCCATACGTTGGCAATCTTACAGCCTACTGTTTTTAAAACATTTTTATCTCAGAAGTTACTTCATATGTAGAATAGAGACAGCAAAGAGCAAAAAGTTGCTTCTGGAGTTCTCTCTCTGTAAGCCCTTCTGCCTCTGCCCATTGCTGTGCTGGCATGACTGTGGGAGGTGCACTTGGGTCAACTGCCCATTCAAGCACAATATTTATATTGTGTTTTGTGTCCTTCAGTTCTTCAGCTTTGTTCTGTTCTTTGGGTCATTCTCATTGTCTCAATTCACACTGCTGTCTCTTCTCTCTATTCTTTTTTCATTTTTAAAGAGCAACAATAGCAAAAAAAAAAAAAAAAAAAAAACACGAAAGAAAGGACACACTACCAACACCAAAACACTGCTTATTCAGTCATTCCTGTAAATTTGTGCAGACTCTTGTTCAGACTGTGTGTTCTCATTGTTAAGCATTAGCAGTATGACTTAACAAACCTTTTGTTTAGGTCCATCTATTTCACAGTATCACACTAAACTTGATCTCAGTTTATAGAAATTTGGAGTTGTAAGGAGTGGTCCTGCTCTTTCTCCCTTCCAAACCCTGAGAGCACTTGTGCAAGGTTACATGAGGGGATGTAATGGATAAGAGATAACCCCTTTTCACTCCCTGAAAAAAATGTTTTCCATCAAATCAGCAAATTTTTGGTGCCATAAACTCACTCATGGAACTGGTTCAAGAAAGAAAATGTGAATGTGTAGGTGACAGTAGGAGAAAGAAGAACTGTGGCATTTGGCAGGAGCTCACCTTTAGGATTAAGCATTTGCAAGATTACTTTTTTTAACAGGGATTTTTGGGATACTTTTCCAAAACTTTTTTAGAGGAGAGAAGAAGCGAAACTCTCCACAGCCTGCCATTTTGTTCATTTAGCATATATATATATAAAAAGGATGCAATGGAGATTCTTATCAGCAGTTCCTGAAGCAACAGCTGTACTATCTAAACTTACTGGATGTATTTGCAGAGCTTTCACTGTAGTTTGAACATTATAAAATATTTATAGTGTGATTGAGATAAAGTGCCTCATTATATTTCTCATTTTAAATTAGCATTTCTTTTAATACTTTGTTCGTTTCACTACTATCACAAAATGGAAAAGAAATTGAATTGAAATCTACTGAAAAGCAATTAGCAAAAATATATGAATGAAGTCTTTCTATTTTTTGAGAAATATGTTATCTTACAAATTGGTACTGCATAGGAAAAGCCACTAAAATTTATGCTCAACATGTAAAAAATGTTCTGTTATCTCAAAAATGAAGTTATTTTAAACACAGTCATACTGCAGTGGTTTTTTATTGTTCGTCAGATCTTGTCGTCTAACTCGAAAAAAAGCATAAGTAGGAAATACATTGTATAAGAGTGTGTATGTACTTCTAAATTTCTTGGAATAATTTATTTGCTATCTTTCAGCTACTACCTTAATACTGGACTTACATCATTTTCAGAATCAGAAATCTCTAGCTGTACTGTATAAATGAAAAGTTAGAATGTTAAACAGTATTAGATTCTAGCATTTCTTATTTTCAGAATTTAAGTACCATAGAAACAAGCTTAGCCTAAAGGGATCTTCCAGCCACTGATCTAATCACTGGTGGTGCTTGGACATTCCAGGAATGTAAAGTGGCTCTTATATCTTGCAGAGCAAGCTAATGGTAAATAAGTTACTATGTAAAACTCCATCAAATTTAGCTGCTTTTGGAAAGATAATGTAAGTATGATGTAAAATCAAAAGCAATGTTTGACTTTTTAAAGATATATCTTACTTTTAATCAAATTGTCTTATTTTATTAGCTGAATTATTCCTGGGTATTTCAAATAATACCATTTTAACCCCAAATGTGTGAATTTTGCTTCTGATTTTGGTAGGTAAATATTGGAAAAATGGATTCTCCCATTGAGAAATGGAACCTAATAATTGGCAATTTGGCCTTAAAACAGGTAAATATAATGGGTTTATTGGATTAATTCTTGGAAGTGAGTGAAGTTATTGAAAAAGTAAAATCACAAACACTGTTAAGTATGGAGATGAACAGTGTTAATGGGAGAGTAGCTCTACTACACTGGCTCTTCTCTAAAACAATCTGAGCTTATATTTATTAGAAAAAGAACTAAAGTATTATTTGTGACTGTACCAAGGGTATTTCCTTTATATTTTTTCCTGAGAAAGAATATGAGGGTATTTGGAGAAAAGTTTCAAATTTGGCAAAGCCTTTTAAATGTTGACCTTTCAAATGTTTCTAGTACTGTGTTTGCATTGGATTCAATGTTTAAAGAAGTGTGGATAGAACTTTTGGATAATAATATTTTAGATAGCTGGGTCATTTGAGGGAAGGTGTGCATTCTCTCCAGAGCAGATGTTTCTTGAGAGCTATTTCCTATTCATAAGTTATAATGTAACATTCCTAAAACACAGGTGAAATATTTATGTTGTGGCTTCCCTACTTTAAGTGGTTTAGAAGCTTCTTTAGGCATTGGCTTCTTGTAAGTTCTGAGCTCCTCTTCCTGAGTTTGCTTTTGCTATTCTGGAGTTTTTGAAATGCTGGTAAAGACTTTTCTACTGGCCTAAGATTTTTCTTCATCATCCAAGTTTGTCATTCTCTCTACAGAATAGATGAGCATGCTCCTGTTACACCTGGTATGTTAATGTAGATAGGAGGAAAGGCTAGCAGAAGACGATTCTGTGGTCCTCCTGTCTGTCAATTATTTATGAATTCACTTTCTTTTCCAGGTTCAGGCAACAGTAGTTGGTTTTCTGGCAGCAGTGGCAGCAGTAATATTGGGCTGGATTCCAGAGGGCAAATACCGCTTTGATCATTCAGTCCTTTTGTGTTCTAGCAGTGTAGCAACTGCCTTTATAGCTTCTCTTTTGCAAGGTAAAGGAAGTGCATGTATTACTTTGTGGGATTTATTTCTGTGGATGCAGAATGTGTCTTATGTTGTATTCCTTTAAAATTTCAATCCGATAAGGTACAATACATCTGAAAACCACCTGAGGATAAGATACCTGTTTGCAATTTCCATATAGGTGGGCATGTTGCATTCCTCTCCTGTCACAATCTTTGAAAAGTTTTTGATTTTCATGACCTCCTGAGCATACCTAAACAAAAAAGTATGGTCTTGAGGCTTTACCTACTATGATGCACAACTTCTCCCCCTGCCTTTATATTCATTAATGTACAAAATATATTCTTACTACTAAGCAGGTAAAACTTGTTTATAATTACACTGAAGTGATCCTGGATGTTAGCTTAACTGAGTTCAGAGTTCCAGGTTGCCCATGCTGCTTGTGTGTTAGTTTGTGCTCTGCTTTGTGGCTGAAGTGAACAATTTGGCTCATTATTTGAAGGGTTTGGACCAAGTTCAAGTCCAGCTCTACAAACAGTGCCAGGGTCTGTCTGGAGCAATATGGCATGATGAATTTAATTCTCTTCCTAATTGTCAGGAAACATTTAACCTAAAACATTGTACTTAATGGACATGAAGGGGAGGAGGAAAGTACCTCTACTTGTGACATGTTCTTAACGAAAATACGTGGTCAATAGTCTTAAGAATAGTAAGTCAAGTAAAATGGGTAACTTCCTTGTTTTACTGCTTTGCTATGCTTACATATGTGAAAATTACAAAATAGTTAAAGTTTTGCACGGAATTAAGAGCACACATGTTTTTAGAGACTAGAAAGCCACTGAGTTTGATCAATTGCAGAATTAAGGGCAGCAAGAGAACTGTGGAACATGAGTGCATGTTTTACACTTCTCATGTATGATTTGGACATGAAGAGAAACTTAGTTTTTTGTCCTGGTGATGGGTCAGTACACGAAATTACTTTCTAAGCTTTGTCCTCCTACATGTGAAATAGGCGCTTTTGAAATATTGTCATGGATCAATGCCAGTTCTCTCTTTAGAGAATTTCCTGGTGTCTGTAACTCCTTAGGCTACAATTCCTTATGACTCCTTAAACTCTTTACTATCTCTGAAAGTGAACTCCTAATGTAGCATACCATGCATAATATAACATAAGGGATAGCATATACAGTTGAAGTTCTTATGTATAATATATGATGAGAGGGAAGTCCCAGGGTCCCAGGACGAGGGAAGAGATGAGAATCTTGACTCCATGTTTTAGAAGGATGATTTATTATTTTATGATCTATATTTAATTAAAAGAAAATGATATAATAAAACCATACTAAAGAATAGAAGAAAGGATTTCATCAGAAGGCTTAGCTAAGGAAGGAATGGAATGGAATGATAATAAAATCTTGTGACTGACCACACAGTCTGAGACAGCTGGACTGTGATTGGCCATTAAAAACAATCACGCTAGACCAATCAAAGATGCACCTGTTGCATTCCACAGCAGCAGATAATTATTGTTTACATTTCATTTCTGAGGCTTCTCAGCTTCTCAGGAGAAAAGATCCTAGCAAAAGGATTTTTCATAAAATATGTCTGTGACAGGAAATTACTCAGGTTGTGCCAAAGACTTGTTTGTAACAATGCGCTTTTAATTTTTTTTGTAGCCAATTATATTTTGTAAGGAGATTAATCTTCAGAAGTTAGTGTTGATGTTTATAGGAAAAAAATACAAATTAACACCTCTAATTAATTTTTTCAAGTGTGCAGCAAGTAATATTTTTTATATGTTGTCTTGGGTTTAATTTATTATGTAGCTTCTTGGTGTTTGATGCTAACTCCATGATGGCCTTGTGCAATATTAGATGTCAAAGTATTTAATCTTATGTTGTTTTCAGCCTTGGTTGATTAAAATTTCAGTCTGGTGAAGTTACCAGGATTGGAAAAGGATACACTTCATATTTTTTTCTTCAGGAAATAGTTGCCTACAATAGTGCTAATTCTAGTCATAAGCAAAATAGTTTATTGTACAGATGGTTCTTGGGTTTTTTTGTGTGTGCTTACTGTGTTTTTTTAAAATGTATACATCCATTTTTTAAAATGGCTAGAACTTAAAAACACAGTCGTCAATCAGGTGGGAAAACCAGTAATCCTGGGAAAAAAAGCACTGACTTCTTATTTAGTAAGTTTGAAATTGTCATAATCTTGGGATTTTCTGTGGAATTGCAACAGTGGATGCAGTAACTGTACTGTCTTCTTTGTTGAATTTAGGAGTAATAATGGTTGGAGTTATTGTTGGATCCAAGAAGACTGGTATTAATCCTGACAACGTTGCAACTCCTATTGCAGCAAGTTTTGGAGATCTCATCACCCTTGCCATATTAGCATGGATGAGTCAGGGTCTGTACACTTGCCTTGGTAAGTGTGCTTTTAAATGTGTATGACTCCCTAGGAACCTTTGTTGGGTTAAGAGGGTGAGGAGAAGACTGGGAGGGGAAAGGTTCAGCAAACCTTTTAGTCTAACTTACTTTTTTGTCAACATTTATACCATTAAATGGTAAATCTTAGAATGCCATGATTTTTTTCCCCTTTTTTAAATAAATAGAAGTCACTAACCTGAACTTTGGCAGAACCTAGAAATAGTTGAAAGACTTTGACAATATCACAGCAACCTGCATGTGAAATACAAACCATAATAATGAAGAAACAAATAATGTGAAAACATTTTCTTACCGTGGGAAAAGAATGTTAAGAGCCTTATTCAAAATGAAATCATTGCTTCAACTAACTTATTCCATAGAAACTATTTAAAGTTTATTGTCTTTTAAAAGACATAATTGTAGGCAATTATAGTATAATATACCACAGATAAAATATTATGTTGTCCGTAACTTACCAGAGATGCTTATATCATCACATACAGTCTTTACAGCTCATTGTCCGAACTTTTTCATACTTAACAACAATTTTCTGTATTACAACATCAGCCAGAAAAAGTATCAAATAAGACACAAGCTACCATGGTGTGAATTGCAGGTATTTTTTCAGTGTTTGGTTTTTCATGTTTACAAAGTGTTGTCATGATGGCAACTTAAATGTATCAGTGAGCAAATGAAGTATTTTTACATATTTTCTGTATTTTTGTTAAAACTTAAATAGTATTTTTTGTTTCATAACTATATAGTTATGAAAAAATCCTTTGTCTTATATTCTAAAAACTGTATTTCTCAAATACTTCTTTTAAATGCTTCTTTAAAGATGTTTGTAAATTCACAGTGAAAATTGATGAAGATATTTTTTAGCATCTCTTCTTTCTTTTCTTCTGATGAGAAGTCCAATAATGTGCTATTCCTGTCAATCTGTCAAGCTAAACAAAAAGCACTCAGTCCCTCAAAAGAGATGGATAAAGAAACTTGGACTTTTTTCTTCCTTTGAGACATTTCCAGAAATTTACATTTCTAGATACAGGTGTTCTAATGTATCTCAGAGGAATAAAAAAAGAAGTGGGTACAGTTTGAACTGATCCTTTGCTGCTTTAATAGCTGTCATGACCACTTATTTTGCTCTCCCACTGCAGCTGGAAAGCAGATCCTACACGTTAGGGGTAAGAATCAGTATGCTTCCAAGAGTTACTCCCAATTTTCTGTCTATAATTTCTTCTGGAAATACTTCTCTTGTGGTGAAGTGTGTAATTAACTAGTTACCACTAACACAACTTATTCTGCTCTTTGTATTTTTTTCAATGTCTTTGTATTCTTTGGTTTTGGAAACAAGAAAGTCTTTCTAAAGCAAGGACATGCCATGAAGCCCTTGGAAATAGGTAGTCTCCAAGATGCATGTGTCTGAACTATGAAACAGTAACAAGGAAAAAAAGTATTAGATCACCCTCAGCTCAGGGGAGGTAGATCAAGTTGTGAATGGCAGGCAAGAGGCAGTCAGAGAATAATTAGACAACAGGTTAAAAAAAGTTAAAGAATTTTTTTTACTCAATACATGAGTGGGATGTGAAACTTACTGTTGTGATCTATCAAGGGGACCAGAGTGATTTTAGAAAACTTTGGATAAACCAGTCAGAGAGGAATCCTTTGAGGAGCATTGACCAGACACATGTAGAGACTTGAGAGATGCAATCCCTGATGCAAACTACAGCAGAAGCTGGCAGAACATGCTGAAAGAACCATCACTCTAAACCTGTCATTTTTTTTTTTCTTCTCCCCATAATTGAACTGTTGACCATAGTCTGACAAAGGATACTAGACTAGATGAGAACTGTGCCTCATGCAGCACAGATATTCTTATGTTCTTTCTATTGTTTCTGTGCTTTCTCAATGCTAAAATAAGAAGCACAATGGGAATGTTAAAAAGAAATCTTCAGTTTATAGGGTAGTAATGAAACTGGTGGAATTCACTTCTGGACTGTGTTCAGAATTAAGCATTTTCCCCTGTGATTTATTAGCCTAATGAAATGGTCTGAAACAAAATAAGTTTCTGGCTGCTTTCTGCAAGGCATGAGTTGTTTTCAGACAAGACTGGAAGGATGGAAATTCTTTGTGTACAAGCTTTATGTTTGCTGTAACAGAGGTGTACAGACTTTGGGTTGATACAATACTTTACGGCATACCCTGAAGAGACAGGAGAAAGCAATTTTACCCAGGCCAGGGCCAAATGAAACACCCTGTTTGGCCACCATCATATATAATTTTTTAAATGTTCATCTAAGTGTTTTAAAAATAATGACAAAGTTATCAAACATGGGGATTTAAATAGTGAAAAGTTAGCAATTCTTAACAGCTCCCAAAAAAGAGCTGTGAATTCTTGTCAAATAGCTGGGAGAAAGCACTAGAGGGCTCCCCAGGACTGTCGCTGGGACCTGGCACGTTCCCTCCAACAGAGCTCAAGAAGTGCTCTGGAATAGGAACACTCAGTAAATTAAATGTAGAGGTCTGTGTTGCCTATTATTTGTCAGCAATGATTTGGAAACTTCTTTAAAGCTTTCCACTTTTCTCACAGAATATGCATTTAGCTCTTGTATGTATTTGATCCAGGTTGAGAAGACAAATTGTGTGATTCACATTATTGTTTTCAGGTCCTTTTCAGTTGCTTTGAAGCAGTACATTTCCAGTTTACCTCTAATTTCTAATAGAGGCAGCGTTATTTGAGCAAGATGTCTTTTCCCATGTATGCTGCCTGCTATAAATCTAAGAAAAATAGAGTGAAACGAGCTCTAAAAGAGAATTGATTTATTTTCTCTTCCCATTCTTCTGCTATTGTAAAATGCGTTTGGTTCTTCTGTGAATTAGATATGAAGAGGAAGATGTCTATCCTTTTCTTTAAAGTTGCATCTCAAGGTTAATATTTTTCGATTTTTGTAGGAAGATGTTTTACCAGTAGAGTCTGCCATAGATTTGAAAAAAGAAAAAGTCCCTCACTGTTCCCAAGAGTTAGACTGGAGCTGAGTATTCTCATGGTCCACCTCTTAGGTTACAAAAAGAGGTTAAAGGAGGAAAAAAGGGCCCCACAAAGGAAGAGGGAGATAATACACTGTAGAATAACTAGATAAGGACAGGAAAAAATTACTTCTCTATTGGGCTTTGTCTTGTTTTCACTCTAATAGCTTTCTACTTTTAGTTTGCCCAGGGAAACATAACTTACTATGTTATGTAAATTACTTTACAACCTCTGGCTCTGCTGCAGAGGCTGTTAATGCAGAAGGGTAGTAACTTCTAAAAATTCTACAGAAATTCTTTCAGGAGATCTACTAAGGTAACATCAAAGTAGTAATTTCTTGGATTTGCAGCTATTGTAATAATGCATGGGTGAGGATATGTTCTATATTCCAACTATTCCTCTTTGGTAGTGTTTGTGTGATCTATATTAATTATTTCAACCTGTTAATTTAAAATATATTTTGCTCTAAGACTTGTCTAAAATTTGAAGGTTTTGTCAAATTCTGTTTTAGTATTAGGTACATGACCACACTTCTCATAAAGCAAATATTCAAAAATGGAATATTTGTACAGTTTATATATTTGCCATTAGGATAAATTTTCCATTATTTACCTCACTGTTGAATTAGGAAGTCTTGGATCACTGTAATAGCTTCTGTGAGGGTGGGATTATAAAACCAAGTAATCAGAAAAAAGTAGTGTTCTTTCTGTGGAAGCAGCTGTTCACTTTACAGTCTCAGCTTTATGATGGTACTCACCAGTGTTTGCAGTTGTATTCCTATGAAATAGGGTGGAATTGTCATGGGTAGGGGCAGGCAGCAGAATTGCCTGTTAATTCTCAGACTCAGACTGGCTATGTTTAACTGAGCTACTGATATAAATGTCTCAATTTTGCACATTGTACTTGAATCTTTTTAGATGTGCTATTTCTGAAAATTTACCTGCTTTGGGAAGAAGGGAGTCTACAGATGCTAAGAATTTGGATATAAACAAAATGCATTTTCCTTATATCCAGTTTCTTTTAAAAAATTTTCTTCAGTTACAAAATAATGTTTTGTATTCTACATCCTTACTGTATTTTTTATCATAAAGCATCATACAAAAATCCTTTTCAAAATTCCTTCTTTGTACTGATGGTTCTGTCCTTGAGAAGATGAGAGACAATGATCACAGATGGCAGATATTAACCATTTTGCTTAGTGAGGTTGTTGAAACTTCAGGTGTAATGGTAATGAAGACTATTAAAATTTCACAATTGTATTGCATAGCTCATAATTTATTTTAGAATTATAAATTAAGAAAAACATGTAGGAATGTTTGGAGAGTAAAAGAGGTTTTTTTCTCTTTATTATTATTTTAGAGACGTATTACTATGTATCTCCTTTGGTTGGTGCCTTTTTTTTGGCTCTGACTCCAATGGGCATTGTCATAGCTGCCAAACACCCAGCTACCAGAACTGTCCTCCACTCAGGATGGGAGCCTGTTATAACTGCCATGATTATAAGCAGGTAGGTTTCTTTGTCTTGCTGCATTTAAGCATCTTGATAGTCCTCCTCTATCTCTGTGTATCTTACTTGATTGTACGCGAGAGACACAATTAAGAGCCTCTAGAATTTAGGCTTTGGAATGTTAGCACTGATCTGAGAGATTATTTAATCCAATGAAAGTTATGAGTCTTAAAAGTAGAGGAATTGGCTAATACTCTGTGGTCTTTGTTATACAAGAGCCAATTTTAATAAGTGAATAGCTATAATGATGTTACTCTGTAGCTCACAATGAGGTAATGATCTTATATATAATGATCTTGCTTGCCTTATTCTAAATATTGTACTTTCTTTTCAGTATTGGTGGCCTTATTCTGGACACAACAGTATCTGATCCTAACTTGGTTGGAATTGTTGTTTATACCCCAGTAATTAATGGTAAGACTCTGACAGGATTAATTGCTACTATGTATCAATTGATATACCTTGTTTTGAGAATTGTCTATTACATTAAATTTCTCTTGTGTTAATTAATATCTGGAATATTAATTTCAAGTTTTGATTTTGATGTCAACAGCTGTTTATTTGAACACCTGAGAAGTGCTTCCTGTTTTCACTACAACCACTAAAACATAATAGAGAATGTGAGAAGTAGAAACCTCAAGTATGCATTAAGAAACTGAAAGTATAAATATTGAAGGAGTATATTAAAATATTAAATTATCAAATACTATATTGAAGCAGTTGTGGCTGCGAAAATGTAGATAATTTTTTATTTCAAAGGGGTTTTTTCTGAACATCCAAGGACAAATTTTCAAACAATAATTTACTGTAGACCTTAAGAACTAAAAAGCATACGACAGGCAAGTAAATACATTTCTCAAGGTAAATGTGTGCTGTTTCTGATGATTGGTATGCACTTTTCAGATGTGTAAAGAATGAATTTATGAAAATATCATTGTTAAGTGTTCTACCTCCTAAGAATAAGAGCAAGCCAAATTTCAGAAAAATAGTTGATATCTTGTTAGGCTGGTGCAGTTTGAAAATGCTTTTCTTTCCTAGTACAGTACCACAGGGTTGATACCTATTTAGTTTGCAACAACTATAATCACCAGAGCTCTGTTCCCACTGTATTGCTGTCTAGCTGTTCTTTCTCCTTTTTGTATTTTTCCATTTGATTTCTTACAGTAATTTGCACTTTTATGTATTGTTATTAAAACCATTTCTCTAGTTAACAAGATGATTCTGTTTTAACTTAAGTTTGCCCTTGCAAGTTTCATATGAATTTGTTCTACTCTGTTTCCGAAGCTATAAATTAAATTAATTATGGCCACTTCTTTTCCATCTTGATAATAAGATGTTAATATGGTCACTGGATTTTAGTTTTGGACCACATTGCCTTGATATAATTAATTTTCCAGACATTGTTGATGGAAATGTAACACAGGACAGCACCTAAACATTTTATAAGCTTTACTGTGGTTGAGAGTTAGTAGATCTATTGCTACAAACATTAAACAAGCTGTTCAATTAGAGGCTTTGACAGAAGCATGTTCTTGGCAAATTCATGTTAGCCCTTGTTTTACAGCTTTCATGTCTTCTGGATGCTTATAAATTGTGTTTTTAATAATTCGCTCTAATTCTTATGCAGGAATATAAATTTCACTGATATACAGATTCTCTGCATCATCCTTTTTGACCCACTTTAAAGATACATTTTCTGTTTTCTCCACTACAGCCCTCACATATTCTCTAACCTCCAAAGTAATCAGGTTGCAAAAATGATCACTAATACTTCATGGATTGTTAATTTAGCTCTCTAGATGCAGTAAATTTAACTCTCAGGCTCTAGTATTTATTTACTTGTGATCAGGTATCACCATTTTTATGAAGGCAGTAGACAAAAGAAACTGACTATTTAAATCTTCAGTAGAGCATGTTGCTTCCTCTTCTTTCTCATTAAGGCCCTCTATTTCCTTTCTTCTTACTTTTAATGTGAAACATTTCTAGGTTGCAACTTGAGTTCCTTGCTAACAGTAAATTAAATTTTACACTACAGCCGTTATGTTTCCTTATCTGTTCCTTGCCTTTCTATTAATTCAAAATTGGAAATACTTGCATCGAATTTTTGTGTGTTTCCATTTTGATTTCCAGATACCTAAAAGGCAAGACAGATGTGTTGATGTCCAGCTTTTTTTCTGCTTTACACCTGTAACTTTTCTAATAGTAGTCCTTTTTCGGTTAACCCCCTGGATTTGCTTCCTAAGAGAAGAGGATTATTCTTTTTTGGTTTTAGGCAGGTGTACCCAAACCAGTATTAAGGCAATGCCCATACATTCTTTTTAGCTGTCTTTATGGGAAAAGAACTAGCCAAAAGCTAGAGCCCTGGAGATTTAGCTGACAGGTCAAAACGTCTTTGAAGAGTTAGGCAGGTGTAAGAGAGGGAAAGCTGAGGCTGCTTGAGCAGGCAGGGAGGGAAAGAGTCTTTCCAGGAGGCTGGGATAGCAAGAGGCATTCTTGACTCAGAATCCTAAAGGCTGAGGCATTTCTATTGGAAAATACAGAGAAAATATGTTCTGTGTAGAGGATGCAGGGGTTTATGGTACACCTCCTGGAAAAGGAAACTGTAGGTAGGTAATTTTTTTGGGGTTGTTGTTAGATCAGCCTCTCCTGGGTTTCATAATTCTACTGACACATTTTGATATTGCTGGTCAGAACAGAGTCGTAAACTGGGGGTAAGGAAGTTCTTCAGTTAAAAAAAGCACATCTGTTGACACTCATTTACTGACATGAAAGGTGTGTTAGGTCACTTAATAGATGGCTTTTAAAATATTACTGTTGCAGAAAGTTTTCTCTACATTTCTTGGCCTTGGAATTCTCATTGTAAGCATAAGTAGCAAAAGAAACTGAGGGTTTCCTCCTTCTATTTTCTTTTACCTTAAAATTTGTTGCTCCTATGGCACAGAAAACCTGGGAAAAAAAAAAAAAAAAACGTCAGGGAAACCTGTAAGAAATATTCTTTCCTATTGGGAATTTGTCCAGCCAAAATTTGAGGACATTGTAAATTTGTTCGGCCAAAATTTTGGGATGTAAATTTGTCCAGAATTTCAAGCTGTCAGTATTTTTTCAGGGCCATTTGCTGTATCTTGAACACCTGAACAGTATTGACTGCAAAATAGTCAGGTGTTAGGTTTCCTGTGCACCATTAAGTAGGTTTTATTCAAGTCCTGCCTAGATAGTTTGCTTATTCTTAGATGTGAGACAAGTGACTTTAATCATGTCTTACACTGTGGAGCCATAAATATTTTAGAAGATTGAAGAAATACTGGTCTGGAATTTGAGCAACATCAAAGTTTCCCACCCCTATTAACAAAAACTACAAATATTTGCCCAAAATATTAAAATAGTTTTTAAGCAGAAAGGCATTTATAGTCAGGTTTACAGCTGGTGGCCAGACATATTTCACAACTGTTTTTTCTATTTTCTCACTGTTAAACACATGTTTAATTCTGTGGTTAGCTGGGTTAAATTGCATCACTGCTTTTTGAAAAGAAACAAATGCTTTTGTTGTTTCAGACAACTTGCAGACTATTTGAGATTTAGATGTCTCTTTGATGTACTGAAATTCTGAATAGAATAACTGAGCCCGAGTGGGGCTATGCTTTGTTCTAGAGTTGATTTTGAGTTGTGTTTTCTCATGAATTAAAATTTGCAAATCCTCTTACGGCATCACAGCATGTTGAATTTGCCTCAGGATTTGCGATTTGAAAGTAACTGAGCTCCTTTTGTGCAGAAAAAAAAGATACTATTACATGCTTCTGAAAATGCAGCAGAAATGAGCTAAAGTGCAGTTACCAGCACTTTAGCTCATTTCATAAAGCCACTTTCCTCTCCATTTTGTGTGTTTATACAAAATATTGTGAGATATCCTCTAAGTATTTGCATTTCAGAAGTTACTGAGTAATAACCAACATGTCAGTAGACATTTTTATGGACCTTAAAGAGTGACAGTTCTGCAAATTAATTCTTAAAACACCTGAAATTTGGAAATACTTCGTATCAAAAAACTTTCCTTTGCAGGTGGTTTGAAGCAATACTCTTTAAAAGGTAACACAAACCTGTTCTAATATTTCTTACTCTTTGTCTGTCCATACTTTAAAATTATTTGCTATCTGGAGGGAATACATAGCTATCAAGGAATATGAGAAACACATATGGGAAAATTTAATACAAAACTTAGTGAATGCCAGTTGTCTGGGAGATGAAAATTAAGCTTATACAATACATTCCCCATAACATCCCTTTTTTATCTGTTAGTAGGGTAAATTGAATGACAGACTTTCAGGTTTTTCAGAGAGCTTTTACTGTAAAATGTTTTAGAGAATATGGGAAAAAAAAAAAGTCCAAGAAACCATTCTTCCTCCTCAAAAAAAGCCAGCTTTTAATAGCTATTTATTTATATTTCTTTTAGTATAATTGTATTTTGATTTTTCTCACAACTGACTGGTGCTTTGATTAGAATATAACCATTGTCTCAGAGAGTTGAACATCTGAAGTTTGCCTCTGTAAATCACAAGGGAAAACATTAGTGTACCTGGATGGGAGTAGAGCAATTTGGCTGGGTAGCAAAGGAATTTTTCTGCGCCCTGAGTTGGAAAGAATGTGTTAATCTCAGAAGGCACCTCTACTGTACGAAAACTGTATCATTTAATCTTTATTTTGGCATGAATAAGGAGGAGGGATTTTATTTTTATTATTTTCTTTTGATGCATTATTGGGTGATAGATTTACTACCTTTTAGTTGCTAACTTGTGCATGTAAATCTGCATATATACTTTCAGTGGGTGACCTTTCTTTTAAGTCTTACTTGTAAATTTTTTAGATTTCAGTAATCATTGTGTTGTTTTCACAACATAATTATATCCAGAACATTTTCATTTTTATTGACATTTTTTTATTAGTCATATGAAAGAAATTATTTATGAGTCAAATCAAACATGGAATGTAATAGTTGCATATATAATAAAGCTTTCTCTTAAAAAAAATCCATCTAGGGAAAGCTAATATTTTCCATCTGTTTTCCCCCAAACATTTGAAAGTATTAAAAGAAATTCTTCCAAAATAAAATGGAAGATGAATGAAAAAAAACACATATAAAGAGGTAGCTAGTTAGGTTTCTAATCTAAGTATTTCACTTGCGTAAAACAGGATTTTTTAAAGTTAATGGTAGAGAGGTCAGGGTAAAAATTCATCTTGCATTTTCTGAAAGATAAGATGATTATTCCAAAATTTAAAGTTTTTGGTCACCATTGCAACTGAGATTCTTTTTCATCCTTTTAATTTCCTTTTTGTGATGCAAATGTTGAACTTCAAAAAAGCCTCTTTGGCAAAACTGACTATTTTGAACTACGGATTGTGCTCAGGAGTGTGCAAAAGGAGGAATCTTTTAGCCTTCCCTCTCTTAGATTGATGCACAAGAAAGGTCAATTTGGGAATTATGTTGGCCTAATTATCCCCTTATGTAGATATTAATTGATTTTAGGTCCATTGCACAACCTGTATTATAGCTGCTTGGGAACAATACATTATTCTGTGGCTGATTAATCACTCTCCATAGAACTGGATTTCTAAAAGTCTTTAAATCAGGTTTGCTTTGCCTGTTCTTACACAATTTTTTGTGTGCCTCATCACGCAACTATTTACATTTTCATTAACAGTCATAGCAGTGGTCATTAAAGCTGAGTATGTTCACTTTATCTGGTGTTCTCAGTACTTTAGAGGCAGTTTCCTACAGGAACAATTCTTCAATTATATGTATTTAAGGAAATGAACAAAAAAAGAAGAATTAAATGGGAACCATTAGGGTTCATATATACAGGTAGTTGAATACTGCTCTGAACATTTTATGTTGCCTGTTGTACAGTTGTCCCCTTGTACTAAACAAGTACTTAAATCACTATTTTTTACTGGTTAATAAAAACATCATGCATGGGGTTGTTCCTACTCAGATGGAGGACTTTGCACTTCCTTTTGTTGAATTTCAGGAGATTTCTCTTGACCCAGCTCTCCAGCCTATCCAGTTCTCTCTCAATGGCTGCACAACCCTCTGGTTTATCAACTGCTCCTCCCAGTATTCCCTGAGAAACCTTACTCTATTTATCAAAAAGTGCAGTGTAAGATCTGAGGGAAAAACCAGCCCAGTGCATTACCCAGAGGAGGGGATGATCTCAGACTGAGATCAGCAAGATCCAGCTTCCCTTAACTTCTCGGTTTTTTACCTGCACTGAGTTATGAGACACAGATTTGCTTTGAAGTATTAAGAGTCATTGATGCAAAGTGCTTTAATGGGGTTTTCTGAATAGCATGACTAATTCTGTTAGAAAAATTTCCTTTTACCAGATGATGATTAATAGAATTGTGCCCATAGGCCTGTTTGCAAATACATGGTATGGTTTTGGCTCTACTTTCAATATGGTTTCCTGTGCTTGTTAGGCAAAAGACCTGTGATAACAATTTTTACAAGAAATATTCTTGGTTAGCCCTTAACTGCCTTGATAAAATGATGATGTTTTAAATTTTCTTTTGAAGTTTTAAGTCAGCGTGACATCCTTTGCATTTTAGCAGACAACATGTCTTTGCTTATTGACAAAGCAGCATTCTCGTATTGAAGTAAAACACATTTACTCTTTTGAGAGGAATGAAGTAATAATTGCTGGATTTTACTTTAAAAATAAATAATTTTTCCCTATGTTGTAGTTCTTGCAAAAATGAAAGGAAACCAAAGAAATAAGTCTTCTCAAATTTAGTATTTGCTACGATGGCTGCAATAGTATTTTCCAGGAGAAAAATGTATGGATTAATCAAATGTTCATGTAAACAGTCCTCATATACATCCACAGAGCTTTTAATAATATGAGCAGCTACTGAGCATGTGACCATTTTATACATTTAGAAGATGCTGAGAAGTTATCAGTTTTGCATATCGACACCTTGCCAACCTACACAGTTTTATCTGTTTTTTGTTTCTTGCAGAGATCTGATTAATCTGGTGTAGCTGAGATGGTTATTGCACATGCACAGTAGCTGCTGTTACCAAACAGAGTATCTCTGTACATATGAAGTGATTCATTCAGCCTTATACGAGTCATTTGGTGACTAGCAGAATAGTGAGACCTGACTCTGTTCTCATTTGTATCCTGTGGTTCTTAGACAGTCTTTTCAATCTGTGGTGCTCCCTATTGTCTCATGTTCCTGCTATACCCATTGCTCACAACATCCTCTCCATTTTCCCTCTGCTTTCCACAACATTGCCATTCCTCTTCTGGCTCACTGAGCTGCTGGCTGAGCAAGAGGCATCATGCCTCTCTCCAAGCTGACTGCTAACATGGCCTGCTTATGCTTATGCCCTGAACTATATAACTCATATTACTGTTTTTGTCTCACTGAGGACATGGCTTTGGATCTTTTCTTTTATTCATCTAGTCGCTGTTGTGGTTTTGGTATATTGTTTAACCATGCTTGGAAGTAGTTAGCATGTCTGTCCTTGTGTCAGATGTGGTTGAAATTGGCCCAAAAGTTCAAAAACAGTTTGAAGGTTTGGTAGTGAATGGGCAGAGCTAAAATACAGTGTCACTGCTGTTGTCACCACCATACATTGTTGGCTGGCTGAGACTGAGAAAGATATATGGATTTTCAAAGCATTTACACTTCACTATACCTGGCTGTCTTCTGTGAGTTCAAATTATATCACTAATATTAGGTTATTGAGGCTCAGGTAAGTAAAATTTAAAAGAATTTTGATAAACATACAAATATTTCATTTTCATTTGGCTAAAATAGATTGTTCAACTCAGCTGTTATTAGTTACACCTCTTGAAATCACACTCCACACTGGCTGTTCTGCTTAGCTTGTCAGCTTCCTTTGCAGAGCAGCTATCACCTCCTTTTCCTGTGTTCCATGGCTGGCCAGTTTGTTTTAGAATAATTTTTGATATGTGTCAGTAATTTCTTGCTATCTACATGAGCAATAGGGCTTGGGGAATACTTTCTCTAAATGATGGTTATCAAAGTTAAAAGGTTTGTCATTAATAGCTTTCCATCAAAGGATTGACAACCAATCTTACACCTTCTTTCATAGACTTGTCAATGTCTGTTGTCCAGACAGATTTTTTAATCACCATTTCAAGTGAATTTATTTCTATCTTCCTTAATTCTTTTATCTCATTCAGTTCCCTGTATTATTAACTAGGGAAAAAAAGTCCAGATCATCTGTCATATTTCTGTGTCTGAATTTGTTGAAGCAAATAATTACCAGTCACAAAAGAAAACTTCATACATCCTAGGAAATATTTAAAATCTAGAGAGTTGTGCCAAAGTGGTTTGTAGTTGTATTGCTAAAAAACTAAAACCAGCCCTATGTACTTTTGTCTTTTATTTCTTTTTGTAGTGCTATAAGAAAAGCAGATAGTGGCAGAACATTTTACTATTTTTTTCTCTTAATACTGTTGTGAATAAATCAGTTATTGCAGTTGTTAGCCTGATTGTAATTACCCAGATTGCCTTTATGGCCTCATTTTTAGCAGAAACTTTCATATTTTCCAGTCATATGGCACTATCCCTGCTGTGTAGCTCTATTAAGAAGAGGTTTTACATAACAGCTTTTTCATAATTCAGTCATTGAAATTATCTGATCCCCTTCCAGATGTAGTACATTGATCCTTAATTTTACATCTGCTTCTCTTTCTGTATCTTATTCTCCTTCGTCAGAAATCTCTAATTTATTATTCTCAATGGAAGGACAGATTTAGAGTCCTATTTAGATTGGTTTTAATAATTTTAAACCTCTCCTAGTTTAGATAAATCCCGTACTTTGGTACTTTTCTTGTAGTTCATCTGAAGAAAGATCTACTGCTATTTTAATTTTCTTTGCAAGCTCTCACTCAGCCTTTTGGTAGTTCATCTTTTATCCCTGTTTCTCCTGACTGGGAACATGCATTTCCTGATTTGTTTCTGACGTTTTTGCTTAAAAGACCTTTCATGTTAGCTTCAGCCATTTACTGTCTTTAACTAGCAGCGAGGCAGGACATCTTTCAGATCTCAGTATTAGATCTCTGTGCTAACCACTCCATAATCACCAAAAGAATTTGGCAAACATTGTCTTCTGGTCACCATAAATACTTGTTCTGCAACCAGGCAAAGCCCTAAGCATCAGATAAACAAATTAATTCAACTACAATAAACAAGGCCTTTCTCCTTCTGATGTAGGGACAAGATCTGCATTACTTCTGAGTCTTCTCAGACTAACCCATTGCTGTGTAAAGCATCTGAAGCGGGGAAAGAAAAAGCATGTGCTTGATATGCAAGTAGACAGCTTGAGTACTATAATAGGAGGGTTTCATGTTATTGCATTCTGCAGTGTGGATATAACAAATCGTTTTAGTTTTGTGTTCATTGAAGTAAAAATTCATAGAACGTGAAACAGCCTAGAGTGGAAGGAACCTTGAAATATCATCTGGCTCAACCTTATGTGAGAAAGGCAGCCTGGATGAGATTTTCTAGCACCTGCTCTGGTCACATCTAGAAAACCTCCAGTGAAGTGGACTCCACCACATCCCTGGCCAGGGTGGTTGTTCCACTGAATGATTTTTCTCACTCTAACAAATTTCTTTCTTATATTGAGATGCATGCTCTGCTGGTACAACTTGTACTCATTGCCCCTTTTCTGAAAGAAACTAGAATCTCTATCACTACCATTCTTTTAACAATCAGCTGTTCAGACACTCATCTTGCTCTTTAAGCCTGAGTTATGAGTGGCCGAAGGCTATAGTTACTCATGCTTTGTGTATGAGAGGAATGAATATATTAACTCTTGAAGCCTTCTTTGGCCCTATGGTTCTGTGTGTGAAATCTGCATTTATGTTTGTGGTTGTGAGTTTTCATTACTTACCATGGCCAGAAATACTCTCCTGGGGAGGTAATCCAGCAGTGGCACAACTATGTCATACTTCTGGTGATCCAAGAGTGGTTTCCAAAGAAGAGGCAGTGATAAAAAAGAGTTTCACCTATGAGAAAACGTAAGATTGAACCTTTTGGACATTTTGCACTTGCCGTGATTCAAAATTGATCTCCAAATTCCCAGTGATACATTAAACAGTAGCCCACATTTTTTGGACTGATTTTAATGATTTGCAGCCTGTCTACAACTAATACACATTCTAAAGATATTTTTCGTTTTGGCTTTTGTTTGCAAGGTACTGTGATAAACATAGAGGAAGTTGGTAAATGTGCAAAAATATTGCCTACTAGAGTAAAAAAAGTAGTTGAACATTTTTCATTGGTTTCCCTTTGCATTTCAGGTATTGGTGGCAATCTAGTAGCTATTCAAGCTAGCAGAATTTCTACCTACCTCCATTTACATAGCATTCCTGGAGAGCTGCCAGAGGAGGCCAAGGGTTGCTATTACCCGTGCAGAACATACTGTGGTACAGGTACGTCTGAGTTAAAAATCCTATCTCGCATCTCTTTATCCCTGTGTGCCAAACTGTACCACCAGTGAGAAATGGCAACGAACTGAACTTGCTGTGTGCAGTTCAAAGGTTGGATGAGGCTTGGCAGTTTCCTTTATCTGCAGCTGTTTTTGCTTGTGAGAATCACAAGAAACTCCCTGAGGAGTAGATTAGCAGTTAAGAGCACAGAGAAGGGTGAGGCCCTGGAAAGGGCTGGTGAGGCAGGACGCCGGGATAACCACTCAGAAAGGTTTCAGCCTTCAACTTTCCTTAGCTTCTCTACCTGCTCCCAACTTTTGTCTGCCTTTAGAACTTCAAACCAATTTCCTGTTAGGGCCAAACATTGTGTCAGACATAATTACTAAGCCAAATCCCTGCTTTCTGTTTCCAGTTTGCCATTTTCTCTCTAGATTATTTCTTCACAGGTTATTCCTCCCCTGTGTTTCCCACTTTCCTAATGATGTAGTAACTGTGGTGAAATATGATGTATCACCACCATGTATTACACTTCCATATTTATTAAACGAATTTAAGCAGATGTGAAAGTAGTAAATATAGAAATATAAGGTAAATTTTAGAAATATAAGGTATTTTCAAGGATGTCTTGAATATGGAGTCCAAAAGATCCTCTTTACTAATAAGACTTTAGGATGTCCAGAAATGTAGATGGTATTAAATGAGCACAGAATGAAGGCAGTTTTCACCCTTTTCCAGAAGGGCTCTGTTTACCTTTTCTGGAAGACAGTGAAATTCCTCAAGGAGTCTTTTATTGGAAAATAATGCCTGCTGTTCCACAGTAGCCAATGCTGTGGAATTCCAAAAATGGGAGTTTTTATATTGAAATGAATAAAAATCTAATATAGGAATTGAAGAGCTTAACCAAATTTTGGATGTTACTTTTTTTTTTTTTTTTTAATTTTAGGAGTAAATAACAAATCAGCCCAAGTTCTGCTTCTCTTGGTGATTCCTGGACACCTGATTTTCTTGTACACTATCCACTTAATGAAAAGCGGACATACTTCCTTAACCCCCATCTTTATAGCAGTCTATTTGTTTGCAGCTCTGCTGCAGGTAAGAATAAGTACAACTGGCAAATGCTTGTATAAAATCAAGTTATTGAAGAAAATAATTTTTTTTCTGGTATCTGAAATCTCATGAAGAGTACAAGAAGGTGTGGTTTAATAGAGACTTTCAGCCCAGCTCTGGAGTAGCTGATTATCTCCACAAATACACAGCTTATGCAAGTGTACTGTTGTTGTGAGTGCTTTGCAGAACACACTTGACTGCATTATCTCCTTGTCATGCATTTTTCACCTGCTTTTGGAACCATTGCATCTAAACCCCCATCATTTTAATCAACTAGAGGGGAAATGAAAAGAAGGGAAGGGAAATGGAAAGAAGGAAAGGTAGCATTTATGTATAATGAAAATCAAGGAAAAGAAGAAATTTCTGTTAAAGAAATCTCCTAAAGTGGTTCACATTACCATTTTAGTTAACATGGTCCAGTAGATGAAAATATTACAGCTTTCTTGGTGTGTTCTTAACAAATATTAGTTCTTAATATTTATTACTTATTTAAATTAATATGACAGCAAACACTGTACAAGAAATTGCAATTGCATTAATTGTCAAACTTTGTTACCTTATTTGGCTGTTTTACCTAATGGTCTGTTCATACCCAGCAAGGGCAGTTCTTGAAAGATGCCTTTTGAAATAGCTGTGTCTTAAAGTGAAATGATTTCATTTTGAGAAATCACTAATACAAAATGAAATATTTTATTAAAGTCACACCTAATTTTTAGGTATAACCTGCCTGAATTAACTATAATGTTTTATTACACCTTAAAACTAAAAAGTGACTGGTTTTGTTATACAGTAGAAGTGTAATTGAAGTATCCATAATTTAAATATACATACTGCTTAAAAAAAATTTGACCAATTAAGTTTTAAAATACAATTCACAACATTATCAACAGGTCAATACTTAATGAAATTATAATTTTTAATGTTCTGAATTGTCCCATTTTTTGCACACTGCTATCTCAATAAGAACAGGTTTCAAAAACTGTTGGAATTTTTTATGGGAATTTTACACCTTTCTGGTAGAACATGACTGGTAATGTTTCAACCTTTGCAAGTCAGGGTGTCATACTAAAAGACATAGTGTTCATTTCCCTCTTAGATAATATTCCTAGTTTCCTAGCATTATCACTTGCTTTATAGTGTGTTTTCCTGAGGAAATGATGCTATTCCTTTACTCTATCTGTTGTGTCTGTGTTGGGGCAACAACCCCTGGTAATGGAAAACTGCAGAGTGATTTCTGTCAGTATTAAACTTCCAAGATTTCCTGTGAGAATCAACCTGAATTCATAAATCCAGTTCTCCTGCTCACAGAACTGCAGTCACAGCATGTTTAGGGACACTTTTTCTTCAGCAGCAAGACTTGAGAAATGCAGAAATTTCAGGTTTTTGCCTGAAAACCAAGTTAAGGCATTATGGCAGAACTCTCAAATGACATAGTAATTTAAACATAGCAGCAGCATGTATACTGGTGTAAAGTTGAATTTTCATTCATTCAGGATCTGATTGGAGTATTCAGATTTTAGTCATGTATCTCTATTGCAGTACATCAGGCTACACCTGATTTTCTTGATTTTTCACCAAAAAAGCAGACATAGAGCTTTTTTCTTCTTTTTCCCTGCTCTCTTTTATGGATTATTTTTTCCTATCTTCTGTCTTTTAGTCATAAAAGGCATTTTGAGATGTATTTACTTGGAAACTGAGTACCAGTATTGCAAACTATAACTTCTCATGGGTCTTGACATATTTACAGTTTGAAACACTTTTGGTTTTAAAGATCTGAAAATATTTAATAGATTCCTTTCCTGATTTGGATTATTCTGGCATTTCTATAGCAGTGATTATTGTAGTGTTGCATACCTCTAATTAGAGCAGATTTAGTTTTCAGAGAGATTATGCTTGCTTTAACCCTTAAATCTTCAACATGTTTTGTTTACCTGTCAGTCTGAAGTACTTCCATATTGTAGTTTCATGCTTTTAAGTTTCTCCTGTCTCAAGGAAAGCACTTAAATATTTGTACTCATTCATGTTCCCTTTTTCAGTGACAACATCTATGCACCTGCAAACAGCAAAAAACAGTTTTCAAGCTGCCATTTATTTTGGCATAACCTAACCACTACTGATCTTACTTTTCCTGAATTCTTTTATATTTTTACCCTCTCAGTGAGAGCTATTCCAGTTCTGCTGTAAAACTGAAAAACCTCACAGCTAATTATTATTATTTCAATTAACAACAAACCAAATGCATTAATTACAGTCTTTTGAGCAGTGAGAAATCTGCATTCTGGGCCTTTTTTATAATATATTGGACTTTGATTTATTTTTACTCTGCTTGGAAGATACATGGAAATGAATGTCAAAAATTAAAATCCTTCTTGCAAGCTGAATATTTTGTATTTGAGGTGGTAGATGATAATTTAGCAGAATACAGTATTGATATCACTGCTTTGACCTTTGCCATTCCTTACCTTTATTGAGCTGGGGAGCAGAAAGGGTTGCTGAAAATGATTATGGCAATGTACCACCTATGTAGGTTTTTCCTCACTATGTTAAAAAATAATGCTAAATTAAAAAATAACAACAGCAATTGAATTTATTTTCTGTCTTTAAAATTCAAGTGACTGTTATAAGGTGTTAAATTGTTTAACGACACATTTCACAGTGGACTGCAATAGATTGTTAATTGACTTTGATTCTGTTTATTATTTCTGACAGTCCAGCTCTGTTTATTTAAAATGGAGAGGAAAGGGTAGAGAAATGGCAAATGTAGAACTCTAAACGGAACGTTGGAGTAAATGGGAAAAAAAATCAAGAAAATGTTAATGCAAAGATATTGATTATTCCTTTTATAGTTCTCTCTGTGTCTATCAGTTTATGCTATCCCACATTTTCTCTACAGTAAAATTGTAACATATATATGAATTCTATTTTACATTTTAACAAGACTTTTTCAAATTGCCTGTAAACTACACTATCCATCCCAAAGTGATAAAAATGGAATTTATTTGCATTGAAAGCTCTACACAGTATTACTGAAGTTCCAGTCAGAGAGTTAGTTTAATTTTCATCCAAATCTAATACTTTCATTGTTTGATTGTTGTATTTTCACCACCCAGGCCTACCAGCTTCTTTCATCTCTTCTCCCTACCTGTTCTGAGGTATTCTTAGATATTTTCTCCACAGCATTTCATTTAAATAACCTATTTATGTGAACTAAATAATTAACATGCCATGATGTATTATCAATATGATAATTCACTTTTTATTGATTGAAAAGATGCAGTGTAATTAAACAAAGTGCAGTTTCACTGAATAAGTAGTTTTTTTCTAAAAATTATTACATTAAGATATTTTAAGTAATAGGGAGTAGCCAGAGCTATGATTTGCATTCCTTTCAATTTTCTGTGAATGAAACTGTTTTGGGTTTCTAGGCTTAAGAAAAACCAGAAAACATTTTATTTAATTTCATTTTCATTTTCCTATCCTTAATAATATGGCTGTTTCTATTCTTTAAAAAAATATATATTCTTGAAATGTTCTTCAATTAAATTTATAAATTGATTGTAGTGACATCCAAGGCTGTACTCACTTAATGTTTAGAGGGGCTGGTATTTCACAATTATTTTTCCATAAAGGGGGAAAAACTGTACAAGTATTTATATTAATCTGCATTCAGGTAAAACTTTTAGGCTGAAGTTTAAAAGGTTTAGCTCTGTAGTGAAGAGACTTTTCTGTGTTTATGAATGGCAGCAACAGAGGAAAAAGTAATGAAAAACACTGTGGAGATTGTATACCCTGTAAGTATGCAGGGTGCTTCACACAATGCACTGCGCAGTATCAGGGCAAGCCAATGTGCCTAATCAAAGCCAATATAATATTTTAAAGTGCCTTTTGGATTTGGTGAGTGTTTAAGAAGAATTTTCTTTCCTTGAAAATCTTACAAGAATAAGCCACAAACATGCACCAGCACACTGCATGCAGTTATAATATGGTATTTGACCGACAAAGGTGCTATTAACTGGGAAACAGTCCTCCTCTTATTCCTCA
Source organism: Haemorhous mexicanus (assembly GCF_027477595.1). Classification (NCBI taxonomy): domain Eukaryota; kingdom Metazoa; phylum Chordata; class Aves; order Passeriformes; family Fringillidae; genus Haemorhous; species Haemorhous mexicanus. The sequence continues at coordinate 22,324,754 of NC_082345.1, read as the reverse complement.
CAAAGGCACAAGTATTTTTTTTCTGTATGAGGCTGTGCACCAAGCCCCTGTCTTGTCAGGCTGCAGCAGAAGGAGAGCAGCACTCGATTTGCCAAGCTGTCAGTCCTGGTGCATGGCTCGGGGCGCTCAAAGGCAGCCTCCATTCTGTATGTTCTCACTGAGCCAGTAAAACACCCTGTGAGGAATTTTCACACCTACTGACCAAATTTGAACACACAGTTATGTTAAAGTCTCGGGGAATAAACAAACAATAGGAGATTCCCAGAGCTATTACCAAGCAAATAAGTAATTCCAAAATTCTTCTTACCCAGTGAAGGTCAGATGTGCACAGCTGTGAAGTCACTTTTGCAGTGCTTCAGGGCTGTTTGGGGCAATAGAAAACCAAGAATTCAGCAGTGCTCGTAACAACTTCCTGCTCACATCAAAAATCCTCACCAGTGTGAAGATTCTGATGATGGTATGGGCCTCTTTAATGTGGAAACATAACTCGTGGGATATATTGTACATTACAGAGAAAAAAGGAAGGTTGTGTTTATAGACAAAATATTGATGCATTTCAGATATTACTTTTTCTATCAGGGAAGATTATTTCTAAAAGATGAAGCGTATAACTACTAAAGATACTATATTTCGAGGAAATATGGAAAGCCAAGCCCAAATCTGGACAGTTCTGTATGTTCAGTGCTTTCTCCTTGCAGCATGACAAGCAGACTTGCCAAACTCATTGGGGTCTGACCATGGGTACCAACAGCTCCTTCCTTTCCAGCCATGTTGCTGTCTGGGGTAGAAGCCCAGATCCTACCAAGTCATAGCAGGGATTTATCATTTTTGCCTCCAGAAGGCTGGGCCCAAAGTACTTGTGTATGAGCATACCAGGACACTTACTGGTCTGGGTTACACATCCTAGCAGATAGCTGAGAAACAGCCTGAAATTAGGACTGTTTTGGTGAAACCAGGGTGTCTGGCAAAGCTACAAAGAAATCAAGATTACAATCTGAAAAACTTGGTTCAAACTGAAATTAAAAAAAAAAAAAAAAAAGAAAAAAAAAGAAAAGGAGTTCCTTCCCACAAAATTAGTTCCATATAATGAAATTGACTCAGAAACAACTGCAGTTAAAGAGGTATTCTTTTTTTTACTTCAAAGAAGTCTTTGGCTGACATCAGTGTATGCTGTGCTGTCTGGGTGTCTGGGTACTTGGATACCTTAGAGGAGCTGATGCCACTTAGCTACAACACAAACAACAGCAGCAAGAAAGAATTTGCTGTTCAGTGGTTTCTTTGCAGCCAGGCATTAAAGGAAATCTCTCCATATTTGGAGGAAACAGTGACTTGTCCCCTCTGGATATGATACATGCCAGATATGCTGCCAGAGAAAACCGTGCAGAAAAATGTCTTTTGAAAAATGTGTGTAGTCCCTACTCTGAGAGTTCACTGACTACAGACTTCTGGCTGTAGACAATGGATACTCAGCAAGTTCAGTGTAGATCTACTACAAGCACTTAACAGTTACTACTTCATCAAAAGCCATTTAAAATTGGAGACATGTCATGCATAATTTGAAAATTAACTTAATGAAATGTCAAAGCCACTGGAAGACCTAAATCATAACTCTGGTGAGAACGACAGTCAGAACACAGTAGTCTTTAGAGATTCTTAAATGGGATTTTTTAGTCATAATTAAAAAAACAAATAAATACACTTACATTTGAATTTCATAGATTTGTAAGCATTCTTATCTAGTAATTGCCGGATCTTTTCATAGTGAAGTTATGGGTAAATTTTGAGTCAATATAATTTTGAAAGTAAAGGAGACTTAAAGCACATTTGGAAAATATTATCTCAATTTATTTACATCTGTGTTTCCTGTCTAAAGTAGTAGAATGCAACTATTTTGTAATGCATCTTCAGATGCAAAAAATTTAAGGTGGAATCATCAGTAATAGCAACAGACAGTTTAACAGTTTAATTTTCCAGCTTGGTGTTGCAATTCACTTATCACAGCAAATAATGTATAAATTAATATAAAAGTGAACAATTCTACACTGCTTTGCAAATATTCTTCATTTTAATATTACACTTTTATCACTGTGAATTTGACATGCATCCTTATGCATCCAGTTTGACATGTTGACATGACATATGAACATTCCAGATTAAAGAAACAATAAAAATATTATAGCATCCTGCAACTTATTAATTAGGCTATAGGAAGCCTAGACAGTATTAAGAATGTTTTGAAGGAGTTATGTATTTTTATTTTAAATAATAGAGTTTCAATCTTTTCCCATTTTAGGAATTATAAGAAATTATTTCCATGAGAAAATACAGATGTACTACATGCAAAAGATCAAAAATAACTTTTCTTCACTTAACTTTTCCTTTTATTTGTATCTAAAGACCTTGAAAGAATGAAAGTAAATTTCGTGCACAATAACAGAGGAAAAAACCCTGCATTGTAGTGTTATGTTCCCATTTCTAGTCTTGCAGTCATGAGATTTGAACTTTAAAATAGTAAAGCTCACCCATATTTAAGTATTCATGTTCAGTTTCACTTCCAATCTGAAATTCATAATTTGAGTCAGAAAGTTCAGTATCAAGAATTACTCTCAATTTCCATCATTTGTTGTATCAAATAATATGAGTACTTACATTCCTTATTTTTAGATTCTTCATCATTAGGGTTTTTCAAGATTTCCCCATCCATTGTACTCTTATTTCTGTATTCTGCTGCTTCTGAGGACTTTTTTTGACTGTAAAACCAAAGGGTGATTTTTAGAAATGCAGTCTAAGTCTGATCATGCCTTTAGTTTCATTTTCCTGTCTTTCAATTACAATTTTTTTCACTGTAATAATGATAATAATATAGCATGATTTTCCTTTTAAATTATCGAAACATCTGGAATTTTACTAGTATTTTTGCAATCCCATCTCTGGGGCCTTTTTTTTTTCTTGATCAGTGACTATTGAGTATCTTTTGTTTCTTAGCCAGATCTTTTTATACAGATAGATATTTGGTTATTTTTTCCCTTTCTTAAAGCCTGCAGTTATTTCATCCTTCAGAATGGAAAAATTCCTAGAGCTTTGTTTCATAATTTGACTACTATTCATCTCCTTTTTTGCAGAAAACTCTATATTAAATAATTTCTATACTAAATAATTTCAGCTCACATCTTGAACAATGCTGCATGTATTTACAAGCTTTTCCTTCTATTTTTCTACAGCATTTCATTCTAAACATCTAATTTTTGTACTGTATTATTAGGCTTTTCTGTGATGTTCATCCCTTTATTTTTTCCCTCAAAACCAGCTGGTTTTCCACTGGGAGAGGTAAGGCTTTCTTCTTTATAGCATGAGTACAGGGCAGGAATGCACAGTGTTTGTACTGCTGTCCCATCTGCATCAATTTACTGACAGAAGTATCTGTCACTGATAAATAAATAAATCTCACAAAACGTGAATTGTCATCTTGCAATGTCTCTTTTACAACTTTTTTATCTGTCAGATCTTTGTGAGTCACTTATCACTTTGAATTCAAGACTCTTTCAAAAATTCAGCAAACTCATAGTAAGGTGCTTATTTTCTTTTTTTTCCCCTTTTCTTTATTTTCTTTTTTTCTCCCCAAAATAATAATTTGATTGATGACTTTGATTGCCTCCTCTTAACAGTGATGAGAAGCAAAATTTTCTTGAAGTCTTAGTCACATCAATTCTGTCCTGCATTAAATACTGACGTGAGCAAATAAGTAACCATTTCCAAAGATTGAGCCAAATAATTCTTAAATGTATGTGAGTTTCTAGCCACGCAAATGCATGATGGATGGTAGCATCATTCATTCACCAAAATAAGTGAAGGCTGGAATTGCAGTCTCATAACTTAATCTGTTAGCACTAAGTCCTGATTGCCATATGAGCACCAGTTAATATAATCTGCTATAAATTTTTCTTATGACTTACAAAATGCAGACTTGTTATAATTTGTATTATTTTTTGTGCACCTGTACATTATTACAGCAAAAACAATTATTTGGGAAGGTTCACAAAAGCTTAGTTTCCAAACTGGCCGCTTAACACTATAGTCTAATTTCAGGATGGAAAACATAACCAACTTAAAGCTTTTCATGTTGTGATTTTTAAGAATCAAAAATGAATACTGTCATCTAAAATGGAGTGTGTATGTTATGTCTAATTGGTTGTGTTATAGAAATGCAGTGTATATTTTTCTTGGAATGAATGCTCCCATCTTCCAATGGAACATGTATAACCATTGTAGATGTGGGTTGCTGCAGTGTCCTCTGAGCGCATCCTGCAGGAGATGGGGATGTGCAGGATCTTTTATAAACAGGCCTCTTTTTGTCTCTGTAAGAAGAAGGAGTTGACTCAAGGAATCTGATCGTCTTCCAAAGAAAACATCTGTTTTAAATATATTTGTTTGGATTCCAGTCAGTGCACCTAGGACTTGCATAATTAGCTTAGACTACAAAGTTCCCTTTTCAAAAGACACATTTGTATGAATAATCCATGCATTTTTCATTAAGCAAATACTCCTCCTTTCTCACTTTTCTTTTTTTTTTTTTAATTATAAATTCAGGGTTGTATTTTAACATACACTTTTTCAAAGCAAGGATTAATTGAGAAACTTTTTCAACACAATTATTTGTATGACATTCATTTTGCTTTACTTATAGTGGAGAAGTGTTGTTCAACCATATGATCAATATTTCAGTGAATGAGTGTATACATTTATAAGCATGCTTTTGATGCTGATAATTGATTATTTAGTAAATAAAATATTGTTGTACTTTTTACTACTTTTGATACTGCATTATTTTGATACCTACATTATTTTAAATGTAGATAGTAGAGTTTTCAAAAATTAATTATGGTAGTACATGTCTTAAGTTTACCCTTCTTAAATATCTTATTAACTGAAAATACCTAAAATAAGAATTTATTTTAACTTAAGCAGCTCCTTAGAAGCTACAAGAAGAAAAATTCAGTGGTCCTTTCTCCATTCATCTTTTGCCATTCTGTGCCACATGATTACACTGACCCAGAATCCCTTATCATACAGCTGTGCAACATTAAAAGGATTCTTTTCTAAAATTGGGTTGATAATTATGCATACCTTTGGTATGAAGATCAAGCCTCTCAAATGTTCAGACATTTACTTTGGGAAAAATTCAGCCTGGAGTGACAATTTCATAATATATATGGCACGTGTGCCTTATTACTGAAGGACTGAAGGTGGTATTTCAGCCATAAGAGTAGGTTCTAGGCCATTTTTTGCAGTTCACACAATCCAGGTGAAGCTGTTGTTAATTTGACCTGTTATTCTTTATATCACATCTGATTTCCGGTCAGTGCTAGACCTGTCCAAACAGGAATTATGCCTGGGTTGACTGTATTCTTGTGGGGCAACATGATTTGGTTCTGAATTATCTCAAAGCCCTACATATGTTCTCTCGGTACAGAGTTATGTGTTATGGGAGAGGTGCAGTTGCGTATTTGGTGGAAGTTTTTTGGCTTTTCCTGCTATTTTCAGAAGTCCTCAAGCATAGTCTGGGTAAAAAATGCTTTCAGTAATTCTGTATGTTCCTTCCAGCAACGCATGTGATTGAGAGAAATTGTCTAAGTGTCCTTCTTTCTGGCTGTGCAGCACTTTGATTGTCTGGAATTCATTCATATTAAGTATTTGTACTTTTCAAAAGCAATGGTATACAACACTTTGGTCTAGTATGGAGACAATAATGATGGCTGTTGACTTCCTTTTGATGTAACTTACATGATAATAATACAGATTTTGTTTGCTTGATGTTGTGTAGGTGTTTACTCTGTTGTGGATTGCTGACTGGATGGTGCACCACTTCTGGAAAAAAGGAAAAGACCCTGACAGTTTTTCTATCCCTTATCTTACTGCACTGGGAGATCTGCTTGGAACTGCCTTATTAGCTATAGGTTTTCATTTTCTGTGGCTCATAGGTGACAGAGATGGTGATGTTGGTGACTAATTTTTCCAACGGATGCAATGACTTTTCATGGAATATTGACAAGACTGCTCACTCCACTTGAGGGTCCTCTAAGTGTTTCTTCCCTTGGGTCTGAGTAAATCCAGTTGACACAGACATAAAATAGCCTTAATGATTATAGTTTGGTTTGTTTTTAAAAACTTGAATGAACTACAATACCTGAGAGCTTTATTCTGAAACCAAGTTGGATTGGAGGTAGCTGAAGATAATCTGAGTAGACACAATAAAGGGCAGACAAATCCTTTATCAAGTTTTAAATTGCCTAAAGAGTTGATGATATGTTCTTATCTTGCAGTTTCAGTGCTGCAGCTCTCTGACCATTGCAGACTTGACACCAATAATGATTGTTATGGTCCACACATTTTGTCACAGGCTTTATTTTCTGTAGAAGAATATGACCATCAGTGTTTATAAAATTAGACATTTGAAAAGTGTCTGCAGGACTCAGCCTGTTTTCTTTGTGCTAAAACGAACAATGTAATTATTTTGCTGTTGGGATTTATTAGAAAAAAAATAGAAAAGGCAGATAATAATGTGACACTGATCTGGTCATTAATAATGGGTGAATGATTAAAACTGCTTGTGTTGAAGAGTGTATGTTCATTTAGTAATTGAAAAGATGTTTAACTAACTGATATTAATGGTGTTGTGATGGCAAGTATCCTGATTTTAATGAAGTATTTAGAGGTGTTGATTTAACTATATATACTGATCCCTGCTTAAACTTGCAGTATAAAAGATGAACTTTCTTTTATAGGCCCTTAGGAAGTTACATAAACTTCTCAAATTCCAGACCTATGTCATCAATTTCTAACTAGAAATCTCTGCTTTCAAGCCGTGCAAATAATATGGTCAATAAGGAAATGTAGGGCTTCTCAATGATTTCTCTTATTTGTAGACCTGAATATTTCAAATAATACATTGATCATGAGGACTCTGGTTGCCATTTTGGAAAAAAAGGTACTAATTGCTCTATTTTATAATCTACTGGGAGTTCCTCACAGCATTTGTTTTAGAAGACTGTTGCATACATCCAAAATGCATAATGAAATAGACAAATTGTATTTTAACTGTTGTGATTGAAAGTTTTAAATTTTGAGATTTAAATAAGACAACTGAATCCATATATCAGCATATAGTTTAATCCTGTAAACATTAGTCATGTGCTTTATGTATACAAATTCTTTTTAATTTGATGGACCTACTCAGATGAGTACATTTCGTGGATAAGTGCTAATGGAACTTCTATATGTGTTGGTGTCCTGGTTCAGGGCAAATTTGGGAGAGAACCCCCAAAGGGCCCCCCTAGGAAATCGGATTCTACCACCCCTCCCCCCAGCCGGTCCAGGAGAAAATACTTCCTTGGAGAAAAGTGGAAAAAAACTGTTTATTAAACAAGAAAACTTAATATTAAACAATAAAACTCCTTGCTGCTCTAAAGGAGATGACAAACCCAGAAAGTCCCCTCCCCAGATTCCAGTTCAGCTCACTCAGTCCCTCATCAGTCCCTCCGGCGCTGGAAATGCCGTGGCCCAGGCCCGGCCCGGCCCACCGAGGCGAGCTGCTGGTGCTCTTATGGTTGTTCAGTCCAGAGCAGGTGTGAACAGGTCCAGAGAAAGGGGAAAAAAGGGAAAAAAAAGCGCAGTCCAGGGAACTTCTTTGCCTCAGCTAGCTAAACTAACTAAAAAGCAAGGAAAAAAAAAAGAGCTCTGTCCCGCTGTCTGTTCATCCGCAGAAAACACACAGTCCAGAAGCAGGAATGTGTAGGAATGAGTTCAATGTCTGAAAACAAACTGCGCGCCTCCTCTCCCCTCCTCAATCCTTGGAGCAAGTCTTAAAGGTGCAAAACTTACTATTCAGCATAAACGGAACAAGACGATTGGGGATAAAAGCATCATATAGTCAACCTAGGACATTCCACCTCTTTTCCCCATATCGTCAGCTTACTACTAAAACTAATATATATATTCTAATTCTATAAACACATACATCAGACATTCAATATACAGCTATACACAGACAATGGTAGTAACATTTAGCAAACAGTGATATTTACACGTAGGTCTCACCCAACAATGAGATCTCCCTGAGGTACACATCGTGTTCTTCCATCTCTTTGCATTATCCACCATGTGGAACCTGGTCCCTGAGCAAAGACAACCCCACGAATGGGTTTGTCTGTACTTGAGGCAGAATTGATCCAAACTGTCTTCCCTAATAAACCTCTGACATGTACCACTGGGACTTTGTCTCCATCTACTCTATGCAAAGGCTCAGATTGGGCAGGGCCTACTCGGTTAGTAGAGCCTCGGGTGTTAACTAGCCAGGTGGCTTTTGCCAGATGCTGCTCCCAGTTTTTGAAAGATCCCCCACCTAATGCTTTCAAAGTTGTTTTCAACAGTCCATTGTACCTCTCCACTTTCCCTGCAGCTGGTGCATGGTAGGGAATATGGTACACCCACTCAATGCCATGTTCCCTAGCCCAGGTGTTGATAAGGCTGTTCTTGAAATGAGTCCCATTGTCTGACTCGATCCGCTCAGGGGTTCCATGTCTCCACAGGACTTGCTTTTCAAGACCTAGGATGGTGTTCCGGGCAGTAGCATGAGACACAGGATAGGTTTCCAGCCATCCCGTGGTGGCTTCTACCATGGTCAGCACGTAGTGCTTGCCTTGGCGTGTTTGGGGCAGTGTGATGTAGTCGATCTGCCAGGCCTCCCCATACCTGTACTTAGACCTCCGCCCACCATACCACAGGGGCTTTACTCTCTTGGCTTGCTTGATGGCAGCACACGTCTCACAGTCATGAATAACTTGAGAAATACTGTCCATGGTTAGATCCACCCCTCGGTCTCGTGCCCACTTATAGGTGGCATCTCTACCCTGATGACCTGAGGCGTCGTGGGCCCACCGAGCTAGGAATAACTCTCCCTTGTGTTCCCAATCTAGGTCTATCTTTGACACTTCTATCTTTGCAGCCCGGTCTACCTGCTCATTGTTTTGGTGCTCCTCATTAGCTCTGCTCTTGGGGACATGGGCATCTACATGGCGGACCTTCACAGGTAGCTTCCCTACCCTGGTAGCGATGTCTTTCCACTCATCGGCAGCCCAAATTGGTTTTCCTCTACGTTGCCAGTTAGCTTCATTCCACCTCTCCAGCCATCCCCACAGAGCATTGGCTACCATCCATGAATCAGTGTAAAGGTAGAGCCTTGGCCACTTCTCTCTCTCAGCAATGTCCAGGGCCAGTTGAACGGCCTTGAGCTCTGCAAATTGGCTTGATCCACCTTCTCCTTCGGTAGCTTGAGCAACCTGTCGTGTGGGGCTCCATACGGCTGCTTTCCACTTTCGTTTCATTCCCACAATGCGACAAGAACCGTCAGTGAAAAGAGCGTAGCACGTTTCTTCCACTGGCAGTTCATTGTATGGTGGAGCTTCTTCAGCACGTGTCACTTCTTCCTCTTCATCAGCAAGACCAAAGTTTTCACCTTCCGGCCAGTTTGTAATTATTTCCAGAATGCTAGGGCGATTCAGTTTTCCAATATGGGCGTGCTGTGTGATCAGAGCAATCCATTTGCTCCATGTGGCACTGGTGGCATGGTGCATAGAGGGAACCTTTGCTTTGAACATCCACCCCAGTACTGGTAGTCGGGGTGCCGGGAGGAGTTGTGCTTCAGTGCCTATTACCTCTGAGGCAGCTTGGACTCCTTCATAGGCTGCTAAAATTTCCTTCTCTGTTGGGGTATAGTTGGCTTCAGACCCTCTGTAGCTTCGACTCCAAAATCCAAGTGGTCGGCCTCGAGTCTCCCCAGGCACCTTCTGCCAAAGGCTCCAGGACAAGCCATGGTTCCCGGCTGCAGAGTAGAGCACATTCCTCACCTCTGGTCCTGTCCTGACTGGGCCAAGGGCAACTGCATGAGCGATCTCCTGCTTGATCTGGGTGAAGGCTTGTTGCTGCTCAGGGCCCCAGTGGAACTTGTTCTTCTTACGGGTGACCAGGTAGAGGGGGCTCACAATCTGACTGTACTCAGGAATGTGCATTCTCCAAAAGCCTATGGCACCTAGGAAAGCTTGTGTTTCCTTCTTGCTGGATGGTGGAGACATTGCTGTGATCTTGTTGATGACATCAGTGGGAATCTGACGCCGTCCATCTTGCCACTTCACTCCCAGAAACTGGATCTCTTGAGCAGGTCCCTTGACTTTGCTCTTTTTGATGGCGAAGCCGGCTTTCAGGAGAATCTGGATAATTTCCCTTCCTTTCTCAAACACTTCTGCTGCCGTCTTCCCCCATACAATGATGTCATCAATGTATTGCAGATGTTCTGGAGCCTCACCCTTTTCTAGTACACTCTGGATCAGTCCATGGCAGATGGTGGGGCTGTGCTTCCACCCCTGGGGCAATCGGTTCCAGGTATACTGCACTCCCCTCCAGGTGAAAGCAAACTGAGGCCTGCAATCTGCTGCCAGAGGAATGGAGAAAAATGCATTGGCAATGTCAATGGTGGCATACTACTTCGCTGCCTTGGACTCTAGCTCATACTGGAGTTCCAGCATGTCTGGCACAGCAGCGCTCAGTGGTGGAGTCACTTCATTCAAAGCACGGTAGTCCACAGTCAATCTCCATTCTCCCTCAGATTTACGCACAGGCCAGATGGGGCTGTTGAAGGGTGAGTGGGTCTTGCTGACCACCCCTTGGCTCTCCAGCTCACGGATCATTTTGTGGATGGGGATCACGGCATCTCGATTTGTCCGATACTGCCGGCGGTGCACTATCGAGGTGGCAATTGGCACCTGTTGCTCTTCCACCTTCAGAAGTCCTACTGCAGATGGGTCTTCTGACAGTCCAGGCAAGGTGTTCAATTGCTTGACGCCCTCTGCCTCTACAGCAGCTATTCCAAATGCCCATCTGAATCCCTTTGGGTCCTTGAAATACCCACTTCGGAGGAAGTCTATGCCTAAAATGCATGGGGCCTCTGGGCCAGTCACAATAGGGTGTTTCTTCCACTCATTTCCAGTCAGGCTCACCTCAGCTTCCACCAAAGTGAAATCCTGGGATCCCCCTGTGACACCGGCAATAGAAACAGACTCTGCCCCCACATGTCTCGATGGGATTAATGTACATTGTGCACCAGTGTCGACCAAAGCTTCGTATTCTTGTGGTTCAGATGTGCCAGGCCAACGAATCCACACAGTCCAAAAAACACGGTTTTCCCTAGCCTCTACCTGGCTAGAGGCAGGGCCCCTCTAAGCCTGGTTATCCTTTTTTCCCTGGACATATGTCTTGGAGGTTCCTTCAAGGGCATCAAAAATATTGTCATTATCATCATATATGACAGTTCGGTTACTGGCTACTGGAGCTGCTTCCCTTTTGGAACTTCCTCTCTGAGTCTTCAGTTCACGCACCCGTTGTACCAGAGCAGCAGTAGGTTTTCCATCCCATCTCCTCATGTTTTCTCCACAATCACGCAGGAAGAACCACAGCTCAGCTCGTGGGGTGTACCTTCTCTCTCCATCTGGGGAGCATCTGCGTTGGGCACCAGAACCTCTGATCTGTACTGCTGAGATTTGAAGAAGGTCTTCCTTAATCTCCTCTCTGAGCTTCTTGTGATTCTCCTCTATCTTATCCTCTAACCTCTGCAGACGTGTTTCCACTGCTGCGATTCTGGCATGTGTCGGGCCATGCACAGCGTCTGCATACGCTCGGAGTTTCTTTGCCATATCCAGCACGGTCTCCTCACCATCATCTCGCTTCATTATTGCTAGAGAAGAAGCATATTCATGTGGCCCGAGTCGTACAAGTTTTCTCCACATTACAGATGTGCATGGTACCAAGTCTGGATTTACAGTGTTTACATCATCCGAGAAGACAATCTCTGCCACTGCCATTTCCCTCAAGCGTTGGATCCCTTGCTCTATGGTCTTCCACTGTGTTTGCTGCATATAGAGATCGTCTGCACACAGGTATCTTTGTGCAACACTTCCCAGGACCTGTGCCCAGAGGCTGTGAGGGTTAGCCCCCCTCATCATTCCTTGGTCAATGACAGGATCCTGTGACAGGGATCCCAAATGCCTGGCTTCACTGCCATCCAAAACTGTAGCCTCACCTGCAGCATCCCAGAGACGGACTAACCAACTAATTATGGATTCATCAGGTCGCCAGGTATAATCCTTCCTTAGGCCACGAAGGTCCTTCAGGGAATAGGACTCCATATTGGCTTCTGAGGCTGTATCAGTTTCATTAACTTTGGGCTTTTTATCAGTAGTTGATGGTGAGGGTCCTTCCCCTGGATCATCATCGTCAGTCACTGGCCGATTGGTTTTGCTCGTGTACTTCTTTCCTGCAGCAACTGCCAGTGGCTTAGGCTTACTGTCTGGTTCAGCTCCAGCCTGAGCAGCTGGAGTGTTGGCTGCAGCCTGAGTGATTGGAGTAGCTGCTGCTTTATCTCCCTGCCTGCCTGCCTCTGTCTGCTGCCCTACAGTATCTAGCAGGGTGCGATAAGCGTAGGCCAGGGCCCAGCTTATTGCAATGAGACTTTTTTCCTTACAGTCACCATGGCATTTCTCTTTCAGGTATTTTTCCACCTCAGCTGGGTTCTGAATTTGTTCACATGGAAAATCCCAGTCTACAGGATCAGAAAATTCCTTCAGGGTTTGGCCCATATTTTCCCATTCTCCACACCACTCATCATTTTTCATGCCTGAGTCTACTTCTGGGTCAGGGGTCTTGTCAGCTCCTCTGGACATCTCAGCCCTCATTCTAGAGAAGCTGCAGACCATATAGAGGAAGCTTACCACATTAAATGCCAGAAACATGGTCTCCTTACCATTCAGGGGAAACTGAACATTCTCAAAAAGTGACATAACAGATTCAGAGGAGAAGAAGGAAAGGAAAGGCTGGAAAGTCTCATTCCCTGATCCTCCTCTAACAAACTGGGTGCAATTACTAATAAATTCCCAAAACATACTGCCAGAACTAGGAAGTGGGGTAGGACGAAGAAACCATACACCATACATATTGTAAGCAGACTCCAGCAACCTTGTAAATGCCCTATAAATCATTATCACCAAGGCCAGCAAAATAGCTATTCCAATCCGTGCCCCTGTACTGTGAAACTTACGTCTTAGGGACAGTAATCCTAGTGACCAGAAAGGTACTGAAACCTCAAAAAGGCTTATAGACCAGAACCACATGAAGGCCTCCACCCCAAGAGACATTACAAAATCAAGCAACATGGCTACTGACTGCTTTAACTCACTACAGAGCAAGCACAACCAACATGCAATCAATAATGCTTTTTTCCACTTTCTCAAGCCCCGCGTTGGGCGCCAATTGATGTGTTTGTCCTGGTTCAGGGCAAATTTGGGAGAGAACCCCCAAAGGGCCCCCCTAGGAAATCGGATTCTACCACCGCTCCCCCAACCGGTCCAGGAGAAAATACTTCCTTGGAGAAAAGTGGAAAAAAACTGTTTATTAAACAAGAAAACTTAATATTAAACAATAAAACCCCTTGCTGCTCCAAAGGAGATGACACACCCAGAAAGTCCCCTCCCCAGATTCCAGTTCAGCTCACTCAGTCCCTTATCAGTCCCTCTGGCGCTGGAAATGCCGTGGCCCAGGCCCGGCCCGGCCCACCGAGGCGAGCTGCTGGTGCTCTTATGGTTGTTCAGTCCAGAGCAGGTGTGAACAGGTCCAGAGAAAGGGGAAAAAAGGGAAAAAAAAGCGCAGTCCAGGGAACTTCTTTGCCTCAGCTAGCTAAACTAACTAAAAAGCAAGGAAAAAAAAGAGAGCTCTGTCCCGCCGTCTGTTCATCCGCAGAAAACACACAGTCCAGAAGCAGGAATGTGTAGGAGTGAGTTCAATGTCTGAAAACAAACTGCGCGCCTCCTCTCCCCTCCTCAATCCTTGGAGCAAGTCTTAAAGGTGCAAAACTTACTATTCAGCATAAACGGAACAAGACGATTGGGGATAAAAGCATCATATAGTCAACCTAGGACAGTTGGTCACCTTCAACTCTTTGGAAGTTCAAAGTGTTTGCAACCTTGAAAATTAAACCCGCTATTCAGTGCCTACACGTGGCTTTAGATGCCTGAATATTAGCTCCCTCATTTAAACCTTTTTATTTCAGCATTTTCTCACTGTTATTATAATATAGTTGTTTGAATTAATCATATGTATTGTGTCTTTTATTATGGGAAAGAAAGATGAAATCTTTCTAACTTCAGATTCTCTGACTTTTCTTTAGTTTGTATTAATGTTATTTAAAATACTTTCTTGTACGTAGCATTGCAGGAAATATTATTAAAATGTTTAAAATGGAAAAGAATTTTTCCCAATAATGGTTATTTAATTTTGATACAGCTTTAGAGCAAATTTTTTTATTTGTTAGATCTGCCATCTGAATCAACTGACATTTCATGCACTTATTATAGTTACTGGACTTTAAGGTAATTTTTAAATGAATTGTAGGATTCTTAAAAATTAAAATTTCATGAGATACATGATCCAATGCATGAGGGAGTTGTAGTATGGCAGTATCCTTAGTGATTAGAAGCCTAAATATTTCCCCAGTAAATAAGCAACTGTTTGTACAGTGTGACTGTTTCGATCACCAAAGTGGGGAAGAAATGTTACATGAGTAAAATTTGAAAAAGGGAAATATATTGCCAGACTGAAATTATCTGGGCTTGGAAACAATAAGTGATGGGAAAGTGTAATGGGAAAAATTGGTAGTTCAAAAAGGGGACAGTCCATTCCATGGCCGAGAGAGCAAAACCCATTTTGTGGGAAAGAAAAAGGTGCAAACTTTGACAAAGCATTCATTATCAGAGGCAAGAGCAAACAGAAGGAAGTTATTTGGAGAAAAGAATCAAAGGGCACAGCCAAACTTGTTTCTCAGGAAGGGAAGAAAAACATAACTTGTGCTGAAAGGATTTGGGGAAGATATGTAAAAAGAGATACTTTTAGGAGGGGTGGAAGTGAGGGAGAATAAAAAGAATGCTCTTAGATATGATTAAAGAGGAACTTCAGTGAGGAAAGAAATGCGACACTGATAAAAGAGGGAAAACCTTGACATCTGAAAAACCAATAATCTATGATGTCAAAGGGTTGGATTTCTATATGAAAGGAGCATTTTAGGGACTTACAGGCTTTACAAAGTCTGCTACCTCATGTTAAGAAGGCAAAAAGCTCTTACCACCTTTTATGTATTCCAGCTGTGAGGATAATATGGGAGGTGGCACAAAAGAGTGCTTGGATACCAGAGAATTTCTTCAAGTATTCAAAAGCTGGACTCCCTAAACCAATTTTAATTTTAGGCAAGTCAATCTCTTCACAGTGTCCCACCTACTTGATTTTTTAAAAAAGCCTTGTAATCATGAATTACTTCACTTCATGTGTGGGTAAGAAATGTTAGCAGAAATTCTGTCAGAGACAAATTGTGTGCTTTTTGTACTGCTTAAAACATAAAATTGAAAGAGACATCCTGAGATGTTATTGTCTCTTGTTATCAAAGCAGCCATATTTTATAATCTTGCAGATAAAATGATGACTCTTGGTATTAAAATTCATTAAGTCCTTTCCTCCTCTCAGGCTGCCAGAAGATTCTTTCAAACCTTCATTTATTAACTGCCCAATTATAGGGCCATGGCTGATTTACATTTCTTTGCTTTTGAGTTAGCATGGAGCACTTCCTTTGATTCTTGCTTTTATCAGCTCATTCACCGCTTTTAAGTTGTGGGTCATCTTAAAGTTCCTCCTGGAACTTCTTGTTCCATTTTCATTCTGCTGATCTAGATCAGCCAGAAGATGCAGGTGGTTTGCCTTACAAGTTACTGTCTGTAACCTGGTGCTGAGCAGCTCTTGGGGTGCTCTTGTTTGGCCTTTCTTATTGTCTGCTTTTTTTTCCCTCTACTTCAGAAATATCTCTAAAGTGAGTAGAACTACAGGCAGGTTATTTGAAATGTATGTCATTTTCCATTCTGAAGGACATCTCAATGGCTCTGTGAGTGCGCATGAAAAGGGATAATCTTATTTGTAAAGTACAGCCAGGTGCAGCTTTAAAATGTGGAGTCAGTAGTGTTTCATACCATCAGTGTTTTCTTTTCCTATGTAATGCTTTGAAAATTACCATCCTAGTGTGTTACTGAATGACTCCAGCTCATTTTTGGAGTAATTATTTAGCAAGGATTGTTCCTCTGCTTTATTATGCTGTTTGACATAGGGGAGAATTCTTCTTTTAACATATGTAGATCAATATTTTGATTTTTATAGCATTACTGTACACCTTAATCTGTAATGTTTAAATTGGCAAAATTATCTCCTGGGATTTTTAGAATGTTGATGAGAAACTGGTGAGCAGCAAATTAATCTCACTTCTTTTTACAATTTGCAAACAAAATTAGACTTTTCTCATACATAGATTAGAACAGCATGAGAATTAAGGCTTTACAAATGCAGTACAGTTTGCAGAATCAGGATTCAAAATGAGACCCATCATATTTTTAATGTATTTGCTATTTCACTTCAGTTGTAAGCATCACAAAAAGCTCTCTTAAGTGCAAGAATAGCTCGGAATACATGTCAGGAAACAGTAGTATAAGTGCTCTGTGAAATGAAGCGTTTGAAATTACTTATTATTATTGTAATGGTAAAATTACTATTGCAAATGAGATAGTCTCTTTAGAGGTGCAGAAAATGACAACAGAATATGATAATTGAATTATAATCTTCTTTGGAAAAAATAAGGTAATGTTCACAAACAGTACTAAAAGGACTGGAAGTGCTGTTAAGTCTCTTAGTAGGTTTTTCTTTTCTTTCTGACTAGATTTTTTGTGATACCATACACTGTTTTAATTGTGTTCTCTAATCCATTCCTAATTGGATTCAGTCCCTTCCTTAATCCATTCAGTCTATTGTTTAGTAATCTTTTGGATTATCATTTTCCCATACCTATTTGAAGTTTAAAAAATGGTGTTTTTTATATATAGGTTGGTAAAGAACTAGGAAAAAAAGTGTGTTTTGTCATTAAATCCTCATTCTGATAGTCGTAAAGGAAAGTCTTTCTGTTACATTTAATGAAAATTTGATCATTCTGCATGCTGTGCATGAATACTGTGGGGAATCCAATATTAGCAAGACATGAATAATTGACAGTTAAAGCTAAGAACCAGTATGTTTACTAAATATACAAGATTGCCATATTCTGGGTGGATACCAAAGAGCAGGAGTCATTCAGCATTGGCTGGGCTGGATGGGCTTTACCTTCTCTGCAGCTAAAAAATGTTTTTGTTTCAAGTCCTGCTAGTTGTTTATTTAATATGCAGGCTAGTTCATCATATCCTCTGTTTATGCTTTTATTTCTCAGTTATCATGGTTTGAGAGGAAATTAGTTTTTTTTGGGATGGTGTGGTCAAACCAATTGGTGTTCAGATTTTAATATTGGCACCTTGTTTGTCCACCAGGCATGGATACGCCTCTGAGAACACAGGGGGTTAAAAGCTGTGAATACCTGGGGGAAGCTCTCTTGGGTTCCACTTCGTGAAGACAACAGACCTCCCCTGCCCAGCTCCAAGCTGGGCGGGGGAGGGGAGGCCATGCGGCTGGAGGAGGTAGGCCAGGCCTGGGAAAGAAGGGAGGAGGCCCCTGCGAGATAGAAGGTTGGAGGAACACTTCGAGCCTTGAGGCAGCCATCCCCCCACCCCCGGAGGGAGAGAGAGGGAGAGAACCTGTGCCTGTGATAGCGCGGCTGGCGTGAAAGAGAAGGGAGGGGTGCCCGACAGGGCAGCCAGCCGTGGGAGTTCATGGACAGCCAGAGCCTGAGACTTTTAACCCTTCTTATGGATGATGGAAACCTTGCAAATGCTGATTCCTCCTGGAGTTGATGAGATAGAGTTTGGGATAGCAGGAAACGGGCAAGTGTGATGCGAGTTGGTGCAAGTGAAAGATGTTGAGAGAAGCTGAGAAGAATCCTAGGTGGGAGGAGATGATGGAGTGGCCTTTGGCTGGACTTTTCTTGTATAGCCATGGGCAGAACCACTTGTGTTCCTGTGACACATTGCCTCCCTCTAGGGGGAGGCAATGGCTCAGAGCCAGGAGAGTGCGGTGACGTGAAGGAGTGCGTGAACAGAGACCACGGGTGAGGAGGGGGGTGGTGGTGCCCTCCGTCTTCAGAGAAGAAGAAGAGGAAGATGATCTCTGTTCAGGAGACCCCTCGGCCTCAGGGGGTGAAATTTGGGGGGGACAGGTGTCCCAAAAGGAGAGAGACTGTGCTCTTTTTGGAACTGGACAAAGCATCCTTAAAAGGGAAAAAACCCTGGAAGTAGCTCTGGTCCATGTGCAGTGGTGAGAGCACTGGACATGGAAGGAAGAGGTCACGATGGCAGAATGTTCTCCGGGTGGTGCCACGCGTGACATGGAAACACGAGAGGTTTCGACTGTTTCCTGGGGAAGTCTGTGGTGCAGGAGGGACTCCTCTCTTCTTGAGGAATTGAGAATTGATTATCTGAAGGGTGGTGATGGACTGAGAGTGGGTGATCTAAGGAGTGATAACTGAATTGAAAATCCAAGGTTTTGTTTTACTGTGATGTGTTGGGAATCTGGTGAGGGGAGGAGGAGGAAATTTGGAAGGTTTTCATCCTGTGTTCTGTGTTTCTCTTATAGTCCTAGGTTAATAAAGTTTTTTTTTCCTTTCATTCTTAAGCTGGAGCCTGCCCTGCTCTGTCTCTGATCACATCTCACAGTAAATACCAGGGAAGAAGTATTTTCATGGGGGCACTGGCATTGCGCCAGGCTCAAACCATGACATCAGTCCAAACTATACTTGAAATATTCTTCCTTACTTAGCATTCTCCAATTTGCTCCTTTGGGATATTGTTTCCTTCTTAAGAGTTGCCTAAAGTCTTAAAAGGTAAAGGAAGTGCTTTCCTTGAATAATTCTAATTCTGAATTCATTTTTTGCAAGTGAAATCCTGAATTAATTATATGGTAGACACCTACTTACTTCTGAACAGATCCTCAGGATTTAATAATGCTAAGTTCTCAGATTTACATTCAACGTTTTACTATGAATGGGATCTTTCAAAAGATTTTGTCTGTTTAACAACTTTTTTCTGTCACCTCCTGGTTCAGATTAATGAAACTGTTGCCCTGTCCCATGTACAGTAGAATAGTATTTCAATAAATCTGACATTCTAAATGGTATTTCAAAAGTTACGAACAACAATACTTGTTTTATACTTGAGAGGCAATCATCCACTACTTTCCTCTGAATCCTCATACTATGGTTAACTTTAGATCATCCAAAGCCCTTTTTTCCCCTTTTTGTTTCTGTTCTCTCAGTGCTGACACAACTAATTATTTTACTACCTTATAGCATCCAGAGTTCTGGAGTAATATCAGAACATACTTTATGTCAATTGTTTTGAAGAATGAACCAATTTTTACTCGCTAAAAAGGAAAACAGACATGTCTGATGAATTCTGGTTCTAAGGAGATGAAGGGTAGCTTTCACTTAAAAGAGATGAGTGCCTCTGGAGTTTGGAGGATTTCCAGAATCCAAGTGAGCTTGCTAAGCTTGACCACATTTAGGTAACTGGGATCAGCTCAGGTACCAATTTGTGGACAAAAGTTTGGATGGTTTGGAGACAGAAGCAAGCTCTGTATTTGTCTGATACATGAAGATTGGCTGATCAGATCTATCTCTTTCATTCATTTCATCTTCATGCTTTGCTATTGCAGCTTCTTTAGTCCCAGTCCAGTAAGGCCACTAAGTACTATGGTAGCGTCTAAGTCCCCAGACGAGTATGGGAACTGTGGTCCCCCTGTAAGAGCAGACGGCGAGGCCTTTGAAAAAAAGAAACTTTTAAAAAACCTGCATGTGATTTGTCCAAAATGAAAGATCTAAGGTCTTTGTGAATTCAGATCCAAAAAGACATACTTATTCCCTGGCTTCACTTCTAGCTGGCCTTTGCTCTATTCCCACATTAGAATGCTGCTTCATTAAAAATAAAACCAAAACAACTTTTTGGAAGCACTGTAAAGTGCTTACTGAGCCAAAGTTCAGGAAATGCAGCTCTGTTAGACCCCACGCTGGTTACGTGCCCTGTACATGAGACTGACATGAGCTGCAACAGCATTCACCTCTCAGGGAGAAATAAACCCCCTGCTTTGAGCCTGACTGTAGAGCCTTGGCATTAAAGCACTGGCGAATGCACACATACCTCTGGAATTTGTGTAGCTTTTAGACTGGCACTAAGAGAAAGAAACATTTTTAGCACACGTTATAAAGCAGGAGGAAGATATCCTATTACCATAGGAACGCTCACGCAATGACTTGAGACAAAACTAATGAATGTTCACCTTTCTGGTTGTTGATTCTCATTCAGCTCTAACTACATTGCATACAGTTTTCTGGCATAGTATGGAATTGGAGTGTTGTTCAGCAAAAGCTCATTTTTAGTTATCTTGTCTTTTTCTGGTCATGGTCAAGTCTCCTGCTAGATAAGGATATCTACTTGCAATCCATTTTCTCCTGTCCATACCTATAAAGAAAGCTCCTGCCTCACATAAAAGGAGATTCCCCCCCCCCCCCCCCCGCCCCTTCTCCTGCTTCTAGGAAGGTATGGCTTACAGCTCTATGGACTAGGCAAGACCTATGCACCATTCTGTATGCTCTGAGGGCAGCTGTCTCCTGTTTGCAGGACGCCTCTGAAAGCCACAGAATAATCTAGAATCTCTTTTCCAACACAGGACCAGAAATAGGAGGGCTATTTCTGCTTTTCCACAGCTATACAGACTTAATTTCTCACCTGAATTGCACTCACCTGTGATTTTTCTAATCTTTGCACCATTGACTTCAATAACTTTTGTCATTAAAAAATTGTGGATTTAGTTTTTGAATTTTTTCTTAGGGAAAAAGGGAGGCTTTGAAAGCATCTGCTTTGGGAATTCTACATCTAGCATGTAAAATCATATAGCACACAGAGCAGAAACATTTCTACGATAAACTAGAAAAGCATTGTAAAATTAATTCAAGCTAGTGAAGTTGTTATGTCCTTCCATATAACTGAAGGCAAATATCTCAATAAAACATGAATAGCTGTAATTTCTGAAAGGAATATATTTTGTTTTTCTTGAATGGAGGTCTCAGCATTTACCTGGATGCAGTGGTTGTCTCTCCACAGCATGGCTGCTTGCTCTGATTTGACCTTTCTTTCTAAATTAATTTCCTTGAAGTTTAAAAAATAGTAAAAAATGCAGTGATTGATTTTATTCATAGAGCAATCACTTTAAAAAAAAACCCCTCTACTTCAGACATTAAACTGAATCAGTTTTAGGTAGAATAGTTATCTGCTAAAGGAAGTCTGAATAAATTCAGCCTAAGAAAAGCTTAGATAAAGGTTAAACCCTGACTTTGCACAAGCTTTTATGGGAAATTGGGGCTGCTGTGGGTTCCAGATTTTGATTTGATGTAGGGCTGCACATACCTGCTGACAGCAGAGAGACCTCTTTCTGCTAAAAAGTAATGAATTTTCACAGTAAAATTTTAGTTTTTAGAACAAGCCAAAGCCTAATGGGTAAACTGTTATAATTCAGCTGTATGTAACCCTGACAGCTTTATGTATTAGTGAAAAAAAGAGAAACCAGGGCATATACTTTGGATTGATTTTTTTCTCTGACTGAGGAAAACAGCTTTGCTGGTTGTTTGTTTTTTAATTAAAAACTCTGATTGAAATGAGATTTTCAAACCCACATAATTTTACTGCAAGTGCTATGTCTCATTTTCCAAAATGATCTGTGTCCATTTGTTGCATAGTGCTAGGATGTGTGCTTCTAAAGGAATGTTAGCTCAGGTTGCTTTTACTCAAAAAAATAGGGACAGTCAATGTCAAAGTCAGTAATGTTAATAAAATATTGGCAAAATATATTTTAAATAATGTATAAAGGAATAATAATATTTTCTATATTTTTTCCTCCATGAATAAGTCACTACTCTAGGTCCTTAATGCCTCTGACTTAGCCAGCATAAGATTTTTATTGACAGTGAGTTGAATCTCAGAGTCCAGAGGCTCTAGCACATCAGTAGAGTGACATTTCAATTAATAAGGGAAACAGGTGGCTTCTTGTCATGCCAATAGAGAAGGTGAAGTTGATTTTACTCTTTTAACATAGATTTCTTTAGAAAACTGATTAGCATGCAATCTGGGGAGGTGGCATTTGGATACGTCTTTCAGTGCACTGAGGAATAAACCAGACTCTAATATTTCAAAAATTTCAATCTTTGGCAAAGTTGTAAGTGCAACTGGAAAAGCAAGATATTTTTGTGTGGCATCAGGAGTCTGGTATGTGATGATGTGTAACACAGCTAGTGAGAAAGGCGGAGTGCTGCTGATTGGCAAGCATATGCCCTGATCGCTGCTCTGCTGCTGGCTGCATGTGCTTGATTTTTTTCTCTTTTCCTTCCCATTATCCACACTTTAAATTCTTTTGTAATTATGATGGAATCGAATGATACGTGTTTTCATCCAAACAAAGGTTTGAAAGTGCTGGAGTTCATGCCTGCACAGGGAGCAGGTTACGACCACAGGAACAGTCTTCAAACTTTGCATCATCTCTACTGGACTTCATCTCTTATTTGAGCTGGAGGACACTTCAGTTGTGCAGGATCCTGTCACTTTGTTACACCTTGCAGTGCTCCACATCCATCTGCCAGTGCCAGGGTGCTGCCCACAGCCCTGCTGCTGCCAGCTCGCCTGTCCTACAGCAGCCTCCTGAGGCCAGTACCACGGGGCAGCTGCTGGGTATAAATAGGAAGGGATTTTGTAAATTTGCAGTTATTTAATGGAAAAATTGAGGCTTGCCAAAAGGACAAATCCTCAAGATTCCTTCCACTGGTGCAAATCCAATTTTTTTCAGTCTGTGTGGCAGTATCAGAGACTGGTCTTTTCTTTCCACTATCTTACAAGCAATGAAGAAAACCACCCAAAAGCTGTGCATCCAAGGCTGTGCAGAGAGGCCATTTCTTACTCCATTACACCAAAAACAGAAGTTTCTGGGTTTGTGTGCAAGTGATTTCAATTTTGTAAAGCCCCCAGCTCCCTCCCTCCATGGTCGAGTTCTGCAGCCATTGGTTCCCCCTTGCCTGAGCTTGGTTCCTTGGCTGCTCTGCCCACTGAACCCCACCAAGGGATTTCTCCTGCTCCACAGGAGTAGATAATTTTGAGTTTTTAGTGTGTCCTGCCTATAATATACAATTAATATACAAATAATATACAATAAGGCAGGTGAGAAAGCAAAGCTGTGCAGACAAAAATCCCACCCTGAAAAATCCGCCCTGAAAGCATGAGCCATAAATAAAGCACACAGAGAGGAATTTTCTTTCTTCAATTTAATTGAAGTTACTTAGAAAAATAATCAGGCTTGAATGGCTTTTTTAAGGAAAGACTCATGAGCAGTTCACACTTGTGTTGGCAATGTATAATTTATCTTTTTTGCTTTATTAACAGTATATTTAAGTATGAGGAGATACTTTTCTACAACAAGCCTTCTACTGCATACAAATAGGTTAAAAAAAATCCAACCCCACACTGATGTTAAATTATTCGTACACATTGTATTGTGCATGCATGTAAGAAAATAGCACTCTCTGTAACAAGAGTAATAGTAAGGACAGTCCCTTTTTCTACCTGAAAAGTGCAGCAGACTACAGTGAAACCCTAAAACATCTGGAGTCAACTTATTTCTAAAAGCACTTCTGCTTGTGGATTATTTATTTCACTTGCCTTACACAGCGCATGGTTCAGGCAGTTTGCATGTTTCTGTCATAATGGACATGGTTTATGAAGAGGCTGAAGCATGGACTGAGCCAGGTTTGGGGGAAACCTCCCACCGCCCAGAAGTCTTCACCATGTTCATATGGGCCAAATTCAGCCTGCACTCCAGGTTAAGGTGCTTGATGCCATTTGGGGGGAATGACCCCTCAGCTGTGGGTATCGTGCCAAGTACAGAGCCACCAGCACTGCTGGGCTCAGCGCTGGCCCTGCCAAATGACAGGGAGGCAACAGCTGCTCAGAGATGAGGATCACTGCTCCAGCAGCTTTAGGAGGCTGGGGACAGAGGTGGAGAGCAGGAATTCCCCCACTGTGTTCCCTCTGTGCTCATCACTACTAGACATAATTAATGCCCTTCTACAACAGCAGCTTCCCGAGTGGCCCTTGCAGCCCCACGAGCATGTCTGTATTTACATTTTGCTGTTGCTCCCTGCTGCCCATTTGTCTCCAAGGATCAGCTGTGGCCATGGCAGAAATGGAGCTGGGAGAGAGGCAGAACTCAGGAGAGACCAGCCCCTCTTCCCTCCAGCTGGGAAACCCAGGAAAGAGTTAGAGGGTAAAACCAACCCAGTTCCCTGGCTGCTGCCCACTGCAGGTGGTGGCTACCAGCTCACTGACATGAGCATTTACAACCCTGAATGTCCTCCTGTGTAGCTGCAGTGGAAAGACAGATTTTTTTTGGCTCAGTCAAAACAGCATGCCAAATAGGCCAAAAGAAATGGCTATTCCTTAACATTTGTCATCCTGCTCTGAGCTGGTGAGGGCTTGCTGCTCACTGCACAGGACACAGCCATATCCAGCATGTCAGCTGTTCATTTTAAACACAGATCTACATCCCATTCACAGGACCTCAAAATAGATATAATGCACTAAATAGCCAGGTAGTAGTAGTTTGGGATCAAGGTTTTTCAAAAGCAAGTGACTTCATGCACCCACTGAAGTCCACAAAAAAGCCTTCTCAGTGCTGAGCATCCACCCATAGAGCTACCCTCTGTGGGGAGCCAGAATTTAGGTAATCCAACCCAAAGCTGTTGCTAAAAATCCTGGCTGGAGCAACGGTCATCCCTCAGATCTCCTGAACACATTTTTCACTTAAAGCTTTTCTATCACAGCTACCATATAGAGGTTTGGTGTCTCCAAAGCTGTGAAACTACAGAGAATATTTCAGAATGTATAAAAATGTGGTGATGGTGCCAGAGAAAAGTACAAAAAGAAAGGGAGAAGCACACCCTGTTCTTTAAATATTTACTTTCTGAAGCAACTTTTGTCTTAAGTGAAAAAAAATCACATCACATTCTGCTGGATGGATTAAGAGCTGACTGAGAAGAAAACTGGACCAAAGTATGAGCACTGTGGGACGCAAAGACCAAACTAACACACAAATAGCTTGTAAGAAGTATTCTGAGGGGGAAAAGGGGAACCTGCCTCCGACAGTTGTTTTTTTAACAAACATACAACCACTGAACTAGGAACATAAGAGAGTCAGGGCACTGTGAGAGGTACAGCTCCACACACTCTAAATGAGACTAAACTGCTTTAAAGTAAAACAACCAGTAATTAGCAATGGATCAGGAATTCAGAGGGGTCAGCCAGCCAGCCAGCCAGCCTCTTGTCAGTCACTGGCCCAGTGCTCCAGGTTATAAATAGGGGCTGGGTTATGAAAACCATGGCTGTTCCACAATGGATAAGAGATTTATTTGTATGGTATGATGATAGAAAAAATAATTACCTGAATCCTGCCTAAGACCAAATCCAACTGCGAAAGGACTTCGGTTGCTGTTTGGTATGTTAATTTGTTTTTCAGTGAGATTTATTTAGCAACTTATTTTTATCAAATGAAGTGCAAACTATTTTTCTTCTTTAATCACATCTGTGTCCTGGAAACAAATACAATTCAGTGGATATTACTGGCTACTGTACAATTTGAAATTTTTCAGGATCTGGCTGCGACACTGTTGAAACAGCTCTGCCGTTAGCTGAGTTTATTTAAATCATCATTCATTTTGAAAGGGTTTGTTTTGATCAAAAGATTGACATGCAGGCCAAGTTAAACCCCCCATTTTTGACCATCTATCAACTTTAAAACAGATTTTATATTTTTACAAGTGTCTCAGTTTAGCCTCTGCCTCCTTTCACCCATCAGCTGGCTGTGGATGCTGAGGTGGCTACAGAGCATTCCCTCACCTGCATCCAACTGAAGCAAACATCTGGAGAAGCCTGAACTGCTCCCACTGGCTGGCTAACAGATCCACACTGAAATACCATTTTTCATTGTTAATCTGCTGTGTATAGATTACTATTTGCTTACCCAAAGCAATCTGCCATCCCAAATCGCAGTTAAACACAAAACAGCTGCTACTGAGACATTCCCCTTAAGAAAAAAGGCCATGGTCTTACACTAGAGATGACTTAGATGAATTTCTAACCCATCAGAACTTAGAAAAATTCCTATCAATGACATTTAGGCATCAGCTAAAAAAGAAGGCTTCTTCTCCTCCCTAAGAAAAACTCATGAAACCAGCATGTAGGAAGATGAGACCTTTCTTATTGCCTTACATGCTTAGAGAATCAACATGAAGATGACTTTTTGAATTTTCAAATGACATGCCCATGTTGTTTACAGCAACGTATCATAACCAGTGTGTCTCCAATCAGTTTTGGTTGCCCATTTTAGGATCAATTAGGGAGGCACGACTTGAAGAGGATGGATGTCCCCAGAGCTCCATCCTGGATATGAATTAAGTCAATGCCAATTGCTTTGGGCATTCAAAAAATCTCTTCCAGTCACTTTTCAAATGCTGATTCTTTTCTGAAGGACCATCCCCAATTCATTTGGGCTGGAAGGCTTCAAATTAAGAGCCAGTAGGAGTGGTCATATTCTCCAAAAACTCATTAAGACTTATAAAAGGTTCATGGTTTCTCTTCCTAAGGAATACATTCATGTTTCTTTAAGTCACGGGTATTAGATACTCATGAATTTACCCAAATCTGGGTTACTTTTCCTTTTCAGCCCTAGAAAGATAGATTTTGTACTACTATGGAGCACAACATCACTTTCTAAAAAACTTATTTTCACCAATCTTCTCAAAGCGTGTGGTTCCAGAACCATTCCCATATTTACCTGCATCATTGCCTAATGGAAGAATATTTTTACCCAGCAAGCTGGAAATCGAGGAAAGCACAAAACCAGACTCCTTTTGTCCACATGTTATCCTATCTCTGCTGCTGAAGTGAAACCTACCAAGAGACAATGTTTTAAGTAAGTATAAATAACATTAATTAGAACTGGAGGAATGCAAGATCAATGAAATTCACCAGAACACAATTAATATTTGTTTAAACAGTGTAGCAGTATTATTCATTTCTACAGCTAGATCGTCACAATCCCGTTACCTTGCAAAGAGAGCTGTCCTTTCTTACAGTTGATTTAAATAATTTTGACTGTGCTGCTTGCAGCATCATTCAAAAAAAAGAAAATATTAATTTACAAAATAACCCATTCTCCATATTTATTATGACAAATAGAAATCTTAAATAAAACAGGCTTTCTCTCCCCTCTTTCCCCTAAACCATCCCTCATTCCAATTTCAGGTAGCTTGGCACTGAGTAATTAAACATTAAAAAATCAAGTTTGTAGACTTCATACAGCTGCGTTTGGTGCAAGGAGCTGATGTTCTGGAAGAACTCTGTGGTCATTTCATCAGTAGTTCTCGTAGACTTTGCATAGGTGGGGAATTTCAGGTAGTTGCCTACTCCTGCCAGCTGGAGAACGTAATTCGAATCCTCTTCAAGCGTTTCGTACTTTCCTATGAGGTCGTAGTGGATGTGGCAAGGGTGGCAGAGGGAGTACACAGTCTGCCAGTGCTCGTTGAAGGGCTCTTCTCTTTGGGTGTGTGGGTCGATGAGATATGCCACGAACTCTTCAAATTTCACATCATCACCTTTCCGCAGAGCCTCCTGGGTTGCATTTTTCCTCTGGCGCCTCACGATTTTGGTGCCGTATCGCTTGTGGAAGGAAGTGTTGTACTTCTGGGTGAACTTGTTCCTGTAGGCTGACACCAGTCTTTCAAAAGGCTCACGAACAAAGAGGAACTTCATGTAGTTTTTCAAGCGGTGGTTGATCTCTGGGATACTGTACTGGTTGAGGGTCTTCAGGTTTGAAGAAACGTGGGCTTCATTGGCCGGGATTTCCATCGGATCACTGTACTTCCCTCTTCCCGTAAGAACCATCATGACTCTCTTCCAGTTTGTGCAGGCCACTTTGGGAACATAGCAATAGATCATTTCATGATCCTCATCCACGACCAAGTGCTTGAGATCGTTAGGTGTCAGCACACGGCGCTTCCTGCTGGACATGCTGTTTGCTCGGCACGTGTCTGTCACTTGGTCTCGTCTGATCTGATGAAGAATTGCTGTGTTGGACAACTGCAAAGGAAGCACAGGCACCAGCAGGTTAAGGGCTGGGAAACTCTCAATGCCTTTTTTGCTTATTATACAAATTCATAGAAAAGCAGATCTTTCCCTGCATGGAATAATTCATTATGTGGCTGAGTACAACTGACACTATTCTAGAAGATGAACTGTTTTTATCTCAAAACTTCTTGATACACACTGATTAAATGCTGTTCACAGAGCATCCAGAGCGTTGCTTTGAAGACAATATTAAGGAGCACAAGTGCTCACACAGCATGGTGGCAAATGTATTTACAGAACTCTCATCATGAGATGTGGTCACTGCTTCTGTTAGGCCTGGAAAACAAATTTTGCCTCCACTCTGCAGTTAAACCCACAGCTACAGCAGTGTTGGACCTTTTGCTGCCAAGATGGGGTAGGAAGATCCTGGAAAATTTGACAAAATGAAAATACTGTGTGTTCATGTTACTGGTGTCTTTTTGGTCAGAAAATTTAATAGTCATGGCTTGTTTCTTGACTATGACCTTGAATATGGCTTATATGGCTACGGCCAGAATAAATGAAGTCCATGGATATTCCTGCAACTCCCCAAGAGGAAGATTCATTCAGACCATGCCAGTGCAGGGCTCCTGTGTTTGGTTATTCAGAGGTGTCTCTGCATGGCATGGGGTTTTTCTGTACAGCCCTATCCTGCTACAAATACCTTATTACTTATTGAGAAAAAACTGCATCAAAGCAAGAGTGGGAAGATGTTGGTAATGTTATTTACATTTATTTAACACTATTTACCTGTGAATTCTGAAGAACCTTATGCTCAATAACTAATTTAGCCTCAAAGACAAGAATTAAGGCAAGTATTGACCTTCCTATTTGATAGGCAAGGAGGTCTCAGATTCCTTCTTGTATGCTAGTCTTTCAAAAGTATTTATCTTGTACCTTGGTGAATTAACATGAATCACAGGACACTGAAAAGAAGTATTTGAGGCAATGCAGACTCTATGCACCTGCTATGTGTGTTCCTTTGATTATAGGGGTCTTTTTCCCTGCCAGTATACCAGAAAAAAACAGTACATGCAAGGCAAAACCCTCTGTCCTTAGCAAATGGTTTTGCACCAGCTTGGGAGTTCTGAACCTCCAGTTCCCGCAGTCATGGGACAAATCTCTGCTTTCAATAGCAGTACTTAGCCATGATTCATATTTTAAAAACCCATCGAAACTCAAAGACCAGAATCCAAATTAACTTAAGAATTGAAACCCAAATGAAACTCCAAAATGGGACCAAGCCAGTTGCAGGACTTCTGAGCTTTGCAGAGAAGGAAACAGAAATTGCTTTGTTACAGACTAATGCTAAGAGCCCAAGTTTCACCCACCCAAAGGGCAGCAAAAGCTTCTGCAGCATGTGAGCAACAGAGACTCTCCCTCTGCCTGGGCTGTGGTGGGTTGCAGAGAAATGTCTCCATGGTATGAGCAACACCAAGGGGCTGGTGCAGGTCAGCTCTGGGCAGGACAACTTTTCCTTCAAGAGAGTGTATATGCGCCAAGCCTGGGACCTCTGTATTTTGCACAGTGCCGCCCACCACTTCTCCTCTGAATTCCCTGATACTTTCCTCATCTCTTTTACTCCTCTGTTCAGTAAAATGCTGGCTAGTGGTTAAAATGTGCACTAGCCCAGTGCAGTTCTTTTAGACAGCTTGGCTTGTTTTTTATGTGTGTGTGGTATCCCCCTGGATATCTTCCAGGTGCACTTCAAGGGCAGTTTTATGTAACAGTCAAACAGATGAGAAGCCAGATGTGAAATGTGCTTTCTGCTTCCTAGGAAAACTGACTGGCAGGGAGTTTCCAAATTAGATGTTAGAAAGCAGTTGTCAAGGACCACACAGATTTTTCCAGAAAATTACTTTTTCTGTTAAAAAAAAAAATCCCTCTTTCAATTTATGATGTCCTCAGAGCAAAACAGAAGTAATGGATCTCAATCAGCTCTATACTCATTAGTTACCAGTCAACAATTTTCAAAGAACTGAACAAAACCCTATGCAAACACACAGACATACAAATTCTCTTTTGCAAATAAAAAGCTGAAATCTCTCCTCCTGCAGATTTTCATCCAAAATCATATAGCACAGGAGTGCTGTTTGCCCCAAGTTTTAGAGAAGAAGAAAAGAAAAGAAAAGAAAAGAAAAGAAAAGAAAAGAAAAGAAAAGAAAAGAAAAGAAAAGAAAAGAAAAGAAAAGAAAAGAAAAGAAAAGAAAAGAAAAGAAAAGAAAAGAAAAGAAAAGAAAAGAAAAGAAAAGAAAAGAAAAGAAAAAGAAAAGAAAGAAAGAAAGAAAGAAAGAAAGAAAGAAAGAAAGAAAGAAAGAAAGAAAGAAAGAAAGAAAGAAAGAAAGAAAGAAAGAAAGAAAGAAAGAAAGAAAGAAAGAAAGAAAGAAAGAAAGAAAGAAAGAAAGAAAGAAAGAAAGAAAGAAAGAAAATGCTGAATATATTGCTACATTATAATATGTTAATGCACTGTATCTGATTTTCTGGTGCTATTCTTAGGATAAATACAGAATTAAGTGGATGAGATTCTATGGTCTGTGTTAGATAGAAGGTCAGATTTGATAATCTAATGGTTGCTCCAGACCCTAATCTGGAGATGAATCTTTGTAGAGCTGTGCTTTGCTCCTGATTGCATTCCTCCATCAATAGGCTAAGCACTTCCCCATACATTAACATTAATGAGATTTTCAGACATTTAGAGTAAGGGGAAAAACGCAGTGTTACTATTTGCAATTACCAATGAGCTTGTACTACATTAAATTCATTTAGAAGATTACACTTGTGCATTTTTAAGTGGTACTTTCCTCTCGTTCTTTTTAACATGGAAAAAAATGAAGAAATTGCATAAAAACCACATTTACTAAGTACACAGCAACACCCCAGGGTGAGCTATGCATGTGCTCTGACCTGCCTGGGGGCACATAGAATGCATATTAAATAGCAATGCAACAGTAAAAGGGGATTGTCTAGTTCTCATCAATGACAGCACCCTTTGGAATGGCTGATGGATGAAGGGCCACGTAGGAAATAGAAAGCTTGACTTCTTTTTATTCTATCCTACTGACTTCAGTTTACTAAAACAAACAAACAGACAAACAAACAAAAGATAAAAGGCCAGTCTAGTGACTGTCTTAGAACAATGCCAAGTGTATAAAGCCCATTTCTTCTGAAGCTAACATACCTGATGCACCCTAAAAAAGCTGACCTACCTGCTTCCCCCAGAGACACAGAGCCCTGCTGGCTCTCTTCAAGGGGGCAACAGCCCCCTTGACCCTGCTCAAGTGAACAACCCTCATTGACCCTGCTCAAGTGAAAGGCCAGGTAAGGCACCTGAGAGCCTTTAATGGAATCCTGAAAGAACCACCAAACTCTCCTTTGCACAAAGGACATGCTCAAGCACCATGGAAGGCAATCATAGGAGCATTTTCAATTTTGTATTTTGAAACCATACATTAACAGTGAGTTGTCTGATGGTACTATGGTTCCTCTTCTTTTAAAGTTACAGGCAAGGCCTTTAAGCCACATAACAATTTCACTCCTGAAGCTGGTAAGGGGACCTGGAGAAACAGTAAGTTTAAATGAGGCTGGAAACACATTTGTTTAAACTAGACACCCACTCGTCCAGGGAAAAAAGTGCAAATGTGCTCACAGCTAATGAGGAAAATATACCCCACAAATTTAAGCAGCCAGAGAGAAGATCCAAGGAATGGATATCTTTAAACCCATGGATGGTGAAGGACAAGACAAACAAATGGGGTCATGGACTTTTCTTCCTCCAAAGCTGTAACAGATGTGGCTACAGCAGAGTCGTGAGTGTGCAGCTGCTGCCTGGACACTGATGGCTGTGCCCGTGCTCATTACCAGAGGTCCCTGCTGACCCCTCAGTTCTAGAAACCACAATAATTAATGGTCTAAATCCACTTTGGGAGAGGACACTTTTAAGCCTGTGCGCCGATTACCCTGAGAGCAGAGTGGGGATGGTGATAAAGTCTGTGCTCGAGTGGGTCCTCTGACAGCTCATCTTGGACTTCATCAGGCCATTAAAGGTTTTGGGAAGACATCTGATAAAAGCAGCTGTTCTCCCCTGAAAGGACTGACACCAGAGATGCACTTAATATTTTTGTTTTCCTGCAGAAGTTGTAAAGGGGAACAGAGAAGAAGGGCATGTCAAGATGAAAGTTTTCCTTCCTTTTCTGATGCAGCAACCAAGGTGAACAATGAAGCGACATGAGCAGTGGGAGACTTCTAAGCTCAGTGGCGTTAAAAGAAGAAAAAGAAAAAAAGTAGTCTGGGGACACTCTGATCCCAGAAGCTTCTCATCTCCATCAGTCCCAAAGTAACAACAAGGGAGGAAAGTCCAGCACACTCTACCCATGTGGATGTCTTCTGTTCAGTGGAAGGTGGGTGTGTGTGTGCAGGGGGGGCAGGAGGGTGTTTTGTGGAGAGCACTAGAGAATATGCAGACCAGAAATGCATATGCTAACCAACTGGCAGTCATCAACTCATTACAGGAAAAGGTTATTCAAGGTAAACCAGAGTAATGAGATGGGAGGTATTTCCTTCTGGTTACTTAGGCACAGCAGGATAAAGTAATCTTTGAAGACCTTTCCAAGCTTGACGGCCAAGCAGCAAGTACAGATTTAAACAACAGGGAATTTTTTATTTTTTTCTGAATATAATAGTCTACTGAAAACTAGGTGCAGAGATCAAGTCAATTCACATGTACCTGTACTGAAATCAGTTTTTTAATAGAAGAAATACTGAAATGTCACTCAAAATGCCCATTAATTAAATTCTCTCTCACTATGAAAACTCTGATGGAAACCCTCCACATTTACCAGGCAGGGTTTCATTTAATTCTATTGCATTGCCTGCAGCTAGTTCTGTATTACTGTAACCAGGCTCACAATCAGCCAATGCTGGGACTGCTAACATAACACTTGATCATGGCAGACTGAAGGGCAAAATTATCAAAATTAGTTTAGCATGGAATAAAGAGGATAAATATCGTAAATACTGTTTGCAGGCCCATTCCTTGCTAAATTGATTTTTCTCTTCAACTTTGCCTTAACGAAGATTTTGCATCTGCCTTTAATTCTTCAGTTACCTTTGTGTTTGGAGGTTTGGTTTGTCTTATGCTAGAACTGTACTAATTGCTGCAGAGCTCCCCTCATCTGTGGTCCATTACCTAAAAACCAGCTGACATCCAGCTGGGTCTATCCTGCACTGATAAAACCAGAGCTCATCTCCACCAAATTCTTCTTAATAGTATTTGTTCAGAAGGGGTGTGTATAGCAGCCTCAGAAACCAGAGAAAGAAAGGTCTTCAAGGGAGAACTGTCAGACAGACTAACTATAGGAGGCACTAATGGTCCTGGTGTGACATCAAGAGAGTCAGTTGTCTGAAGTCTCAGTTATTATCAGCTGTCCTTCCCCCAGCCTATCAATTACACCACCTGAGTTCTAGGAGTTGTTTGTTATTCAATAAACAAAATGTTTTTTAGTATTACTTTTGTTTTCCCAGATGCTAAAAGGGGGGGGATTTTTGAGCATGAGGTTATATGCAAGCATGTTTTCAATCCTGTTTTCACATGAAAGGTGTGAATAAGATTCTTGAAACCTTGATGGAGAGCCTTAAAGTTACAAACATGGTTTAGACTATTTTAAGACTTGGCTTTTACAATTTGCATCCATAATTACCCTACTTAGTGTATACATGGGCTATACACCAAGTTCTAGATTGTATTCTTCAAAATGTTCAGCATTAGACAATAATGGGGAACCAGCAATTTTTCATACTTGACAGTCCAAGCATTTCTCAAATCATCACAAATAATTATTACTCTGTGCAGATTTCTACAGATGACAGTCAGACAATTGTAGCTGTGCAAATCAAAACACTGTTATAAAAGAACAATTGCATTTTCAATAAAGGGATTTTATTAAACTGACCTGAACTGCAACATTTTTTTAAAGTAATAGCTTTGCAACTTTTCATACTTTGATTTACTTCACATTTCACAGCATATTAATTTTGACTTAACTTTTTCAAAACCTTTGAGCACTCAAGTGAGGAGCATACCAAAAATTAATATTCATTCAGAGAAAGTATATTGTGTGTCCTGAAGATGGAAATGCTTAACATCTTCCCTGAAAACCTGTGGATAGACAAACTGGAATATGAATTTGCTATGAAATTGTCTCTACAGAGTGACTGGATAATAGAAGACAAAATGAATATTAACTTAGGAGCATTTTTATCAAGTGAGAACATTTTAAAAGCAAGTTATATCCTCTGAAGGAAACTCTTGAAATATTACAAAGCTTTATTACTTTCTCTATTTCATGCATTGAACCTAATGTCCTATGGAGAAGATTAGCCTGAATACACGTTTTTTTTTTCAATTCTTTGTACTGCAAACCAAGATAGCCACACAATTTTCAGTTCCCATTGCAGAGAATGCACCAGAGCTATGAAAAGAAGGATCAAAGCTCTTGAAAGTAAAGCAGTCATACACAGTAGCTGCTAACACTGTATTGCCAAAAATCCCGAATTGCTTCATACATTCCCTCCTTCCTTTTCCTATGCACGTCCCCAACTTTGTCCCTGTGTGTCTGTGCGCTCAGAGAAGGGCACAGCAGAGAAGGGTAAGATAATTCAGCATTACTGTGGGGACTACAATGATTTAATTAAACCCCAAACCCACATCGACTTTGGCCTTCACTCTTCTTTGACCAGGTACTAGACAAATACTACTTGGGTGCTAGAAAAAAAACCAACGCTGAACAGGCAAAACCTGGCAACAGACACACATGCAGCCACAGATGCTGATACTATCCTGGGAAAACTAGGATAGTAGTTCACAACTAGGTCATTAAGTATTGACCTTTTCATCTTGGAGAAAAAGTAAAGTGTCACAGAGAGGCTAAATGATGCAAAATCAGAGACTGACAACAAATGGCACAGCTGCATAGAAAACCAGCTTTTTAATCAGGCTAAAACTATCACACAAGATACTGATCCAGGAAAAAAAGAACCAGCTCCCTTCCAATGCCACCTTCTCCTGCATAATCCCAAACATCTTGGGAAGCCTGTCCATTCCCATTCTCCCTAACAGGAACAATTTGGTATCAGGACTCATACCATACTTAGGGTTTGGGGCTAATAAGATAAATGTATACATCTTGTAAAGTGTATACAAGATGTATACAAATGTATACATCTTGTATACACTTTACAAGATGTATACATTTATACATCTGAATAAGGAGAGGGAAAAGTTGGAACTCCCAAGGAAGATCATGCAGAAAGACCTATGGCCTGGCCATATAGAGGGTGAAGGATGTGTTGACATGTATGTTGCTGTTCTGAAGCTCTGGAGAAATATTACAGACACAGGGCAGGAAAAAACTGAAGTGACTGATTTTAAGTGCAATACATGCAAGAGGTAGGAAATCTTCATGGAGGGCCAGAGAAGTCTTGAGCTGGGAACACTTAAAGCAAGCAATCTTCATGCTGGTGGGCTTATTGGAATTTAATTTATAGAAGATGAGTTTGGAGCTTCATGTTTCTTGTACAAAGAGCACTTTGCACTATCTTTCCATCAGCCAAACAAAAGGAGGGGGAGAAGGGGAATAGATGATCAATCCTTTATTTTTTTTTTTTCTCTCACAACAAGAAAAAACAGATGAAACCCCAGTCTGGGACCTCAGCAGCCATGGTGGGGTGAGGGTGATGGAGCTGTGCTGCTTTCCCATGGCACAGGGTCTGTGGTGGGACCTGACCTCTCTGTGCCACAGCCACAGCTGCTGGCTGCTGCTCTGGCATGAAAGGATGGCGTGGGATCAATCTGTTTGCTCCTGGCTCATTCTGTAAGTGCAGCAATAAATCACTTTTTGCATGAAAAAGCTGAAAGGTCTGGCTATTGCATGAATTTCATTTTAAAATTAAAACTCTCTGTCCTTTCCCCTCCAGTACACGCACATGGACAGACACTTCTGCACACTTCTGATGGCTGGGGCTGAGCTCATGCTCTCCAGACCTGTGGGTGGAACCTGTAACACACAGGGACGCAACCACTGTCCTTCTAACCCTCCTTTCCCAAGGACACACTGCTGTTGTGCACAGGTGCTTGGGAAAGGGCCAGGCTTGCAGAACTGTCTCCAAGCCAGCACGGACAGCAGACTGGGTCAAAAACGTTTCCACTTTTTATCTCACAACTGCCAGGTTAAGTTGGGGCATAGATAAAACATTAACTGGCACGACCCAAACTCAGGGGAAAGCACATGGGTTGGGAAACTCGAAGCCAAGTGAGTGACCTGTAGCTGCTGCACTCTGCTATTACATCTTTACTGTGGGAGCTGTAGATATGCTTTTCAAGGAAAAGCTTGAGAATTGGTTAGGAAAAGGCATGCCATGGACATCAGAATGATGCACAAGGAGGAGCACTGGGCTGGGCATACATGGAGTCAGCCAGGGTGGAGCAGGGAGTAGTCCTTAAAAAACAGAGTAAGAAGCAACATTTTAACACAGCTGGCATCTAGGAGACAATGGAAAAACTGACATCTGTTTCTGTGTTGCAAGGAGTTGTGGTTACAGGGGTGAGATAAACTGGGTGGAGTGAGGAAACAGGATAGAGTAGATATGTAAATACAAAAATACATAAGAAATTCCACGAGGAGGAAAGGAATAATTTGGACTCAGTCTGGTTAGGACAAGTAGTAACAGAGCTAAACAAGAGAGACTCAGACACAGGATAGATCCTAACAGAAAGGTAAGATACATCTGTGCTGAAACAGAATGAGGAATGTCCAGCATTGGGAACATCCATCTGCCCAAAAAAGGAAAAGGACTCAAATTATCCCACCACATAGGCCGGTGTTGTCTTGCAGGTCCTTCAAGCTTTGCAAACGTGGGAGGTGGCTTCTGTAAGCTAAGCTCACTATCATAAATCTCAGTATTTCACACACGCCAGGAGCAAAGCTTTTGCAGAGCCATACAGGCAGGAGCCAGTCAGGGCTGTGAATGAAAACTCCCTGAGGAAAAGGCAACAGCATCCACCTCCAGGATGGGCAGAGACCAGACAGGAGCTCAGACAGAAACCGCATGAAACCCTGCACAGGACGCGGGGAGGAGATGCAGGAGGTCTGAATGCCTGGAATTGCCTGGGACATATGTGCCCTGCTCCCCTCAGCAGCTCTGACCTGGCAGCCAACATTTATGGATTTCTCAGTAACACAAATCCTCCTCCTGTACCTCCAGGTTGCGGTTTAGGTATCACACAGTCAAGTAGAAATACTTTTTTTTTTTTTTTTTCCTCAGCAGGATATCTGCTATTTTAAATGAATACAATTTACTCAGTCCCATGCTAAATCCAGGTAATATGTTTCCAATTTTTAACTCAGTGTGCAGCACACCCAGAGCTTTTGAAACCCAAATAGGAGAAACAGGAAAGAGTTGCTGCATAGCTGGTTTCCTTACATATAATTCATGGGCTTTAGCAACCCCCTCAAGGAGAGGGGAACTCTGCAATTACGTGTTTAGTGTGTTTAGTTGTTCCCCAATCCAAGCAGGCATGGTGAATGCTACTCCTGTGGG
This sequence comes from Haemorhous mexicanus, assembly GCF_027477595.1. NCBI lineage: Eukaryota > Metazoa > Chordata > Aves > Passeriformes > Fringillidae > Haemorhous > Haemorhous mexicanus. Next base: position 22,286,859 of record NC_082345.1, on the reverse strand, counting down.
TCAGGGATGCAGTGTTGTTATTTTTAAGGTAAGAGGCTGGAAGTAGAGGTGCTGATGCTTGCCATGTAACTCTACTGTAAGGTCTGCCCTGTGAGCCTTGCTTCAGTCTAACTGGATGATGCCAAGGTCCAGAAAAGACAGGGAAGAGAGAGCTAATCTCACCCTCCCAGAAGGTCAGTGTCAGAAACAAGAACAGATTGCATCTCCTATCTCAGTATGGCTCTCTTTTCTTGTAATGATCTGGATTAATTCATCCTGGCACAGACTGGCAAAATACCTAAACCCTTTGGGTAATGATTTTCTTCTCTTTGACTAAACTATCACAAATTAACTTTATTTTACTTCCTCTTGGTAAGGTTATATTGTGCTTAGACTAAACCTTGCTAAGGTAACTTTTTCTGGCACATTTGACTGTGCTGCTCAGTAATGCTCACAGAAGGTGACTACCCAGGGTTGCTCATTCTCCATGGCCTTAATTACAGTTAACTCGAAATTTCTCACCTTTCTGCTACTATTAAAGAAGAATTAGATGACCTCCTGCTTGAAAAAACAAACTACTTATACTAAAATGCCAGCATTCATTTATAATCTTAATTACCACAGGCTTCCCAGGAAACTTTCCTGCTGCAGAATGTAGCACAGAAATTACGGGTTAGCACAAAAAGCCTGCTTCATCAATAGCTTCCTAGGTCTGATTTATTCTTTACCGAGATAAACATCAGTGACTCCAACCCTGAGGGATGCTCAGTCCCAAACAAGCCAGCCAGCAGTCCTTCAGCCCAACTATAATTCTGTCAGTATTGGGCCCAAAGAGGGATCAAGACAAAAGTCAGAAGATGAACCATGACACAGGAGAGGAAATAATTTGCTTTTTCAATGTTTTCTGTTACTGCTGAAACCCTCAGCTGTTTCAGTCTTTGTACACCAAAATAAACCCACTCCCATAGCCAATCACAAGTGATTCTACCACAGGTTGGCTGGGAGGCAAAGCACACATCCATAAGTCTACTTTCCCTGCTGGCCACTGACACCTCTTCACCGTCGCCAACATGCTCCACCCACTGTGCCTGCTCCACACAGACAACATCCAACATTCTCTGGATCCAACCACCAGACCCTTGCTGGAAACTTCCAGTCTTCCTGGGTTCCTCAGCACAGAAATAAAAGAACAGAAAATGCACCTAGGTAATCTTCCTTAAACCCTGACAAGCCTAGGGTGACTTAGTTGCATTTTTAAGCATCTGACTTGCTACATTAATTCTTCTTATGTCAGAGCATGAGAATAATGTTAAAAGTCCCTTTTGTCAGCCATTCAAGACAACTGGAAGGTACGAATATTAATATGATGCCTTATACATTTTCCTCACCTCTACAGCTGTGTTTACTGTGATTTCTAAGGATTCTCTGTCTCATCTAATAACAGATCTATTTAGGGACTGCGTGCTAAATGTTGCTATACAATATAAGAACAAATTCTTAGTGTTTCTTTAAATGGCAGCTATTTTTCCCAAACTGTTACCTCAACTACAGCCTGAAAGAAATTGCACATCATCTTCTCTTCTTTTTTTTTTTAAATGCTCATACTTTTTTAAACTTCTCAAAGAAAATGAGCAGAAAAGGCCCCTCTGAGCTCAGGCTTCTGGGATTCTTCTCTAGCCGCAGCCAAGTACTGTCTCCTTGCCCTCTGCTCCTTTCACAGATGCTGAAGGCATGCCAGCCTCTCATCAGTTCCCTCTCTATCTGCTGAAAGGGCTGGCTCCCTCTTCCTTACTCTCATACCCTTGTCATCTGCCTTATCCCACCTGCAGCTAAAGCATGCCAGCAAAGATGGGAAGAAAACAGAGCTCCAGGACTGAGTTTTCAGCCAGCTCTCACTCAGCATGCAAAAACCCCTGGAGCAGGTCCCTGCTGTCCCTGAACTAACAAGCCTGCAGCACCACGCAGGGGCCTTGGCGAGTGCAGAGGGCATGGAAAGATTGGGAGGCTCTCCCCTGTCCCTGAGCAGCGAGGCAAGGTGTACAGCTGCTAACCCGCAGCCTGAAGAGACGTGGTCTGACAGCCAGCAGTGAGTCAAGGCATTCAGCTGCAGGGTGAGCAGAGCCAAGAGTGTGTGCTCCGTGAGGCTCCGTGGCAAAGCGCCTGTGTGCTCCATGTAACCATGCCTGCTGCTGCCGTGGGGAACAGGGCGGCTCTGTCCCACACACAGCCTGGCCTGTTCTGCCTCCGCAGGCTCCTCAGTGGCACAGAGTGAGCTTGGCCTGGAGCTGCTCACAGCAGGGCCAACTCCTCCTCAGCTCAGGTAGGACACAGACTAGCACTTCACATTCACTGTGCAGCTTGTTGTTATTGTCAGCTACCCCTGACTTCTGCTTGCCCACCCTTACCAGTCTGTTATGGTTTCCAGGACTTTTGTTTTCATAAGCTGCTTATTTTCTCTTTGATGAACAATAATGCCAAGAAGTTAGGCAGAAATGCACGCATCTCTCTCAGTACATACCTATGGATACTTGTATATGCATCCCTACCCACATCCAAGCAGTAAGCACCCAGATGGCACAAGCAGTTATGTGGGTCACAGACCAGGGCTAATGGGTGCTCCCAGGCTGTCCTGAAGCACTGAAACACATTCTGATGTATAAATAGGTAGGATTGAAAAAGATTCAGTGGCAAAGTAGAGGGGGAAAACCACATTTGTTACTGATTTTTCTGAGTAGGGTGGGTGTGAGAAGCATGCATGGTGCCTACTCAGTCAGTACCTGGAACTGCTGCCACCTCCCTGATGATTTCAGTCAAGACAGCAGAGATGTCTGATGGCTCCTGAGAAATACTGGCAGTAGATGATGTTCTGGTGTACTGAATAGAGGTTGTCCTTCTCCAGAGCTGCCAGGTAACATGGACATATAATTCATGGGAGCAAGGATAAGTGACAAGTTCACATAATGTGACAAGTTCACATAACTGATATTCCTGACAGAAGTAGTACACCTAAATTACAGTTTCTTGCTAAGAGAGCTGTCATTTTAGACACTCTGCAGGAGCTTCCACCCACTGGATCCATGAATGAAGAGCTCAAGGTTTCTCCTCCAACCTGCAGCATTGCCTGCTTCAGGACCTGTCTTGTCAAGGCAGGGAGAGCTGCCAATGCACCGTGCCCTTCAGATGGGGGTGCTTCCACGGCACAAATGTCTCCACAAACATACTGATAATGAACAGTGGATTTTGCTCTTTGAACACATTCTGTCTTTTATGAGATATATCAGCACAGCTGACCTAGGGATTAACAATGACATCCAAACTGCTTTCAACCGTCTTAGCTTCACATTTCCAATATAAAACTGATTTCATGAGTCTGTTTATCCTGTTGTTTCTAAACTCCTACTGATGGTTGATCCTAGCAGGAACAGGTCACTGCACAAAGGCCCATTTGTAAGGACCATGCTTAAATACTTTTGATCTGGTGTTTGCAACTCTATGTCCAATCCTGCAATCTATCCCATGGGTATCTTCCACCGATGTGTATCCCAGCCAGCACGAGCAGGGAAGTCTCACAAAGCCTCTTCCCAACTTCTCCTGTTTTTAGAGATAGTCACTTCCTGCTTCATGACCTAACTTTATCTCTGGCTTTGTTTGTTTAAAAATAAACTTTGTTCACAGGGGAAAGTAGTACACGGGATTCACTACTTCCAGGAACAAACTGTAATTTCATTCCATTTATTCTGCTTTCCCAGGCACTCTCTTACTCCAGCTCTCCCATCACCTCTCTTTATGCACCTGCAAGTCCAAGCCCACAACTTCAGTCCCTCTCCCCAGTGCTCTTCAGAAGCGGTTATGGCCCCTTAACTCATTAACACCACCCTGTTCACTCAGCCCCAGGTTAATGCAATAGAGGGTCTAAGGTAATCCCAGTAATTTTAAGGTTAGCATTAACTCTTCCTTCCACCTGAGCTTCTTTTCCACTTCTGCCTCTCACTGCTCTTCCCTCTCTCTGACTGTTCTTCATTTAACAACCCCTTCTGCAAGCTGCCCTCAACATAACTGGAGCTCAAGTTAAACTTTCAAACCCATGGGAGGGCTGGGAGAAGAGTGGGGGAGATGCAAACATTTTCAAAGGAAGACGCGAATGTTAAACAGGATGAGTAGAAGGCTGCCCCAAAACACAGGTATTCTTAGGAGATTGAGATAAAGCAGCTACCATACACTGCTACTTTAAACCTGCAGAACATCTGCTCCTGTTTTGCTTTTCATGATTCATGTCCTTTTATCTGCAGCTCTGGAGAGAGAACGACCGCCTAAGCAGAGACAAACTGCTGGTTCGCTCGACTGTTTCCAGGAGGAGAAAACACTTGCCAAGATGAACTGAGAAAACCTGAACTGCCCAACAGACAGCTAAGCTATGAAGAGCCCGCACATCATTGTAACAATTTTTTGTTCCATCTTCACCCATTGCAGACAGGATTGTGCCCCTCCCATCCTCTGGAACCTGCTTAGTTTTTGCGGATCAACTGAGATCAGTAAATCTCAGGGCCACAATTGCAGCCTCAAAGTGCAGCTTGTTAGAAGTACTATGAGATCTCTCAGCTCCCTCTGGTGAGTCGTGGAGCGGACATGAGTCCACAAAAACATGGGCATATTTTAGCTATGACCAGCCTATTTAGGGACTGAAGGCAACAGATGTATGTTCAGTGGGAATAAATGCTTATTCCCAAATAAAGCTCAGATAAACTGCAGAGGTATCTATCTGCAGGTGCTGGCAGGATGGATAACTTCTCCTGAGGCTGCACCTGGAGCCACTATTGTAGATCAAGGTCTGGGATAAAAATAACACTCGGTACTTACCTGGTATTTTTTCAATCTACAAACTTTAAAGCATCATCCCCACTTTCTAGATGTGAGAAGCCAGCCACAAAGAACCAGTTCAGTGTTGCTGCATTCTTCTACAAACTGAACCTTGTCCTCTTCCAACACCTCTTCTTTGTCCAAGTGCAACTGACAGGCTCAAGACTCAGCAACCTAAGGCTATCAGCACTTTCAGTTTTCTGTCATCTTGCCTTTTTCTTAAGAGGGGAAATGGGATTTAATCTTCAGCACTGGTTCTTGGTACTGCTCTGGGAGAATTTCAGAACAAGATACCTCCAAATATTTGTCCTCCCTGAGTTTTCTAGTCCTTTCTGCTACAGACAGGCTAGTTAAATGGATTAAACTGGAGACTCAAGATCCACATAGAGAAACTGTGGCAGTAAAGAATGCCAGAATCAGTAGTTACAGATACTCAAAGCATTCAGTTTAGGCTTACACCTTTCCCTCCTTGTCATTTCTTCTCTGAACAACATTGGGGAGATTCACCTTCGGATGTAACTTCTATAGCAACTTGGTGCCTATGAGAAATCAGTAATAGACATTTGGCACTGCCCGTTGCAAAATATTTAGCATATTCTGCAGTAATGCATATAGCTTTCTGTTTATCAAAACAACTATCTTAAATGCTACTCAGATCTCACAGAAAGTCATGAGAGTTAAATACAGTCAGAGTACTTGAAGATGTACCAGGATTTTAAAAAAAATCACTTGAAGTATAAAATAAAAGTTTCATGTGTTGGTCTGGTTTTTGATTTAATAGTATGAGTTTGTTACAGCCCAGAAAATCAACCTATTTGTTACTCAAAAGAAAAACCAAACCATAAAGTTCACTGATCTGTAAAGCTCATAGCAAAAAATAGAAGTTAGATTTTATTTTTCAATACTGGTTCAGTGCAGACAAGAGAAAGGTGAGAAACAAACAGTTTATCTGGAATAGGTGGACAATATTAAGCCAACCAATTGGCTTAATATTGTCAATTGTCTTGATGCTACTTCTCCAATTTGGAGAAGTAGCATCAAGAAGCTGGTTAGTGGGTACAGCTTAAATGAAGTACTACAAATCTGCCTACTTGTTTCAGCCTACCACAACTTACTCATTGGCACTAAAAATAACTAGAAACGCAGCAGAGAAGATGAAGGAAAATGTGAAGAAAAGCAAACAGTCTGAGTAATTCCATTAAAAAACTTCCAAACAGTAACAAAACCACAGCCTGCCTGGGAACAGCCCTCTGGGTTTGAATGACATCTGCTAAAGCAGCCTGGTACCTCCACATCAGTGCAAAGACAAATGAATGGTCTAAAATGTCTGTCCATGGATGACAAGAGAAAACACAACATTGGTAAAGTTGTTCCCTAAAGGAGGCAAGTGAAATCAGAGCCTGGCAGTGGTGTTAGACTGTGAAGGGGAAGGATTACAGAGAAGGAAACAAAAATGATACTTAGCAAAAATACTGCTCCTACATCTCTGGGCTGAAGAGCTTCCTTGGAGAAGGAAGAAAACTTGCTTTTGATGGCAGAGGATATCATCTCTCTGGGACAAGAGAGGAAAGGAAAACAGAAAAGTCTGTGATAGATTAAAACTACTAAACAAACAAGACTGCTTGGGAAATTAATATTTATGAAATGTAAAAAAGATTGTAGTAAAATAAGAGATAACACAAATCTAGTAAAAGCAGAGTTGTTCTGAATTTTAAAAAGCCACAGATGCAGAGCCTGCAATCTGGTGCTATACTATCAAAAAACCAATTCACCCCCCTCTTAGGCAATGTCAAAACAAAAATCTCCACATATAGGCCTGGCTATTGAAGTTAATAAAAATTTCCTCTTGATTTCCAAATGCTTTGAAAATGTGACTCCTTGGGAATTTCTGATGTTATTAAACCCCACAGCTCACACCATGTTACACAGAGATTCTACGTGGCAGTAACCTTTCTAGAAGGGTTACTGCCAGAAGTCACCCAGCTTCTCTGCTCAATAGAGGATGATGGCTCATCCCAAATCCTGGTGTGGAGCATTAGGGAGGGTTACAGACAGTGTTATGGAGATGATTATTGTTAAAACTACATATGAGACTTACTGCACCAGTGGCTTCTTAAAACCTTTGAAAATTTTCCCCCATCAGGGCTGTGAGCTAGAAAGATGTTTTCACTTCCTGCTGAGGAGTATCATAGTGTATCATATTCAATGCATCACCTAGTCTTGTTTTTGATGGACATTTGCTTTAGGGGAGGAAAGTATTCTATAATCCTCATGCACTTCTCTGTTGAGAAACATTTCTTTTGATATTCCGCTAAAGTTAGTTTCCTTTCCCAATCCATCCCCCCTTAAACATACCCAGAAGATCATGAATGTGGAAATGTGTCAGTTAGAAAAGTCTGAACGAAAACCAATGTGACAACCTAAATTCTGAATTTGTTGCTCTGTATGTGCGTTTCTTGGATGGGGCTTTCATTTTCGGTAGGGTTGTTTTTCATTTCCAGGCCATGGTTTGTTCTGGTTTATGCCCAAGAACTTTTACTAACAAAGCCTGATGGTTCTGTGAAAGGAGTATAAACACAGATGCTGATCACCTGAAAAGGCAAATCAGTACAGGCAAATGCTCTTGGAAATACTGGCTTCTTCCTGGGCAAGAAAGGGTAAGCGTCCAGAGGGAAATGACAAGTCACAGGGGACTTCAGACCTATTAATATAATTTAGGAAAAAAAAAATCCACACTGGGCTATTGCAACGATCAGGTGTTAGAGTGCAGGGAAGAGGCATAAAACACTGCATTAAACTATGACAGTTTGCTCTACCTCAGAACATAAAGTTCATTGAATGGCTCCCAAAAGAGTGAAAAATGGATTTGGCACTCAGCAACAAAGACTATAATTACTTTTTTTAATAGAAAATCCACGGACTGTGTCCAACTCCTGGTAATTTTTTGGTGTTGACTTGTGAATGCTCTTGTCCAGTGCCACCATCAGTGGGAGCAAGACAAGCTAGAGAAGGGTCCTGAGCTATTCCTTGCCAGGAGCCAAGGCAGACAAAAAGCCCAAAGAGGATTCCAGTTCTCCCTGTCATGCCATTAGAAAGGAGTAGTGATGGGTCTTGTCACCTGCCCAAGGTCACCCAGCTACCTGGAGAGCAGGGCAATGACCCATCCACTGAGCTCAGCCATGCTGGAAGAGCCAAACTGATGGATGTGTCTGTGGGAAACCTGGTGTTTGGTGACTCATGAACTCTTGCACATTTCTAACCACCTGGTTTCCCAGAACTGGCCAATATGATAGGTTTGCTGCCAAATTGACAAAGTTAACAGAATGTGTGGATATGTGAAATCATGAGGATGCAGCTAGGGATGTAACATATCACTCTGTGGAGATGTAAAAAGCTCTGCCTCTCTGAATCAGACAGGTTGAGCAGAAGTGGGATGACTAAAAAGGTTCTCTAGTACCACAAGAAAACACTTTTGGATGTTACTTACACAACAAAATTTTATGTTCAATGTTGCCTGAGTAATTTGATAGGTAGCTCACAGCTATACAGCTACTGTGAAGAATAACAATTACAATTTTGGATGAGAAATTTTAGATGCATTTTTAAAATGCAGATGCTGACACCCTTGTTTTACTTTTTCTAATGGCCCTGCCTTCTGTGCATTCATGACCTTCCTGAACCTTGTGTGAAGTTTACAAGGACTTGTAAATCAGTGCCTCTTCTAGACATTTGAATAGCAAGTGATTACAACTAAAAAAGAAACTGCTTGATTAGTTCTGGTTGTGGTCATCAGGTATTGCTCCCTCTGCAGCTCGACAAAACAGAGAAAATACAGATTATTCCCAGGCTCAGCTGCTGTAAGTCTGAGTCTAGACAATGTACAATTACTCACAACAACAACCTATCTTTTATATTTAACTTAGCAAGACCTGCAGATAGAGAAAACACAGGCTTTACTTACAAGATTAAGGAAGAGCACTCAGCAGAGCTCTCACTGCTGCACACTGAAGAGGTGAACACCAATAAAAACATGATTAGCCCAAGCCCATCTGCCATGCAGTCATAAAGCAGCAGCCTTTCACTGGGGACACTTCTGAACAAGCAGACAGCCTATGTCTATGTAGGAGCATGGGCAGTCCCCAGAATTACAAACTCTCAGGCCCACTGTGAAGCATGCAAACATTATCACTGCCCAATAAATGGGAAACTTGGTCATGCTGACATGGTGAGTCTGTGGCAGAGCCAAGCCACAGATGCTCAACAGTGTCCTGGTCTCCTGTCATCAACATCAGCCTCTGCAAGCAGTAAATATACCAAAATAACAAGACATTCAAAGTAAAGCTTGCCCAGTTTCTTGTCCAAAGCTTCCCTTTTGTATCATACTTTTCAATTTTCTAATTGAGCTCAGTGCTCAGTGAAAAACGTGCCATCGACAAGGCTGGAATTAAGCACAGCATAAATTTCTACCACGTCCACATTTCACTTCAAGAAGACTGTGGACTGGATCATGTGCCTTATGAAAATTATTGTCAAGCTTGTCAGTGACTTCAAGGAATTAATAATTTCCTCCACCGTGCCTGTCCAGAACCATGAAGGGCTGATTGCTAGCTGAGACCAGTAAGTGCTGTTCCAATAAATGGCAAAAATAATGGAGAAACTAAGCAAACCCAAATTAAAAGGCAAAGAAAATGAGAAACAGTGGGAACATAGACAAATAACATTAACTTACTTTGCCGCTTTATGGCAATGTTCTTGTCATTACAAAGCCAGTTGTAAGAGGTTTTCTTTCAAATGCCTTAGGGTAGAGCATCAACAGCAGTTCCAGAAAAAAGCACCACTTTGCATAATGAGGGAATGCACAAAAGTTTTTTGTAAAAAAACCCCCCCAAAGCAGAAAAAAGTGTTTCCAGACTCTATGCCTCTGCAGGGTTGCTCTGTTTCATCAGCTTCAAATGATGGAAACTGTCCAGCAGTGATGAAAATATCTACCTGAGAAAGTTATGAGAACTCTTGCAGGATGCAATGCATCCTGCTGAGGGCTCAGCGAATGGCCCACTGACACAAGGGAGATTTATATTATGAGGACAGCTGCCCATGGGTTTTACTGTTAAGCTTCACAGCCAAGTTTTCACACAGAAGAAATTGAAAAAAAAAAGACAAAAGAAGGTATTTTGATATCCTAAGCATGAGTCCAGTCGTCAAAGTTTACACAGTGATGTCACTGAGAACTGCAAACAGATGAGAAGAATCTGACGTCTAGATCAACACACTAACAGTACTCTGCAGGTGCCTTCTCTGGTGATGGGGTTTGTTTTAAGATCTCTCGCTTTGAAGAACATAATAGAGACATTGAGGGTTGGTAAGTTCTGACCTGAAGACATTTTTCCAACCTTACAGGTCATTTTTTCCTGCCTCTGCAGACATGAGGAGCCAATGGGACGTTCATGCCAAGGCAGTTATTTCATGCTCCAAGTAACATTCCAATATCTGTTACCAGATTTTTGGAACAGCAAGTTCTTATTTTGGGCAAATCCCATGTGAAGGGCATGCTTCAGTAGACAGATGGATATCCTCAGCTTATTGATATTGCATAACTATTATTAGATGCACAAACAGCTACTGCCTTGTGCTTCATATGTTAAAAACTAGTAATGCAGAATCCTGTTAATGCAATAGAGCAATACAGATATTGCAAGTGAAAGAGGAATGCTCTTGTCTCAATATTCTAATTTTGATAAAAAAGATTAGCTGTTTTACACTTCATGGTTCAGATGAACTGCAGTGTGTCTGTAAGTGGCTGGGGAGACTTTATCATAGGTAAGAGGAACAGGTGCCTTCATTGGAAATTTCTGTATTACACAATCACATCAATTTCCATATTGTACAAAATGGCTACAAGACAGAATATTGTCTGGGGGTGCATGCAAAGATGTGGGAATGCCCAGCCACGAGCTTATGGGCTGGTCTATGGACAGCCAGAACAAAAACCTTCCTGTTTCTACCTGTGATTTATACAGGGCTGCAGCAGGTTGACATTTTTTTTTATGCATAGACTCTGGCAATCTGAGCATAAAATTTCTGCCTTCAGATCCATAATGCCCAGAGGACTGGGTAATGTCAATAAAATTCCCTACTGGGGACCAAATAAAACATGAGAAGGATGGGTACAGAGACCTGAGAGGATTCTTGCCCTGCAGTTGGAAAGGCCGATTTCTGGATGGTGCTCAGGAAAATGCCTGGCTCATGCCACTGTCAGTCACTGCACAGCAGAGGCACTGGGTTTCCACTACCTTGGGCCTTTTTCCAGCCATATCTATGAAGAGGATCAGATTAAAACTCCCAGCCTTTCAGGCAGGCAGCCTAGCACACAGCTGAGACTTGCACCAGAGACAGGGTTACGCCCTGTGTTCAAGCCCCAGTCGGGTGTGACATTGAGCAGCCAGGAAAAGGGGTCCCTGCTCATGGCAGAGGGGTGGAACTAGGTGATCTGCAAGGTCTCTCCTAACCCAAACTATTCTGTGATTCTATGATTCTATGCATTACAGCAGGACATATGGACATATTCCATGTTCATCCCTCAGACATGATGTGTTTGTTTGTTTGTCAGGCCCACCAGATGGGGAATCATGTAACAAAATTACTCTGCAATGTGACAGCAGCATTTCCCTTCCTGTCGAGAACCACAGAATATACAGGGGAAACAGCAGGATCTGGATGATGCAAAATAGGGAATAAGGTTCCCTGACCCCTGGGCATCTACACCTTGACCCTGGATTGACTGTGCATCAGCTGGAGAAGAGCCCATAGTTGCTACCTCATCATCATCTACATCACCAGACCCAGCTGGGCAAGTTGGTCATGTCTTTTAAACCCCTCTAGGGGTGGCAACTCCACCTCTTTTCCAAGCTGACTGTTCCAACACTTGACAACCCTTTCAGTAAAGACATTTTCCCTAATATCCTATCTAAAACTCAATTGACAAAACTTGAGGCCATTTCCTCTTGTCCTATGACTGGGAGAAGAGACTCACCCCCCACCTGGCTACAGTCTCCTGTCAGGCGCTTGCGGAGAACAAGAAGGTTTCCTGTCTGCCTCCTTTTCTCCAAGCTAAACAACCCCAGCTCCCACAGATGCTTCTCACAGAACTCGTGCTCTAAAAAGTACACATATTGCCCCAAATACATATGAAAACCAGAAGTAACAAAATTCACTGGGCTTTTTTCTTAAGCAAAATTCACTTTATGAAACTTCTATGAGTGATTTCAGTTGAAAATAATAGGCCTAGCCCAAAGCCCCTTTAAGATTTTACCCTGTTGCAATTCCCACAGCCTTGACATACTGTCAAGCTGTGTAAATGTTACCACACATCACTGCTCTGCAGGTTAATAGTGCTGAGTGTTGGCCTGAGCTCTGCTCCCACCAAAGTCATGCCAATGAGATTAACTCCCCACTTCAGTGGGGAATTAATTATTATAATGGTGCGTGCTGGTTGAAAATCTCACTTCTTTTGCATTGTCGGCAAAATAATTTTTTTTCTTAATTATTATATTTCAACTGAGAATGGCAAAGTTGGTAGAATTATAGAAAGAATAACAAAGAAATATTGGAGTAATCCCGCAATACCTAAGTAACTGGCAAGGCTCATCTGACCATTTACTCCCCATCTAAATGGGGTCTGTAAATAAGTACTGAACAATTATATAACCTATGTGCTGAATTTAATTTTTGCTATAATAATAAAAGCCATGGAGAGAGATTCAGGATAACATGACTCCCCACTTGACTGCACACAAACAGCATCCATTACATTCTGATGATGCATCTAGCCCTCAGAGTACAAAGAGAGTTTTACCTTTTTTTTCTGCATCAATTTGCATGAGAAGTACAGAGCATTAAGTCTTTGAATTAATCCAAATATCTCTGCCTTCACTGAATAAATATATTTGAATACATGAATAAATAATATATTGAGTAAAATAATGAAACTCATTTAAAATGAAGCCAAGAATGAGGTCATAGTTTTTATTAAATGTGACATTTTCCACAGTGTTTACACTGCAAGAGATAATGGCCTATATATTTTAAAGTGAGTAACAAACCATCAAAAATCAACTTTAGATAAATTAAAGTAGCTAAATTTTCAGCTGGCTCTGGACTTTTAACCTGACTTTCAGAAAATCAGGTTAAGATGATTCAAGATGAAACTTGAGCTTATGTGTCTAGGATGAAAATCGTCATTTAAAATAAAAGGAACCACCTAATTGCCAGGTAGTCCTAAGGACTAAAAGTCCAACTGAAAGGTCAATCTGGCTAAAGCTGTCAGGCACCTACTCTCAGATAAAAATATTTCATCTAGTACTTGCATTTCAGCAACAGACATACCATAAGTACAATATACTGATTATAAAGTGTTAAGCTTGTACAAAATCCTGTTCCTGGAAGTGAGCAGAGAGCAAACAGGAACTGAACTTATAAAGCTCTCACGAAAACCCACCAAGCCACATACAAAATCAACAGTTGACATATAGACAAGTTTATTTTACTTGGCTGCTTAAAGCCATTGCTTGCCCAAAAAAGTCAGCAAACAAAAATGTGAATGAAGCAGGTATAAGAAATGAGCTCAATTAATTTGGAAATAGAAGAGGAAGAAAGGAGGAAGACAAGAGACACCTTAAAAAGTGTAATTCACGGAACAGGCCCTATAACTGCCATCACCTCACTCACATCCCAGTAGCCTGCAGTGAGGAAGGGCTGGACACAACCAATGTATGTTTTCATTTGCTGCAGTCTGCTCAGGGTTCATGTCAATTAGTATTAGCAAATCAGTATTTCATTAAAAACATAATGAAAACCCTAACTCTAACACAGGTTTATACAATTGCCTATTACCGCCATATTTGAGTGCTGTAATTAAAATAGACCTTCATTATGCTTCACCTCTTGTACCTGTGACCCCAGAGGCTTCGTAATATTTAGCAGCTACGTCAAACACCCCTTCATGATCTCTTTGTTATCACCCCCATGCTCTCAGATGGCTGATAGGATGGAGTTTCTCAGATCAAAAAGATCCAACAGCATAGCAATATTTGGGGTAATTGGAAAGGTCTGCCCTGCCCTGCTCTTTCTTCCAAGGTAGTGGGGGAAAGGTTACTTGACCACTATATGGCATATACTGTGCAGTCACAGTAAAATAGATTAAATACTGAGACCACTTAATGAAGGTACCTGACTAAGGGGATTAATATGCCAGCCTTTTTCAGCTGAAAGTGTTCTAAGTCCAAAACTACTCTATATACTGACCCGGCTGGCCAAACTCATCCCTGCACCTGAGCACTGGTCTGCCATGTCCATCCCTGTGGCCAGTGCCATGCAGTCCTCTCCTAAACAGTCCCTGGGCGTGGTTCAAGGGTGTGCCCACCCTGGACCATCTGGATGGTCTGGACACAGCAGTCCTGGTCAGGAGGTGAGGCAGCTGAGCTGCAGGAAAGCAATCTGTGCCCTGGCAGCTCATCTCTGGGCCAGAGAGCAGAGACTGGCTCTCTTTGCCTGCTGTTAAATCTCAAGCTTTTTGTTCTCTCTTCTCTAAAAAGCAAAATGTTTTGATTTATACTCTGATATGCTTTTGAGTTTAAAAGCCTTTTTGGTCTTTTGGTTTGCACTAAGTAGAATACTTGATGTTGCCCATCAATTTAACCTTTTCATTGAAACCTTTATAAATCCAATGCATCTCAATGCACTCGATTTTCCAGTATGGTGAAGTTATTTGGCTAAAGCAACACTTACAAAGCACAATGCAAGCAGTGATCTTGGGAAGTCATTAGGATTAGCGATGGAACAATCTGCAGTGTGGCTGGCCCACTGAATGTGCAGAGAAAGAGCTCAAAGTCTTTATCCGGCTATATATATAAATCTTCCTCATCAACAAGAAATTATTCATTTAGTCCCACAATAACTCAAGTTGAAGGCTGCCTTTAGGCTGTGGTAACCCCTCTCCATCAAGAAGTCCTGAGAGGAGCAGTCCTGAGAGGAGCTTCCAGTGGTAGGAATGCACAAGTGCTTTCCACCGCTGTGCTCAGGTATTTCAGCAGCTGAGGAAGTGGGTGGAAGAGGAGTTTGGGAGACATTCTTGGCAAACTGGTGAGGCACTGAAGACAGAAACAGCATGATTTAAGGACCCATGCAAGCAATCCAGGTTGGAAGTCAGTGCCAATCACACTGCTATGAATGGTGGCAAAGGAGTCACAGAAGCAGGACAGAAGTGCTTTCTCAGTTCCAGCCAGTTAAGCCTGGCACACCACAGACAGCAAATCCTGATGGTTTATCCAAAGTCATTTTATTAAAACCCTACCTTTAAGAATAACTAGGCAAATGAGGTGAATGAAGTACAACCTCCAAAGGAAAAATCAATGTTTTCTGGATACATTTCACATAGCTGGCATTAGATAAAATAGCACTGCTTTAGGGCATCCCTCCACCCTAATCCTTCCTTTTCAGTCTGAAAAATCAGTACCTTATATCCCCTTTAACTAATTCTTGTTTAGAAAATAATGCCACTTACTGCCATGTCATATCTCTTGTTTATGCAATTAGAATGATGATTTATGCTTGATACAAGCACAGAAGTCCAAAAATACATGTGCAAAACCCTTCCAACAAGTATCCCTGCTCAGAGAGGACCAGGTAACTGAGACCCCAATGGTGTCTTTAGTATTATTAAATAAAGCCCAGTTTGCTAAATGCCATCTTCTGTTACCTGGCATCCCCCTCGGATGCTCTGAGCACAAAGTGTTCAGTACCCGCTTTTAGTCTCACAAGGAAGCATCCTCCTTCCTGGTGTGCTTCTGACAAGAATGCAAATTCAGTCCTGAATTTTTGTGAGGCTGAGGTTGGGATTGGACACTGTTGGACAGTTAGACCCCAGACATGCTGGGATTAGGTTCGAGAGTCAGTGTTAAGCCCTCTACACTGACATGGTGAGCTTCAGAAATGCTCATGAAGCTTCTTGACAGGGGTCCTCAGGCAACACTGCCTGGAATGCAGGTCTGTCCCTCAGTCCCTCAGGCTGAAGGTGCCTGGAGCATGTGACTCAGGGCGAAGTTAAACAAATGAAGTTAAATTTGTTGCTTTGAGGTGGGGTTTTTTTGGTTTTTTGTTTGTTTGTTTGTTTTGTTTTGTTTTGTTTTTTTGCTTTGTTTTTTATTCCTCCCCACTGGTTTCTGGAAAAGCTGGAGTATGAAGATCTTCCAGCACAGGGCTTGCCAGCAGAAGGTGCCACTTGGGATGTTGCCCAGGACTGGGTGGCAGAAGCCACCATAATACAGACAGTTTAAAGCAAATAAATGAAACTAAAGCAATGGAAATTGTGCAAGTAAAAAGATAAAAAAATGAGCAGAAATTACAACCTAGAGGCACAACCCCTGCTTAAAACCAGGTACCAAGATGGAGTGCACCCCAGTGGTGTTGGCAGAAAAGGAAAGTTTCCCATCCTGGCTGCCTTCTACCAAGGTCAGAATGGGCAGATGCTAAGTACATTTCATGAGAAAACCAGGATTTTAATTTTTTAAAAAAAGAGTACCTGAGAATAATGCCTCTTATGACCAAGAGCTTTTGCAGCTCTGGGTAAGGAACATTAATCCTCAGTCCCAGTTTTCTTCTCCTACAAGATGTTGGCAATTCCTGCTGCTACATCGCACAGAGAATAGTATGCATTTTCCCAGCATTTATAAAATTAAATAGACCATGCTGCTTGATTTATTCCTGTTACTCTTGATACAAATCACACCAAGCTGTGATTCATGTTTTAATATTGATCCTGTAATTAGTTCAGTGTAGGTAAGCCTTCATAGTAGCTGTAGTCCTACATTTACTCATTTGGATGACATTGTAATATTGTGTTTAGATGCTAAACCTTTACAAAGAACCCTTTTCCACACTGTGGTAACAGCCTGAGGTAATGATATCTTACCTGAACTAGACTTCTCATACAACTTGCTTCACCCTCCTCACACACATCCAGATGGGACATGAACGGCACCATCTTTGTCACATAACCTCTTTCCATTCCCTGGGGGTGGATCACTCATCCTTCCATTGAAGAGCATCATGGGATTTGGAGAGTGTGGAACCCTGGATCCCATGAAGAGCCATCCTACTGAGCACTGCCAAGAAGCCTCCACCTCTAACCACAAGGCTGCCAGGCTGCTACAGCCAATCCTGCTGGCTACAGTGCCAGCAGCCTCTGTCAGCACCATGGGTGGCTGGTAGAGATGTGGGGAGTGCAAGTAGCTCCTTCTGCCAGGGTCTGGAGCAGCTCAGTTATGGCCACCGAACCCAGCAGCATTCCTCCACCCCTTCAAAGCCTCCTGCCAGGAGACTCAAGAAGCTGACTCTGTATGAGATGGTGCAAACTTCCTATGCCTCCATCTGAGCTTTCCTGGCCCATCATCGCGTTATGCCTGCACAGTGGGCCACTTCTTTCCTACAGAGACAGGAGCAGAATTTTCTCTGCAGTAAAGCAGCTCTTCAGCTTCAGGGAAATTCTTCTCACTTTAGAAATCAAGAGAATTAGAAATCCATTAGGTAAAGCTTAAAAAGAAAAATGTATGTAACCATAATCAGTCTGGTATGGTAGTGTGTGTATAAAGTTCCAGATCAAACTGGACTTCTGGCAACAAATACTATCACAGAAACAACAACAAATCCTGCAAAATTTTGCTACTAAAATACTAACCATCCATTTTATCCATTACACTGAGTCCTTGGTTATTTTGGGCTTCATTTTCAATTGCACTCAGAAAGCACAACAGCACATTTTCATTTGGTCTTTTTCATAAAGGTAAATTCTTTTCATGACAACTGATTGAGAAGCAAATCAGAAACACAGACAGTAACACAGACCCATTTCAGACATTCAACACTTCTACTGGCATCACTCTCTAAGTTGGTATAAGCTTTGCCCTTCATTCAGGAAAGAGAAGGGAACTGTTTGCATGGATGGACATTACGGGCACTGTAATGCTTCAGAGTACACATGCCTGAAGTGGCACCCAGCTGATTTACTTAGTGGCCTGCAGAAATCATGTATTACAGATATTCTAATTTACACATATTTTGGAGAAAACATCAGACTCCAACTTAGCTAATCATCTTGACAGAGCTGTGCACTTAAGCGTGCGTTTAGCATTAAGCCTGTGCTTAGTTGTTGAGAAAATCAAGCAGATGTTTTGTCACTTAGAAGAACTGTGCCTTCTGCTTTTTTAAGAAATACCTACGAAAAGTAACAGAAAAAGTTACTCCATCCCCCGTTACGTGCTAAGAATCTTGGAGACCCTTACAAAATCATCACCATCATTACCTCTTTCCATGACTGCTATGGTTTCTCAACACACGAAAGTGCAATTATCTTCACATTTTGAGGGCAAATGTGTGATTCCAGAGAATCTTGCCACATGGTATGTGCCACTTGATTTCTCATAAAAAGTATTAGCTGCCAGACAAACATCATCCTCTATTGCTACTCCCTTTAAAAGTGTAAGAAGTATGTGAGGAAGGCTTTGTGATCCAAAGTGTTGCTACAAAACCGGAGATGGAAACCAAGCAATAGTGCTGCACTTGATACAAATTTGTAATTCCCATCTTCCCAAACTAGGCTGTGGGAATGGAGAACTACATATCTTTGAAGCATGTGCCTTCCTTGAGGAAGTTTTCTTGAAACTGGTTGCTCATGTGTTTGAGAAGGACTTGCTTGACGTGATAAAGTCAGCAAAATTGATAGGTCAACCAAAGATCAGGACAATAAATATTCTAGATCAGTACAATACATATTCTAGATCAGGAAAACAAATGTTGTGATTTGGTCAAGCTGATTGAGGCTTCAGCTCCAGACTCTGATTCAGGGGACCAGATTTTCCTACACTGATGTGTACAACCACATTTGCTCACATAAGCAAGAAGAGAACAGCATCCCCTGCAGCAACAACATACTTGAGGAGTAGTCCATGTATTCTACCGAATATTTTTTGATATTTTATGAGATAAAGGGGAGCCCAATTCTTCTTCTGTGTCAAACGTCCTTGCTAGCCATGGACACTGCCTGTCCCCTGCAGCGGATCTGCTGTGAGGCACAGCTGAGAGCAGCCACACTGCTTACATCTTCCTCACACTAGGACCATTTCACACCAGAACGGCATGACAGCAAAACCACGTGCTCACCAAGCATCTCCATTCCTAACACACAAGCACTAGAATCCAACAAAAGGACATTTCAGAGGGACATAAAGCTAGACAGCTCGCCTCCTTGAACTTCTGCAAAGAAAACCTGTTTCTAGGCCCTGAAAAATAATGCTAGGGATGGGTAAATGCAGAGCTGTCCTTCAGTTACTGGGACTGTAAGCTACAGCTCTCCCAAAATGTTAGGTTTGCACTGTGATTTAATTACAGGCCACATTGCTTACATGGCAGACAGAAAAGAAATTATAATGTCATATGCTGCTTTCTGTACTTCACAGAACCATGGAATCATTTGCCTGGAAAAGACCTTTAAGACCATTGGGTCCAACCCTCAATTTGCTTTCTAATGTCTGTGAAAGTGCACCCTGAGAGAAAACCTCCTCTAACAAGCTGCTGGGAACACTATCAGCAAGGTCTTGAATGGTTCTGCACGTAGTACAGTAGCCAAAAGGCCTCACATTTCTTGTGCAAACAAAGGATGTTGGGTGCCCAGGGAAGAAAAGCTGAAGCACATGCCAACACTGGCTCCTGTCCTGAGCCATGCATTAGTTTGGCTCAAATTAGAAAGGCCCATGGGCCACATAACACTACACAATCAAAGTCTGTTCTATAACACCCAGAGGGACTGTGTTAAGGTTACCAGGCATCTCTAATCCTGCTCTTTCCTAAGTTCTCAGAGACTGGCTTTTTTTTCCTTGCATTCTTGCATGCAGCCCTGTTTAACCTGAAGTTAGCGATGACCATGACTTTTAACAGCAATGGAACAAAGATGAGTCAAGGGAGTATTTGTGTTATGGCAACAGGAGGGGCTCCAAAGAGAAAACAGACATCCTCAGATGTGCTAAGAAAATTGTTCTAAATTATACCATTTGTGAAAAAATTTGAGAAGTGTCAATATAGGGAAAATTACAAAGATTAAGGGGAATTATTTCCTTTTGCCAACTATCCATGATAAATGTTCTTTTGCTAATCCCTTTAAGCACTCTACAACACGAATGCATACAAATGCAACAAATTCTTACAGAATACAAAGAGGTTTTCTCCCTGCAAGAACAACAATGTAGGTCCAAAAATGCATGATCCTCAGGATGCTCACTATTTTGGTCAATTACTGGAATGGGAACAGCAGGTCATGAGCGACAACAGAGATCTTATTCTTCAAACTAAATACAGTTATTTCTGAAGCTGAACACACAAAACTGACTCACAGACCTGTCAGCCAAATCACAATCAGCTTGTTCCCAGACATAGCTGAACTGTAGGAAATAAGAACAAGTTACTGCTCACAGGACTCTTTTCAGATGCAGTTCAACCCTGGCAGACCATTGTATCTCCTGGAACTTCAGGGCGGGACATAAAGCCAGCTGAAGACAAACAGCACCTTGAGAGATCAGGTGTCACTGTCAGTTCTGCACAGTGATCAGGTATTTAACCATACTGCTTCTTCTCAAGCGCTCTGATCTGTGGATCTGTGGGCTTTGAAACCTCAAGACAAGGTCAGCTTTACTGAGCTAGAATAACAAAAAACCAAAACAAACCAAGACCAAACAAACAAAAAAGGCTCTGGGCAAAGCTGTTTTTTCACTTGTGGAATAGACAGTCTCAAGGCTGAAGGCAGTGATAGTGGGATGGCACCAAATTCAGAGCTAAAACCTAATCCAAGATAGCAGATGTCCTGATGGTGCAATCAACTAGAAAAAGACATATATTCACCAAAGAAGTATCAGAGCAAAACTGCTCTGTGTTGTCCATGAGGATAAGTGCTCGTAGCCTTATGGAATTGTCACAAACTCAGTCACAGAATAACATATACAGAGATATACACTGAATTACAAAGCCACAGCTGAAAACCTGAGCAATAGCTCTACTCCTATGGAGTGTTTTATTAAGCAAAAGTCACATTCAAGACAACAGAACAGTCTGTGATGACTTTGATTACTACAAATAAGCCTCTGTTGCTAAGTTAGCTCAGGTCACAGGCTGCCTTGCTCAGATGAGGCTGATTTTGAGTGGACATCCTGCAAAACTTTACTAGAGCTAGTACATCTTCATGTGTACATCACACAGAGCACCAGACACAGCAATGCCTTGTTGGGGAAAATCACCCAGTGCCCTGGGCTTCCACAGGTAGCTCTTTGGCAGTCAACAGAGAGAGGTCCTGTTCGTATTTCTGGACACACTGAATAGTAAAAGATCCGGAAGCAAAATGAGAAGAATATCCTTGCTTGAGAGCAGGATGGTCCTTGCAGGACCCTTGTTGCAGACAGGGCCAGTTCAGCATCTGGAAGCAAAGGTGTACCTGAACATATTTCCAGGAGGGCCTGCTGCCCCAGCTCCTACTTGCCACTACACCCAGAAGGGCAGGTTTTGTGTGTGGCCAAGGACTCAAGAATCATTTGAACTGATGCTGCAGAGAAGATAAAATCTCAGCCTACAGGCCATGGAAGTTCTCTGTTACACGACTTCAATTGCTGAAACACAAGACAAATGGATGATATTTCACACATCTGGGGCTTATATAGTGCAGCGGCCAGGAGCTGTTAAAAGATCAGCAATTAACATATCCACATCTCACTCTGGAAGAGGTTGCTGTTTTTCAGACCAAGGCTGAGATCACTCCCAAGGACATCTGTTTACTCATTCCTCAATCTCCACTAACCACAGTGTAAGCACTGCACATCACGTGAATATATGGCAGACCAGTGCTTTCATTGTCACTGTTTTATTAGAGCCTCCAGCAACTTTAAGATAACCTCTACTAAATGACGTTGTAATGTATGAAAGGGTTCCTCTTACTTTCTGAGTTCTCACCATAACGCAACAGATTAGTTTAATCCCAGTGGATATAAAATGCAATGATCTGCCACAGCAGAATTTATGCACTGGATATTGCAAGCCCTTAACATGAGCCACAGTAATTACTGCAGGAAGTGAATCAAAAACACAGGGCTGGGAGGGTCTTTCAAGGGGAGAAGCACATCAGCCTCAGGGTGATGGGGGGCTAGGTCATGACTCAGTGCCCCTCACTTGCCCTCAGCTTGCCATTACTTGAAATAGCCAAAGAGAGTGGATGATAATGGAGATGCACAAATGGAGGCAGGCATGTGTGCTAAGGCTGAGAGCCATTGTTTAAGGAAGCCCACTCTCACCCACTTTGCTTCTATTACCCTGTCCACACCAGGGCTGCCCCATGCATATGTGCTGCTCAAAAGTGGGTGGAAGAGCTCAGGGTGCCTCTCAAGCCAGCCTGGGATGTGTTCTGGTGGAGCCTGTACTGACACAACTTACTGCAGGCAATGGGGTCTTTGTGGTCTATTCTAAAAACACTGGGACTTCAGGGTAAGCACACAGCTCTACATCAAACACATCTTATATATATTTGAAGGTGCTTCTCTACAGGCTGCTACCTCTACAGAAGAGGGAAAAGCTCTCAAAAGAGGCAAAATTAGCAAAAAGGTTTTCTCTGGGTCTTAAAAGAGAATGCAGATTATGTGCTAGCCTTCCACAGAGAAATTATTTTCACATGCCATTTCCTATTCTTCTCATCAAGTATCTGATCCTGGTTTTAGCCTCTATTGCTATTTAGAAAAATACTCCTCCCGTACTCCTGTGAAAGCCCAGAGTTAACTCTCTGGTGGTCTGGATTCACAGAGGGTCTTTGTTGCCTGTTTCCTGGAGGCAATCACAGATCATGCCCTCTGAGTTACTTTTACTTCACACATATTCATCCAAGGACAGGCAAAGTTTTAAAGCTTCAAGCTAACACCACAGTACCTTTTACTAATTTTTGAACAAATGTTTAGTTTTAAAGCTCAGAAAGGAGAACTAAGAGGCCATCACAGGGCAGTCATTTGCTAAGCAAACTCACTTTTCATCAAAGGAGAAGAGAAAGGAATTATATACTTTCATAAAAGTCAGCAAGTCATTAAAGAAAGGAGGAGAAATATGTAGATGGTGTTTAACATACTTCAAAGGATCCCCAAGGCATGTATTCACACCAACTGCTCTGCCACAGGTAAAATAAGCAGATCCTAGACAACTATTCTTCATTAAGCCTGTGCTTTTCCCAGAACAGAGATGCCAGATAATTTCTTTGTGGAATCTCTTTGTCTTTTCACACAGATGCAAAGTATTCAGCAGCTGTAACCCATATGAAGATGATTCCAGGAGATGACAACGGTGGCCTCTGTGTAAAATAACAGATCATCTTATACTACTAAAGACAGACCCTGCAAAATGAGAAGGAATGGTTAACCACCACCTAAGGCCAGTCCAGGAATCTTACTTTACCAGCATGTAAATGTTACCTCCCACCACCAAGAACTCTAACAGGAGCTAAGCTTCCAGTTAAGAAAAATATTTCCACTGTGACCTTCCTTTTGATGTCAGCAAACTTGCAATTTCATTATCTGTCCTGTTTGGACATGGAGGACATAGTTTGGTCCCCCATGGCAGACACCTATGTATATTTGTATAAGTATTCAGCTCTTCAAGAATTACCATCACTTTGAAATGCTGTTTTTCAGTTCTAAAAGCTATTGATCCAATTCCATTTCAGAATTACAAAGAGGGCTGTAATGTAAGCAGGTGCAGCACAAGAGAAGGGGGGATGTGCTTCCCCCCTTGCCAAACCACGGGCTCCACAGACCAGCAGGACCTGGGAGAAGCTGCCTCACAAAGAGGCATTGTGACACCAGGCAGCTGCCCACCAGTATCCTACCTCTGGGCAAGGCTCCCACAGAATTTCAGACCCTTTTGGACAGGACACCACAACTCCCACCTTCTGAAATTCATATTGGTGGCTGTGCCAAATTCTGCTGTTCCCTGGCATATCTGTTTCCCTCTGTGTATTTGCAGGCAGCAAAACAGCTCTGCATTAAATGACATTCAGAAGTGCAAATTCTGCTCTCCATGTCAGAGCTATCAGCTAGAGCAATCTGTGTTAGAGCATTAGGATGTATGAGGGAGGTCTCATGTCTGAGCTCCCTGCCTTGTAACCCCAAACTGAAGCTTGATGAAGTCAGAGAAAGTCTTTCATTATTTTCAGCGAGTGTGGATCAGCATCACTTTAAACCTGAATCACAATATCTTCTAAACACAGCCTTTCATATCTGAACTCTGTGCAAAGCTGAACAAAAGGAATATGCTATATATAAACATGTGGAGGAAAGCACTGTGAAATTCTTTATGTTTCTATAATGCTCTGCCTGAATTGAATCTTTTCACTCAGTGCCACGTCGCGATAAGAGCCCATCATTATCTTCCCACATGCAGTATGAAAAACTAAATGCAGCCTCACTTTCCTGTATATTCTTATTCTTCCTCACCACTGGAATACCAGCTACAAAGGAGAGCACCAAACCTTCCAGCTAGCAAAACCAGAGTTTGAGTCACTGTTTAAAAAGATTATGTAACATTACAAAGTCTCAGATGTCTCCATCTCCTCTGAATTCAATGCAGTTTGACCCAATAACTATCCTGAAGCAAAAGCAGAGAAAGACAGTTAATAAAACCCTCCTCCTTTGCCATCTAATGCTCCATCCTCCCACGCTGCCAGTCAATCACTCTTAAAATTATCCTTCATAAAATTCAATTCCTAGCTTCAGAGGGCTACAAATCCCCTAAAAGTCTAATTATATAATTTCTTGAGCCCACGAGACTGACACTGTATCTTCTTTAGGTAAGGCCAGGTGCCACAGAGAAGCAATTGTCTGCGTACTGATGGCTCTAGCTCAAAATCAACATGGAGAAAGTCAGAGATTCTATATGCAGCTAGAAATTAAACTTAATTTTAAGAACACATGGATATGTTTTTCTTTCACGTTCATACAACATTGTCTACACTGTAACTGGCATAGTCCAGGCTCTTCAAGGAAGGCAGGAAGTACCACACAGTACCTGCAGTGTAATTTAATATTGTTTCATTTCTCTAAGGAAAGCCTCACAAATTACAGACAGCATTTGATGGGGAAATTAAAACATCATCTACATTATAACTGGTCTGCTGCCAGTTGTATGGATTGCATATGAGACGCAGCTGCTGTATAAACAGAGCCATTTACCAGCTTCACCTAAGGCAGATGGTTAAGTAGGTTTCAGCTGCCACACAAAAGCTCTACGTGCCTGCAAATACAGTCTCTGCAGAGTCATAAATGTTTTGAAGTCATGTTGTATTTCAAATCCCCCAAATTGGGCCTGAATGGGCGGAGTATATCAAAAAGGTATTACCCAGCTCTTCTGTTGTTGGTAAGAATGCTAAAAGAAACACTGTTGCCAAACTATGTTTTCTTAAAAGAAATTTGAAGTAGGAGTTTCAACTTTCTCATCCCTCATAATCCTCACAAAGCAGGATAGCACATATCCTGGGAGGCGTTTAACTTGAAACTTATTGAAACAAAAGGCTCCAGATTTCATCAGTATTATGTCTTTTACTTGCTGTGGTCTGGGAAAAAAAAATCCATGAACAGTCCCATCAAGCTGTTACCTTTGGATCTCATTCTGACTGCTGTCTCCCTGCTCTTGGAGCAAGCTGTTCTGATAAAAGAAAGAGCACGAGTTGCAATTGAGATAATACATACATAGATCACACTGAGATGACCAGTAAATTTTATTTCAATGCCTTCCCCTGATGGCGTTTCATTTGTCTGTGGGACATGCACTAGAACAGGGAAGCATTCAGACAAGGAAAAAAATTGAAATATAACACAAAATTTGTCTGTGATTTTAATATTAGCAGTTGATTCATGCCATGGGAGGGTGGGGGAGCAGTTCTGTGGCAGTCTAAGTAACAACAATCATTTTTTTCTAACATCACCGTAGCAACACTGTAGTTATTGTCAATGAAGCACTTCCATTCTAAGGTGCTATTTTCAGATAATTTTACCTTTCCAGAAGAATTACCCTCTGGGCTGCAATTTATCATGTTTGTTTCTTGGTCCATGAGTGAATTTTAGCAGTACCTTTATTTTATTATTAAAGCAAAACCAACCAGCTCTCTTTTTTTCCCTGAAGACATGCATGCACTTAGCTCAAAGTGTCTCTGTTACAGTTCAGACCTGGCAAGTATCAATGAGGGCTGAGCTTCTGGAGGAACTAAAAACAAATACCAGCCTCCCTCCCCCTGCAACCACTGCTAAAGACAAGAGGCAGAACAAATACATTTTCAGCACATGAAAAAATGGGACTGAGGATGAGAAAGAGGGAGAAATGAGAACAGCTGGAGGGAGGCTGAAGACCCAGCCTTCTCCAAGGCTGGAGCTAATGGTTGCAGCAGCCTCCTTAGCCTGGGCCTTATCCTTCTCCTAGCAGCTTCCCAAATCTCAGCCTTCTCCCCATTATTCCATGCCCTGCAGCAGTATCCCAGGATGCTCCTGCTTAGGTGTCCCATCAGCACAACCACAGGACAACCAGCCTGTCCCAGTGGCTACCCTGTGCCGCTGTGGATGGAGAGGAACATTGGGAAAGTCTTGTGTGGATCAAGTGCCATTGAGTGTCCCCAACACGCCACATTCTACATTTGCAGAGGTTAAACATATATTTGTGCAGTGCATACATAGGATTGAGATTGCTGCACATGTCAACAGAGCTTTGTGGACACAAAGTCCACAGTCCTTTCAGAAGGACTAAATTGGCATAGTAATGCCTTGAGATCTTGCCTAATCAGGCAGCCTGCAAACAGAGGCTGATTACATACCTCCAGTTACAAGATCCAAGAGAGCTCTCTGTTCCTGCTGCTGTTAAGTTAAATCGATCCTGCACCTACAGTGTGTACATGAGGGGTTGAACTGATACAACTATTTCAGTATAAACCTATGTTCCCGCACAAAATGCAGATAAAATTTCCACATTACACAAATTCTCAAGGTTCTGAGGGGTTGAGGAATGGTTTAGGAGGCTTGTGATCATACAGCCAGGGTGATAGCCTCAAAGCAATGCCACAAGACAAGCAAATAGAGATATCCAGGCACACAAGACACACCTGCTCACATGCAGCCAGGACTGCTGAGGAAAAATGTCTCTGTGACTCTGGGGCAGGCACATCATTGCGCTTAGCAGTGCTAAAATCGCTGATAAGGCATGGTGCAAACCCCACACAACAGTGACAGGCTGCTGGCGGCACCCTGAGGGTCCTTCATGTGTTTTTTCACATCCAAACAACACTTTAGCCTCAGAACCACAACATCTCTGCAGCACTGCAGGGTTGTCAGGAAATGAAGCCAGAAGCACACAGGTTGGGTATCAAATGTGCACACCATGTGCAGTGATGGCATGGATCTGTAGAAAAGCAGGAACAATTTCCTATTCACACTGCTGAATAATGTTATTGTTCAAAACAATGGTCTGCTTTTGGGGTCTGAAAACAGTTTCAAAGTCCCATGGTTTCCTTAAGTCTCTCTCCTGTTCCACTTCTCTGAAATGTGTTGAGCATAATCCCTTGGCATAAATTACATGCTTGTGCATCCTCCATCCTGGAAGCCATCCTTGAGCAAGATTTGGGAGCACCCCTTGCCCTGTTCCAGCCCCACAGCTCTCATCAAACCCTTGTAATCATGTCATCCTTTGCTCAGAGCTGTGGTCTCAAGACACCGGACACCTAACTCATAGAAATGAGAGTTTGGAAAAGACTAGTTTGACTCTCAAATTTAAAACACCAGTAAATAGTCCACCTATTACCTTGGCATAGGTTTTGTACGGAACTGTGTAAGGCTTGTTGTTCTAAAATAACTCTAGTCACAAGTTAAGGAGAAGAACTTAAATAGATTACAGGGCACTATTAAGAAATCAAGGAATAAAGTATCTGCTTCCTGTGGCTTCCTGTGCAGCGACAATATTTCTATGAAGTGTATACTATACGATGTCACATATTCTTCAAACCTAAACTGTGTTTATTGACTAAGAGGCTCATGAAATAACAAAAGCCTCTGTCTGACACATAACAAAAGACCTAATTGGACCAGTGCTGGAAACAGGACAGCACTTCTCACTAAAATTCTGCCTTCCCCTTCTGTTAGACATTTTATACTCCAGAGGAAGAAAAGCAACCTTAATTTTTTCAAATTTCACCCTTAATTATGTCTAGGCAAGCTGTAATAAAGCAAGAAATTAGGATAATGTCACTGCTCCCAAACAGTTCTCTCACCTGCCACACTTTCATACAAAGAGCACCTCTTGTTAAGTTTTGTTTTCATAATCAATTGAATGCCCTTATTCTGCTCTCATGTTGTGGAAGCAGTAATGCTGTCAAACAAATGTAATGTGTGGAACAAATAATCATTACTGGAAATTATCTTTTCTGAAAGCTGCTACTACGTACCTGCACATACTGCCACCTTCTGCATTTGTAGCCTGCACCTACAAGAACAACTCCTTGAAGCACCACCTTATCAACTCTTTGTAGTGATTATGGGGATGTGCTGCAATGCTGAAAGTTTTTAATCTAAATAAAGGAGTGCCTAAAGTATTGCAGCCTCATCATAAGAGAGCACAGGCTGGAAATCTCAGCAGTCCTAAGTTGATCTGAGCAAAACTTGGCCTGATTTTATAAATGGTGGGTCCAGAAGCCAGTGCCAGTGCCCAGCCAGGCCAGCAATATACAAGAGTATATAAGTACCCAAAGAAAGCAACACACCAAATCCTTCTGCTCACTGCGTAAAACTATAATTATAGCATTTAAAAAGACTTGAATAGCACCATCTTCTCCCTAAAGAAAACAAAGTGAAGTGGAAATATGTAACTAGTATCCAGGGAAGCAGAAAGGACCGCAGAAGTGCTAGTTAGTAGAGCAAATTTCCTTTGGAACAATTCTTTTTTCTTCAAAACACACCTCAGGCCAAACAAAACTGGCCACAAATTCCACAAACTATTTCAATCAAAAAGGGCATATTTGTAGTGGGCAAGAATTTGAAATGTTTATTCAATAAAAACATTTTAAAGTCACTGGCAGGAGAAAGAAACCCAGCTTGCAAGAAAATATTTTTCTATACTACAAAAAATCATTCAGCTTGGGCTGAGAACAAAACACATAATTTATAATCTCTTAAATTTTAACCGGGAAATCCCTTTCTTTTGTTCACCTCAGATACATTTTCTGTTATTTTGTTAGACAGTCAACCAGCTGAAGAAATCAAGTATTCAGCTCAACCAAGCCCGTTATAATTCTAATTTAAGATCCCTGTATGGCAATTGCTTGGTGCTGACATGTGCTGGGTTTTGCAATAGCACAACCTACATCTTCTGCACACTTGCCAATATTTCACAAACTAGGAATGGAAATCTTCAGAGATGAAAAAAGTAAGTACATACCTAAGAAAATACACTAGTCATTTAAAAACTTATTTAAAAAGTCAAAGAGGAATTTAAGTCAAAACTTCATAAAAATCGTAACCTGTGCCCACCAATTATAAGGGTTGCTAATTACTTGCCTGGAAGTAGAACCTTACCCTAATTTTTATGTACATCTATTGCACGGTTCTGACTCCATTTGGAGCAGAAAACTTTCTAAGTTTCTTTTTATAAACTGGCAGCAGGCATATCTGTCTTTGGGATCTCTTCTTGCTCTATCTGGATGACAATGCACTAAGCCACAGAGTGAGCTGGCTGCCTCATGACAACAGCTCAGCTGAAATCAGTATTACTATTTACATGCCTAAACCAAGGTTAAATGCAGTTTACTGGGTTTCGGTCTATTTAGTCTGCTGGTCCATCCTCCAGCCCTCACTGTGTTCTTTCTTCTTTTTAGCATACAATTATGATTAATTAAAGAAATTCTTTAAAGCTACTTCATTTGGAAGTCACATGCTAGTTCAAACAGTTCATCATTAGGCTTAAAAATTTTCAAAAGAGTGCAAGAAAATACTCCTGGTGATCCAGTGGCCAGCTTGGCAAGCATCGAAATAACAACCTCCTAAGCAGCCAGTTTCTCTTGGTACTTCTTCCTTGGTCCTCACATCTTTTCTCTGAACTACTACAGTAGTTCATGGATGTTACCATTAATGTTTGGTATTCAGCTGTGGTCACCATGCTTTTGGCTTCTACTCTTCCAGATCTGAGGTGCTTTGTGCAACCTCCTGTGCACCAGCAGAAACTCTCATGGGAAACTAGGCAGACCCGAAAGGTTCAAGATTCCCAGTGCAGGAAGAGACAACTGAGGATATCCAAATCCAGTTTTAGAAAGGCCATATCCCAATAGCATTCCTCAATCTCCACGATGTCTAGAGACATTTTAGTCACTATATACTCCAGCTCAGTACCATGCAGAGATGCCTGTGCTGGCACCCTAGATACGAGAAAAAAATGAGACCCATGCAAAAAGCTCATCCCAAATGTGTTGCACATCTCAACATGACTCCTAGACTCCATTCATATATTTCAGAGCCAGCCTGGGTGTCTCAAGATCCCTGTACCCTGCAAAAATCTTGAGAGAAACTAGGCCACATGGTTTGGCTATTTGCTACTGTGCAGGACAGAAAGAAGTCAATGGTAGGGATGGGCTTAGGGTTCCCACTTTCCTGCATGTCACTCAGTTCAGTCTCCTGTCATGTAATCCCCAATGGAGGAGAAATTTTAGGTTAAAGGATAAGTCCCAACCCTAAAATCTGGGAAACACTGAAACCAACTGTTACAATAAGGTCTATGTAAACATTTTAATTAAAGGTAATTAATCACATGTACTTTTGTTGTACATCACTCTGGAAAGTCTACAGTTTCCCTTTGCAAGTTGGAAATAATTAATGTATTTTAAAAAAAAGAAAAAGCTTTTTAGGTACTTGGTTTTTTTTCCTGCATT
Source organism: Haemorhous mexicanus (assembly GCF_027477595.1). Classification (NCBI taxonomy): domain Eukaryota; kingdom Metazoa; phylum Chordata; class Aves; order Passeriformes; family Fringillidae; genus Haemorhous; species Haemorhous mexicanus. The sequence goes on along the minus strand of NC_082345.1, from coordinate 22,256,009 downwards.
TACAGGAGCGGGCACATCCAGACAGAAAGGCTATGTCCTGCAAATCTTCAGCCTTCCCATAGCCATTGCTTGCTCTTCTGGAAGTTTAGCTACAGCATCCAGTGCAGGAGTCAGCCAGCAGTGTCTCCCTGAGCCATGCTGGGTAGCTGGGAATTGCTCCCATCTCTGTCCCACACCTCCCAGAGGCTGCTCTGACTCTGAGCAGCCTCTGGCAGACACAGTTCAGGGGAAAGGTGGCACCTTACCCTGAAGGTGTCCGTGTATGCCCTCACCTTCCATTGAGCACACTAATACACAAACTAAACAGTCATATCAGCAATATCATTGCTATGGTTTTCATGTAAACATTTAAAGCTGTCTTTTAAGCTTTAAAAATCATTACAGCCCTGTGTCCTGGGCTGCTGTGCATTGCCATAGATCATGCAGATTTGTGTGCAGATGGTGGGTTTACTTCCCCTCCATAACACAATAGCACTGTTATGTATCATTTTAGAGTGCTGCCTTGGGCTGGAAATATCCACTGAACTATTGTTTATTACAAGTCTGCCTGTTTCTGCGTTATAAAACCTAAAAAAGTTTTATATTTAATTTCTAATGGAAACACTACATTACCTGTGAAAGTCTTATCAAATACTGCGGCTCTTTGTGTTCTTTCACTGCTGACAGGCACAGCAATATATCCTGCCTTTTCCAGCATGAACTCCCTTTCATGCAACAGGCTTAAGTTGGAGTATTTAAAATGAAATGTTCTTCACAAGGTCTTGTACCCCTTGGTCCCTTTACAGGCGTCTATTACTTGAACAATTGAAAAACTCTTTGTTTCCTACTGTCTCGGGATGTTGGCTCCCCCCCACCCCCCCCAAAACCAGTTCTGTATGTTTTCTGGTCTGCTTTCTGTAACCACTATATTGACTCTTTCAGCTAAGGACTGAATTTGTTTAACCTAACTCTGTTTGAAATAAAAGCTTTATTTGTTGTCTGTTGTTTCATTTACTTTTTAATGGTGGCTAATAAAGACTAAAACACATACATGCTATATATTAAAAAAAAAAATAAAACAACAACAAGAAATCAACAGAGAGGCCCAGTTTTCAATCGTTGCTCTGGAGGGGCACAGGCGGGAATAGGGCTATTGTCAGGAAAGCTTGGGGTGCTTTGGCGGAGTGAAGGAAATGCCTTGGCGCTTGCCAGCATTGCTTCAGGCTGTTCTCAGTCCTGCTGAGTACTGGCTTTTCAAAGGCACTGAAATACCTTCCTCTTTTCAAATACAAGAATAAACAAACAAAAATAAAAGCAGCACTGCCTAAAATCTTGCAGGAGCAGGAAAGCAGGAAGTAATCTCAATGTGTCATTTGTTTTAATCCAAATGATCAGCCAAATGCTGCTCTGAGGAGTTTGGCTCTGAGCCCTGTTGCAGAACAGTCATGCTCTAATATCCCACTGCAAAAGTTTCCAGTATGCTAAGGGGCTGATAGAGCTACCCAGCCTGTGCAGTCTGCACATCCTAAATCTGTGGAGGTTTCTGTTTGCACTGCTAAAATTGTATGATGGAGGGCTGGACGAGTAAACCTATGGTAGACTTTCTCGCACACTGGACATAATTTGTGCTGCTTTATCAATTTAATTGATGTCTGCAGATCCATTCATCCATTCCAAACTGGTCGCTCTTTCCTGAAGCTAATCCAGACAAAAATAAGAACAGAAGAAAAAACCCCTAACTAGTCTTTAAGAATATACTGGTTTGTAAAATTAGACTGTGCATGAGAGACAAACCGGTTATCATTCAGCTGCTGAATGATAACCAAGAATTCCATTTACAAAGGATTGACTGTTCTGTCAGGCTCTCAAAGTTCTGGAAGTTTTGTTTTGAATTAATTTTGGTTTTCCTAATACAGACTGCATTTTGAAGATCCGGGATCTGAGAGTGTCCTGCTGTCAGCTGCTTTGATTATAAAGCAAGTCTCAAAATCCCAGCATGTTCTGGGAGAAGGGATGAGGCTACTCAGATGACATTTCAATCTAGATAACCTAACTGAGACCCATCAGGTGGGAGAAAGCAGGACAATTCCTTGATGCTTACAGTCACACAGATAGGTGTGAAGCCATAAAAACTTAAGAGGAAATAAAAGCAAACACATCTTTAGAAGTTTTGTTTTAAAAATATGCAACTCATAATTTTTTTTTATTATTATTTGGGAGCCAATGATGGTTGGGAAACGTGGCCCTTGGGGACTGCAGTAAGAGTTCAAGAGAGTGATTGCCAATCTGTGTATTTTCAGTAAGTGCCAGAGAGCTTCAGCAAAATCACTCTCCTGTTACCACCCTTTGAAATTTTGTACCCAGCACACAAGATAGGACAGTGGATAAAGTGAAAATCCATCCCACCCTTCATCATACTAGCACCTGAGGATGGAGATGGACTGAGGATAAATCTGGGGGTAGAAAATCCTTCCCTGCTGCCATGCCTCTGGATGGCAGTAGAGACAGAAGCCCCATCTGCCAACAGTTTGCTCTGGAAAAACAGGAGATGATCTTGACCTTCAGATTCCATCAATGGAGAAGAGAGATGTCCCAGCACATACAAGCAAAACAACCCTGTGCAGCAGCTGGCAGCAAAAACATAGCAGCAGCAAGGGTTTGCCACGACCCACGTCTCCAGGGTGGAGCTGCTTGAGTGTTTGGATAAATGGGGGCAGACCTGACAATATGGAAGAAGAACGAGGTTAATGTGTGTCACCACTAAATGGTTAACTACAGAAATGACAAAAATTAAAATCTGCCTGAAAGAACAGAAGCTGCTTTTCTGTAGGCGCAGAGAGGTAATTCCTTGGAAAAAAGCACTGACTGAAGGTGCTGCTCCCCTGTTAAGAGCTATCTAGGTGCAACTGACTCACAAAGATAGTAACACAGTGTTTTCTGTTTGTAATATACTGAAAGCTATAGGGCGTGATTCATAAACACTGACAAATCCATGTGACTCCGTGTAATTCACTCAAAAGGGCTTTAGACCAGATCAACAACAGGTTTTATTTTATAGAGAGTCTCAGAAAACCATAAATTTATTACTCTGATATAAGAGCACCAACTTCCTGCAGAGGGTATTAAAAAGAAAGAAGAGTTTTCTGGTAAGGGGCAAAGCTTCATTGTTGCAACAGCCAGCCTCACACTCCACCAGGAACTTAATTCCTGCTTGTATTTGGTTTTTTTGAGAGCTGCTAGGGTAAGGAGACAGGGACAGAAGCATGGCAATGTGCCTTTATGCTCTCTCCCACCATAACCAGGAGATACTAATCTCAGCAAGCTCTGTCCTGGCCAAGCTGGCAAATGAGTCAGCTAGCACCTAACATGGCTGTGATAACTGGCACCCAAACTCACTCCATGAAATATCATTATATCTCTGCTAGTGACAGCTCCAGAGAATTGGTCAGTCCAACCAACACAATCCTTGGTAAACATCCCACCACCAAGTGAAGCTTGAAGAGCCCTAGGATGACCTTTCCTGGATCTGCTTACTCTGGTACTTTGAGGAATTACCCACAGTTTCCACACCTCATGGAACATAGGCCATACTGACCAGACTCAGCTGAAGTTTTTTGAGGTCCAAGCACCAGCCCAACAAGCCTGGGATGCACTGGGACATTTCACCCTATTCCCATCCAGGCACAGAGTGGGTCTTGACCACGAGGATCTTAGCCCTCCATTTCTGATGCGGACACCATAAGTCATTGCTTGGTCACTCTGGCCTTGACACTGGCTCATGCCGAGCGCCTCTTTGCTCATCTTACCCCTGCAGAGTCTGATATTGATGCTTTGAGTTGGTATTATATAGTTCTCCCCCGAGAGCAGCCTGCACCTTACAGCCATGGTGCCCTCAGCTGCTGCACACCTTCTTCTTTAAGAGAAGATTTTTCCTTTTGTGACAATTCTCCTTTCCAAAGAGGAAAAAGAATAGAAATAAATGCCATACACCTCCACCCTTCAGAGGCAGTGTCTGCCTAGCACAAGCCATCAGTGTTTTTATTCTGTATTTTTACACGTCCTGAACTTCAGCAACCACATGTTGAACTGTGGCAAACGCACCCATTAATCTACACAGTCCTGTGTTTGTCCTTGTCACATCCCAAAAGTGAGGTTAGCCTGCAATGACAGAGCAAATGCATAAAAGCAAATAAACTCAGGAATTGGTTTACACTGCATTTAACTATCTGCAAATAAACATTAAAAACATATTTTCATACCTTATCAAACAGTTTGATATTCCAAAAGTATGCAGTCAAGTTTTTCAGACTTCTATTAATCCAAACCAGAAGCATCTCTTTCTGAGATCAAGTGTTTGTCATGCAAAAATAACCTCAAAGTCAAAAAGACTGTACTTGAATAACTAAAATGAGGGAAGAAGGGATTCATAAACAAATAAACACAACTCCTCAAATCAAACAAAAAAAGCTAAAATTACCCGATTAATTTTACAGATTACACAGAGAACTTTTCTAACATAAAAACAAGCTCCTGATTGTTGAGGCTTAATACCAAGCCCATTAAAAAATGGAAAATGCCCTAGAGGCACAGGAATTTTCAGCACAGCTGATCTAGTGTGAAAAAAAAGTATGTAATTGTTGGTGATTAACAAAAATTTGCCTTGAAGAGTTGCTCATTTATCTAAAGCTCAACTCTGAGCAAGGACTAATGATTTTCATTTTCCCAAAGACTGTCATACCACAAAGTTGATAAGATTATGGCCTCTTAAGCAATGGCTTCAGGGCTGGATTTCTCCCTGTGATACAAAAAAAGTGGACTTCTTGATCATCTCTCCTACTTCTCTGCTTCCTTCAAGGACTGTCTGCACCTTCGAAAGAGCAGTGACAGAAAGAAGTGTGGCACTGAAATTTTGGTAAGTAGGACAGCATAAATTTCAGTTAAACTTCAGATGAAGTTCCATCTTCACCTTCGGTGAAAGCTGCTATGTAGAAAACCAGAAGGGAATCTCTACTGATTTGTTATGGGAGATCACCAGAGAGAGTCCAATCCCTTGGGGAGCAGGCACCTGGGATACAGTCTGCAAGAGAAGGACAGGACCAAGGGAAATATTTAATGGCAAGTGTCTCCTCCCACAGAGGACGGTAAAGCCCACTGCACTTCCAAGTGGCAGTGACATTAATGGAAAGCCTGCAGTACCTGTCAATCATGCTGCACGCAAGAGCAAGTGCGGTTGCCAACAGCAAATTACTGGGGCTTTTAATTTGTTGCTTTTTCGGTATCAAACTCTTTTTCATTGCCAAAGTGCTTATAAACACAGAAGAAACTTGTTTTCATCTAACTCATTGCATGTTACTGTGCACCTCACTTCATTTCCAAGGTGTCTACGGATGACCTGCATCCTATGGATTTCCTACAGCAGCATCCTGAGTGGGAGGAGGGCTCACACATTAACCCTTTTAATTACTTTTATATTTAGCAACCAAAATCAGAGTTTAAACCAGAGGACTATGCTAGCCCACACAATTAACATAGGGACACAATGAATTACTCTTCTCCCCCCCCCGCCCCAGGCTGGGTTTCAGCAGAATGCCTGCCAAGGAAAATGATGGTCAGAGAAACGCCTTTCATGAGACATCCACGCCAAGACCAATGGGAGGGAAATCATTCTCTTAAGATTAAGAAAATGAGAAATCCAAACCTGAGCAAGTGCCCTTCTCCCATCTCCCGCAGATTCACAGGATTAGAGAAGATTACCAGGAGCATCGAGCCCAAGATACTGCATCAGCTGGAGTGCAGAGTTTCACAGACAGGCTCCAAACTGAGTAACTTGTCTATGTGAATTTTTAATGACTTTTTGATTATGAACATATGCCGTGGCTGGGCTTGCTCCAGCTCCCAGCTGAAGTCAGCTGGCACCTGTCAGGGTGCAGCTCTGTGTCACGCTTTGTTCGGTTCAGTGGGGGACTCCAGCCAAAGCAGGTAGTCCTGGTTTCCTTGTCCTGTTCAGCATTTCGTGGGTCAGATCTTCTCCTAGATCAGACACTGGGGAGAGTCTGTGTTCAGTTACCCGGAAGGCTCCACAAAACACTGCCACAAATGCAAAGTTACCAGGGCTTCCTTTCCACTGTGCACGGGCCTGACCCTGCAGGAGCATCCCATACCCACCTCAGGAGCTATTGCCTACCTAAGATTGCTCCAGTGGAAACAATATCAGTAGCTGCAAAAGTAAGGAACTGAGAAACAAGCCAAGGGCAACAATCAATGCTTGTTGTTCAGCTTTTGCACTGTTTGACCATTCCATTTCCAACACAGGCATCCTGCACTTATCTTAGTGCTTTTCCTCCTAAAGAACCAGGTTTTAAAAACATTTTAAGACATCAAGGAAAAAAAGCAACCTGAGCTGACTTAACACAAGAAGCATTATCAGCAGAAGCATTTTGTTAAAGCAAATGTCTTCTGCATTCACCCAGGCATGCACTCATTACTTCTTACTCTGATAAGTGTAAACTGTTTGGAATTTTGGGTCAAAATACAAACAGTACAAAAATACAGTTTCTGCCAGGTAACTGAGCTTCCCAAATTTTCTGTTATTCTGTAAGAATAAGAACCAATAGCAAGAGAAGCAGTGAGGAAGCTTACAAGCCTGAAACAGAAACCCTTGCTTGCTATTTCAAAGGAGCTTAAGAGGGAAAAATAACAACCTCCATTGAAATGTCACAGAAATTAGGTGTCTAAATGCTTTAGGTGCCTGTGAAAACCCTGACTACTACCCTTCTTTTTCTTATTCTCTTTTGTGGTTATGATATTCCAGAAATAAACACCTTGAAACATTGAAATGGAAAGCCAGATGCAAGAGAACACATCACAATTCTGATGAGCAAGAAAACCCCCCACTCTTATTGTTTTTATGTTTTTTAGTCTCTTCCCAGTAAACAGTTGATATTTGTGAAAGCTTGGCTGCAGCTTGTAGCAGCTGTGTAGTATGCATCACATAAAATATACTGGTGGGACCTGCACAGTCATTCTGGCACCACTTCTATTTCATACAATGCCTTCAGTTTTTCTGCATAACCTCAGTCATTTATGAATCATTCACCAATGCCAATAAATCAAAGAGCCTGGGGACCCTTAAACATAAAAATAAGGAGCCGTAAAAAAATATTACTACAGCAATTAAAGCCTCAAATAGTAATAAACTCTACTTGCATTACACTTTTAGAAAGCTCCACTGAAATTTAACAAACATCCAATATTAACAATATGAAAGGGGCTTTTTCTTCTAGTTAATAATAGCTATGGGTTTATGCAGAGGAGAGGAAAACTAGGGTTATTTCTATAGATCAGGGAGACTATAATGTAAAAAATGGGGGAGGGGAAACAAAGCAGAGAAAAGCAAAATAAATTAGTGAATTTTCTTCCAGAAGACTAGAAGAACGTGTATGAGAATTTACAAATTAAAAGTGAATCTTTATTCACAAAGTGTAATCTTTGGTTTGGATCAAGACTGTATGGTTAACAAATCTATTTTGAGTCAACCTCACAGCTGGGTCTTTTAAAGTAAGTTTTCTATTTTAATACATAAACTTCTTTTTTGTTGTTTTCCTTAAAAGGCTTTTTTATTTTCCAGAAAAGCCTTTTTTTTTACTGCCACCCAAGACGAGGGAAAAAAGATTTGCATCATTAAAGAAAAGAAAATTACAAATATAAGCCAGATGGGTGAAAACACAATCATGAACTGACCTAGAGATTGCCTTAATTAAGATTGCTGCTCAAATCCCAGATGAGAAAAGGGCATTCCTTTTCAGAAGGGGTGATGTGCTCTAATTGCTGGGACAGTCTAGCACTGCATTCACTGTAAGAACCTGACCATTAATTTCCACTAAAAGCCACACATCAACACCGGTGTGTCCCACAGAGAGATGAGGCTTTGGTTTCACCCATGCCAAAATCCTGAGGTTTTTTTCAAAGTGTTCCCATCTCTCCTCTCAGGGGGATGGGAGCCTGTGACTATATACAGTTTTTCCAGCAGGAAGCTTTTGGAATTGTGCCATGAAGTGGGCCTGGCTCAAGCTGCTGGGGCAGGGCTTTCCATGAGCTTCTGTGTTCCACTCATTAGGTCAGGGCAAACACTTGTGAATAGGAGCTTTTGATGACAGTAAAAATTATGCAGGGGATCCAAGTCCTTGGATTAATGTCTTTATTAAAAATTACCAGTCCCACAGTGCTGTTGGTTTGGGTTGGGTTTTATTACTTGCCCACCACAGCTACTGACAACCCAAAAGGGCTAATGCATCGAATCAAACAATAAATGCTTTGACACTTTTTTCTTTTCCCTGCTCTTTTTTGCTGGAGCTTTTTGATGGGATCAGGTGTGACATCCTGCCTTTAATGGGGCACACCCTTCCCTGGATCTCTGCACTAAGGCCACAAGAGTTAGAGAGGGTTGCACCAGCAGCCAGACCTGAGGAGACATGGATAGCCCATCTGGGAGCCTCTCTGATGGACCCCAGGTCAGGGCTGTCATGGAACCACAGAATGCAGATCATGGGCTGGAAGGGACCTTGAAAGATCATCTAGTTCCAAACCCTCTGCCATGGACACAGATACCTTACAGGAGACCAGGTCATTCAAAGCCACATCCAACCCTGCCTTGAACACTTCCAGATTTTTCTGGCCCAAAATAATGCATTTGCAATGATTTCTTACATTTATCAATCCCCTCCAAATTGTGCTAACTGAAAAAAAAATCCTAAATATTGATTTCATCTGAAAGAACAGCACTCGAGTCTGAAGGAGGTTTGGTCTGGAGGCTGTACCTAGCTGGGTTTCTGGAATCAGTGGAAATTTCCTTCATGCTTTTTTTGCAACAGTATTCTCTTTCAGTAGTTTCCTCTCTGCTACAAAGTGTGCTTTTATTAAATCTGTGTTGAGCCGGTTCCAATGATGCAGCTAAAATAGACGAAACTACCCCAGTGTGCTTTCCTGTGTCCAAACACCAAGCTGTGCTGTCTGCAGCAGTGCTGGCACCAAGACCAAGCATTCAGCAAAGCCATGAACTGTGCCAAGCACAGGTACTGCCAATGTTGCTGCCAAGACAGGACCAATAAACTGAAACACACTGTGCATCTCTTATCTATACTCCTTCTGTGCTCAGAAATTCAGGGGCTTCTTTTCCCAGAGAAGTCACTACCCATCTCCATGCACCTCCCACCTTTCAAAGCCCAGGCAAGCTGCAAATCTACAGCAGGAAGACTAGGAGACTCAGCACAAAGCTTTAGAGAAGCTGCAAAACAAAAGGAGTTCTTGGAAAGTAAGCTGTAGGCTTTGAAGATGGCTGCAAGGAAGCCTGGCAGAAGTGGGCATGATGACCTGCACCCAGCCACTCCAGCTGGAGATCTGGCTGAGGAGGCTGCACAGAGCATGCAGGGGGGCCAGCTGCCTGCCAGCTCCTCACATTTCATAAATTAGCACGGATAAGGAAGGTAAGATTTGGCTTGTAGACACGGAATATATACAAAACCTCAATATGAAGGTGCATAAACGGCACTGTTTGAGTCTGACTCATTGTGTCCTTATTACGTTGCTGGTTGCTTGGAGACTGACTGATGCACACAGCAGCAAAGATGCTGGCTTTGGAGTCACCACCCTGCCTTATTTTCTTTTCCTCTGTGCACATAATTTTCCTTTAAAGGCTTGCCTTGCCTCTGCAGATGCTTGACTCCCTCTACCACTGTGGAAAACTACAGCAGGGGAGGCAGCCGGGTGTCCAGGAACACTGTTGGTGTTGTTCTACTCTCACCTCCCATCCCTGGCTCCATGCACTGCAAGGGGAAAGAAAGCATGTCTTTATTCCTCTACAGGCTTGCCTGGATGCTAAATTTTACCTTAAGCCAATGCAGTCACAGATTGCTTATTGAGAGACATTCCCACACATTTCCAACAGGTTACCCTGAAATCCTCAAACTTCCTTAGCCAGGAATAAATACCTACAAATCCAAGAAAGTGGTGGAAATGCAATGGGAACCTTGAGCATGTTCCACTTCTTGACAGGCATGGCACAACTGAGCTCAAATGGTTAACATGAAAATCTTGCTTGGCTCTTTCCTTACACAAAACTGAGCAGAGTGGAGACAATTATTTGTAATTTCACAAGTACTGAAATTTAATGCCTGTCATATCCTGAGTGCTAACAGTATCACACTTCGAAGTGTGAGCCTGTAAAATATAAACTGGACTTTTAAGACACTGTTAAATTACACGGGATAGAGTTTACCTCAGGATAAAAGTAAGGATTGTGTGTCCACTTCCAACAGCCCAATATCTCATGTATTCTTAATAGCTGGAAACCAAGCAATATGAGGTGCTACAGGGTAATAAATGACTTCTTACTTCTGTTTTAACAGGTCTTTATTCCCCTTATCAATCTCATCTTTCACAACAGGGGAACCAGCTAAAAGGTCTTTAAACGTACATAGGTGTTCTCAGGGCACATCATGCAGATTATTCTGAAAAGACCATTTCTGTAAATAAATTATTAGAAAGGAAGCAGAAGTAAAGAGCCTTTGGTGGGAATTTCAAAAGAGTAAATGTTCCCTCTCTGGAGGCCAGAGGGCAAAGGGAGGCAGGCCAGCCTCCAAGCCTTGGGTTTCTCTGATGTCAGAGCTGCTCTCTCTACCCAAAGAGGATGCCAACTGATTTTTGCTGCAAGTAAGAAAAAAGTGGCAATGAGTTACTTGGAATTTCAGGAAGGAAAAAAAATTCTAGCAACAGTGAAGGAAGAAGCCTTACAGAGTTTACTTACAGTGCACTCAACGTGAATGAAATGACCTGTACTAAGTCAACCTCAGGACTGCAGGGGCACATTTTACTTGCATGCAGGACTACATGGGCAGCAAGACGAGAGGTTTTGGGAACACTGGTCTGAGCTTTGGGCCCTGTTCTGAAGGCTGGGATCCAGCAGCACGTCACTTTGCCACCTGAGCCACTCTGTGTCTCCAAGGCATTGAGCTGGCACAGCTGGGCACCATGGTGCACAAATGAGACATGACAAGTCTGAATTAATCCATTTAGACAAACTGTTCCCTGATTTTCTCTCCTTGCCCTACAGGTGCTCCCAGCAATTCAGCCTGGGAAGGCAGACATGTGCTTGGTCAGTAGTCAACTAATCTGAACACAGCAGGACACAAAGGCTGCTGTAAGCCATGCTAGTCCCATGGGGCTGGGGCGGTGGTGCTTTGATGGCAACAGGCAGGATCCTAAGGGTACACAAGTGGTGCTGTGCCTAGCAGGATCTGCTCCCCCTCTCTCTGCAGAGACATAACATCTCTATTATGCCAAAACCCGTTCCAGAAGTGGTTTTCAACTCACTGTCTTAATTGTCAGCAGTGAAAACCAAAGCTTTCTGCAATATTAAATAGCTGTTAACAAAAAAAATGGGGGGGAAACTCTTAACCAAGACATGGCTTTTCAAAAAAAAACCCTGTAAAAAGGAGTAACTTAGTCACATGCTGTATGGCCACAGAAAGCTTTTACTGCAAGTAAGGTGGGCTGCAAAGTGAAATGTGCAAAAATCAAGTGAACTTAACACTGGTGCTGATCATTCAGGGCTTTTTCTTCTCAAATGATCCAGATATAGTTTAGCTCAGGGACAAGACAAAACAAAGGATGAAGTGGCTCTTTAATACCCACATTTTTCCTCCATATTCACTCACGGTGAAGTTCTCAATCTCTGCTCAGAAGAAAACCATAAAATCAGACCAAAAATGTGTGTAATTGTCCAAAATTTCATCAGAGGTATGCCAAAGAAAAAAAAGGAGTACAGAAGGGTAATCTGGGCATGCATCCCTGTTCAGGCTTCTCCCTGCAGCTAATGCTAGTTTTGAATAGGGTCTCTCATTGCATTTCTCCATGGCAGTGGAAGCCAGACAGCCAGCTAGTGTATTCTATAATAAATAAACAAACATCTCCCTTAACCCCAAATACATGTAAAAGATGGGTTTTAAATCATTATGGTTTACTTAGCTCTGGAAGGGAGTAATTTTTCACCCGACTGCAGAAAATCCACTGCAATAGAGGGACTAAGGCTGAGATTTTCAGAAGAAATGGAAGGAGTTCAAGTACTCACTTTCTACAGAATTTCAAGGTAATTTGGCCATGGAGCACCCTTGAGCACCTTTCCCTGAGAACCTTGCTTATACTCAAAGTTACATTTTTTGCTAACTTGAAAAGAGGCAAATAAGGCTACAAGTTGCTCTTAAAATAGCACTTTACAGAGGGCTTGCTTTTTCCTCCCCATGACTGTACAGTTACAGAAAGGCTAAAGCAGCTCTCTGGACATAATATGGGATGGGGGGGGGGGGGAAGGGTAAAATTCCTTATTCTACTGCTAGCTTTTTGTACAAACTTTGGCAGCCAGTTGGAAATTTGTAAGGATTTCTGTGTCCAGCAAGTCATTTTCAAAAGTGCTTAGATTCTCTGGATTTCAAACAAGGACAACAAGATAGTTTTAAACTACCCTAAATTAAAAGTTTGACAGGATTTCCACTCTGTTGATAAGAGCAGGGATTGCTCTTTACAGCTGGAACTTTCCATCCAAATAATACCAAAGCTCTTGATACACAAGAATGATTAAGGATAAGAAGTATACCTGTTACACAGGTTCACTGATTAAGGATGAGAAGTATACCTGTTACATAGGTTCATTATTGGCTTATAGCTCAAATTTGGAAAAGCATGTAAGCACTCCAGGAGCAGGGCCAAGGTAATATTTCATCAAAGCAAGACTGAGAGGACTCCCAGGACTTCCTCAGGCTTCCTCTGCCCTATCCAAGGGCTACACATAGGGTAGAACCCCTCAGCAGCCTGACTGCTGGCTCATTTTGCCAAATCTCATTTAAGTCCCAGACAAACAGCTCCTCCTGCATTCATGCAGGGAAGCATGGGTGTTTTCCTCTTGCCCAGCGCAGCACTGAAGCCACATGTAAGGTCAGAAAGACTGATCTTACACGCTGTCTCTTGCCTAACTGGACCTTGATGAAATTACCCCTTAGGCCTCAGTAAAAACCTGAGTAGCCCATGTAAATTCAAAGAGGAAAGCGTACAAGTAATTCCATCTTAATGCAAATTTCCTACATCTCTTTCCTGCCTCAAGGCAAACCATCAAATGCAATGAAAGGAAGTCATGAAAGAAGCTTCAAAGAGCCTTGATTTTCTTAATGCAACTATCTCTATCGTCTCTGTTTCATTATTCCTAATTTCTGACATAAATGTCATACAAATGAGGGAGAGAAACAGAGAAAAGACAACACCATCAAGCATCCAGGAGCAGTCAGACCGGACTTAAAACAACTAAATTCACATTTAAGACTCCAGCTCAGAAGAACCTTCACAAAGTATTTAATGGCAGATGCTCATGCCCTGGGCACACACACATGCACCATGAAGGACACTAAAATTTCCATGACATTTTACAGAACCGTATTATCTTGTGTTAGCCTTGATTCATATATAGGAGGTGCAAGATGCAGCGTGCAAAGCTGCCCTACCACACCTTATGGCAGATTGCAGCTCTGTGAGACTTCACAGCATGTCCTGGTGGCACCCCCACACTTATAGAGGGTTTCACAGAACTGGAGGGCAAGATCAACAAGGCACCTGCTGGAGAAGGCTCCTGCCAATTTCTAAATTGGCAAGAGCCTTCAACTGACTAAAAAGGCAACTGCTTTTTCTTAGAACCAACCTCAGCTTCCACCAACCTTAGCAGTTCCTTCATGGAGCTGTGCTGCACCCTCAGTGAATTGGCCCCTGAGGATTTGATCCTAAATGTAGCACAACCTTTCAATCAAATTCCCCTTATGTGCCGAACCAGAAGCTTGCCAAGCAGTAGGAACATCGAAGCATTAAATAAAGAACATTTTCAGCAGTCAAGGGCAAGGTTAAAAGCATAAGGAATGTGAAGAGTTGTTTTGGCAGTGAATTTATTGTATAGGCAAAGTAATAAACCATTTGCATTTGAAGGATCTACAGCATAATTATTTAGATTAGTAGTGCTTCTGTTGATTTATTTTTTAATATAATTTTTTTTAACACAGGGAAACTCACTGTTGTCTTCTACAAGGCTTTGCTCATATTCTTTCAGCCATTGTGGCGTTTGGATGAAGGCAGTCATATGCTTGCAGTGGTTGGCCCAGAGAAAGCCCTTTTTTACCAAATCTCCAGCACTCCTTAGGGAAGGATGTCAGCTGACTGTCTTTTTACACTAATATTTCTGAAGCATAAATTCTCTAATAAACTACTATTAAAAAAAAGGCATTTAATTTTTAGACCAGACTGAACAAGGCTTCCTTTTTTTTCTGGACACAAGCATACACAGGCTCGGGTACAGTCACTCAGAAGAAGAAGGCCCTATCTGCAGATGTCTGCATACCTGGGGTTCCACCAGCAACTACTCAGGCTTGCAAATTAAAAACCTGTCTAAAAACCTGACACTATTCATGCACTCAAATGTTTTTAAGAACATGGGTTTAATCCAAAAGTCCATTAAGGCAAATGGAAAGACATTGATTTTCCACTGACTTTATATTAGATGTTAAACTTACAGCCAGGTCTAAAGACCATCTCATTCCTTCAGCATTTAAGCCAAACCTATTCAAAGCCTCAGTTTACAAATCCTGGCATTATAATGGGGCATTCAAATGCTGCTAGCAGATTCTCAAAATTAGCTCTTTGGTCGGTAAAATATGCATTAAGCATACCTTCCTGCCAATATAAACATCCAGCTGCAGGGATTTCTAAAAAAATCTCACCATAATTGGGCTCAACAAAAATAGGTTACCACTTGTGACTATTAAAGTGTGAGGGAACCAGAGGAATGAATGAGAAGGCAAAGCTGAGTGACCTCACTGAGAGGGGTCGAATATCAGTGAGGCAAGGCACAGCTCCCAGCACAGGCAGTGTATTGTGCACTCTCAGGGAATGAACTCCATAATCAGGGAGTCTGTCTCCATCTCCTGCTGCAATCAGCAGTATTTTAAAGGCTCCATTCAGCGCTCCAGCACTGACTTCCTTGCTGCAGCTCCCAGCACATGCCGGGCTCAGGCTCCTTGGGACAGCAATGGCTGGTGGTAATCAAAGAGCTGATAAGGTAGTATTTTGTGAAAGTCCTTAGTGATGTGCTGATGGAGGAGAGGTATCCCTGGCATTCTTAAGTAAAGAGGAGGGTTTTTACACAGGACCTCTCAGGGAGAGGAGGAATAGGAGTGTTTAGGATCGGATGCTCTCTTGACTTGATATTGTTTGCTCAAGTTTGGAAACTTGGCAGCCGTGGGCTTTCATTAAATTTTGATTTTTGTGTATTTAGACCGGGCTACAGGAAGAAGTAGAGTAGTTTTGCGTCTACCAAAGCAGTCTTGGTAGAGAGTTTTCATGCTGTTTATTAACTGTAAATTTTAATGTGTGCTTTATGTGTTTTGTAAGGTAGGAAAACTTAGTGGCTTTTCTTTGGCTCTAACTCTTTTGCTTTCCACAACTTTTCAGGTTGATCTCATTGAAGAGGCTTTTGTCTCAAAGAGTATGTGCCTCAACATTGCAATTGGGCAGAGGGCTCAAACTCACCCTGCTGTTTTCAGGAGCAGATAAACATCTTAGGTTAGACTCAGAATCATACAATGGCCAGGGTTTGAGGGGACATTCAAGATCATCTAGTTGCAACCCCTGGCCTGGACAGGGACTGCCACAGTGATGCTTGACTGACTGGCCTTTGAGTCAGTCCTCGTGTGGGAGAAAGCCTTTGGGACTCAGCAGCTTTATAAGCCACAAGCAGCTTAGCAGCTGCTCTGCTCAAGTGCTCTAATTTTAAATACATACACTTCCATATCTCTCAGTACCATTTGTCACCTTGCAAAGCATCTTTTAATATTTTCCTGGTTTCAGAGTGCCAAGTTCTTAATCACCTGTTGCATACCTTAACAACCAATGAATTCCCATCTTCTTGTGCCTTGTCTTCTGGAAAGCTGTCAGCCATGGTCACCTTGCCAGGCAGGCTTTGCAAGCAAAAAGCAGCAGATAGAAAGGAACTCATCTTCAACTGGTGTTTCATGATACACCTGGATCCTAGCTATTTTTCTGCAGTGCATTGTGAACTAGGTGCTGAAAAAAAAAACCTTTAAAAAGTCATTGACAGAAGACAGCAAAGCAAAGAAGCCAGCATCCCTTATTGCTGGGATTATGGGCCCCAGCAGGCAGAGCTCTGAAGAAGAAAAATGCTGTAATGACATCTTCACTACTGTTTCATATCAAACATTCCCCCCAGCTGATGGTGTTTTTTAATTTACTAATTGAGATGGGGAAAAAAAACCTCAGTTCTGAGCAAAACAGAAATCGCCGTCTTTTTTCACTCTCTTGCATCCTCTGTACTCCCTTTGGAACAAATTATATGGAAATATTCAAACACTTGTTGTATTGATACTGGGAAGTGAGAAGATACGTCAGAGAGGGCCTTTGCCAGGCAGAAATCCCAAAAGACAGATGACTAGCAAATGCTTACATCCTGCTGACAAACCCCTGTGATAATTTTACAGTGTGCTGCTGAATGCGTGATGGGGATACAATACCTGCTATTATGCCCAGCTCTCCCTGTTAACGCATCCACACCAGAGCTGCACTTCATCATGCACTGGGTGACTGAAAACTTCCAAGGACAGTAGGATCTGAATGGACTAATGCTACTAACTTCCACAGCATCCAACAGCTTAACTACAAACTACCCTCACAGTATTTTCCTTTTTTTTTTAACAGACCCTTTCTCATGCGTCAAAAGGGCAACTACCAAGGGTTTGCATGAGTGATTTGGACACCCGGCAACCCACTTTAGAAGGTGCCTGGCATACCCTGTTGAAATTCGTTTTGTCAGAATACAGTTTTCTCTTCCCCACATATATTACAGCTGTTCTGAATGATCTCAGTCAAGGTTATAACTACAACAAATTCTCTGCTACCAAGCAGAATAAACTGACCAGCTCTGTGACTGACTATTACCATAACTCAAATGTAAAGCTGCTGCACGGATCATGGTGCTGTGCTTTATTTGGTGTATATATTTTCCCTTTCAGGAAATACAAAAACATGAAGGCTTACAAACTTGCAGCTCTGTCTTTCACTGTCTGACTGCTGTGTTGGGCTGAGGATTTTTAGTTGGCTTTCTGTTTTTAACAAAACCCCAAACATTACTGATGAAAACTGAAATACCTTTTCAAAAATTTATTTTCAGCCAGAAAGATATTTTTCCCTGAATGTAGAGTGGCCTGAGTGATAACAGTATAATAAAAAACCAAGTAGGGGTCTAAATGCCAGACCTGCTTCAGTGCATAAATCACCATTAAACTGCGCTGGGTCTGGGGAAATTGGTTTTAGCAGCGCATACATAATATAAAAGGATATTTTTCCACTCCTGTTAAGCTGTGCAGGTTGAAGAGGGATTTGGAATTTCATCCAGGAGACTTAGTTTTCTCCTTTAGGCTGTAGGATAAACAAGCAGCCACTCATTTCAGTGCTGTCATGTATGGTGTGGGGTGGTCTTGCAATCATCATAAAACCCTTAACTTTGACTCTGGTGGGTCTCTGTGTACTTTAGACACAAACAATACATAGAATACAAGGACAATCACTTAATGAATCCAAATCTAGGCTTAGGACTAAGGTCTGAACTTCCCAGCTGCTTTGTATGCAGTTATTCACCCTGCAGTCACACAAGCCAGACATAGGACATATGGTTACAGGGCACAGGCTCCAACTTTGGCTCATTTGCAGACACCCTTGTCTTTTCCCTTTGCCTCCTGAGGTATCCCACAGAGAATGAGACCATGGGAGTTGTTTTTACTGCTTGCAGAGCTCTACTCAGATGTCAAAGTAGGAAGGAAAACAATTAAAATATTTTTTGTGAGATTCACACAAAATTCATTTTTGTTCACGTAAGAGATTCCCCACTATGACAACCTAGAACAGTCATGGGGGTTTTTAAAGAATATTTCAACAGTGTAAGCATTTAAAAAAGTTGGATTTTTAAAATACAATCTGTCATTTTTAATGGGGACTTAATGACATGAACAGTTGTTGTATGCCTACGGCAGTGCAGTCTCCTAAGATGCAGGAATATATTATCAATAATAAGTTTGTGTAGGTCTGGCAAGGAAAAATCACATCAAAACAATACATCTGTATGTTCATTTCCCAACATTATTTTCTGAAATACAAACAGTCCAGGAAGTTAGGCAGTACAAACTAGAGAGACATTTTTGAATACTTTGAGAGCTTTCAGAGAAAGAAAATTTCACCTCCAGACCTTCAGCTTGCATCCATCATTCTCCCAAATAACTGAGATATTCCCTAAGTGAACCTCCAGCACTTTCATGTCAGCAGCAGACAATCCATGCGTAGGACTGTCCAGTCTGGTTACTTCAAATAGATGCACTGTCTTACATCTGGATCTAAAGCCCACCCCTGAAGTTAATAGGAACTATAACTATTGTCATTAATGGGGTTTTAAACCAAGACCATCAGCTGCATATTAACTGTTTAATTCTTTAAGTATCTGATTTTGCAGACTGCCAGCAATCTCTAGAGAGGTGTGGGCCAGCTCGTAGCTTGTCTCTATTCTTTAACAATGGCATCATATAAAAAAGTATGTCTTAAAAGAAATAATAGATTAATAACAGAACTCATGTGCCTTATCAGTCTCCCAAGCTTTTTTTTATGTTCCAAGAAACATGCAGCTAAACCCGGTGGGCTTAATACTGAAGGCTTTAAACAAGTCCAACACCCTCTTAAATCCACAGCTAAGTAGCTCCCAGCCCATAGTGAACAGATAATGAATTAAAGATTATTCTTCAGGAAAGCAACAGATGAGCCAACTCTCCTAGTAATTTAGGGTGTTCCTTCAGAGAAGGCTGCTGTCATGTATGGAAATGACACTGAATGGGAAAATAGCTTTCAGAGAACTCTCCGGAAATTGCTATTGAAAATCCTCAGAGAACTGCACCAAAATCAGCGTCTACATGGAGCTAGTAAAGGGCTCATTTCTGCATAGAAATCCAGAAAGACTTTCTCCAGATTTCATTGAGCAGATCTACAACACAGCTCTGCTGAAAGACAGAAAAGTGAAGGCCAACCCTGGTGGGTACTGAGCTCAGCCTTTGTAAAATAAAATGAAGCCACAGGGACTAGCTTCTTAGCCGGATAGCTGATCTCTCGTAGGGTAAGCACCCCAGGCAAGAAGTCTTAAGGCCGGATACCTCAGCCCTCTGGAGGCTGGGGTGCCCTAGGCCAAACTGCAGCTCAGCCGTGGCCCCTAGCAAGAGTGATTGTCAGCTCTTAGTGAAAATCAGCTCTTTTATGATTTCACCTCTTAGCTTGCTTGTAGGGGCTGTGGCTGGCCGTGGCTTCTGGAAGGCAGACGAGGAGAGAGAGAGAAGGCGGCCAAGGGTTCCACGATGGTTTATTCTGAGGGTCTCGCGAAGGGTCTTGAAGCTACTCTTCCAAAGAAATGGGCCAAGACAGCCTCTTTTATAGGGTTAGGGAGGATTGAAAACTGACCAATTTGTAAGGGTTAGGGAAACTAGCCTATGGGGTCACAGAAAGATAAGCAGGCCTGGAGGACCAGAGTGAGGACTCCTGGTTCAATTCCTATGACTCAGCAAATACCTATCTCTAAACATCCCTCCACGGAGCTGTAGCCGGCCCTGCGCCTGCTATAAGCCTTGTTCCTGTGGTGTAGTCCTTGTGGCCAGATTTACTGGGGACATGGCAAGAGACAGGTTAAAGACAGGCTTGCTCCCACTGACCACACTTCAGTGTGCCCTTCAGATCAGCTGGACAGGTCTGTCACTTCCATCACAGCTTCAGCCATCATTAGTAATATGTAAAATATTAAGACAGCTATTGAATCTACCAAAATCGTTATCATGTTATCATAATCATGTCATTGTTATCATGCCATACAGACACATCAAAAAGCCATCAGCTAGTCTCTCTCAGCTTTAAAGGGATGATCTTTACAAAATTCAGGATGCCAAATAATGCTGCCAATTAAGAGCTGCAGTCAGGTAGCCCCCTCTGGAGGGTTAACAGAAAGAGACTCTATTCAGATACTATTACATTGAGAAGAACAGGTGTTGGTCCAAGTTTTTACCAGTCTCCTTACCAGAAGCTAAAGATTCTATAACAGCTTTTACTTTTTAATTAATTTATTTTTTTGCCTCAAAAGGGTGAGATAAGCATGGCCCTGGGGACAGACACCACCTACACCTCTGCACAGCAAAGCCACAGGCACACAGCTCCACTTCTACCTCAACACAGCAACAAGAGGTGCTACATTCTTCTCCACTGCCGGATGTGGCATTTGTTGCCACCGATCCTAATTATGTTTCCAGACACAGAAAACCACTAACAGATTTGTTAAGAAGTTAGTAGGGATAGTCACACTGTAATTTAATAGGAAGATAACTACTGCATTTTCTCACTGCACAGAGTACCCCTTGCCTTTCCACACCACGTATCTACTAAGCTACCTTCAAATAAATTTCATTTATTATGCTTTCATACAAATCCCATTACTTGCTCAACAAGTTTTCCTGTCTGGGCAATCCTCCAAACACAGGCTGCTGTGTATGCTTTTGTAATTACTGATACACTGTATAAGAAACTATGGCATGTTTCCGACAGACAAATTAAAGGCAAAGAACTGCCCTCCCGAGACCTTGATTCAACTGTTATTCTCTCCTTGACTTCCCCTGTGATCTCCACCAAGCCATGTCATCTCTCTACACTTCATTTTCCATCCCTGTAAAACAGGGATAGGAACCTCCCATCTGCCTCACCTACTTATGAAGTGAGATCTTCACACAAGGGGCCACATTTCCAACTAACTCCAGTAATACACCTGTGGTTTAACAAAGACACGGGGCAAGCCCAAGCCTTTGTCATTTTGGTCCCACTTAAGTCCCTAAATGGAATCCCAATGGCTGTCAGGCCCCAGGGGCTGCTGCCACTCCCCTGCAAGGAGGGTGCCAGCCGCCAGGGAATGAGGGCAAACCTCAGCTTTGGAGGCTCCTAAACAAATGTTTAAATGCACGACTGGAAACCTAAGAACAACCTCTTCTTCAAATCATAAATTTTCTACAGCTCAGCTGTCATCTGTTTTTTTTGCACAGTAGCACTGAGAGGCAATAACTGTTGTCCTCACTGGGAGACCCAGGAGGGAAAAGAGGAGGGATTTTAAAACCTCATTACAGAAATTTCTCTGGGTTTTGCAATATCTTCGTGCAAATTAAAAGGAAACAGCTGTCATTTGAAACCAAACGTCACGTGGACTTGCATTAAATATTTCATGCAAATATAAAGTTTGGAGAAACAGTTTAAGTTAAAATATCAAAACTGCCTCCAACACCACTTGTCTCAGTCTACTAGAGTTTTACTACTAATCCAATGCAGCAACACAGCTTTTTTTGACTAAGCACAATTTTTACCCAATTTGCACTTTTTAAGCCCTATTGAACATGCATAATATTAACAATAAGAATAATCATTATAATTGGGTGGACAGATAATGCTCTTCAATTTCAGAACTAGAAGAAAGAACTTCTCAGAAACAGCAGGAGATGGGCAAATATTAACAAAAGCAGAGGTCAAATTCTGTATCAAGTGTCACGTGGAGAAGCATTCAGTACTGTTATGTATATTTAATCAGCTAAGTATTTGACCTTTTGTTCTTAATACTTCTATCATCCATCTGATTAAGTTCTCCATGTTTGCCTAATATAATTTATTTTACACAGCTTGATTTTGCTAAAGGGTTAATGCATACAGGCTAAGCTGCGAGGTCTAATTTTCTCTGTTTTCTCTTCAGGTATAGAGGAGATGAAGATTGCTGTTGATAGAGAGTAGAAATTGAAATAGAATGAGGTAAAATGAGACATTATACAGGCTAAATGCCGTCTAGAGACCTGTATGTTAATGTAAGCTTTA
The DNA here is from genome assembly GCF_027477595.1 of Haemorhous mexicanus. Lineage (NCBI taxonomy): Eukaryota > Metazoa > Chordata > Aves > Passeriformes > Fringillidae > Haemorhous > Haemorhous mexicanus. The sequence goes on along the minus strand of NC_082345.1, from coordinate 22,234,013 downwards.
TTAAGAGGTAGAATAAGTGAAACCCCACAAAGTGGGATCCTGACTTAAGGATGATTTTTTCTGAAATAGATTAAGACACCATAAGAAAAAATATTTATTTTCCCAACACAATACCAGTGTTTTTTATCATTTTTATAACAATTTGGCAAATGTAACCATGTAGTATGCTATATGGACAGCACAAAGACCAAACAAATCAGAGACTACGTGGAGAGCACATTTGGAAGAGCTTTTGCAGCTCCAAATAAGCCAAAGGGGAGGTACATTCCGTAATGGTGTTTCCAAACAGGATATCCATAACCCTGACAAATGGGAATTGGGAGTCCCATGGATCAACCCAGCGACCATGGCTGAGGTAGGTAAAGCACTCCAGCCATAACGAGCTGCTACACTGAGCCTTGCCTAAGAAGATGGGTTTTCTTCTTGCTCAAGCTGTCTTTTTTTCCTCTGACACTTCAAGCCTGAACAATACCAACTTACTCTGCCCATCTTCAACCAGGTGCAGCCTCACTGTCTTCAGGTACAGCCTGAGTGAGAAGCCTTCAGCTCCAACATCCTCTCCATGCAACCTGCCCACTTCAGAGCTAAGCCTGGGCTAATAACTGAAAACATTACCATGTTTCAGATAAATCCAGTCTCAAAAAATATTTCTTAATCCTTTCCTAGCAGGCTTTTTTCCCACAGCAACCTGAATAGAGCAGGAAAATATGGCAGGCTGTAAATTATGCCAAAGGTGAGCATGGAAGGAGTGCTTGTACCACCCCAGCCCAGCAGACTGGTCTCTGCTTTTTGCTCTTTAAACTGCTGGAGGCATTAACAAGGTGAACATGACACAAATACAGTAGCAAGAAATTTACTTTGCAGTCAAAGGTTTCCACCTCCTTAAATATCCAGGCTGCCATGTGCTGATGACAGATAATACAATATCAAACCTTACAGGTGTCACCAACATGGTCTATATTTAATGGTCTGTTTCTAGAAAAACTGGTGCCTTTAATACTTGCCTCTGGACAAATCACATTAGTCTAATTTCTACAGAAGCAGAAAACACAAGAGGTCCAATTCTGCTTTCCCAGAAATGTGTCTACTGGCTTTAAGAAGCCTACAGAGCCCATGCAAAGGAGGACTAGCTCTGTTTCCATTAAAATAAAAAATCAGTGTTCTAAAGAGAAATACTGTGTATGTACAGTGGGAAGAATTATATTCCTCCAGGCACTGTCTGCTTTTGCTGTAAAAATCTACTACCTTTGGAGCTTCTACTACCATGTTATTCCACCTGCATGTTTCTCTTGGTAAAAGATTTATGTAAAGCTGATGATTTGAAAGGAGGACTCCAGTGAACAAGTACAATTTACATTAAGGTTTGTCATTAAATGCTATCGTTGTTTCCTTCAGAACACTGTACAGGTTACAAATACCTTTTGCTTCAGCTGTTGCACTTACAAATGAATGTTCCTTTTACGCAAATAACTGCTTAGGAGGCAGCAAAGCATGATGTGCAGCTTCTGCACTTGTGTCTTCTGCACTGAAACTGCTCCATGAGCTGATTCCTGCCAGTAGACACTGAAGTTTTGAGATAGAGGGTACCAGCTGAGCCCCTTGGCAAATTTAGCACATATCACTACAAAAGAGATTTTGACCTCAACAGCCCCATTCTTCCACCCCTTTGTATACAAAACACTGTTGACTCAGTAGCATTAAGTGCTCTGCTGCACTGACAGAGGAAAGACAGAACAAGTGGCAGAGGAGAGACAGAAGATTCTGTGACACTCTAATTTCTAGGTGGAAACAGCAGACTTACCTGTAGCTACCACTACAACTTTTTTATATTATGAAAGCTGAGTAGGAAGAAAGTAAAAAAGCTGAAACACAATAGCTGTACAGAAGCATGCTGATAAGAAAATGACTGGCATTTCTGGGGAAGATTACTGACATTTTCACCATGCCTATTTTGTCAATCTTGAAAAGGCCTAGCGTGTATCAGGTATTTAATGAATCATGCAACACATCACCTTGTGAACTGAATGCAATCAAGATCAGTCAAACGGGGATAGACTTCAATGAACATGTCATCAGAAACAGAACACTGATGAAAGCACGTGTAGGTTCATGCCAGACCAGTATTGAAACTATCCCACTAAAGGGCACTGTGCAAAGGCTGATGAAGAAAATCGAATGTGAGGGAGAAGTGACAGTCCTTTAAAGATGAAGCTGAAAATCAAACCTTTATACTGCCAAAACTGTTCCTTTAGCTTCTCTCTAAGCAATGATCCTCATTTGCAGACTACATTTTTCAGTGTTTAATACTGTGACCACTTCAAATCCGGCCAACTCCGAGTCTACTTAGTGCTACAGAAACCTACCCACTTTCCAGCACAGAATTGGAACAGAATTGGAATTTCCCCAGCACAGAATTGGAACAATTCTGACCACATGCAAAGAAAATCAAAACAGTCAGAAAAATGAAGTGCCATTTTACCCCAAAGGGCAGTGAGCAGTATGTGGGACAATTGGTGGTACTGTCTCTCTCACACTCACTGACTGCTCAGCTATCAGGCAATATGCCTGTAGCTTCTTTGGTCTCTGTGGCATAATTTCATACAAATAATCAACATCTATTAACGAGGATGTTGATTATTTGTATAATAAAAAAATGCCTTAATTCCAAAAGCTAGTGTCCCAGCGCTGGAGAGGGACTTTATTGATAAAGGCACTGAGAGATTTGGCAAGGTGAGAAGGGTTTAAACTGAAAGACGGTAGATTTAGACTAATAATTTTTTTTTTTTACAATGAGGGTGTTGAAACATGGAACAGGTTGCCCAGAGAGGCTGTAGAGTCCTCATCTCTGGAAGTGTTCAAGACCAGGTTGTACTGGGCTCTGAACAACCTGACCTAGTTGAAGATGTCCCTGCCCATGGCTGGGAGGCTGGACTAGATAACTAAAAAAGTCTCTTCCAACTCAAACTACTGTATGATTCAAAGTCACAGACCTGACGTTATGTACTTCAGGTTGAGAAATATTAGCTACAAACACCAAACTAATAAGTAAGGTAAACCCACCAGTAACTCTCCTTTTTCCAGTATTGTAAATCCAATGCTGAAAAACAAGTGCTGTTGGTAAATACACCTGTTCTAGTGGAAGGTGTCCCTGCCTGTGGCAGGGGGTTGAAACTAGATGATCTTTAATGTCCCTTCCAACCCAAACTAATCTTTGATTCTACACAAAGGTTAGATGGCTGCTTTTAGTACACTGGAGTAATGATCTTAAAAAATTAAAGCTCACTGCTCCAAGGGCAGCACAGAGCATACTTGCACACTGGGAAAGACACTGAATCAGGATTAAAAGTGCCCACAGAGGATGCAGTGAGAGGACGCTGATTCATTGATGTTCACACTGTACTAGAGATCCTTCGATTGAAGGCTGTACAGAAGCATAGAGAATTATTAACTACGGAGACACTAACTGTAAATTTATGAATAATGAAGAGAGCAGAGGAAGAACCACCACACAGTTCAGTTTCCCTAATCACTGCCTCTCCAACATTCACCCACACTATCAGATTGGCAGTTGGCAACTGCAGCTAATATCTTATGTAAAAAGGACAGAGATTTAGTAATACAGCATTCCCCATACAAGCCTCAAGGTGGCAAATAAGTTCACTCTTGAAGCTCACACTTGACTATGAATTCTGCTGAATGAAGGTCTCAGCACCCAGCAGTGCATGAAGCCAGGGCAACACACAAGGCAGCAGAACCCAGGAATTATGGTGAGGGGTGCAATAATCCCTAAAACACTGACTGAGAGCCTCACTCAATACAGCTTGAAGAACCTCACAGCTGAACAGCACCTTGGTGATACCCAGCTCTTTGATGTATTCAAGAATATATTCAAATGTGCTCTGTATTGGTAGAAGGGCTTTCACTGTTGGTTTTCACTTGAGTCTTCTTTCTATCACAATATTTACCTGTTGCATGCACCTAACCAGCTTGTGACATGTCACCAAGGCTCCCAACCTGGGAATGTGAGCATGGGATTTTTAGGCAGCAGTAATGGAGAGGTGACTCACAAGCAGTCAACTCATCAAAAAAGGGTCAAAAGAGAGAGTTCAGGAAGCAGACAGCAGGAACAATACCTGGTAAATATAATTCTATCCTATAAAAGACTGAAAATTACGGCACTGTAAATTATTACACAAGTAGAAGAGGTTCCTTACCATTTTGTGGGGAGACAGAACTATAAACCTTATTTATGATTGCAGTGGCTATAATAGACTTCTCTTCTTAGTCCCATGTTAACAGGTAGGAATCTCATCTCTGTTCCATTTTGAACTGATTTAGAATACATGACTTACTGCACACTGCTTGAATGTAGGGGTATTGCTTAGAAGCCATTATTACAGAAGCAGCTGCCAATGATAAAACAACTATTGTACTGCTGTGACATGGGTTGACAGCATAATGCAATTTTTAGGACTTCCATTTTGGGTTCACTAGGATGTCTGCAATAACAAGGAAAAACAACCAAGCAAAAGAATTAGTATTCTGCCAGTATTTTTCAAGGCTTTTATCAAAAGATACAGAATTATCTATGAACAACATGTTTTCCATATGAGCTTAGATATTAATTTATATGGCTATCTATAGAGATCACTGCTTATCAGATCACAGTGTCTCAACTGGCAATTAAATATTCCAAATTCAGGGTAATCCTGTGTTGTTCTGGGTTTAACCTTGAACTGGTAGTAAATGTTCAATTTTTTAATGGTGATCACTGTACGTCAACCCAAATAATGAAACAACCATGAGGCTTTTACAGAAGATAAAAATAACAATTTTCTTCCTTTGAAATATGCCATAGTTCTGAAAAGCATTCATGCAAATACAGCACCACTCTACTTCATAAACCTGCTTATTTATACACAATGCCAAATGATTAAAAATACAGCCCAAGCTCCATCATCTGACTTCCTGCAGGATTTTACTGTTTACAACCCTTCAGAATCAGTCCTGTTTAAAAATGCACGGCTTACACCCCATTTCTCTTTTTTCACAATGAAACAATCCTGTCAAGGGTATTTCAGACTCTGACAAATACTGGTACACCAAAAGCAAGGAATTGAGCCAAGCTATTGCACTCCACCTCTGAGACACTGGGAACAAGGGCAAAAATAGACCAAACCAGAAATTTTAGAGCCTGCACCAACCTCCCTGTGGATTTTATTTGGGCCACTGAACCTTTTTCTTTCTCATTACATTTTTGAGCAGAGGAGGGGGCAGGAGAAAAAGAAGAGATGAAAATTTTTCCAGTTTTTTTGAAGCAATGGTGCTTCAAAATGACAAATTCAAGCAGCCCTTCCCAGCATCAACTGAGAGCACAGGACCCATGTATGTAACATTTTTCTGCAGCAGCTATTTTATAGAATAGAACTGCACTTTGAAATTCTCCATGCTGCTGGCTGCCTGAAGCATTTACAGCAGTCCTGGAAAGCATGCCTTCACCTCTGTCCTGCACCACAGCTTCAAAAATGAGCACATAGGTGAAGCACAGGCTCCTCTCACCACCTCCACAGTATCCCATCCAAACACCATTGAATTCAGTGGCCCTCTTACGTCACCACTGGCAAGCAAAGGGTGGGCTTGGGTACATAAATATAGTTAGTAACATCAGCACCACCAAAACATGGGGCTGAACAAAGACAAATGCTAGCTTTCAAATTTAAGATGTGCAGATCTTAAATGGGTCTATGATGATAAACTGGTCCATCCCAGACTTAAGATCAAAAAACTAGATTTTCTGTAAATCCCTGCAGCACTCTATGTAAGATCTGAAGAAGTACAAATGATACATAGATGAAGTAGGAATGTGATATACAAAGGAGCCCATGCAATGCTCCAGTCCAACCTTTGGTTCCCAGTGGCTGCCCAGTGAGGGAAAGGATAGAGAAAGCAGATCAAGACCCAATCAGATGATTCAGTCTGGTTGAAAGATCGATAAGCTCAGTAACAAGAAAAACACATTAGCATTTCCTCACCAACCCTGACCCCTCAAGGCTTGCAGAGGTCAGGATCAAACACTATCACCGTGAGCCATGGCAGTGGGCTGGCCACAGCCATGGTACTGGGAGCCACTGAGGAATAAAAGCAAAACCAGGAGACATCACTTTCTATAACACAATTAGAAGAATTTAAACACTGCTTGATGGAATGATGCACTGTTCTGTGTAACTGCTTGTTTGATGAAGAGCAGGGAGTTACGGCTCACATTTTTAGCCTCGAATTATTGCCAAACTGAGTTATTTTGTATGGTAGAACTGAATCAGCAGTTCACTTACAAAAACTAACCCCTGGAGAATGTGAAACAGTGAAATATTTCTACTCATTAAAGAAACTATTGGTGCTGATAGTCAGCATACCGACACAGCCCAGAAAGGTGGTTTATGTGTCCAAATCACTTTTCCTGAGATTCATCTGATATGCAAATTGGCTACTACTTGATAGCATCTCTTAAATTTACCTCTACAGATTTATAGCCATGTCCTAATCACTGCTTTCCACCACAGGGCCACAGTATTCATACAACAGCAGCTGACTAGGGTTCTCCACATCACCCCTGTGAACCGTACTCTAAAATCAAGCAGTAAAGACAAAGGTTGTTTCTGCACCAGATACAGTGTTAAAATTTAGAAGTCATTTAGTGGTACATAGAAGCAAACACAGTTGAAGCCCCACTTGCCTTGGACACACGTTCTGATCCTCCAGAGACAGCATTACTTCAGTCACAGAAAATTACTGCAAGGAGCTGATGGATGGATACTGTTCTTGCCTGTGTGCCTGTCCCAAGGGAACAGCAATAGACACTGTAACATATCTGATTTGTGGTTAAATCCACATCTGACAGTTCTGCATCCTTCAGAAAATAAAAAATTCATGTCGATACATACAAATAAATTATTTTTGGAACATACAGGATAAAAAAATTTGGGACACTTAACAAAGATAATAGTAGCAAGAGTAATTTACTTCACAAATAAAAATTGTGTTTATTTCCCTCCACAGTGCAAATTCATTCCCCACTGGGTAATATTAGCCTGAGTTGGAATATGCGCCAGTTTTAGTTCCAAGACAATTATATGTTTTGGAGCTGATATTTCACAACTCATCAAAAACACAGACCAAAGCTTTTGATGGGCAGTGTCTCATTCTTCCAAAGAGAATTACAATATCCCTTTCTAACTTTCAGAGATACTGAACCATCAAACTTCACTTTCAATTTTATTCACAGTTGAGAAAAAGCTGTGCAAAATAATTTGTAAGAGTTTCTAAAACTTATTTTAATTTCTTCCCTGTCTCCTTGGAGACTCTGTGACTACTGGAGAGTAGTTTTAGAGGTGGAGCATTACTGATGTAAGTCGAGAATGATGCAAATTTGGGAGTAATCTTAAATCCATTTTAACAAGCCTTTATATCACACCTCAAGTGTGTACCTCTTTCTCTATCTGTTAAATGCTTGGGATCTTATATGCCCAACCATGCTATTATTACATTTAGAAATCAGAATCCTTGAGTTTAGAACAGACAGTAATGAAAAAAAAAAAAAAACCAGATAAAAAGAAAAAAGTGTAAAGTGACAGAAGCACATTATCCTAGGGAAAAATTTATGAGCATAAGTAAGATCCAACATATTTATTCTTGTAACTCTTCCATGATGACTGACTGTCAGGACCCCAACTTCATGCAGCCCTCAAGTGAACAATGTGTCATAAAAGGGAGTCCTGCCCAGCAGTGACTCAAGCCCAGAGCAGGACCTGGAGGGTCATGGACAGTTCCTTCCTCTCTCCCACCTCCATCCCCAGCGGTCCCAGTCTGGTTGTGCTTCAAAGGTCACAACTGAACAGGATCACAGGAGCAGATGCATATCCCAGAATGGAACACACTGGATTGGAATAATGCATTTGTTATTGTAGAAATTCCTTTCCAGTGCTATTTTTAATACCCAGTATTAAACATGCTTATAGGTATTTCCATTTCCAGCACAGTTATTCCTATTCAATTACCATTAATGAAAATGGCCAGGGCTGGTTAATGCCAAGCCATGTGATGAAATTATTTCCTCTCCCATCTGGGTTCCTGTAGTCTTAAATAAACAAAAAAGACACCATTGAGATCACAGCTGAAATGTTCATCCTGATCCCCTCCAACAACATACAATTTCAGAAGAAATCTCTGTTTTTAGCATAAAGTACATCACAGGCATTATGTTCTCTATCCTACCTAATGTGTAGTGAATAATACTACAGTTAAAAATATTAATGAAAAATGACTAATGGTAACTAAATAGTTCACTTAACTTGGCTCCCTCTGTAATGTATTCTTCATATGACAGGCATTTATTAGCTCTCACTGATGACTCCACAGACACCCTGCTAATACAGAGTGCCTGTCTACACATTAAAACCTAATGCACAGAGCAAGAATTATTGATGTTAGCTCCATTCTAAAAGGGCATATCACCAGGACTTTTTCCCCATCATGGCTTTATGTTCCTTACCAACTGAATAATCATGGATTATAAATTTTACTAGATGCTAGTTCTCAAAAAAAATATTAATTTCACCAAAATCTTATTTTTCCCCCAACTGTTGGCTTTTTGTGTGACTGGCTTTTTGTTTTGGTTTTTTGGGGTTTTTTTACAGGCATACTAAAATAAGTACACATGTGATGTTTCAAGACTAAAAAAAACAGCTTGGGTGCTTGCATATTGTGTGCTATCTGTATGCCTGGGAAAGCAGCAAGTCTTAATGGACCTTACTTTGCCTTGGGATTTCAGCACTTGCAAGAACAGTCAAAGGCTGATAATTCATGGAGCCAAACACTGCATGAAGTTGAATACTGCCTTTAACATGAACATACACTTGTCTTCACTTAATTGAATGTACTTATAGGCTCGGACTGAGCAGGAGCTGAGTGCTTTGTTTCTGTGCTGATCTGACCAAGCATCTCACGTGCCAGTATAACAACTCGCTGCGTACAGGCCTTCTCCACCCTGAGTGCTGCTGACTGCCCTAAATCCCACAGTTGGATGCCCACCAAGATTGCTGTTAATGAAAGGTTTAACTGCCTTCTAGATTCTGAGTGAGATTTTCAAGTGCCTACATCCTAGGCACTTGGGAATCTCAGAAAACCCATGGTATCTCAGTCTTTTGGGAAAAACAACACCAAGTGACTATCTCTAATTATCTAATTATTCTAAAACCAATAGATGTTCCCATTCTTCCTGAGCTAAACAGATCTCAGGCATGACACACACCTTTTTAATGGTGCTTGGCCATCACTGAAGGAGATCCTCTAGTCCCCTGGGACTGTTTAGGTCTCTCTGGTGCAGCACAGCAGCAGCTCCTGAGTGCTAGCACACACAGGATCAGAACGGAGCTCTGGAGAGCCTGTGTTTGCTGCTGGGGAAGGTGGGTGGTCACCATTTCTCTTCATACTTTAGACAGCTGGACCACATCGCAGCACTTCCTACAGCTAGACAGATCCTGCCTGGAAGGATGTGGCTAGAATCTGTCCAAAAGCAAACCTCAGTCACAAACGTCTGGATATTGCTGCTGCCTTGCAAGGACCTACAAGAGGGCACCCAACTATGGCTGCTTCAGGCCAACCCTCCTCTGCCCTGAACCTGGTGTAAGCCTCATGCCAGTAGAAAGTGGGCAGAGTGGATGCAGAATGATGCTGCCTGGATTTGGCAGACTAAGGCACCTGGGCAGCAGTCCCTCCCTACTCAAGGAACTTCATAAAGCCTCCACAGCCACTGGAAGAAAAAAATAAGCCTCCAAGTTGAGCAGTTGAAGTGCTCCCTCCATTTCTTTTCCTCTGAGTGGAGACAGAAAAGGAGGCACTTTCTAAACTGCTTGAGTGCCTGTTCCCAATACCTAACAACCAGAAACCTGGATGAATCACACACTTTTTTAACTGCAGTAACCAGGCTGGAAACTACCTTCAACCAAAGACACAAAAGTTTTTACCCTAAGCCTAAATTTAATTCCCATTAACTATCTGTGCCACACTGCCTTAATATAAATGGCAGCTTAGACCAGATTTAGTAAGGGCCTATAATGTTTTAGCTATGTTTCAACAAAAGAGAGGTCAATAGGTTATTTACCATAATCTATTTTTAGGTTTTGTGAAACTACAAGAATAAGAATGAAGTCAAGCTTAGCCTTTATGATCAGGAAAGAATGCCTTTCTGTGCATTTTTCTTTTAAAAATAGCTGAATATGGAAGGAAATTGAATGATTTGTTAAATGGATATGTTTTATAAAGGAATATTAATGCATTTTCCAATAATAAAAGTGAATAATGCTGTTCCAATAGACATTCCTTTTCATTTTTACTGCACAGACAGTGCTTGATTACAGTTTAGGGAAATGAACGAAAGAATAGATGTACTATTTTTTTGATAAGTAGTCAGAAGGGTATTTTACGGAATCTGAGAAGAGTTGGAAGGCAGATGATTAAAAGGATAATTGAAGAATGATATTTGAACAGGTTACATTTGTGCCCTCAGGCATTAAACATAAGAGACTTTTTTAATTCTCAGCATGGGAGTTCACATGGCTGAAAAGCAAATGAACACAAGGAATAATTTTTTTTCAGAGACACGCAGTAACTGCTGGTTAGCAAGAAAGGAATTTTCCACAACACTGGGAAATAGCAACATTTTATCTGAAGTTATTTAGAATATGCCAGATGTTATTCAGGTTAATATTCACCAACATTTGTTATGTTATAGTATCACATTTTCAGTAGTTTCAGAGCAGAGATCAAAAACATTTCAGGGTAACACAGGCAACAGCAAGAATATACAGAAACAGCCCCAGCTGCAGGACTCTGACTCTCTGGCGTTGGGACTCAGATGCAGAGGTCCTCTGCAGCCTGTTGTGACACAGACCACAGCTGGCCCTTGCTGCTGGGGTCAGAGGCTGCTGGTGAAAGCACTCAGGCAGGTGGCAATGCCCCCCCTCCACGTTGGATCAGATCCACAAAAAGCTCGAGCACCTCTATCCCTTACTCCTGCTGCAAGCTGGGACTCCCTTGTCAGGGCATAAGGGATACTCAAGGTAGGGAGAGTACTTTATTCAAGTTACAACTTTGGTGTCAATTTTAATATCAGATTCCAGGAAAAAAAAAAGTACCTTTCTAAGGGTTTCAACCCTTTATAATGTGTGCCCTGAACAGCAGGGCAGTCTCTTTAAAACCCCTGCTATATCCTGCTTAACAACAGAGCCCACATTATTACTTTTCAATAAAAACCAGATATATCAATTAGCAAATTTCAGTGGAGCACAAACCCTACATCCACATCATTGACATGTTAGTGCATCATGATTAATGTTGTGCATTTCATGCCAATTGAATTCCTAATGATTAGTCACTTAATTCTGAGCTGAAACAATTACTCTTCCCATTGAGAAATACTTGTTTCAGCTCAAAGCTCAGGAGCTGGAGTACAGAAAAGCCATCTATAGCCAGTCATGCAAGTATATCTTGCAGAATCTAAACACAGGTTTACTAATGCATATTTTATATGCATAATGAAGCACTGGGCCTACAAAACCATCCCTTTTCAAGGCTGGTACAAAAGCTTTTGGCAGGACTGAGCCCATCCCTAATTCATAGACTTCAGCAGCAGCTGGGGCATGCACACACTCATGCTCATATATTTGTGCATGAGAAAGCAGTTTGCCCTTGGTCCATAAAGGCCTCCACACAAACACTGGCTCTCCCTGAAGTCATTTAGATGAACACTTCCGACTCAGTATATATTGATGGAAGCTGCAGTCAGAAAAATATATGTCAGAAAAATCAAATGGGTACATCTTAGATAATTATAGAAAGGAGCAAATACTTGGCTTGCCTTCAAGTAAGGGAGGAATTTCAGAGGTACATCACATGGCAGCTGTATAGTTTTGGTAGATGCACAATTTACCTCGTAACCAGTAATTACGCTTGTCATTTTTTATGACCAAAACACTATGCAGACAATAATTATACCACCAATGTGCCCCTGAGAAACAGATCAACAGGCAGAACTGCTACAGGCATTACAAGTGTATCAGAGAGATAACAATTTGATGGCAAAAAGCAGTAATGGCAGAACCAGTATTAGGATGCATGGTGCGCTGATGATGCAAACCTGCTCAGGCAATGGCTGAACATCCTGCAGCACGGCAGGAACAAGAACCATGCCTTGCCAAGCCATTGCTGCAGCGACCCTGATGTGGTGCTGATTACTGTATTATCATTTCGATGGTGATTCAAGGAAAGCTTTAGTGCTGCCACACTCAAAGACACAGGCTGCAGTACGCAGGGCTGAGTATCACTGAACAGACGGGAGTTCTCCAGGAACTCAGTGTAGTATTTATAACACAATCAGAGCTGCTAACAGTGTGAGTGGAGCATTTCCCTAAGTCTCTGAAACTAAGGGAACTTTCCCTAAGGCAAACTAAGCCACGGGGGAGTCCTTCTGCTGACTTTGGTAGCCACTGAATGAGACTCCTCTCATGCGTGATACAAAGAGCTGCTCTGACATCTGGAAAAAGATCTGGGTTGACTTTCAAAATGCATCAGGCCATGTCATCACCTACATGCTGACCCACCATACAGTACAGTACTTAGATTTCTTATTCCATGTGGACTTGCAGCTTTGCAGTGAAACACACTCTAGCACTTCACTGTGGAAGAGATCCGAGGCTGATGTGTATGACAATGAAGATTCACATGGGAGTGAGTTATTCCAGGAGACCACTGCGGTGTCCAGGAGATTTTACTTGGAGAAAAGCCAAAAGCAACAGCGGCTGACAACTGTAATTGATATATAACTCCCAATTTCTAAATCAATGCGCTTTCAGTGTCTGCAACTACAGACTGAGTCCTTGCCTTTAGTTTTATCCTTGTTTGGCCTCTGCAATTACCCTCCATGCCCCATTTCTCCAAGACAGAGCCCATGTGAAGAAACCACAGTCCCATACAAGTATGTTTTCTAAAGATATACACACTGGCCAAGCTGAGCTGCATTCAGACAACATCCTATCCTACTACTTCCTATTCTCTGTTCTTCTTCCTCAGGTCTGATTTGTCAATGTGCTTTTAACAGAGCAAAAGAAATCACAACAGCAACCATCTGGTATTGCCTGGCGAACGACCCAAGTTAGTGACCACCCATAGTTCTGTGAAAAGTCAACTAGAAACACACACCAATATCTACATACCCTGCACAAAGCAAGAATCATTTCAACGTACAGCTTCCAAAGTAGGAGCAGCTTTAGCAGGGAAGGAAGTTTATTTAAGTTATTTTTAGATGCAGATATCATATTGAATACATGGATTTTTACCATGTTGGTACTTACACAAGAACAACTTGTTAGTGACACAACAGATCTTGAACCCACACAACTGCAGGAGAGCCTTTAATAACAGATGACAGTACTTTGGCAGTGGTGGGATAAAGAGTGTCTTAGCAGATGATACCTTCTGTCTTAATTCTTTAGCCACAGATTTAATTACACTGATAATGTCATGAGAAGCAAAAATAAATTATTCATTAAACCTGCCTAAGAAATCATTCTTTTATCCCATGTATTTTGTTTCAAGATCATTTACACTTGGGTAAAAAGGCAGTTTTCTTCCTTCCGTGTCAATATTTTATATAGCAACTCACTTAACAGCCCAAGTAAAAACTGAAGTGGGTCTCTCAAAGAGGACCAGCACATGATACTGCATGCAAAGCACAAAGGTGATGCTTGAAGATTCCACCAATCTTCCTGTGACAGATCACTGGCTGTGTGATTGAGGGATTGTAAGCAGGATCAGGGAGAGATTTGTTACACCCCTTTTGAAAACACACCCCTTCAATGCATTTACATCTCAGTGTCCCATGACTTCTTTAGCGGTCGTTGGAGGTGAAACCAAAGGTCTTGCACTACTTGTTTTCTAGCTCCTTCCATTTTCATAAACACCTGGCCTGTCATTACCTTGGTGACACACTTTCATGTTACTTCAACCAGCAAACAGATAAAATTTTTCTTTTACCTGGTTTGCTTTTGCTCTAGTTGCCTAAAATAAACAAATAAACAATAGCACAATTTTCAGAGGGAAAAGTGTCTCAAAGTCATTCTTTCACTGTGTGGCTCCACCACTTTCTGACAAAGCCAAGACCATAAACCGGCACAGTAATTAATTTAAAAAATATACTAATCTTTGTAAGATAAAAAATAGGAATGGGAGAGGGAGACGGAGAAGAGCTGAAATCTGAGAAGGACTGAAGCTGAGAAGGAGACTTCAGGGCTGAAGGAAATGGCAGGAAGGAATGGAAAGAACAGAGAAGTAGGTCTTGGCAAGAAGACAACCTTACCCCCCTGCACACATCTGCAAATTCGGCAACAGTTTATTACCCCAATTTTACATGATATAAAGAAGATAAAAGCAGCTGCAGAGAAAGCAGCAGGATCATTCCTATCCCTCCAGTAAGGCACCCTACCCAGAGTAATTGAGCCCCACGAGGCTGTTTGGGAGCTGGCCATGCTCACTGTGTGTGCGGCGCTCCTTCATCACTGCGTCAGTGCAGAGCTGTCTGTGCTGTGACATTTCCTACCAAATACACACAACCATGCATCTGTACATGCACATTGCATTCATTTTTAGCATTATCCCAGAACCCCTGAGTTCCTGCCAGAGTCCAAGCCCTACTTGAGCTAGAAACTGTGCAGGGACAGAGACAAAAGCATCTCTGCAGACTCCTGACTGTGTATCAGGCAGGGAGCTGAGCAGAGTGCCCATGTTCTTTAGATAAAGACTCAGATTAGCAGAAAATCATGCACAAATGAGAGTGTCATAGAACAGGTGAGAAAAGCCTATAGATCCAGAGCTTACTCCCAAAGTGACAGTGCGCTCCTGCCTAAGAAAATGCAGTGTGAAAGGATTTGTTTCCAGGCTGTAAATACATGGCATTTAAGAATAAGAAAGTGCATGGATATGCTTTTTTAGGTCCAAAGTTATGGAAATTAAAGAACAAAAAACCTCTCCTGTGCTCAGAATAGTGACTTTTGGCTATTACTTTATAGAGAGATGTCACTGGCACAACAATCTCTTACAGAAAAGAAAACAGTGCCTAATATTACATATCTCACCTTCCCCAGAGGAGATTTTATTCAATTTATATTAGGTAAAATGTTACACTTCTGGAGAAGTACCAGTGATTTCAGCTTTTCCTTACTGGTTCAACTAAACATTTCTTTTCTCCTTCAACCAAGCTTTTTATGAATATTTAATATATCAAAATGAACTGAAAACTACCACCATGCATCTGCTCTCCAGATCTTTCATCCATGTATTGTCAGCCAGGCTCAGTTCACAAAATATGACACTAACTATATTGCTATGTAAATACAACTCCTTCAACCACTATTTCATAAGTAAAATATATGCAAGGCAAAAGCCAAATCGGACTTGAACAGATGAAACTGTTCTCTCCTAGTCGTAGAGATGTCTTTGTTACTTGGACTCTCCACGTCAGTTCCCCATGCTAGCTTGTAGGTTCATCTTCTGTCCTCTAAGAATTAATATTCACTTCCTCTTACTAATCCCCAGATGCTTGTCTGAAATTATCTAAGACACAGCCCACATTTACACGGAGAAAAGATTTATATTAAGGCATGAATCTGATACCTACAGAGGTTGCTAACTTGTTGTGCAGCTTGGCGATCTGACTGTGGGGACGTTGTGATTTTTTACTGTTCTTTTAAAATTTGGATGTAATGTTTTGCTTTTAGCCCAGTGCTGGACAACACTCAGAATACTGTTCAGATGTGCTTTAAGGTTGAAAAGAAGGGAACACTCCTTCCTGAATTTTCCAGGCACCAGAAGTACACACAAATTTCAGTGTACTGTAAATTTTCCAACTCTCTTTGGTTTGGCTGTATTTATTATATCACTACCAGGGCAGAAAAAAAAGGGAAATCATTCTGGCATAAGACCTTCAGTATTTTCTAGTGCAATAGAATGTGTGGAATGATGAGAAGACAGATTAAAAAATACACACATATATACAAATATAGCTCCTTTCTGATCCCCTGGATGAGATCTTTTCACTCGAAGTTTGGCCTCTTTAGACCTTAGGAGCTTTGCCATCAGTTTTCAATAGATCAAGTGTCACTTTTATCCCAAGGTTATAAACTGATATAAACATCTACGCTGATAGCATGCTGGAAAACCTGGAATAAAAAGCTATTCCTCCTTCCAAAGCAACTGCACAAAAGTATCACTGTGAAGGAAATAAAATTTTGTTTTCATTCTGCCCCCCACATTTTGCCATTGCCTCATGAACAAAGGGATGGTTCAAATACAAGATCCCATCCACACTAGAATATACAACTGTAACAAGTAAATAAACCAAGAATGACCTCCTTGAGTAGCCTCAGTGTGATAAGATACTATGTTATTTATAGAGGAAAAGGAGACATACACAATACAAACACTTTTTTTGTTGCGTTCAAATGCTGTATAGGTATTGCCTTGTAAAAATACTTTTTCCTTACTTTTCTTTCCACACCTGCTCCATATGAGTAAGAAGCAAGGTCTGAAAACTAGTGAATAAAAGCAGTTTTAGCGTGGCTGCCCAGATGATGATTACTGAAACAACCAATCTTTCAGTCTAATAATTAAATAAACAAATGTAAGAACAACTCCAACAACCAGCAGCTGGGTGTTTCCCATGCATGGGGCACAAATCCTCGGTTTGCAGAGATTCAGACCCCAGTTCTGTGAGAGCACCCTGAACACTGGCAGGAATAGCTCAGGACCCTCCAGTTTGTACTCTGGATTCAGTGCATTGATAATTACTGCTGTCACTGGGGTTTGATGTCACCAAACAAGACGGTCAGGGCAAGGCAGAATTTCCTCCTTGTTTTACTAGATCAACAGACGAGCACAAAAGGTCTTAAATCAGCTGTAGCTGTAATTCTCTTATATCCTCAGATCATCCTGACAGAGGCTTAATGTAGAGCCTACCAGCCTGAAATCGTGCTCATTTCTTCTGTTTAATTTCAGAACGCATGACAGCATGAACAGGAGAGACTGAAAACACTCTCTGCACTGCGTCACCTGGATACATGACCTGCCCAGTCTGGGATGCACAGTTGCATCATCTCAAATCCATCACTGCCCACACACACACACCCCTGTGAGATTAACTCTGAGCCAATCCAAGTGTTCACAACCTACCACAACTGGAAGAATGTAGCTCAAACTCACAACTGCTTTCAGCCACCCACAACCTCTGTATTTTCCAGCTGACCTTTTTGCTCAGCCCTGTCCATAACACCATGGAGAGCAGACTCACTCCAGGAGAAACCACCTCTTATAGTGCACTACGTATGGATTGGACTGCAGCACCTGGCTTGACTCACCTTACACTTCCCCACAAACTTCAACTAAATGAAAACTTCCTTAGAAAGTGTCTTTAAATAATCTGTGCTTGCTTTGATGATTTACACACTTGTACAAAAACTCTACAGCCTGGCTCCCCACAGTACCATGAATTTACTTAGTGTAGGAATCCAAAAAGGCACACTGGCTCCTGCAGCCACATCTTTCAAAAGACAGTATGTTATGTTAATCTTGCTATGCCTGTGGCATTCACAGAGAAACATTCCTGAATTTCTCCGCATAAACAGGTAAGAAGATTATTGTACTTTTACTGAAGAAAGCTTTGGTAAGGTGCAGCTCATTACATTATTGAGATTAATTAATATTGTACAAAGTGAAAAAGTGAATGAATAGTACAAATCAACATTACATACAATATCAATGGATATTACAGACCATTTTAGACAACTTGAGGTTCTGCATCAGATACAGTTAAGTCTGCAAAAATGTAACTTGTGGAATCCAATCTCTTGAAACTAATTGCAAATTTACCAACTTCTTCTGTCCCACCTTAAAATTAAAGTAAATAAGAATTACAAGTACCAGTAGACAAACTGTATGTCTGTATCCTCTGATTTTTGTAGTTATATCTATGGAAGGGAGAGAGAGGTTACAGCTGAGGTCTCAGGACTTAAAGAGATTATCTGGCCCTGTCACAAGTGGGCATCAACTCTGCTGCAGTTAAGAAACCTCTTCTACTAAAAAAAGAAAAATACCCAACACAGGGAAAAGAAGGCAGGTGTTTAAGCAAACACAGCTGCCTTCCTTCACACAGCTGAGAAAGCTGCCCCAAAACTACTAGCACCAGAAACAAGCAAGCGAGGCTACAGTTCACAAGGACTAGTCTGTAAACACTGGGATACAGCAACTTAGCCCGTGATGCTGGAGCACTTGGATGGTTTCAGATGCTTGGAGCACAGACAGAAAGGAGACACTGCTCTGCAGGGACCAGGAGCAGAAATCTGTGCTCATTACAGACATCTTCCCACTGCCCTTTGCTTCCTCCAAACTGCCATATCCTGCTGCCTTCTGAAGTAGGATTACCCAGTTTTTCATGTCCAAAACTTAAAACTGGGGAGGAAAAATTAGGAATTTTGTGCAGAGAAAGAGGCAGGCAAGGTGTCCAATCTGAATATTACTGAGTTCAAAGCAAACATTTGACTGAACCAACATGGTTCATATCTTCAGTGGTCTGATTTGGAGACAAACACAAAAAGCCACTGAACGGCACCATGTCGGAGTGCTGTAGTCCAGGTCGTCTCTCCATCCATCTGTCCAAGTGCTTGTCTAACAGAGAGCCCATACATTGCATACAGATAATTTTGAAAAGCTGTGATATCCTCTTTCACCTCCACCACATAAAACCCTTTTGGTTTTGGTCACATCTCTTGTATTATTAAACCTTTCCTCTCATACTTTTATGCCTCCAGAAATCTTTTATAGTAAAACTCACACGCTCTCAAAAGAATAAAATACAAATTGAGGACTGGATAAATTAATTTTTTTTTTTCTATCTGGGAAATCTGAGCTACTTTGAGTAACACTATTTTCTTTCATTTCATGCAGGTAACAAGTCTTTTATTAAAGACAGGTGCCCAAAAATTTATCCTAATGCACTGCAGGAACTTGAATGAGCATGTCCTGTGGATAATTCTAGCCTTGAGCACTGGTAGTTAATGTACATACTTTTCTGATTAATTCCTCTTGACTTAAAAAGGTATCCATCATGTCACAGTGAATGATCTATGAAGTACACCATACCTGAAACCTTCCCCTCCCCAAGTCATTTCCTCAGCATCTAAAGCCAGCTCTTATCATTTGTAATCAGTAATTAATAACAAAGCATTCTCACTAGTGCAATTTTTCCGCTAAGGTTAATGTAATATTTCATTCTGGGCCAGACACTGTTTTGTGACTTTCAAGCACGACAGTAAGTAATGTCTCTGCATAAGAAGTCATCCACAGAGTAAATCAATTATCTCCTCTTTCATCAGCAGGCATTTTGCTGCAGCAAATGAGACTAATTACATATGAAGTTGTTTACCAACAGGAGTAGGTACCTAAAGTTTGGCATTGCACATCAACTGTTCTTCTTTATGTCTCCATGCTGTACCTTTCCAATTAAGGAGTTTTTAACTTATGATCAATCAAATGCTGTGATTATAAGCCGTACTTATCATGCTGTTATCATCTGCACAGATTTGCCTACGAAGATCAGCATCAGCCACACAACGTATGTTTTCAGTACTGGTAGAACTTCTGGGCCACTTCTTGCCCTTGATAAGGACACATACATATTTATAACTCAGTTGCAAAGCATCAATAACTTCTAACATACTTTCCTTTAGATAAATTGTACTATTTCTCATATTAAAAAGTTCACTTCCCAGGACAGCTATATGGCTGTCTCAAGGAAGAAATCTGAACCCCAGAACATATCTACATGAAAAGTGGAGAAAAAATAATGGATAGCACTGGTGCACAGTGCTGGTGTATTTTCTTGTCTTACTGGAATTGGCAAGTAAGTCAGAGATCTACCTTTTTTTCTCCCCTTTCTGACTGATATAGTAATTGTCAATCATCACAGGCTTTTCTTGCATGATATAGCTGACAAAAACCCAAGTCTGGCTCAGGATGCTCATGACCCACAGGCTGCGCTCTGGAAGAGTATCATATGTGTTTTTTATCTTTCTTGTAGTCTGGTAACTTGCTGCTGAAGAGAGACCACCAGGTGAACTGGACCTCTCATCCTATTCAATGACCGGTTCTTTGGCTGCTGTGTTCCTGAGAATGAGGAGCCAGAGCAAACTGAAACAAACTGCACAGTGCTCAGAGCCTCAGGCACACCAAGGACAGAAATACCAGGTCCTTAGCACTGGAACCTCTGATACAAAGTGCTATGGATTGATGTGTACACAGAGCTCAGACCACAAAGTGCTATGGATTGATGTGTACACAGAGCTCAGACCACAAACCTCTGTCCAGAATGGGTACAGCTCCCAGAGTCATCCTAGGGAGTGGAAATCAGTTGAAGGTAGCAAACTACAACCCAGGTGAGTGATGTGGGCTGAACTAGGCTGGGATTTGCTGGTGCTATCCCGGCAGTCTAATCAGATTACAGATAATCACAGATAATCACAGGGCAGCTCCAAAAAGCAGCATTTGTGGCCTGAAGAGACTGAGGATGTATAAACACTGTCTGCAAGGCAACAGTTCACTTACTTCCCTTTTCCTGGTGTGAAGGAGAGAAGGGGGAAAAGAAAAATAGAATAAAACAAATTAGTCATTTTGGAATGACCAATTCAATACAATTTCATAATGCAAAGGCAACAAAGAGGTGGTCTACAGTTCTGACTCACCAGTTTTAGCAAATTACTAGACCTGTCTCTAGCTACACCAAAAGCAGACACCTAGAAATACCTCTCTTCGACAAAAAGAAATCGGCAAACAGCGTGACCTTTAGCAAAACAGTCAGGTTGATAACTGAATTAAAGTTAGGCAATGTCAATGTCAAACTAGAAAGCAAAACAAACTCATCCTTGGATTTGGATCCTGATGGATATGGAACTTTATCTCTTCTGTGGTCCTCTCAGAAGTCTACACATATAGATTAAGTGCTACTTGCATTTAATGAGAATTAAATGTTAATCTGGACAACTATAACAAAAAAAATCTAACCTTAAATATGCAATTATTTCCCATTCCTCTAACATTTCTGTTTTGGTTTGGAACTTCTTGTAATTCAGTAGCACACCCTCTGTACCAAACAGATCAATGTTAACCACAAAAGTGTGAGCAGTGTTACCCAGTTCTGAACTTCTGGTGACTCCAGCTCATGGACTGACCCACAATCATCTGTTATTCTTTGAGCAGTAGGGCTGTACAAAGCCATGTCAATTAAAAGACACAGTTGCATATGTTGCTTTCTAAGAATATGTCATGCAAGTATTTATTTACCCACATTATTAAATTCCTGGGGTTTTATATGCAATAAAAACCCCACAAAATCTACCCAAGATAAAATGCAAGCTTGTGTCACATTCCTGCAGGGCCCTTCATCTGTGTTCAGTTACACCTAGATTCTCTCCTTTGCCATTTGTTGTGTGATTGAATCCTCTTTCTCTTTCCATTTATAATTATGTGGCTTTTTAATAAACTCATTAAATAAACAATCCATTTCAGCCCTCAAAATTTGCCACTGGTATCTCTGTAGCTTAATAATAATCCTCCACCTAAAAAGGAAAGGCAAAACAACAGATAGTAAGATCTCAGATGTGCTACACATCGCCTGCTGTGTCTGAGGAGACCACAGCCTGGAAATCCACTTACTCAGTGTAAATCCAGTTTGGTTATATTGACTTTTCTTTCCCTCATGGTGTATTAGTGCTCATGAAAAATCTTGCAGTGAAAGCCCTAGAGAAGGAATCTTTTGTCCACAGAAAAACGCAGTTCCCATTTTCTGCTTTATTACTACAAGGAAAAGAGCAAATGTGTTATTCTTACTTTTACAATAATCACAAGGTCAGACACCCACCTAAGGCATAAATCCCACATGGGCTTTGTCATGGACACTTTCTCAAGTCCTAATTCAAGTGCTATCTCTAGCCATTTGACCTATCTTTCTCCACTCAACACAGGAACAATTATGATTAACCCTCTAAAAATCTGACTACAATCCTAACATTCAGCTCCTACTAACCACCAAATGACCCATTCAGTCACCTTCAGATCATTGCTAAATTTAAATTTCCTGAAGACCAATCTTCCCTCCTGCCTTTTTTTTTACTGGTATTTTTTTATTTTTTCCCTCTCTTCTTTTCCCCTTTTCTTTCTCTTTCCTTTTCACAATTATTCACAAGGCTGAAAAAATATTTAAGATACAAATGATGGAATCTGCAAACAACTCAAGTAACTCCATAGAAGGAGTTATTTAATATGTTGACATACAATAGCCTCTCTGATCCTGGCCAAACAACAGGCCAGGATCAGAGAGGCTATTGTATGTCAACATATTAAATAACCACAGTCAAACTCTCAGGTGGTGGAAATCAACCTGTCTCCATCTGGTTTTATGAGGCCAGTGCAACTTGATATTAAACATGAGTAGAAAAAACTGACTCTCATTAAAGTGTAGTGTGACGATGTTCGCAGGGGTCTTAGGATGAGGGAAGAGACAAGAATCTTGACTCCATGTTTCAGAAGGCTTGATTAATTATTTTATGATATATAATATATTAAAAACTATACTAAAAGAATAGAAGAAATAATTTCAACAGAAGGCTTAGCTGAGAATAGAAAAGGAATGAATAACAAAGGCTTGTCTCTGACCAAGACAGTCTGGACAGCTGGACTGTGATTGGCCATTAATTAGAAACAACCAAATGAGACCAATCACAGATCCACCTGTTACATTCCACAGCAGCAGATAACAATTGTTTACACTTTGATCCTAAGGCCTCTCAGCTTCTAAGGAGGAAAAAGTCCTAAGGAAAGGATTTTTCATAAAACATGTCAGTGACACTATAGCAACTGAAATCCCAGTGAGTACTGAGCCTATCTGACACCTATTTCAGTCAATGACCAAACTCTCATCTCCTAGGCAGGGAACAGCCAGGAGCACACAGAACACAAGGCAGAATGGGCCCTTAATACATCCCAAATTTAAAGTTTCCAACCCTTTAAAAAAATCACAGCTACACCTAGCTTGTAGTCATCCAAAACCATAACTTTAAGGCATCTTTCAGTCGCCTAAGTGTGGTGTTTAAATTACACATATTACTTTGAACTACAAATATCTGCTCAATCAGCTCTGCTACTGCTCTGAGGCAGCTAAGCTGAGTGCCTGAGAGTTTCTGTGATGGCATACACAGCCACTGGCATCCAGGAGAGAAACATGGATTCACAACATTAGGGGTCCAAAAGGTTCTCATAGTCAGAAGTTAAAGATCTGTTTTCATCACTTAGATTAGTAAGAGAGATTTTGGCCAAAAATGTCTTTGTAGAATCAAAGATTTGTTTGGGCTGGAAGCAGACTCAAAGATCATCTTGTTCCAACTGCCATAAGCAGGGACACCTTCCACTAGAGCTTCCATCCAGCCTGGCCTTGTCTTCTTGCATTTTTATTATATATTTGACTTCTGAGCTGACTTTACAAAAGGCTGATTGCAACTGCTTCAGCAAGAAAACACGAGATCTGACCTCCATCCTCCCCATCCTTGCAAGAACAGGTGAACTCTTGAGGAACAAGCACCCTCCTGCCAAAATATACAAGAGTCTGTAATCTGCCACCTTGAGAAAGGTGAGACAGAAGTCTCTTTGGGCACAAATGGAAAAAAAAAAAAGAACCATATATTTGATGAAGCATTCTAGGTGTCATCTCCAACCTGTTGTTTCCTCTGGCAGCCTCTACTCACTGCCTTTTCTTGTTACAGTTTTCCCAGATCACATACACTCATTTGTCTGTCCCTCTGGTACTGAGGGCAGCAGGCAAAGCCCCTTCCAAAAAAATCAAGCACCAACTAAAAACAAAGAAAGAAACAAAAATTAAAAGCTTCATAAAAATGGGTATCAGCAAGCTGATGGAAATACTTCTGCATAAAAAACTTCAATAACAGCAATAACAATAAACATCTTTAGTTCAACATCAACTACCAGAACTGCTGCACTCCCTCAAACATTGACATTGGCTGCCTCACAGGTGAGCCCAGAAAGGGATGCTAATGGTTCATTTGGTCAGGGTACACAGAAAGGAAGGAGCTGCCAGCTATGCCCCCTGCTTCAGGAAGCTCAGGAAATCCTTTCAGTTGTCCAAGTTTGCAAGGGCTCTGGGATTATGGCCCTTCACTGGATGTTTCTTTCCTACAGCTTGGACTTTAATAATGTTAAAAGGCAAAAGGTCTTGACTGACACACAGCAGACCCCAGAGAGACTAATTACTCAGCCTGTCTCTTCTCCCTTACCTGCTCCTCTTGAACATCTGCAAAGATTCTTTAAATTTGACCTGTAAATACTAATATTTTTCCTTTGCATCACTGGCTTGTTCCTCTTCAGGGCTTCTACATGTGCTTCCCATTTATGCAATGCTGACTCCCATAATGGTCAATAAGGGACGGTATAACAATATGACAAACTTACGTTCCCAGCCATGCCCAGAATTCAAATTGAATTAGAAAGTCCGCCTGTGTTCATAAAAACATTAACAAGTAAATGGAGCTTTACTACGCTTCATAACCGATATCACATATCTTTGGGTTGCTGTCAATTCTTTATGTAAATACTTTAAATCCCTCAGACTTTGTTTTGCACACTATATAGTGAGTCCCTTCATAATCAAATAGTATTTAAAACATTTATTGCCTTGTTAAATCTAACAAGTTAGATTTACTGGGATAGTCACTCTCCCTAATAGCCAATTTAATAAAACTCAATCTATTAATTGACGGATAAATATATAATAGGCAATTGTTAAACTTTAATAAATATGTTTAATAGTCAGCTGGCATTTTCTCTCAATGGCAGCACTTCCTCTCAGCTGCCAACAGGAAATGCTTCCCCTGAACATGCCAATTCAATCCACATGTAGGGAATCAACTGATCTAGAGGAGCTAACAGGAGCATGAATTTCAGGTAGTTTTCTTATGCTACTTGTCACAAGAAGAGCAATAACTGAGTGTCATGGTCTGAGCCTGGCGAAATGCCAGTGCTTCCATGAGAAAACCTCTTTTCCTGGTATCTGCTGTGAGATGTGATCAGAGACAGAGCAGAGCAGGCTCTAACTTATGATTGAAAGGAAAAAAACTTTATTAACATAAAACTACAGGGAAAAAACACACAGAACACAGGATGAAAACCTTCCAAATTTCCTCCTCCTCCCCCCACCAAATTTCCTAATTCCGTTATCACCCTTTGGATAATCAATTCTCAGTTCTTTGAGAAGAGAGGAGTCCCTCTTGCACCACAGACTTCACCCAGGAAACAGTCAAAACTTCTCGTGTTTCCGTGTCACGTGTGGCACTGCCCGGAGAACATTTTGCCATCGTGACCTCTTCCTTCCATGTCCAGTTCTCTCACCACTGCACATGGACCAGAGCTACTTCTAGGGTTTTTCCCTTTAAGGATGCTTTGTCCAGTTCCAAAAAAGAGCACAGTCCCTCTCCTTTTGGGACACCTGTCCCCCCCATGTTTCACCCCCTGGGGCTGAGGGGTCTCTCGAACAGAGATCATCTTCCTCTTCTTCTTCTTCGAAGATGGAGGGCACCACCACCACCCTCCTCACCCGTCGTCTCTGTTCACACACCTTCACATCACCACACTCTCCTGGCTCTGAGCCATTGCCTCCCCCCAGAATGCAGTC
The DNA here is from genome assembly GCF_027477595.1 of Haemorhous mexicanus. Lineage (NCBI taxonomy): Eukaryota > Metazoa > Chordata > Aves > Passeriformes > Fringillidae > Haemorhous > Haemorhous mexicanus. Next base: position 22,208,179 of record NC_082345.1, on the reverse strand, counting down.
TCTGTGTCACAGGAACTCAAGGGTTCTGTCCATAGCTATCCAAGAAAAGTCCAGCCAAAAGCCACTCCATCATCTCCTCCCACCTAGAATTCTTCTCAACTTCTCTCAATCTCACCAGCTCCAGGAGGAATCAGCATTTGCAAGGTTTCCATCGTCCCAAGAAGGGTTAAAAGTCCCAGGCTCTGCCGGTTTGGTTCATGAACTCCCACGGCTGGCTGCTCTGCTGGGCATGCCCCCCTTCTCCTTCACTCCAGCCACGCTATCACAAGCACAGGCTGCTCTCTCTCTCTCCCTCGGGGGGGGGGGGGGGGTGGAATGGGGGATGGCTGCCCGAAGCCCTCGCAGTGCAATGCTCCTCCACCCTTCGGCCCAGGCCTGGCCTACCTCCCTCCGGCCACATGGCTTCCCTCCCCCCTGCCCAGCTCCGAGCTGGACAGGGGAGAGGTCTCCTCTGGTCCAGGGCCGGAACTCAAAAGGAACTTCCAGTGGGAGTTCACAGCTTTTAACCCCCTGTGTTCTCAGAGGCGTATCCATGCCCTCAGTGGACAAACCAGGTGCCAATATTAAAATCTGGACACCGACTGGCGTGACCACACCATCCCAAAAAAAACCATTTCCCCTCAAACCACGACACTGAGGTTATTGCTCTGAGGTCCTGAGCTCTCATCAAGACAGTCAGGTATTGAATAGCACACAGTGTAAGCAAGAACATGAGCTACACTGTTTGTCTAGACTCCATACAAGCCATGGACCAGGACAAGAAAGGCAGCTGGCTATCTTAAAGTCATATAAATGATATTCATGTATTATTATGGCAATTTACAGTCTTACTGCACTCCTTGTCTCATGTAGATCATGTCACATTCTCTCACCCCACCCAGCCAGCCCATGTCAACACATTGCCTCAGCTTTTATCTAGGTATCCTTTTAAGGCTTTTGGGTACCTAAGAAAAGATTTTGGAGGAGTCTGCATTTGTCATTGAAACTAAAAGCCTTTAAAGATCAGGCTTTTAACTCAAACTGTAGAATGTTATAGTAAACTCTGCAGGTTCCAGGATCAGCTCTCCCAAATGAAGGCAGCTGTTGCATGTAAATAGGAAAACACCAAAATATCATCAAAAGAGACTGCATTTGTATGCTGGATTGGGAAGCTTAATTATAGCCCCAAGACACTCACCTGGGTGGGATTATACAGTTCCTGGAGTGGGCTCCTGGATCCTTTCCGACAGCAAATGTCCATCCCAAATGGATTTCTACGCATTACTGCAAGAGGAAACTGAAATTAGTACAGGTTAGCAACACTGGCTAGCAGAAAGCAATTACAGTACTTACAGCAAGAAAAGATTTTTTGACAGATCATAGGATTCTAGATAGCACTGTCACCTAACTCCTGATTTTCCTTTCCCTAGAAATTGCTCAAGAGCTAAATCCCTTATCTATTGTGAAAGTTACTGAAAATAAAAGCTCCCTTATAAAAGTTGTTTTGCAACAACTCTCAGTTTAGGTGCACAAGAATTCAAGCATGGGGACCAAAGCAACACAATTTTCAGCAGTGCTGGACACCTGCTTGTCTGATCATCAGGAAGGAGTCAGATGGATTCCTACAATCAGAACCTCTGAGAGGCAATGTCTGAGCATCTCTCTGCCTAAACATAGATGTATACAGGAACCTCATATTAAATTGCACGATTTTAAAGCTTTTGGCCTAACTCTTATGTTTCTCCTAGAACAGATACTAATCAGTACACAACACACATACAATCAAACACCGCTGCCCTTCTTGCCACAATTTTGCTTTACATATTACAACTGGAAATTTGACTGATCCACAGAACAATGTGCACTGTGTTATATCATTAAAGACCAGCTGGCTTTCAAACCAAAGGCTTTGTCAAAGGTCTGATCAAGGAACATTTTGGATGACAAATTTTTCAGGAGAGCTGTTGGCCTGAGCCCCAGCAGGGACGCAGACCATTAGCTTCAAGTTAGACCTCTGTGGCCATAAAACTCTGTAAGAAGACATTCAGTTCCACCTTCTATAGTCAGGAGGAAAACAAGAGCTTGCTGTGCTTCTTGTCTCACACGGCCCACATCATTCTCTGCTCACACTCTCCTGCCCCCAGCTCTCCCTGGGAAATACAGAAGAAGCATTAGGCTGTCAGACACCCACATCCAGCATCACAGCAAGAGATTTGTCTCATCAGCATTTGATTAAGACATAACCAAAAAAAAAAAAAAAAGGGAAAAAGAGATCTTCCTGCTGGGAACATCATGTTAAGCCAAGTAAGGCATGCTTTTATCATTTCTTGCCACATTTTGTAACCAGAAACTATTGAAGTGTCCTAGAACAATGAGCTGCACCACTTGCTGACATGCTATCATGGGCTTCAAGCCAAGTCAGAGAATACAGTCCAGTAAAGTTTTAATACTGAGGCCTAATATAATTGATACATCAAGTCATATAAACCACAGAAAACTGTATACAGTCCAATCTGGAAACATAATTGATTCCTTCACTCACTCAATATATATTTTTCAATAGGAGGTAATTATCTAATAACATGCTGGGTTGCTTTTTTCCTAAGCAAACCGATTCCACGGGTCTTGTGGCAGGAGGCAGACATACTCAGTAAACAAAGCGGCTTCAATTTTCTTCACAATTAGGACAGTAATGTTAGTAGAGGCAATAATTTTATTTTACACATTTAAACACCTGATTAAATTCTAAGCATTTTTAGTTATGCAGACAAGTATTGCAATTCCTCCATTGCTGTGCTAATGTGTCTTTTTGAAAGATAACTTACAATGTGTTTTAAAAAAATAAAACTTAAAAAATGTTTCACAGAAACATCAGCTTCCAAAGCCTGGAAGCGGTTTTAGGAAAAAAATTTTGAAATGAGGATGTGAGACATCCAACAGCGATTCTAACTACAGAGCTCCTGTCCACCTAATCCCCCCTCCATGCTCTTGTACCAGAACTGTGTCCAGAGAAGCTTTCAAGATAATTTTGTAGACCCTACCTCAATAAAGAAGCCTTTCCAAAATGAAGCCTTCTACTCAAGGGCAAAGCACAGTAAAACACCACTGCAGGGGGAAAGGGAGAAGGGAACATTTTAGTGTATCCAGCTCATTAGACCGTGATTAACTAAGGTCCTGCAACACTGATGCTTTGTTCTAAAATGAAGAATAACAACAATTCTAGTGTGGTGTTCCCTAACTTGCTATTTCACTTTTAATTTCCATTAAATACAGTAAATAGTACAGTGCATAAGTGGATCCATCCCTTCCTGCTTCACTTAGCCAGCAAGTATCAACACTTTATATGCAGTAGTAACAGCAATAAAGATTAAATTATTTACACAACATGAAAGATTTGTTTCCAGATGTAAATAGGCAGTAGAAAAAGCTATCTCACCAGCAAAAGCTAAACCCTAATGTAGAGCTTTAATCATAGAGGCAATTCAACCTATTTTATAATTTCCAGTACTACTTAATTTGTTTTGTTTTTTAAAAAAAGATTTTAGAATCAGACTGTGGGGTTAGCATAGCAACACTGCACTTGTTTTCCTATTTATTGATGCCAGGAACAGCACTCCCTGGTATAACTGTACACAGCTCATCTGTGCACACCTGGAAAGTACTTGTGCCTGAAATTTTACTGCAGTATCAAAATAAAGGTGAATACTCCCCTTTCCTCAGCAGAAATCCCACCTGCACTGTTTGTACAACTGTCCTCAAGCGACTAACTATCAGGAATGTTTTTATATAGTTCAAAACACTTTCCGGCATGTCTGTGGGCACACTTACCTCTCTGGGCTCCTACAATGTGTTTTCTACTGTTTCAGCTTCTCTGAGGCAGTGCTTCATTATGCCACTGACAAAACCTTTTGGGCCTGAACCTCACCTATAGCAATCTGCAGTAAGAAGACCTTTAGTATGGAGGGCAACTGCAGCTCTACTAATTTTAACAACACTTTTGCCTGGGATATGTCACACCATTGTGGAAGTGAAACTTAAAAAAAATCAAGCCCTTTATTCTCACCAAATCTTATTAGCATAGTAAATATCTAAATCTACATTTTACGGCTTGGGCTGATCTCTGTACATAATTATGGTTAATTATAATCTAATGATAAGTATGGCATATGCATGGCTCCAAGAACCGTTCAAAAGATCACATTCACACACACCAACAGCGTGAAGCAGCTGACAAAGAAATTTAGAATTGTCTAGGCTGTAAAAGACCTGTAAGATCAATAGCATTCAGTGCCTTTAATGATTCAAGAGGAGTGCTAATACTGCAAATGCAGCAAGAACATGAATCCCCTGAATTTAGCCAGGAGTGTGAGCAACTGGATGTATTGTGAGTTTGTTACTTAAATACAGGAGCTCTAAAAACAACATCTTTGTTCCATCCCAGTAATGATTTGTCAAAAATGCAGCCTTGGCCCATCTTGCTAAAATATGTGTGGAATCACTAGTTATGAATCTAATAAGTAGGTTTGTAGAGGATGCTATCTAGGCACCAAATTTCAATTTCTCAAAAGAGGAAGATAAACAGCCCTGCTTATCAACACAACAATCAGCTGTGTATGCATACATACAGAGGAGAGTGTAGGCCTTAAATCATCTCAGAACAGGAGCATCTGTGCCCAGCTCCAGCTTCCAGAAAACTCCATTTAGATCCACCAGTACCAACAGCAGGAATTTGACCTGTGAGTTACAGTGCACTTAGAACAAGAGCACTGAAGATCATTCACATGGAAACATGTGAGCCAGGCTTAATCTGTCACCTCTCCTTGGCAAGAAGGCATTTCTAATGCACTTGCTAACCCTTCAAAGACCCTATTCTAGAATTGGAGACCTCTGGAGAAAATAGTGAATATAACAAGCTGCATAAATACAATTTCTGCCTCTCCCTATCAGGAGCTACAAAAACCCGAGACAAGGGGACATGGTAGCACTTCTATTAGGAGATTACTGGCCTAAAATGAATACTGTGATTACTTAGACAAAGTAAAAGGGGGTCAGGCAGAAATCATGGGAATCAAGATTTTTGAAGACTGAAAGCCATAAAAGGTCACCTTCTCACAAAGTGTCAGAAGGGCAAATAAAACAATTTCTCACAAGTCTGTGTGGGATTAAGTCCCAGAGGAGACTTTGCTGAAAGAGACACATAAAATAACTGCCACTTCTTTCGTCAGCACTGAGAGAGACAAAGAAGTGGCATTTCAAGGATGGGTGCCTGTATTCAGCAGCCATCTCTATCACTACCAATCTACTATCTCATAAATGTCTGAGGCTCCAGTTTCCAAGGCTTCTGTATATTAAAAGGTTCACAGCTGCTATCTAGCAACTGCCTCCCTACTTTGCAACATTTAATTTACATTGCTTGGACTACTCTAATTACTGGCATGATAACAAGAGCCAAATGTAAAAATTTTACCTCTGTTCACTGCCTCTTAAATTCTCATATTACAAATATCTGAGAAAAGTTCTGAGAACATACTAATATTTAACTTTTCATTACACTGGTCTAAAGCACAAAGAACAAAATTCCCTAACACAGCATTGCTTAAAGCTGACCTATATAATTCATTCCTCCTACTGGGATACAAGTTTTCTCACTGAGGAGGAAACAGTATGCACTGGCAGCAGTATGGTAAGACTCCAGCTGAGGATCAGATCCTGTTCTTTTTTAAAAGAAGCAAGCCCAATATATTCCTCTTTTTGGTCTGATTGCTCTTCATTTTTGCTCTGATTTCTGCATGAGAGGCTGAAAATGGTTGCTTCTTTCGGCTGAAATACGCTGCTCTCCAGCCAATCCATTGCTCTCCTCCGGCCCAATCACCCCTAATTTCAGGCCAGAGTTAGTGCTTTCCACAGAGCATCTTCTTGAAAGCAAAGAGCAGGTATGTAACATAGTAGATTTTGCTTGAGCTGTAACCCACTGGGTTAGGGCCAACCTTTCACCTAAACATTCCCTACCCAGCCTAGACAAAAAAATCAGTGCCACTTGGTCAAGGCAAGAGAGAGCACCAAAATGGTTACTTACACCTTTGCCATCTCTCGCCATGTTTACACAAGCTACTGCCTTTAAACTTCCTGAATTTTTAAGTCAAAGCAAAAACATATAATTATACGCATACAGAAAGTTCAGAGAGATGCTCTTCAGCTAAAGACCTGGACATGGTTTTTCCTGCATAGACTTCTGCTACGACCCCAAAGAAGCACAGAAAATTACTTCTACTTGGTATATAGGATGAAGCATTGGAATACATATTTCAGTACTACACCAAACACCTTAACCACAGTGAGACATCCATAGCCCAATTGTAACCATTCTTCTGTAAATGGTATTATGAAACAATGCTCTGTCTGTACTGGCAAGAATTATGCTCAAGGCAAGCTGGTCATATCCGAATACAAATCAAGCAAGGTTCAATCCAATTTTGCACAGCCAATGTTCTAGAAGCATGATAACATTCAGGGCAGAGTTGAAGTAAGTGACCCAAAGAAGTAGCCCTTTCCCAGAGTTCCTGAGAGGTTTGGGACTGGTTTTTTATTGTTCAATTTGGAACTTCTTGTCCACATACCTTTCTGACAGTTAGCTAAAATCATGGTGAACAAGCTTGTGATTAGTAAACAGCTCGTTCTGCTTCAGGAAAACGAGTCTTCCATAATGATTTACAACAGTTTGCTCTGCAAGACTCCAGCCAAGTTTAAACCACAGGCAAAACAGGAAACTCAGCAACAAGAAGTCTAACTCATTTCAAATGTCATTAAAATTGCTGTGCTCCCTTCTTCAGAGTAATCAGGCTAAGGATACAGAATGATATGAAAGGGTTAATTTTAAATCAGCAACCAGGAACATGAGGCGTGAATGCAAAAGCTTGAGTGTGGAGACTTTGAGATAGCTCTCGAGGCAATGATTTATGAACACTAATCCTTCAGCAGAGATTCACAAAGATCAGTGGAATGATAGCAACATCTTGTGACATCTGGGGCCTTGTGCTTTGCTGCATTCAGCTCAGGATTTTAGACTAAATTATTGGTCCTTCATCTGAAGACCACAGGTACAAGGATTTATGACTAAACTCTTGTCTGGGCTCCTTTGATTTCTTAAGGCAACACTGCAGCTTTCTTCCTGGAGCTTGAGAGATCTATTTTTAGAAAGTCAAAATCAGATTACGCATTGTATATAAGTATGCCGAAGTCTTAAACCCAGAGAATGTGACAATTCTTCTGTTTATCAATGGAGAACAGATTTTACCTTACACCAGACAGTAACTACAGAAACTAGGGTTTACTTAGCTTGAGAAACAAACAAAAATGGACACAACAAAAGCAAAGGATAAAAAATAAAGAAGAGATCACACCTTAGTGAAGTGATTATAGCCAAGAAGAGCAGGAAAGCTGCCAGATATGGGGCCAGGGACCAGCTGCTACATTCTGAATTCATATTAGGAAGTGAGATTTCTATAAGCTACTCATTTAAGCTCCTACAATTAACAGAGCCACACCTGCAGAGGTGGGCCACCCCAAGGGGTGTTGGAGGTGGCTCCTCTCCTTTCCACTGACCAGCAATCCTAAATGGTTGAGGTTACATGAAATAAATCCTGGCACACTAAGAAAATTCATCTCAACATTTGTTCTTGACTCTAATCACTAATTACAAAAGTTGTAAATGCCCTCTCAAGACTTGAGAGATATTTAATTCCTTTTTGCTTTAGACAGTTTTCCAGAAACAATTTGTATTTTATCCTGTTTGTTCTCAGATTTGCGTGGGGATGAATTTAATTTGGCACAGTGGGGAAGTTAATATCCTTGGGTGACATTATGCAGACTTATATCCTTGGTCACTCTACGGACACTGCATGCGGCATAAATTAGCACAACATCTTCCCTGTTAATGAACAATGAGAAACATTTTTCCAGTAATTAAAAAAAAATGTTAGTATATACAGCATTTCTTTAGAAGTCTCAAGAACTTCTCCACAAACCTAAATCAAGAGACTTTTCCATAGGCTTTACTACTCCCATGAGGAGAGCTCTATTTTGTTTATCTCAAACACACAGGCTTTTTTAAACACTGCAAGTTTCTGTGGGTGCAAACTACAAACTATATTAGACTTGGTTAAAACTTTTCTGATACAACCTTGTTTTCTCTGGCATGAAATGCAGATCTGGGGGCATCACAGTATTTCACAGGTCCATTCTGGATGTATCACTGACCATCTCAGCTGTCTGCTCACCTCTGAGAATGCTGTAATTTATGTCATCAATTAGCAAAGCCAGATGTCACAAAATATTGATCAAAATAGCATATTTCTTTTCTCACTGAAGTACTTCCACATGTTCACAAATAAATTTTAAAAATTTTAGCATTGACATCAACTTAAGAATTTCTTTATTTCCTTTTTTTTTTCCATCTCAAATGCAACTTTCTACAAATCAAGTTAGAAGCTTAGGAATTATGATTCAAAATATATGTATTTCACAAACATTATGAATTTGCATGAAGGGACACTGTGGATCCAGTACATCAAATGCAAAGAAAAACTCTAACTCTTTCTGGACATTACACTTTTTCCTACTTTTCCATTACAAGTCAGGAATGTGTTTTTCTAAATGAGACTGCAATAATCTGGAAAGGCAAGAAGATTCTAATGAAGCTTACAGGCTTCTAAATATGCCTTCTTCCAGTTTCTAGATACTCACTGTAAGAACATAAGCAGGCACATGTGCTGCTGGGTTGTCTTCACAGCAAAAAGCTAAATTTTCTACTCTGGTCCTCCTGTCAGCCTAGTTTTCAAGCTTGTAGATAGTTGGTTATATCCCGTCTCTCTGATGTAAGTTCAAAAGAAAACTGTGTAAATGTAGGTCCAGGGAAAAATAAGGAGATTGTCCTTAAAAAGTAAGAAGCTGGATTTCTTTTTCTAAATTTCCCACTGCTTCCATCACACTGTTAGTACCAGTCTACTTAACAAAAATGATTTATGAGCTCACAAAAAAAGAGGGAGAAAAAAACCTTTAAAGGAGGAAGGTTTCTTTAGAAAGCTGTAATTTTAAAAGCATTTATCTTGAATCACAGTCAAAATGAAAACGACAGCTGCTGCAGCTGCAGTCTATTTGAGCTACTGCTTCTTTGCTATTCTTCAACATATGTGCACAGAAGATGAAACACAAAATCATATTTGCAATGGATATACTGAAATGCACAGCAAGTCTTCTCACAAGACAAGCAGAATAGAAAATAGAGTCTGCAAAATAAAGACTGCAGCAGTCTTTTTAACCTGGAGCAATGAAAGGCTCAAACTTGTCGTATCTGGACTTGGGGCAGAAGCAGTGCTCACACACATATGCACACCTGACCTGACAAACAGAAGCCAAGGGACTCAGGTCATTCCTGTCCTAGCAACATGTCCAGATAGACCAAGATTTACCATCTCTGAAGAAGTGTCTCCAGTACTTTAGTGCAGTCACAGTCCCCTAATACTTTACTGTGATTTATAAGCAACAATTTTCTTTACAAAAAAGAAGCACTAAAGAATTCAATAAGCAGAAAAGACAGTATGAAATCCTGCAGTAATAGCTTCCAGAGCAGTCATTCATTATGTCAAAGAGGATTATGACTGCAGTTGGTTGGATAAGCAGATCTCTCACAAATTAAGGATGCATCTTCCTTGGCTGATATTAAAAGGAAGAAAGTATCACAGACAGCAAAGGCCTGATTCTGTGACTTGAAAGTTGTCCAAACTAATAATTAATACACAGCTGGGCTTACTGCCTTATTCCAAGAGTTTATTCTGTTTAATACTTCTAAACTCCAAGTAATCCCAAGGCACAGAGATACAATGGGCTTCTTTGCAAGGTCTTTTACTTTGCCAGCAGCTGTTTGTTGCCTCAGCTGACCGAGATCAGCAAAGCTCCAGGTTTGTAGAGCAATGCTGGCCCCACTGGACCACAGACGTTCTCCACCACTCCTTCTTCCACTAGGATACACACATCTGTACAGGGAGGCTGGGAAGCTGCTTTCACATACTCCTCTCTCCATTAGCAATGAGTGTACACAGATAATATTGCTTTCAGATGTACGAATCCGCTCATGTGGCACTTTTAAAATACCCCAAACCACAGATCCTTCACAACATTTTTCATATGAATAGGACATTGTCAGCTCCCTCAGACCCACACTGCACTTCACCACACAAAAGAGTAAAATACACATTAGCACTATAAAACTTCATCTCAATTAGCATAATCTGTATTTTCATTATAGAGCCCAACCAACTCTGGGTGAGGCACTGAGCAGTCTGGATCTGTCTTTCTCTGAGGAGAAATTCTCAAAACACAAGAAAACCATTCAGCAAGGCAAATGCATTAGGACTCAGTGCCTGCTTATCTTTATGTGGTCCTACTCCCTTCATCTGTCTCCTTCCACTGCCTCCATAATTTCAATTACTTTAATTAAAACCTTTTGATTGACTTTTGTCACAGTGAGGAAACGCAGCTATGCCTCACACATACACAAGTGGATGAGCTAAGCATACCAACTGGACCTCCTGAAGGCACACCCCAGAGGAAAAAGGAGTGAACAAGGAATGATTTTTCTGTGATTTTACATCCAATGAGAGCATTCAAAGGTGAACCAGAACAGGCAGCAGTTGTAAAAGATACATATTCTGGTATCACTAACAAATAGGATAGACTAAACATTTTAAATTGACTGGGACTCTTCCTCCAAATAATATGGATATGCTATATACATATAAAAGCAACATGCACAAATAGCATGAAGCCACAATGCAAGTAGTTTTCCTCTCCATTAGATCGGAATGAAGGAATCACACAGCACTTCAACATGTAGTTTCTAAGGCTCCAGAAAACTGGATACCTATGTGACCTCTACTGGTAATAACACTATTTAATAATTAGCAGGCAAAATACTAAGCTTTGCTTTCAGTAAAACAGCCTGCCAACTGCACTGAGAAACTCTGTAAGTGTTGCAGCTGGTGACCAGTAAGTTGCCAAAATCCAGGATCTCTCTGACAATATCATTCTGAAGGAGACAAGCAACAAAACTGCTTGACAAAGCCATAGACTCAAAAAGTTCTTCTTTAGGGAAAGAATGCTATTCTTGCCACTGTGATGTCTCACGCAGAGAAAGACAGAAAGAGCAGGAGAGGAAACAAAGGAAAGCACCCTTTTCAGAAGATTTTCCTGAAATAATTCCCAACTAAGCAACAGTTCACCCTTCAGAAAGGCAATCCATCTTGTTTCTAATTTTACCAGGAACAGAAAATACACCTTGAGAAACTGATTTGATGTCAAATTTTCTTCCCCAACCATACACTTTTGCTAAGCTGATGTGATCTGTCTGCACCTCCCAGCCACTTGATCTTGAGGCACATCTGTCTCCTTACCTCTATGCATGTGACTTATGATCAAGGCACCTCTTAACTTCCCTTTATTCTGTGACAAGTTTTCTAGGCACCTCATCACTCCTTTCCTTTCTTCTGAACACACTTAAAGCTAACACTGCAGATTGCTGACACCAGGGTGCCTCACATCACACAGCACAAGCTGTGGCAGGACTCACAGGACGAGTAAGTGCCACGCCCCCTTGCTGGCCCTGTCCTCCACCCTCATGTGCTCCCCTGTGTGCCAGGCAGCAGGCAGGCCAGCAGGTGAACCATCACCCTCAAGCCCTTCCCAGACCTCACTTCCAAAAAAGGTCCTCTACTAAGTAACCATCACTTAAATTTTATTCCTCTATACATTCAGAGCTGCAAGATGACTAAAACAAGGCTGCCACCCAAGTCACTGGGTATTCACAATTCTGCATTTCTGTTTTGCAGTTCTCTTCCTCTCCATTTACCACTACCCTAACTTTTGCATCCTCTGTAAATCTGATCAATAAATGAGTATGTTTTGTTCTGGATGATAAATTAGAATATTTAACAAGCATCAGCCCAAAATCCGGTCCCCCAGGGATCCCATGGGAAATGTATCTTCTTAGTGATGATTTCCCAGTTACAGCTATTTTTAAAAACTGTTCAAAGTTTTTTAAATCAGTAATATGTGTGCCAAATTGACATGCATTCACTTGACAATTTAACTTTTGGGTTGTTCGTTCCCATATCACCTGTATAGGAGTAAATCTGATATTCAAATATTGTATCGTTAAAACAAAGAGGGTCATCAGCTTGGACAATTAATTTTAAAACATTCATTTCTGAAAAGACATTTAGTCTCATTGCCTGTCTTTAACCTTCCAAGTCTGCAGAGAAGGCTTCTGTGATGTATTCCAGGCTTGCTTTGCTCTCAACTATGTGCAGGTTAATTTTATCCCAAGTTCTTGAAAGCTGAAACATCAAAACTGCATTTTAATTGAAATTCCTTTATACTTTCAGCTTAAAAACATAGAGAAGAATAAAAATTACAGTCTAAGCGATGCTTTCTCCAGCCACAGAGCTGATTGGCAGATTGTTCCCTCCTGAATTCTTATCTCAGATGGCTGCTGCTTCAGGGACAATTCTCACACTTCATTTTGAAAACTCCCTTTGTCTTCATTAAATACTAATCAGCCTTAAACAAGGAGTATATGTAAAGGCTGTGTTAAATAACAGAACACAACACATGAAAAAAAAAAAAAGCTGATTTGATTTCAAATTTACAATAAGGGGTTGTCACATATTATCTCTTTCCAAGCTGAGATAATTCATCTCAGCTCCAGGAACTCAAACAGATCTCTGTTCTTCTATATGGTTGGGAATTGCACCTGAACTGTGAAAGGTGAAAGGAAGATTTAGTGAGATTGACTGCTTGAGTCCTCAGCAGGCAAAGCAGTGTAATAATTTTATTCAGCTGAGAAGGACACCATTTTTGTGCTTACGTGGAGCTACTCAGGCTACTCGTGCAGGTATGATATGAGTGAGTAGATTACACCCATACATGAGTGAGTATATACTTGCCTTATTGATGTTGAAACAGCAAACCAGTGTTTAACCCACTGCCAGATGCTGGTTTTTGGGGTTTTTTTTATTTTGTAAACAATTTTCAGAAGTTGTCACATGCTACATTATGTTCTACTATTCAAATCCAGCAGTGAAATACCAGTTTATTTTGGTTTCTCCTTTCCATTCTCTCTATTTTGCTTCTCTCTTTTTCATTACAGGACTCCCAGAATGAAAGCTTAAGTAATATTCAGACAAAATGACAATGTGAATTTTTCATTTAATAGTAGTCTCTTATTTAATAACTTTTTTTTTCCAGAACACACAACTTTTCAGCTACTCTATTTAATCATGCTCTTGACATAATATTTTCCTGACAAAACCTATTCTATTTTCCCGGAATCTTCATCCTCTCTTTATTCCTCCCTGACCTTTTCTTTTCTCCCCTCATGAAATGATTCCCTTTGCTACTCTACTGCAGCTGCCTCTACCAATCTTTTTTGCTGTTTTCCAGCCAACCATTTCTCTTCCCTCATCTTTCCTAGTCTTTCCATCACAATCCAGCTCCCTTCTTCCACCCTCTAAAGACACAAGCCAAGAAAAATCCCAGCTTACTTCCTAATCTGGCCATCACACCAGGAACCTGTGTCCTGCTAAACACAGAGCAAGGGGTAGTGAGGACAAGAGGTGCTGAAGGCAGGGGAGACAGCCTCAGTTGCTCAAGAGGAAACAGAAATCAGCCCTCTCTCATGTGTCCCCCTAGGTTTTCAGGTTTTACTCCCATCCCTGAGACTGGCAGACTTCTTCCATTATCTCCGTGCTCCATTCCCAGCTCAATGCTGTCACTCCACACATTCGCCTCCTCTATTCCCAGGAGACCCCATCTACCCAGGGGACCTGCATCAGCTGAAACCAAAAATAATGAACAAGAGGCTTGAGAGGCAGGCAAATTACAAAGCCAGGAGGTAACAGTACAGGAAGGTGAGGAGGCATGACTGGTCTTATTTATAGTTTTTACTCGAGGCTTTGTTTTTCCTGCAATTAAAACATTCAAGAAAGATTACAGAGTTCAAGGCAAGGAGCATTATCACAGGCACACAAAGGCATAATTAGCCAAAATGTTTGACGGCAGCATTGCCAAGTGCTTTCCCATTTCTCAACAAAGAGCAGCTTTTCCTTTCCTTTTTACATATTCACTTTCAGTTCTCAATCCCAACTGTTTAAGTAAGGAGCAGTCATCCCTCAGACCATTAAACGCCGTGAGTATGGAAAGTAGTCCAAGACTTTACATGCTACTTTCTGATGGGTGCATGAGAATTCTACTCTTCCCATCAAGGATGTGCTCCAGCTAAAATCAGCGTAGGAAAAAAATTTCAGGTAAATACAAATGGCCTTAGAAATTAAGACTGCCTATTGCCTGTACCTCAGCTCTGAACGTTTTTTTTTGTAATGGCAACCCCAAATAGAAAAGAAAATGAGAATGCCAAAAGTTGATAACCCCACTGTCACTAACCTTGCAGAAACTGCATTTGTAGTATTGTGTTTGTGGTTACCCCAAAATCTGTGCTAATTTCAAAGCTGAATATGCGTACTTTAAAAAAATCAAATTTAAACCACTATCACCAACTCATTTTGCTCAAGAATTTAGCTATCTCTTTTTCTTGTTACTGTTTTACACTGCCCACAAAATAATGAGGGATACAAAGGTTGTAGATGAGGATATGAGTGAAATTGAAAAATAAGTGCTTTGGATGACACCAGGATAATTGCAATTTAAGTAAAGAGTGGAGGGTGAAGGTAAGAAGTGATTTAATTTAGATCCTCCCTACATGAACAGGATTAATTCTATGCCCTGCACATGTTCATTTGTGTCCTACTTATCCTATGAGGAAATTAAAACACAGGGTGATTTGCTGTGTAGTCTGTTCATACTCTGCTCACCATGGTAAGACAATTTCACTGTTTCTCTTGCAACTATGCTACTTCCCTTCTCAGAGAGGACAACAGCCCTAAAGCCTGCACCCTCCATCAGCCCAGCCCCAGCATCAAGGACCTCATGCCTCACTGCGGAATGTCCCTTTAAGCAGGAGGCTCTCCCTACCTATGTCATCTTGCCATACCAGTAATTACAGAATCATGGGATGATCTGGGTTGGAAGTGACCTTAAAGATCATCTAGTTCCAACCCCCCTCCCATGGGAAAGGACACTTTCCACTAGACCAGGTTGCTTAAAGCTCCACTCAACCTGGCCTTGAACACATCATGGATGGGATGTCCAAAGCTTCTCTAGGCAACCTGTTCCAGTTCCTCACCACCCTCACAGTGAAGTATTTCTTCCTTATAATCTGAATCTATTCTCTTTCACTTTAGAGCTATTACCCCTGGTCTTGTCACTCCATGCCCTTGTAAACAGTAATGATAGCAAGTACTGAAATTCAAATAAACTGTGTTAGGCTAAAGTTCAAGGTCTTAGAAATAACATGTGTGTTGTAGTGTGTTTTTATACTTTGTAATGCTTTGAAATAGTTTAGTTTTTGTATCCCTGTAGTTTTCCCAAATAGCTTACCCCAGATTGTACATCCTTCCCTTTACGTATGTAATCCCTCTCCATTGATGAGATCAAATTTAATCCCCAAATCCCCACCCTGGCTCTCTGTCAATCACTCAGCATCCCATCCCCTCCATCTAGAAGCTTCGGTCCAAGATGTTGAGTGATTAGCCTGAGGCCAGGGGTCAGCCCTCCGAGACTTGCCCTGTACGCTGTTCTAAATGTCTATCCCCCAGTACCCATCCCTTACGGTCATTTATTGGTTGGTAAAATGTTACCTACTTTTGGTTTCCACCTCCCTTTAAATGTAACCTTGGCACATCTCCTGGGGCTCTCGGCAGGAGGCCCCCAGAGGTGTAATGGCTCCCCAGAGCCCCTGAATTAACTTTGGATTAACTCCTGCTAAGAGTCGGCTCTTTATCTTCCACCGATGTCTCTAGTGTCTCTTCTGAAGCAAAGGCGACTGGCCTAGCTGCCCTCAGCACCCTCAGCGTACAAGAAAGTGTCTCCCCGCAGTCGGCCATGTCAGGGTTGCTTCCCCGGTGTCTGCCGACTTGAGGCTGGGGCTGGCCGGAGGTTCCTGAGAAGGCTTCCATTGGGACAGAAACACATATGCTTTGGATTTGGAGTGAACTCTTCCATAAGCTTCCACTTGTGGTTTTCTTTAAAACATCTGACGGCATCATCCAACTTTCCAAATGTCTACCCCATCACAGTTACAGCTAAACACCAGTTTCCATTTGGACAATGCAACAGCAACCATCTCTTTCCAAACCTGTTTTGCTTCACAAACTCCCTGCTGGAGGCAGTTCTCTGCATCAATGCTTCTTTGTGTGGAAAAGGGTGAAAATGCCCCAGTTATATTCCCACCATTTTCCATGCAAAGAAGCTCCAGAGAAGCTTCTTCATGGCCATGTGGGAGCTGAATCTTTAGCACACCCTTTAGATGATGCTCAAGGCTGGGGGCAGGCTGAAGCCCATCCCAACTTGCTCTCCACAAAAAACAGCTGGCAGTCAAATCATCCCTATCCTTAAGTCAACCCCTAATAAAACTCACAGTGGAGGGGGAGAAAAGGGGAAGTGAAACACAAGCACAGCGAGCCTCAACCAAATATTTAGGGTTTTTCTCCTTCACTTCTCCTTCTCCTTCAGAGCCAAAAGGCAAAGTTAAGCTAGGCACATGAGTAAGGGTTTCCAGCACAGGAGTTTCCCTATGCTATTTGTCTAATCAAAAAGTCAACAAGCTCCATCGGGGATTTTTATCTGTAGGACAACACTGAAGAAAGAAACCACAAGACTTAATTTCCTTTCTCCCATGTTTTTCAAACAGCATCTGTTTGCTCACCGCAGACAAAACAAAACACAGACTTCTTCTCAGATAGTCTTTAATACTGAGAAACATGTGACCAAAACGTTTCTTCCAAACCCAAGCAGCATTCTTCTTCCCCAGCATCCAGACAAAACATAATCACACCAGTCACAGGGCTCTGCAATCTCCTTCCCAGAATCTCCCTCCCAGAAGTGCCATTTATCCTCCCCATAACAAAGCTTAGGTCAGGATTAAAGTGGGGAGGGAATGTCTGAAATACAACAGGTCTTTTACTGGCCACAACAATATGTGAGACGGAAAGGTAAAAAAGTAGCCATTAAAAGCAATCATCAAGGCTGGGTGCCAAGCTAAACACATGCAGGGTGACAGCCACCCCTACCACTTGCCACTTGGTAAAACCACTGTCTCTGGGCTAATGCATCAACAAGCACTTAGAGACCTCTTGCTCCCCAAAGCACATTGAGAGGAGATGAACTGCTGGCCACCCCCAATGGTCACAGATGATACAATCTATTTCTAACAGATATGACATCACAGTAATCAGCATTACTGCTTGACTTGAGAAGTATAGAATACAGCAAGATCAAAAACTTCTTCCTCCCTATATCACCCCTTTCCTCTTCCCATGGTCTTTCTCCTGAAAAAGTGTGAAGAAAGTGATAAAGTGAAAATAAGACTAATAAAAAAGCTGTGGCTATTTGTCACAAATAAAAAGAAATGAAAAAAGCTTCCAAAAAAACCCCCAATTTTCTTAAAAACCTAACAATATTCTACTATCTTTCTCTTTGCAATGATAGCCATTACAGGAAAGATTTGTACACTTTCTTACCCAATTCTATAATTTGACTGCTGTCACTACACAGGCACCAGTGGTACTGAATTTACGAGGAGTCACAGCCAGAAGATTATTAAAAATACAAACACACAATCCAGGGCTGAACACAACAGCTTTCCTGAATTATGGCCATTTCCTAAAGTATGAGCTGGTACCACATTTCCAACTGGAGCCAAAAGCATGACCAATCCATGTCTATCCAAACTGCTTCAAAAGAGAGCAGCAGCAAGAAGTGACTGCAAATCAGGGACACTCAGCCTGAATTTTGAATGCAAGCATGGGTTTATTATTAGGTTGTTCTTTGGAGTTACACAACCAATGCCTTGGCTACGTTGGATAAAAATAAAAGCACAGTTAACCTGCCTCTCTTGACGCGAGCTGCTGCCCGTGCTCCTCAGTGAGAAGGAGCACCCAGCTCAAGGGAGGCACACAGAGAAGCTGTGTGGCTCCCTGCCAGGGGTCCCAGCCACAGCCCTGGATGAGTGGGAGCAGACGCTAGGTCACACAGACACCCAGCTGGCTCCCACTGCCACTACCCACACTGCAGAGCCCTTCCAGAGGAAACCAGAGAATGATGGAGAGGTCTAAGGCAGGAATAGCATAGCCACAAGCCAAGCTTGACCACTCTGTTATCGGCAATGGGGAGAAAAATACTTCCCTTACTGCAACAGTGTGGGGCTGGGCCAAAAGAACATGGGAGAAGCTAACAATGCCACTAAGGGAAAAGATGATATTAAGGATTATACCTATTTGGAAGATATAAGCAAACTAATCATTGGTAGAAAGGATTAATTTTCAGTGTATAAAATCTGAACTCCACTATGAAGGAAAGATAAAACTACAACTCTTTTCAGGAATCAGCAAGAGCAGCAAATCTGTTGTCTTTCTCAGATTTATACACCAACAGCTACTCACGCCACTCAGCACTGGGTGCCTCTCACGTTCCTTCCCTCCACTATGAGTGACTCCAATGACTCTTCTCTAGGTCCAAAGGATTTTTGAGTTAATAAACTGCAAAATAGCAGCTATTGAAAAACAAAATATAGCTGATGATAAAACATACCATGCCTGAAATTCAAGAACAGATTCAGCAAAAAATACTCAGACTTCAGATTCCCTACTGGAAAGTAACCAATCTTTACATACCAACTCAAGGATACTCTATGACTATGATCATTATTTATCTCCATTTAACATTCCTAAAGAACAGCTCTTATCTATTTAGCAAGAGTTAACTAATACAACTTGAGAAGTGCCTACTCCCATCATAATCTTCTTTCACATCATCATAATACACCTTG
Organism: Haemorhous mexicanus; assembly: GCF_027477595.1. Classification (NCBI taxonomy): domain Eukaryota; kingdom Metazoa; phylum Chordata; class Aves; order Passeriformes; family Fringillidae; genus Haemorhous; species Haemorhous mexicanus. The sequence continues at coordinate 22,189,206 of NC_082345.1, read as the reverse complement.
TGTCCTGTTCTTAAATGTAGATATGCACTTCTTGAAGTCTATGGGCAAGACTCAAGTCTTGGGCCAAATTTCTTGCCCAGGAAGCAAAGGTGTCCCCCAACTGATACCTCCCACTGGAGTTTACTTCTGGCTTCTACTTTTGGCTCCCTCACAGTCTTCTTGTATAACCTTGGGGGTACCACTTCAGCCCAAATTCATCAGTATACTGAAGCCCTCAATTCACATCATGCATATGAGTTGAAAGTCAATGCAAGTATATTGATACAGTCATGACTTGCTGAAAGCCAGAAAACAAACTGGTGACAGAGCTGGAAATAAAGAAGAGACTTCCTGATTTCAAGATCAATTCCTTTAACCTCCAGGCCACATTCACATGAATTAACAAGGGAAGCAATTCATCTGCATGTGGTCTGAGTAATTTTAGTGATCAGGTAATGCATTCCAGTTCTGTCATCGTTACATTTGATGGCTCTGGGCTCCAATTTCCACCCCCATGCCACTTGCCCAACAATTTCTCTCCTTGGGAAAAAGTAATCAAGTATGATAAGGATGACAATCATAATTAGCTTAAAACACAGGCCTGCTGGCATGTATTGAAAACACATTTTTATAAAAAGAGCTCATGCAAAGGGAGCAAAATTAAAGCAATAGAAATTTTAGATTAATTGCCTATGAATATCCAAACCCAAATTATGAGAAATCATCATTTTAGGAAGCGGTAGGAATTCCCTTTATATAAATTACTCCTTTAAATATTTAAAATCCCACTTCAGCCTCACTAGAAATTAATTTCTAATAGCTGCTCTTCTGTAACCTGACAGAAGTACTTGTAAAATGCATTTAGCCTGGTCAGCTTCCTCCTGCTCTCAAAATATGGGCAAAAAAAGAGGGACAAAGACCAAACAAAGTAAGAAACAATCTGATTCGCTAAGCTATCTGTCACAAAGTAAATCACTTCCCAGAGAAGAAAGAAGAATGGATTCAAACGCTTGAAGGTGACTCTTCGCAACAGCAACCACTTATGAATTCTATCACATTAGCAGCATTCTGTGTTGTAGAGATTTTTTTTTCCAATATATTTGTCCATCTTCTGCCATTTTTCACAGCTAAGCAACTACTGGTCTGTTGGAAGGATGCCAGCTGTCAGTAATTCTGAGTAATTCTGTCAAACTGATACTTCACAAATCTGTAATAGTCAGCATTTCTGATGATGAATTCCTCACTGCATGCATGACAGGATAAATTACTGCAAGCAATACCTACACAATGACTCCATGGGTCAGTGGGCTCACTGGAAAGAGAGACAGGCAAGGTGAAAAGCATTGCCACGGGATTACAACTGCCACACTGAGGGATTTAAAGAGAAAGTTGTGTTTGTTTTCCGACCTTCACTGAAACCCCAGCCATCAAAATGGTGTGAGCACTACGACCATGCCCATTACATCAGTAATATGTGTGATAAGAAATAAGCAGAGACACGGGATATATCTTTATCAAGGAAGCTTGAATAGCAACACTAAGTTCTTTTTCAGCCACATGGATAGAACTTTTCAGAGGACCAGTTTTAGAACAATAAGCTTGGGTAAAACAACTCTTTTCAAGAGTTTCAATTAAACATCCACTGACTTTTAATCCTCTTGTCCTCCCTGCAGACTCATGTATCAGAGATACAGATAAAGAGATTGATTCACACTTACAAAATACAGATATCAAAGCATTATCACAATGAGCAGTATTTATCAGGGTAGTGTTGGTTACATATATCCACTGCATAAGCCTGCCATGGAAATTACCTCTAAACTTAATTCATGTCTTTTCCAGCCCCCACCAACACATAAGCTTAGCACAAGTATTAAGTCCTGGTGGGTTTCCACTCCTTTGCCCTTCTCACTGAATTTCAGTCCAAGTTACGCATTGTCCCATGAGCTGAGAAGAAAAGGACAGTGTGGGATCAGCAAGCTGATGGATAAAAAAGGTTTATGTAATCAACCCTTACTGAGCAGAGCTTGAGCAATTACTCTGTGCAAGTGCTGCACTCTTCCACCAGTTCCTTTGCTGAGTCTCTCCTGAGCAACTTATTAAACAGAGCAAGGAAGTATCACCCTGGCAGGATGATTAAAGTCTCTGCATGAGGACGCGAGGAATCCTCCGAGATCACTCAATGTGCACATAATAGGACTCAGAGCCAACAAAGGTTTCTTTCCAGCTGAGGAAAAAAAAGTGATGGTGAGTATGATTAAAAAAAAAAAAAAGGACAAAGATATTCCCTTGTTCTTTTAATGATTTCCAGTGCTATAAAAAGACACAGAGGCACAAGTACATCTGATACAAATCTCAGCAAATCCACTGACTTTGACAACACTACACGAATCTAAAGCAGCTGAGATTTTGGAGCCAAAGTTTTAACAATTACAAATAAAACTGTAACACCCTAAATTTTGGTTCCCACTTGAAAACCCAGTGACTACCGCTAACAAAACTGAAAATATTGACTTCAGTTTCTACTCACCCAGGCAAAAATGCGCTCAAACCTAACAGAAAGGATTACATTCTGCTTAAAATAACAGCAAATACTGCCTGCTGCCTCCACTCCTACAGTTACCTTTCATTACTGGAAGCAAGCAGTCATTGCGCCTAAGTTTTCTGGACAAAGCAAAACCAGAAAAAATACAACAGTCATCATATAAGAACAAAATGTTTAAAACAAAACAAAAAATATTGAGCTATTTGACATTACTTATTAGTCACACAGATTCCATCAAAATTGTTACTGACTCATTATTACTAATATACGATAATAATGTACTACAGACAGCACACAAAATGTGTCCTTTTCTAAAAACATAACTTATATAAGTCCATATATAATTTATTTGAAAGACTACGAATCCACAATTGCAGGGAAGACGTACGATACAACAAAAGATAATACTTTTTTTTTTTAAATCCCACAAACTGCTGAAACATCTGGTTATTTTCAAAACAGGATGTCCATACTAAATGAGAAGCCACTGAAAATAGCACAAAGACCCCCAAATAGCACTGAAAACCTGACAGAATTAAAAGCCTCACAGGAATGTGTTGTAAAATGTCTAACTACAGCTTCCCTAACTAACTCAGCCACATGTGGATGATATAAATCATGTTTTTAAAGGACAGAGCTCCACAAGCAAGTGTAAATCAATAGGGCTGCACATGTACAAGCAAATGCTGAATGCGAATGCAAAACCCTCTGTGTTGAGGGAGACCTTGCAGCTGCTCCAGGAAAACACCAGAGTGAGCAAATCCATGGAGCAAGGAGTGGAGTGTGGTGGTACAGCATTTGGACAGCACAGGGAAGCTGCCAGCACTGGAACTCCTGCAGAAACAATCTTATTTGGGTTTTTGAGGTGAACAGGGAAGGATCTGGAGTCAGCAATCCATGTCACAGCCAGCTCTGGCCATCAAACTGGAGACTGAGCCATAAGGTAGCTGCACCTCCATCCTGGCAGGGCAGGGTTTGGGCTTAGTTCTCACATGGAGACTCTTGATCCAAGTCTCAAAAAAAGGGAGTGATGTCCCTGTGGTTGTATTTAATATAGGCCACATTGACCACATGTACTGTCAAAACTGAACTAGACAGAGGCCATACCAAACAACCATATTTATGCAGAAACTATTAAAGGCATCCTTTACAATTCGAAAGCAAATCTGAATCTTGGACTAATTCCTCCCTAATTTAGGCAAAAAAAAGGTGAAAACTATTAATTGAAATTTTTTAGCAGCATATACTCCTGTAGCCTAAGCAATCCAGCTGGGATATGCAGAAGGTTTAAACTGGAACTGACTACAGTTTTAAACTAGGATATATTTAAAACATGTTCAATGAGAGGAGCTCTGTCTCCTCTCCTGATTCAGGGCATAACTAGATAAATACTGTAATTTCTTTCTCTATGTAATAAAAATAAATGACAGCACAAAAAAATGGAACTTTACAATTACATACCAATCTTCTAAACCTACACAAAAAAACCTACCTGGATTAAAATACTTGATTTTTTTCTAATTTAATTTACCTTGTTAAAACACTGGAATATCAAGAAGCTGTGAAATGGAAAGGTACATCACTCTGCCCTTAGCACATGAACTGAATATAAGAAATAGAAGTAACATCAAAAACTGCATCACAAAAGATGCAAAGTATTAACAGAAGAAATAGTCGCTACAGTAGTTTTATTTTTTAAAAAATCAACAATTGTGACATTTAAAATACTGCAGTTTGCAAATCTGGACTCCAACTACTATGACAGAAGTCTGTGATAAAGACAGAGGAGACACAAGAGATCCCTCTTTTGACTTACACTGCCAAAACTAAGAAAGGTCAAAGGTAAGCAGGAAAAAAAAAGGAGAGAGGAAACCCACCCAGCTGATTCATCAAGCTACAGCTACAGCTGGGAGCCAGGACTGTGGTAACTGGTAAAGAAGCCTTTAGGCAGCAAAATGAAGGACATGACATGAGATCCCACACAAAGGTAGGTAAGGACACTTCCTAGGAACACACAGGGATCAAAGAAAGGGTAAGTGGTCTCAGATTGGCTGGATCACAAGCACAGAATGGAGCCAGAAGTAAAAAGAAACATGAAAAAAAGCAGCTTTCAATAAAGAGGAATGACAAGACACGTTGGGACAAAACACTGGAGGAAGCACAGGCTGGATTCACAGATAAAAAGAAGATAGGCAGTGGATACAGGCAGGGCAATGCTGCCAGAGTACAAAGCAAGAAGTAGTCTGGGAAACCCGATAGCATAGAGCAGGGCAGAGGCAAAAAAGGATAAATAAAGGAGAAAGCTATAACAATCGAAATGACCTTTGAAAAAAACCTTTCTGAGAAGGAAAAAAATCAAGTGGAAGATGCAGTCTCACATTATCTCCACACCATAATTCAGGGTAGGAAACCTACACAAGAATAGATAGCAAGGGCAAAGCTTGGAATAGGAATATAAAATTTGCCATAGAAGATAATTAATCCATCTAAGCATCTCACAGCTTCCTGTGGCCCCATTTATGTTTCTACAGAATGTATCCAATTAAACATCTGGTGCTTGGCTGAATACAAAAGAAAAAATTAGGTCCTAACACCAACCATGGTCCTCCAGTGGTGAATGCATCATTACCATAATCAACCTAACCTCTACATACTTGAAAAGGGAAGTCACTGTGAGGAACAATAGTAGACCATTTCTCTTGCACTTTAACTTCAAACACTTTCTTTTAGACAATTTAATTTCACTTTGACAAAATGAAGACCCAATCAGACCAAAGAATGGATTTTTTTCTCCTTTTAATTAAGAGATCTTTTCTCTTAAACTTCTACAATAAAAAACCCTGCACACAGTAATTTATTACACATTCTTGCTCATACGTTCATTTATTCAAGTCTCTTTCAAAGAGATCTGCCCAGATCTCTCTCAAATGAGGCTGTGCCAGCCCTGGTCCCAGACTACCCACCTCCAATAATGTTACTTAACAATTCAAGAACTCACTCTGTGCTTACATTGATTCTCTACTTTGCTTATCACAATTCTACTTCCTAATTTCTAGCTAAATTGCCTCTTTCCTCTTATTTTGTAGAGCCTCATTTTATATGGCTACTCATTTTCCAGAACAGCTGCTTTTAAAGGAAGGCCTCAGTTTTGAAAATTCAAGTTAGTAATAGCCTCCAGGTCAGTTTTATGTACCATTACGTTAACTTTCTCCGGCTATTCTTTGCAGATGAAAGGAAACCTTGCAGAACCTGAGTACAGCTCAGGCATTGGCACATGGCTGGGGTGCAGCCTTGCTCTGACCAGCATGCTCGAAGAAACCTAATTTTGAAAATACAATAGTATTTTACCAATGAGAAACAACACAATAAGTAAGGAAACAGCTTCATTTTTTCACGCTTGGACACCCACTAAAATGGAAATTGCTTCTCCAGCCTCGATGGCAGAATTACAGTGAAAACTTCTGTTTTCTTTCCCTCAACTGCCAATGATAATAGGCAGACTCTTAATAATAAATCCTATCTAGCCACACCCAGAATTATGCTACATCAAGACGGTTTCTGATGCAGTTTTCATAAGAAAAGTGCAAAAACAGGTTTTCAAGCCCCACTGGACACAGAGCATTCCCCCTCCCTCATCACACTTGAGAAGCTGAACTGTCTTTCCTTTACAGCTTCCACAGCTGGCACCGTAGTTCAGTTCTTTCTCTTTTCATCTTCCTCCAATGAAGCTCTTTTGTACTTCTGACCTTTCCAACACCAATCTCATCATCTAACATAAACAACACAAGGAAGGGAGGCAAAGGGCTTCTGTATAGAAACCAAAAACCCTCAACTGGTGTGGTTCAGCACTTCTGCCTTGCCCCATAGTTTTTGGGAACCCTCTTTCCACATACAGGAAGCTTGTCAGCCAAAAAGCAGAAAGCACATATCTGGAGGCCTCGCACAGGGGACCTGCACCTATGACAGGACCCATTTTTCCCCCCTGTGGCCACTCAGTGCAGAGGAGAGGGAACACTGCCAGTCCCTGCCTGGTCTCTGCAGTTGGTCAGCAGGATGCTTTCATTAGGAGAAAGCAGCGTAAACACTGATGGTCAGCTCACCTGCTGGAATTACAGCAAGGGACTCTATTAACCGATTAAATCCCGTCCTGAATCCCATCATGGTTTAGCTTCTCAGTTCCACTTAGATTAATAACTGACATTGTCATGCTTTTGGGTGGAGCTCTTTGAAATACCCATCAAGCATTTCCACACACAGGGGAAGAGGAGGGGAGGTGGTATACATCCTCTGGAAAAATCACCATTTTCAGAACACACAATGCATCCATTTAAAAAATACATGTCTTACAATGATAAATAACAACAAATGAAAACTTCCATCAGGTTTCCTGTGTTTATGTTTTAAAGGACTGTTAAACACATCCCTCCATCTTAAAGAGCTGCTTAAACTGCAGCAAACTGTTAGAAGCCAACCAGTTCTACACAATACCAATTCATTACACTGGCTAAAATACAAACACTAATCCCTGACAGCTATCTGGCAAGGATGTAAACTTCATTAACTTCATGTTTTGCTTACGTCTTGCATAAAATGAAATATTGTCTCACCACTTAATACAATGTAAAGATGGTATGAGTGTATTGGAGAAAAATATAAGTATTTATTACAGAATTAATCAAATGACAAGTAAAGACAGACTAATCACTTTTTAGGTTGTTTTGTATGGATTTGCACTGAGGGCCTGTTAAATGGGAGGATTAACACAGGTGTTAATGTGCACACACTCAACTACTTCCATTTCAAATTTGCTTTGCTCTTAAAATGAGGGATGCTCCAGCTTTGAGGAAATAGTTAACACCAAGCTATGGATGTGATTTGAAAGTACAGCTGCAGGACACACAGCCACTGTTTGCACACGGAAAATGAAGATATTACACAGAAAGGATTTAATTTCTCAAAAAAAAATTTCCCATCGCTTTGTACATGTTTCTGCAATTTAACCTTCACCATCTGGCTCGAGCAATTTCCCAGGCTCTATTAACCTTACTTTTGGGGTGAAAGGAAGCAGGAGTCATTATTGTTTACTGTGCTTACTATGTTTCTGCAGCAGAGATTTTAATTTGGGGGTTTAAGAAAAAGTGTAAGGAAATAAATAGCTGTGTGGTCCATGAAACAGAGTCAATCTTAGCAATCTTTCCCAATGAGACTCTGAGTCTGACTTTATTCTCTGGCTGAAGTATTGAAAAATACTTCATTCCTACACACTTGCCAATTTGGATACTGCACTTGCTGACACAGAAGCATAAAAAGAATATGCTTGTTAATTAGATGAATTATAACGACTTTGAAAACATCACTTAGAAAGGAGGTTGAACATACTTTCACTTGAGGCATTTGCTACTTCTCTGCAAAAATTGGCAATTTCCAAACTTTCCAAACACAGTCTTTGCAGCTGTGAAGTGCTACAACAGAGGCTTCAGGGATATGAGGACAACACAGATAAATAGAATACTCTCCTCCTTCCTGTGACTTTGATATTTTTTCTACAACATGAGGGCTGGACTACTCAAGTCACTTTTTTCTGGCCTTTTACTGTGGTTTGATACTGGATGAATAAAATTTTAAAAGTCAGTAAGTCCAGATAGTTCAAATAAAAGAAAAATAAGATTTTTCTTCCCCTTAGCTAAAGATTTTTCTTCCCCTTAGCACTTGTTTGAGGTGAAAGATGAGACATAAAACAAGATATCCTGAAACTATTAGTTAGAAAACACAGAAAAGTCAATGGTTGGTTTTCTATAACTGAAATACTTTGCCTTTATTAATAAACTAGGTACATATAGTAGGGCTATAGTTTCCATTCACAAAGGTACCTGAAGGTACCTTTTGCCAAAGTGCCTGGTGCCTTTTACTCTTACTGCTTGTTTTGAGAGAGAGGGTCATTTTTGACAGATCAGAGCAGTTATAAAAAATTCAGTCCGTGAATGACAATTGCTAGGTGATTTTTTTTTTTCCCCCAAAAACATATAAGGAAGTCACGTGGGCTTTTAAATGTCTTCTATGGACCATGTCAGGAAAAGACTGGTTAACACATTGTGGATGCTACTTCACCCAGAGCAAGAAAGCCTCCTTTGACATCATTTACCACATACAGTGCCTTTCTATGATGTTGAATGATGGCAACTTATGGCATGTTTGCACTGCATAGCTGACGGATATATAATGCTCTTTTCCGCAAATATAAATAAAACATCTCCGTCCTCGCCAGCTATTGCTGCCCTGGCAAAGCAGCCCCTAGATAAGAAAGCTTCCCCCTATGTGCCCACCTGATTGCTTCAGCTCTGTCTCTCAGACAATGGGTGGTGTTGCTCAGGCTTTTATTTAGTCATTCATCTGTCACCCATTTTGTGGTTTGGCAAGTATGACTGGTCTCTCAGGTAGGTTCAGAGCCACAATTTCATAAAATGCAGCACAGGCATATAGCATGTGACAGATAAAGAATTATCTTGCCAAACACAGATTGCAAAAGAGATTGAGATTCCCCCAAAAATTCCTTCACGGTTACCTTGCAGCTTAGCATGAAGTCAGCAAAACTCTAACAACTGGCACACTTCTGCTTTCTCAAGTACAAACTACTTTTTTTCTAGGAAGAAAGGACACTTCTTAAAATTTACAATTAATCTGTACTCTTGAAAGAAGTTTGTTCTGCTGCTGCCTTTGTCAGGGAGCAAAGTTACCCAGCAATTGTCTGAAAAGAGGCTTCTTAGAGCTCATAACTGGGGAACAGAGCAGTTTTTACAGCTGAAAAGGACTGGTAAATCTACAGAGGATGTTTCCATAGGACATCAGAGAATTAGCTACGTAAACCAAAAGATTTCTTCAACACCACAAAAATAAGGAAGCTAATAAACATTCACAAGACCCACTTCAGATAATTAAATGCTTATTCAACATATTCCAGTAGTTTGTTGTGCGTTGTCTTGGTTTTCTTCAAAATGTACATGTTTTATGGTCTTAAATATGCCCATATTTTTTTGACAATAGGGGTACTATATAAACAAGCACAACATTAAACAAAATTGTGAATAGATTCTTCTCTTTCTTCTTCCAATAATAACAAGTATCTTCATTATCACAGGCATTTTCCTGTGACAAGTCTTTCTGGTTTCTCTGCATTAGTTTCTTCAGAAGTTTTCCATCCCTCTTTCTAGAAATGCAGGAATTATTAAAAAATGTTCACATCACTTTTCTCTGTGCTTTTCTCTCCTGTATTTCTATTAAGAATTGTTTTGAATCTTATACCTGAGTTATTCACACCTTCCCTTAGCCACTCCCCCCTGCAGTACCCTTGGGTAAAAGGCAGAGTAGCAGTGGATAAATGTCCAATATAAGGGTGACACAGGACACCCTAAGCACTATGGCATTTACAATGTCTTGCTGGAGGGTTCAAAAGGAAAAGAAAGGACCATAGGACAGCAATAGGAAGGAAAACCAACTAGTTTGAAGGAAAATGCTTATCTCCCACTAGTCTCTGAGAAAAAAGGAAAGGAAGACTCACATCAGCAAGGAGCCCCAAGCAATTTTCTTCTCAAGAGCACAGTGAGTAAACAACCTATAAAAAGATACCCTGAACTGTCACCTACAAGTGATCAGGCACTACAGAAAACTGTAGTTTTTTCCACTAGACTGACATGAACTATATACACAGAGAGAGATCTCTAGTAGGTATGCCTTCGATCCAATTTATCCTCACTCACTTTCTGAGACCATTCTCTCTTTACAACATCCCAAACAGCTCCTTTGGTTCCACCAGCATCTCACTAGAATGTTTGAAAGAAAAACTGTAATTTCCAGAGAAAGTAGATTAAAGGCAATAAACCCTGCACCTATCTTTGCACTTACAGGGTCCAGCAACACTTGCACTTGATCACTCCAACAAGCAGCAAAACATAGAGCATTAAGCTCTTGAGTGGCTGTCAAACATGATGCCTCCCTGGCATTTCTTAAATTTATGCTGTGGTGTTATACAAGCCCTACAACTACTGAAAGGATTCTATGCTAAGAGGCCTCAATAACATACACGTTCAAAAAAAATCTAAGTTTTAATGCACCTATATCTGCACTCAACGGCATGTCGACACAAAAGTGAGACAAAATGTCAGGTTTTGTAAAAGCAAGTTGAAGAGATTTTAGAGGATTTCACCACCAGAAAAACTTTGTGGATAGTCCTTTCTGAATGGTCTACATCTGGAACAAAAGCACAAATCTGTCTTTAAAAAGGTGACCCATGAACTGCTCCAACTGGGGCAGAGCAGCTGCAACAAGACAGGCAACACCAGCACTGAGCCAGGCCGTGTCCTTCACACCCATGCTTGGCTCAGACTGCATCCCCAGCCACACTACACTGGCTTCCACTAGAACCATTTATTTTCCGCACAGTGGCTATGTTTTGGATTTTATTGCAAACACTGTTAGTAACACTGGGATGTTTTCCTTACTGTTGAGCAGTGCTTACAGAGAGCCAAGGACTTTGCTGGCTCTCATCCCACCCTGCCAGTGAGTAGACTGAGCTTCACCAGAAAGCTGGGAGGGGTCACAGCCAGGATAGATGTCCTGTTGGAGCCCAGCTTCATTTGGTGGGCTTTAAATCCAAGATGCTTTGTGGCCACATGACTTTACCATGCAGGGGGTGAAATCAAAAGGAAAAGGTTTTTCACTCAGAGGGTGGTACAGGCTTCCCAGGGAAGTGGTCACACCACCAAGCCTGTTTGAGTTCAAGAGTCATTTTAACAACACTCTCAGGCACATGGTGTGACTTGTGGGGTGGGTGTCCTGTGCAGGGTCCGGAGGATCATTGGACTCAATGATCCTGATGCATCCCTTCTAACTCAACATATCCCCTGATCAAACACTTTTAAGAGGTATAATCTGAACAGGGTACTAGACTATAAAAGAGAACAGGGTTATGAAGTATCGGACTTTCAACACTGATGTAACCTGGATCCTTAAAAACAGTACCTTGGCTTTGTTTTCAAAGAAAAGAAAACTTACAGTAGAAAGAAGAGCAAAACAGTTTTAACTGCAAACATTGCCATTGAACATTGTGAAACATCATCTAGCTCCAGCTCCCACTTGGTGTCTTCCCCATGTGAGCCCTGGCAGGCTGGCAAGAAGGGGCAGCCACAAGGAGACCTGCCCATGGCAAGGCCATTGCCCTCCCTGCCTGCTCCTGCCACACTGCAGCTCCCTACTGCAGATGTGGGATGTGCAGCCCCAACTCAGACTTGAGTCATGCAGGGGCCTTCCTTCTGTGATTTTGGCCTCCGTTCTCTGTACATCTGTAATTAGCCAGCAGACAAAGGTGCTAGCAGACAGCACTCAAGAATCTGTTACGCGTTCCTGGGACCTACAAATCCAACAAAGCCCATGGCAGATTGCACAGGACTCAGTTGGAAAAACTCTACCTTGCCAGTTAATGGAGAACATATGTACAACTCCATATGCGATCTTTGGAAACTTAATACTCAGAAATCACCCTGTCAAGATAAGGTTGAAGAAAAACAAAATCACAGTTCTTACAATCCAGTTTTCATCTCTGCCAATTTACCCTCCAAGCCTCCTGCTCTCCAGGCAGTATTTTATTATACATTGCACAAAGGGGAGGGGAAAAAAGGTAAACAAACAAACAAAAAAAACAACGACCTCTTAGGTTGCAAATTCATTCCACATTTCCCTGACTCTACAAAATGACTGCTCTTTCAACACATCCCTCAGCCAAAATTCTGCACACCCATTGCCCCTAAGAGCTGAAGTGCAATAGGGAAAAGAAAAAGAAAGAACATTGGTATTCCAGCTGCTGCTGCCAGAAATTGAGCTATGAACCCATCAGGAAAACTAGAGGACACAGAAGAACAGGGTGCAGTATATTACATAGATTCTGCTTTTGGCTCAGCAGCCCAGAAATGCCTCCTGCACACAGCAGCAACCAAACTTGTCTTTCTGGACTGAAATTATTAAATAATGGAACAACAGAGTGCATGCAGGCTTTGGTTAAAACCACAGAAAAACTCTTTGTAGTGTGAACTTGACTTAAAAATTATTCACCCTAAGTTTGGCTACTGCACCAGAATAAATATTCTCAAGGGGACCTCTTCTTCTGAGCAGCCCTGCAGTCTCTGTGAACACGGGAGACTGCAGGGCTGTCTCAGCATACAACCATTTAAACAATTAAATTCAAAATTTCAGGCACATATTATTTGGTTTTGTTTATTTTATAAATAGTAGATTCAAAAGGTGAGACCAAAGTACTACTAAATGTCAGGACAGAAATAGTACATTATCCTGAGAAAGGTTACTTGAAAGTGTTAGCAGTGGAACAGATTTTGCTGCTGTTAAAGTTCACTCACATTTCTTCTAATAGCTTCCACTGGAATAAGATAGGGCCATTTTGGTAACTGCTCTGCAACAGCAAAACAGATAGAGCTGTGCACTGAATAAACAGTAAAAGCCTAGGAACAGTTGGGTATTTTTATCTAACTGGGCTATCATTTTGTGTATACACTGATATAATATACTTACACAGCTAGCATTATACCTGTAATGGTTACAAAGCTACAAGGATTAGTCACCAAAAATCAATTCTATCGCTACCAATCCCAATAAATACTAATGTCCCACACAAAAATACTGCATCTGACACAGGGAATCAAAATCATTCCAACTTCACAGAACACTTGTTTATCCCTAAAATTTCCATGACTATTACCTTACCCTGTTTATAAGAGGAATTAGTGCAGTTCCATAAAATTGATAGTGTAAATCATCCAAGCTGCATCAAAGGACAGCGTGCTTCCCTCTCTGATTATATAGTGTCCTTGTTTTGATGGGTAGCACAACATTAGAGTTTAATCTTGCAAAGGCAAATTCTGCACTGATTATGGCAGTGCAGGATACTGATTTCCAGATAATTTTGTATACAGTAACTCCACCCAGAAGCTCCAGCACAGAACCAGGGACCTGCTTTTGCTGCAGAACATCCTCCAGTGAGGCAGGACCTCTCAGGAAAGCACCCCAGCACACACCCTCTGTGTCCTGCAGGGCAGGTCTGCTGCATGTCTCATCTGCCACTCCACAGAAAGCAGCTGATGTAGGGAAGAGATGAAAGTGGAGCCCTTCCAAGGCAGAGTGGCAGCTGTCACTCACTGATTTTGAGGAATGAGTGCTCAACTTTGAGGACCTGGGTAACCCAGCAGAACTGCAGTTCCCCTTCACATTGAAGCCACAGTGACAACGTCACTCATCCTCCAGCCTTGTGATACAAGCCTCCCAAGCCTCCTGGAAATGGAGCAGAAATTGAAAAGATGTGGTACAAGTGTATTCTCCATATCTGACTCTGACCACAACCCACTCCACAGATGCTGCAAGTTTTTCCATGTGATGAATAATTTTTAATGAACAATAACCTGGTTGCTCTCAGCTTTACAGTGATCTCATACGTGAAAACATTTCAAACAGGCAATTCAGAGTCTTTCTTCTTTCATATCAAATATAACAGAAGTAGCCAAAAACCCGCAAGATTTGCAAACCCATAAAATCACATTTGGCTTTCAGCAATGGAACAAAAATAGAACCAAATCAGAGGTCTTACATAGTCCCTGGAAGCTTCAATCAAGAAACAAACACAGGCTGCAGCCTTCACCCAGTTTTCGACAGATCTCTGTTTCCAGCAAAAGTAAAATGGGTTGATGGTTATTGGGTTTGATCTTCTGTGTAAAACAAGCCTCCACTTTCACTACAGCTGTCTTTGTTCAACAACTTTCATCTAACATGGATCACATTATATAGAATCCCATCCAATTTAAATAAACACTGTGGGCAACTGAGGATTTATCACATTGATGATAATCAGTCCCGGTGCTTCACTGCATTCACAGTTAAAAATATCCTTTTTTCCCCTCTTGACTGAGTTTTGGTGACTAACATGGAACCATAGGAAGCAAAGAATCCCCCCAGGAACAGAGATATTCCCCTTGTGAAAGCAGTTATATACCATACAATCCAATGCTTCCTTTTTTATGAAGAAGCCAATATGTTTAGTTTAAGTTCTCATTATAAAAGCATTTTTTCCTAAATTCTCTGTAGTTAATTCCCCATACAGAGTGGTCTGAAAATCTTGTTCTTAATTAAATAATGCTTCTCTTGCACTTTGCATGCTTTCCTAATTATCTTTTTCCTCTTTTTTTTTTTTTTTAACAATGAATTGCTTTGATATGTGAAGCAAAGCCAATGATAGAACATTTCATATAAGCTCTCCACTTTCCTATGCTTTGAGCATCAATACTGCTATCTGGTTTTGAAAATTTTATTCCAGACAGGAAAGAAATTTCTTTAAAAAAAAAAAGACAATGTCAGGATGAAAGTAACATGGTTAATTAAGAAATACAAAATTTAATTGGTTAATTAGCTAACTAGTAAAATATGAAAGAGTAGATTACTTTTTTGTGACCAGTTTTCTGATAATGACAGTTACAACGAAGCAATCCTTTCATCACCAGCAGTTATTTATTACCTATATGAAGCAACAAAGGAACACACTCTCCTTCAAAGACAGGTGGCTCCCAAAATAAAAGAAGCATAAACTTCAGCTGGCTGCAGCCAGTAAGTGGGGACATGCCAGGGTCTTTCTGATGGCAGTGTACATGTCTTGAGAAGCATTGTTAGAAGCTTGCCCAGTGACTGTCAGCTCCTACAAATAAGGCATAACCTGGGACATGGACCACAGTGACCATCTAGCCTGCCTGCCCATACAGCACTGGCCCAACACAGGGATCCTTCCCTGAGTTCATTAACTTGGGGCCAATCTCTGTCAGATGGCAAAACCTCTAAAACCCCCACAAGACAGGAAGTTTCACACACTGTATGCATTTCTTCCCAACTGCCTCCTTCAAAGGATCTTCTAATGGTCTGATATCTTTCGAGGGAAGGCTGCCCATCCATTAACTCTGTATGACCAGGAAATTCCACAATCTATACATAATCCACAGAGCAGCAAATGTTCTAAGTGGATTTTTCTCTCTTCATTCATTGAGCACAAGTACTCTTGTCACTTCACATTAAGCTATTTAGTTTACTTCTGCAGTCCAAGTTAGGACATGTCCATGTCTTTGATCAGTGGCTATGAAATCCTCCTTGACCAACGAATCTGGCCCACAAAACTCGGAAACAAAACAAACGTTTTGCACAGGAACAGAAGTATTTCATCACTACTAAAATTAGTAAAAGAATCTAAATGGACAAATTGACAGTTCTTAAGTGTCACTTATCGTAAAACAGTATGGGGATTGGAAGGGACCTTTAAAGGTTATCTAATCCAACTTCTCTACAGTGAAAAAGAACATCTCCAACCAGATCAGGATTCTCAGAGCTCTGCCCAACCTGACTTGAATGTTTCCAGGGATGGGGTATCCAGCATCTCTCTGGGCAACCCTTCCCAGTGTTTCATCATCCACATTGCAAAAAAACTCTTCCTTGTATCTAATCTTGATCCAGATTGCAAGGCAAGATGTATTCTATTACCATCTGTAGGGCAGTTGTCTTGCGTCAAGTGGGCAATTCTCCTTATCTCTCTCCCTGAGTGATCATAATCACTCCTTCCTGGGCAGGGGACACCTGCTGATAACAAGCTATTGAATGTCACTGCATGACTGATAAGAACTATAACATCCCATTGGGAGATGCTCCGCCCAGAGGGAGGAGCCAAGCATTGCTGCCCAGATATAATCTGGAGATTCTGACACACCAGCACAGCTTCCCACTGGATTCCCCAGAGGAACAGCAGCTGCTTCTACTTCCATGGATCTGCGGAGGAAGAATACACCCTTTTCTACAGGACCCCCCTGCTCCAACAGAACCACACCTGACACTTCAAGAGGACTGCAGCCACTTTTCTAACTGGACTGCTGACAACACCCTGACCAACAGGGTGTCAGGTTGAGTTCTGACTCTGTCAGTGTTGTTCTAGTGTATTGCATTGTTTTATTTTATCCTTTTTTCCCCCCCTTCCCTATTAAAGAACTGTTATTTCCTGCTCCCATATATTTCACCTGAGAGCCCCTTAATTTAAAATTCATAGCAATTCGGAGGGGTGGGGAGGGTTTGCATTCTCCATTTCAGGGGAGGCTCCTGCCTTCTTTAGCAGGCACCTGTCTTTCCAAACCAAGACAAATCTAAATCAAATTTCTCTGTGTTTAAAACCATAACCTTTGTCCAACCACTGCAGACCCTGCTAAAAAGTTTGTACCCATCTTTCTTATTAGTCCTTACTCACCCTTTATAGACTCAGGTACATATCCAGTAAAAGTTCATGCAGAAATACGAGCAGTAACTGCAGCCGGAACAAATCCTCTCCAGCTTTGCTTTGTACGGTGACAGCAACAACAGTAAAAACCATGTGAATGTTTTAAAAACCCGTCAAATCGCTGCAGTGCAATACATACAAATATCCACTGTACACTGCAGGACTTCAGTACCAGCTAGCACTTCCAGCATATATTTTTTTACTTGTAAAGTAAAACCAGCGTAATTTTGAAGACCATTGGGCCCCTGCTGCTGCTACTGATAATGACAGCAATAACTCCCCAGCAGCAATGGGGAGGGAAGCCCTGTCACCAGCACACACTGAACTACTTTGCTAGCAGGTGCCTAACTTAATATGATTTTATGTGGATCTGTGCCTGAACAATATGGAAAAACTTTCTGAATTAAAAAAAAAAAAAGTTAAAAAAAATAGCAGTGTGGTCGGTTTGTGTTTCAAGAATGGTTTTCATAATGTTCATGGAAACTGAATGAAAAAAAAGACAGTGCAAAACCCTATACAGACTAACATTTCCTCTTTAAACTATCTTTGGAATTTCAATACTGTGTATATCAGACAGGATGGGACAGAGCTTTTTGGCTTTTTCTTCCTTTTTTTTTTAATGCCTGACACTGAAGAGTGTTCAAAAAGGATTTATTGTTCAGGACAAAGACAGGCCCTATCTTGCAGTCCTTGCTGCAAATTCCAATACAGAGAACAGAGGCTAGGAAGACAAGGAGTCAAAATTAACTTCATATTCTTCTTTTCTGAGGGCTGCACCCTTTTCTAGGTACCAATTCTGCAAGCACTTAAACTGATGCTTATTTTCAGTCACACCAACCATCTCACTACAAGCAATAGAAAGCAAGGCTAACAGGCAAAGAATTTTATTTGCCTGGGGGTTTCTTGTGACAGTGATGTGTTGATGTTTTTAAACTCAATTTCCATGTTTTCATTCTTACCTTTGCTAAGGATTAAGACATACCATTACTAAAATTGAGACAGATATTCTTGATCCCAAACCTGCTCTTTGACAGGCACTTCTAAACCAGTTTCAGTGTTAAGGCAATTGAGACTACTGGAGATTTATACAGGAACTCACAGGGGCAGATTCTGCCCCTAAGCAAAGTGAGCAGTAACCTGAACTCCTGCAGCTTGCTGATGGGTTGAGAATTAATAAACATGCAGCTATCAAATTATCTCCTCCTGTTCCCCCCCATTTAGTCCACAGGACAATTCTTTTCCTCCTTGGCACCCACATCACCAGGAATAAAAAGAACCTTTTAGTTTCAGTCCTATGACTAAAGTGAAGGTGAGCAACTCCTTGAAAAGCCATTTGTTCAAATGTGGCTGGAAGTTTTTTTTAATGATCTCAAAAGAAAGTTAATTTTTTTTCTGGCTAGACTGTCTAGACCAGATTTGAGTTGTAAAATATTCCATTTACTAGGAAAAATGCACTTAGAAGCAAATCCACTTTCAAACAGGATACTCTCCCAAACTGCAGGCACAAGAAAATAATTGCCAGTTTTAGTTTTCACTTCTTCTATTTGTCGATTCCCTTAGACCATCTGTACAGCACCTTGCCTGTTCTTGCAGATTTGTTATTGAAAGCCTGATCACAAATGACATCAGCTCAAATGAACTGAAGTTTCATCCCTATTTCTGGCTCTCTCTCCACATGCCTTGCTCCTAAACAAGAATATACTCAGCTATGGTGTTTTCCAGGGACCTCACCAGTCTCTAGAAAAGACTTCAGGCATGGTTGTGCTATTCGCCTTAGTGCTGGGTATGTAATCACATGACTTTTCCTTCTCCAAAAACCCAACAAAATCTGCTGCGCAGGGAATTAGAAAATCATAGATAACAGGTTTCAAACGACACATGGTTCTTTCCTCCCTGTGCACACCCAGCCTGGACTCGAAGCCCCAGGTCTTAGAGCCTCCAGACACACAGAGGATAACTTGCAAAGAAATCAGCAGCACCAGGGAAAACTAGTCACTGCTCCAAGTCTCTGAGTTGTTGTTTGCACTGACACAGTCTCAGGTTTTTCCTCTCAAAGATCAAAATTTCCAACAGGATGGAAATGGGCAGTTCTTACCAACTCTGAAGATAGGCACTGGAATAAAACCCAACTTCTAAGCTATAAGCTTCTTCTGCATAAGACATTATTTTTGTGCAGACATAGCCCCAGCTATGTATGTTTTAATTCCTGTTAACTTTAAAGCAACTTTGAAATTAACATGACATGGGATTCTCAAAGTCATCTAGTTCCTGGAACTCTTGGGAACATAAGCAGCAGAGGAGAGAGACTACCAATGTTCCCCACAAGGAAAAGGCCACTTGTCTTAGCCCTCATTATAAAGCAGAAATTCAACATTGCATGGAGGGAATGCTGACAGGGAAGATGAAAGGAGGATGTTAAGAGGCAGTGGTCCAAGCACAAAATCCACAGCTGCATCAGCAAGCTTCCCCATGAAACAGCTGGTGTGAGGTGAGTGCATTCTGCTGTTCCAAGAGGCTTTTATTCATCTGAATAGAAGGGACAAAGAACTTATCTCTCCCGTGGTGTACCAGGATTTGACTACAAACATAGTAGTCCTGAGCTAGAAACTGTACCAGTTAAGGTCTTAGACTCCATATGACAGACAATTAAAGTACACACCCGCTTGCACACATCAGCGTAACTGCTATTGAGGGGAGACCTTTCACTGGATGCTGGTGACTATAAAAACCTGCCAAAGAACATGTCTATTGTTCAGTGCCTTGCAGGGCTGCTCAGATAACAGATGTCTTGCCAAAAGTAGCAGCGATCTCTTTGAAACAGAAAATATCTTCACAGAGATCAGCAGCTTTCCAAGTTCCTCAAAATTACTTCTAAATGTACACAGAACAACAGATTTATTTTTTTTTTTTTTAATTAAGATATCCATCTGAGCCTTGCAGGAGATCTCAGTGCTGTGTACCAGCAGTACAAAACCAGAAGCATGACAAATAATTGTCATTAAAGTATAAAGGTAAGGGCAATCCCAAGCTCAAGCACAAATGTAGGCTGACTGGAGAACGGATCAAGAGCAACCCTGAGAAGGGCGTGGGGGTGTTGGTGGATGAGAAGCAGAACATGATCTGCAATGGGCACTTACCGGCAGAAAGCCAAATTGTCCTGGGATGCACCAAAAGCAGCATGGGCCGCAGGGTGAGAGAGGGGACTCTGCCATTCTGCTCTGCTCTGGTGAGACCCCCACCTGCAGTGCAACATCCAGCTCTGAGGCCCCCAGAATAAGTAGGACATGGACCTGCTGGAACAAGTCTAGAGGGCCACAAAGGTGGTCAGAGGGCTGGAGCATCTCTACTATGAGGGCAGGCTGAGAGAGCTGAGGTTGTTCATCCTGGAGAACAGAAGGGTCCAGGGAGAACTTACAGCACTTTCCAGTACCTAAAGAGGACCTGCAAGCAAGCTTGTCCATTTACAAGGACATGTAGTGATGGGACAAGGGGCAATGGCTTTAAACTGAAGGAGAGTGATTTTAGGTTAGATTTTAGGAAGAAATTCTGCCCTTTCATTTGTCTTGTCTCCAGCTTCCTCCTGTTACACACCCATGGCTGGGTAAACTAAATACAGTCATTCCCCCTTCCTCTTCCTCCCATTGATCCCAGATTCAGACTGCAGCAGCATCAGATAAATCTTGCAGCTGCCTCATTGGCAGATGACTGGATCCTGCCTGCACCACCAGCTTCCTTCCTCCCTGTGGCAGCTGCTCTCAGTGATAGGCCTGCTGCCACCACCCTGGGGCTGCAGATGAGCTCAAGTGGGTGGCAGGAGCACCTGCACAGCCCAGATGCTCCTTATGTCACATCTGCCAGGGAGCCACAGGAGCCAGCCATGCAGAGCCAGAGATTCGGAAGGCAATTCAGGCTTCCTGCCCCATGGACCATGAAAAAGTGCCACAAGCCTCACTTCTGCGAAAGAAATGATGCAACATGGTTTGGTCTTAAATGTAACATTTTCCCCCTTCCTCCATCTACACCATAAGCAGGAAAAATGAAAATTAAATTGTGGACCAGCATCTTAAGGCATCTCTGTCAGTTGTCATCATGGGATTGCTTGAATAAAGGACACAGAACAGCAGGCACACACTTCGGCCTCCTTTTGGGCTAAGCAGCAACTGAAGAACAAAACCCAATGTACACACACAAAAAACAGATAACATGCAAATCCTAGATTTAGCCTTAACTAGAATTTAATCTTCTGCTTCTACCCTATGTGTTCATGTGGTCCCTCATGGGGGACTGAAAAGGTTTGCCTAAAACAAATATGCCAATACTTTCATACTGTGAGGGTCTTCAAGAGATATGCAGTGATGAGAATTTTTTTATTTCAGTACCTGGTGAACATATCCTTTTCCTCAATAGTTACAACACACACCCATGAGCCACAATGTCTAAGGATCATCCTCAACTTTTTACCACTGATAGGACCGCTATCTGAAAGGACCGCGCTGCTTTGCTACTCTTCAGCTCTCCCAGCTCATTGCAACAAGACAGTAAATGCTACTTATAACGACCACAATATGTTCAAATGTTCTGAAATCCCCTAGGCTCATTTAGAAGAAGGAAAGTGTCAAGAAGCAGAATCTGAGGCAGTTGCTTAAGGAACACGGATTTACAAAAGAACCTCACCCATGAATAACTGACTTCTTCAATGATCTAGTCCCTGTTTAGCCACCAAGATCAAATCTGAACATTTGGAAGAGAGAAGGAAAAGAAAAAGAAGAGGGGGCTCCTTGGGCTGAAATCCTGAAATAAAGAATGAATGCCTAAACCCTTCTTAAAATATGTTTCCTTCATATGTCACATTTCCATACTTGCTACATGGGAAAAGTTCCTTACTCTAAGCAATCTCTGACAATCATTCACTAGAAGAGAGATGAGTGTCTTGAATAATCTTTTTGCAAATTGAAGAGAGTCTCTTGTCTCATGTTTCTGAACAACATTTTAAACCAAATTTACAAGTGCCGTCTTAGAAACAAGTAACATCTCACACTAATGTAGGTTTAACAAATTCAGAGTCAATAAAAACTTCTTTATATAGATTTTGTGGGCTGAAGGCTGTTAGCAACTTTCTAAAAAGTTTTGGGAAAGAAAGGAAGTTTTAATGCAAGAAAATTCAAAACTTAAACCAGCAGATTCTGTGAGGGCTACTCTAATATTTAATAAGCTGTGCACTTAGAAAAGTGTCAATAAGTCAACAACACAGTGTGAACCTCAAATAAATCAGCTATTGATTTCAAGACAATTCAATTCAGGCAAAGCAGAAAAAAAAAAGCTATTGCAACTGAAAGTCATCTATCTTTATTCTACAGACACTTGGACTTCTGAAGGTCATGTATGTGTGGAAAACTGCTGTTCAGGTTACAAAGGAGCTGAAGAACAGTTTGAATCAGTTCAGTCTAAATACTGAGGCGGTTCAGTCTAAATACTAAAGCCCTGTAATACAATGCCAGGCCAGGAAAAGTGTCTTGTCAAAATACTGTTATGGTTCTGACAGACTTTTGTTTCAGTTCCTGATCACATCATCCTTCACAACCTGAATCCAACCCTCTTACAATTCTTCCCAATGGTGGTTTTGATGAAACAGAAAAATCTGGACCTCCTGTATTGACTAGCTAAAGGGAGCCTGGACAGCACCTTTATTATTTTTCCCTGTTTAAAGTACTCTATTTTTCTGTAAAATATTTAGGGTATGTTGTTCCACCTCATGAAACGCCTCCCCAGACAGATGCAACATGAGGTTTCCCTCACACTCCTTTTGCTCAGATGTGGAACTACCCTGATGAGTGCATGAGTGGCCAAGAGAAACAAGACTCAGCATAAAACAATTGAGTGGAAAAGAGCTGCCCACACCATTACTCCTTCCCTGTGACACAAGTGTCTGAGTGTCAAGCTGGGAACCCAGACATGGCTGCATCTTCCCTGAGCCCCAGCCAGACCCACCCTGCAGCCCTGCCCATTGTAATTCTAGTAAGAAACAGTATTCCAGTAGTTTAAAAAGAAGATCAGCAATAGCAATGCCATTCTGGAGTCACAAGGAAAAATGTGAATTACAGCAACAGCAAGCAAGCAGAAGCCTGAGAAATTATGTTTACATCCATCATCACACACACAACCCACAAGCCCCAGTGATGCACACAGAGCCTAGGGCACAGACCTGCCAAGCTGCTATTGACATGCCAGATGCCAGTCAATGTAACCTTTTTCACAATTAAGTACATAGATACTTCGAATTTCAGTGGAGTAAGTTTCTGTCATTCACTGTTGCCTCAATACAAGTATTAAATTAAAAAAATAATTTAGTAAACTGTAAGTGGGAGGGGCTAATATATGCAGACCTCACTGCAGAGTCAGCAGGAATAGCAGATTTTATTTTTGGAGCTATCTGAAAGAAACAGATTTATTGTGAAAGAACTGAACACTTAAGCACCCTCCTCCTACAGAATTATTCATCTATTTCTGCTCAAAAGCTAAACTACTCTAATTGTCCTGTGTAATTGTAGTGGCTTCTGTCAGCTGCCTGCTTCCATCCCATCCCCTCAGATCCCTAGCCAGGCTATGGACTCAGCAGCTGCAATGGGCTCATGAGGCACAGCCTTTCCAGGAGACAGGGTGGCCACCTATGTGTCCACAGTGCACAGGAGCCAGGGAGCTCATGTTAAAGGGAAATGCAAAAGGACTGCAGCAGCTCTTCCAGAGAGAGCCAGCTGTGGTGCAGTTCTGAAAGTTTCCTTTAATAGACAAAAATACACATAAAAATTGAATTTAATATCAGGAGAGAAAACTTCCATGATGATATAGGACAGCATTACTTGGTTTGACACAAAACTGGACTTCATTAACCCTACTAGAGCCTCCTGTGTAAATGTACAGTAAGATACTGGTGAATCAGCTCCTTGGTGCACATGTTACATGAAAATACAACATTTGAGCACAGAGGAGAGGAAGTTGCAGCTGCAAAGTCACACTGAAAAACCAGCAGAGACAGATCTAGATAAATGAAGTAGAGGACTAATATAGGCGCTCCTATGAGAAAACTCTTGCCCTTTAACAAAAACAACTAAGTAAACAGAAAAGAACTGACACAGGACTAGGCTCTTCTGACCATCAGAGATACAGAAAGAGAAATCCACTTCTACTGGTATACTGCAAAGGAGAAACAACAAACTTGATTGAAATACCCCAAGAGGTGTGATGGCTGATGGCATACAGGACCAGAGATGAATCAAGGGAGATGTATTCACTCTCTGGCTCTGCACTGAACCCAATACCACTGTGAACAATCGACTCAGTTTCTGTGCAAGGGCATCCTTCCCCGTCCAAACAGCTGAAACAATACACATTTTGACTCAGCCCTCACCTCAACCCATATGAGCATGCATTTCCTAGGATACCAAGGCTCCTGTAATCAAAATACTTCTAAATGTGTATCTGATACAAAGTGGTATCTATGGTCTGACTGTCACTTTGCATTCCTATTAGAAACAAAGGAGTTATTTTTCCACTCAGGAAAGAGAAGACAAAGTGAGTCACTAGTAAGGGGATGTGTCAGTCTACTTAGATGCTCTAGCTCTAATCAGATGCTCTAGCTTTGTGCTGATAAATGACAACCCCACTGCAGTCTGGAGTCTCCTCCAGCCACAGAGCCTGCAGCAAAAGGAGACCAGATCCTGCCACCACCTCTCACTCCAGCCAGGAGACCCATAACAGCTCCCATCTTCCAGAGCCCCCAAGTGAGATTACAGAGGAATCAAGTTAAACATGAAAAGCAATTGTGATTGGAAATCTTGATGGAAGAAATCTAAGTTTTTAGTGGAAGGGTCAAAATACTTGCAGTGGAATTGCTAAGTTAGGAAAAGACATCTTGCTAGTTCCCAACAAGAAACAAGCGGGACCTATCACTGCAACCTAACAAAGCCTGACAAAAAAAAAACCAAAAAAAAACCAAAAAAACCCAAAAAAACCCCAAAAAAACCCCCCAAAACCCACAAAAAAAAAAAAAACCAAACAAAAAAACACACCAAACCAAAACAAAAAACAAACAAAAAACAAAACAAAAAACAAAACAAACAAAAAAACCCCAGAAGAAGCAATTAGGCTGCCTGTATCTTACACAGAGCACCTCTTCACCTGGAGTTTTTCAAATTAATTTACTTTGGTATAGTAAAAAGCCTAAATGGTTTCAAAGCCATGCACTCCCACAACCAAACGTAACCAGCAGTGCTTTGTTTAAAACACAAGCAATTTGCAGTACCATGCTTAAAAGCACACTTGGTCTAAATAACTAGCAAAAAAATAGAGAAGACCAGCAACTATGGAAAAAAGACAAACCACAAAAAGCTTTATCTAGTATTTGCCATGGTTTCACAAGTCTGACTTTTCCCAAGTTCTATCATTCTAGCCTGGCCTTATTTTGGCACAACAGTGACACTAAGCAGTTTTCTGTTACTGCTACATACAGATAGTGTGAACTGCCACCAGTTTTAGAGAACAAGTTTTTGTTCTACTACATAGTCTGTGATCAGAGAGACAGCTTCAAGGTCAAGCTAACACAGAGACACACTCAAAAGGTAATTATCTGTTTGTAGAAGTTCCAGCCACCAGGCAGAGAAGCTCTGATTTCAGTAGCCTCAAGGCAGGAAGAGATGGTGGCTCCTGCTCCAAAACACTTTCACAGTAGTAGGATCTATCAAAGAGTAGCGTCTTCTTCTAGCTCAGGTCTCTTCAATTAGATTCAACAAAAATACTGGATCAATGGCTTTCTCAGACTTTCCCCACTTCTGAAAAAAGTGGTTAATGTTACAGTTTACTTTGTTCAACTCAACAACCAATTTTAACAGAATAATGCTTTTACACAGCAACTTATGCCTCATGGGCACATGCTAGTGGGAAAAACAATGCACTGTTATTACAGTGATGGCCCTTGGATCAGGCTGCTGGATAAGTAGAATTGAGATCAATTTTAACTGGTCCAGGCCACAAGAAAGAACTCAGCACAGCATTGGAATGCTCAACTACACCCAGTAGCTTGAACTGGCTTTAGACACAGATGTAGCCAAATATTCATTTAACTGATTCATTAGGGAATGAGGGTGGTTTGACATCATAGGAGAGATTCAGAGTGAAAATCTGCTGTCAAAACCTTAACAAGATTTTTTAAATATATTTTTTGCATTTTAAGGATATGCTTTAGTCTGTGCCCACATTCTCCCTTGCAGTCCATAAGATCCCCAAGAGGATCTGTGTTTTGGCCCAAGAAAGTAATTAGCAACATCACCATTGACTTGAACCATCATCTTGTTATAATTTAGACTTTTGGAATAAGCAAAATGGGTAAATTCCTCAGAAAAACCTAAAACCAACCGATAATAAAACAAAAACCTCACACCATCACAGGAAAGACCCAAGAAGAGGTGCAGTTATCACTTATTTGTGTAATGTGTACTTTGTGGCATATAGAACTAAATCAGCCTCTGGAGTCTGGAACTGAAGTATCTAATACTGTTTTCTCTCCAAGCACATAGACTGTGTAACAAAACAGTAGAGATCCAAAATTCAGTGCTTTCTTTCAAGTAAAACCCATCTATTTCGTAGGTGGACTAAAGCAATTATGACTGCCACAGGGTCTGGGTGCATTAAGGCACGACTTAGGTTAGCTATTCTAGGGAGTCATGTTCAGGACAGATCATTGCTTCTTACTACTGCAGGTAGCCATATTCTAAGACATTTTTTATGAAGTATTTAAAGGTTTAACACTCATTTTATTTTTCTTTCTTCTCTGCAAAAACTCTTCTGGTGGCTAATTTAGTCATACCCAAAGTATGTATATTTGCCCATCATTTTTAAAACTAATCATGTCTCCCTCATCTTGTGTCATTCTTGTCAATACCTCTGCAAGTAGCAGTCTCCTCTCACCAGAGCGAAGCACCTACAGCTAACACTGAAGCAAAGACCCAAGCACTTTATAGCAAGGAGCTTTGTGCATTTCAAACAAGAATATTGTTGAAGCAGCTGTCATCATTCTTGTGATGATCTAAGCTTGGGGGCCCACAGCAAAGTCACGGTACAACTGCTTTACTGAGTGCCTAAGAAAGTCAATGCAGAAAGTTCCTGCTGCAGCCAGATGCCAAGCTTTGGAAAAACTCCTCCCCTCTAAACTGTGGAAAGTCCAACTGTTTATGGTGTCAATACACAAGGTGTGGTATTTTGAGACTCCACTTCCACTCTTTCAGTACAAACAATACATGCTGGTTTTGAATAAAGTGAAGAACCCACTTAGCTTGAGCCATAGCTAAGTACTTGACTTCTACAAACAATTCCCTGCCACTAACTGGAAACTGGACACAAAGCCAGGTGACCTCCCACCCCTCTCAATACCCTCAGCAACTTACAGAAATGCAACTCAAATTCCTTCTTTGTTTCCCTCCATCCAATGGAAGAGGTGAGTTGGGAACCGTTAGGGAAGTCATTAATAATTAACTAAGGGGAGGGGAAAAACCTCACCTCTTTTGTTTTGCTTCACTAAATCTTGTTCTTTATTCAAATACTGGCCAATTATTTATAAAAATGAGAATTAAAACCACTTTCACATACTACTATCAGGGCATTGATTCACCTACACATGTGACACCTACTTACCAAGAGATACACAGCATATCTGTAAGAATGAAGAAACACGGGTTTCTCTTAGGCATTCCCTCAAGCACTCATTCATTTTAATGGTGTATGCTTCATATTGAAATTCAGCCTTGAAGATGTTAATTATTACTGGTGTTTCATTGTCCTTCTGGTGCTCTACAGCAAATCCTGACGAAATCTGTCATGTGCTTTATTACACACTGCAAAGCCTACTAGGAGTAGGGTTGGTTTGGGGTTTTTTTAAACCATTCAGTGTTTTCAGGCTGCATACCTGATTGACACACCTTTGAACTCACCTTGCTCTTCACCTACAGGACTTTATCTCATCCACTTAATTTGCTCAACTCACACAGCCAAAGATTGTGCTTTTCACCAGAAGTCTCCAAAGGTTCTGTGGTGAATTAGCTTTTTACCACAGCTTTTCCCTGTGATAGGAGACATTATAGGCTGTAAATCCCACATTGTGTTGATACATTTCCAACAACTGAACTCAGATATTGCCAAATTACACCAAAATTAAAAAAAAAAACAAAAACCTAAAGTCACATAATTACTAAGAAACTTGAGAGATAAAAAGGATGACTTGAAATTTGTTGCTGTGATCATATACCCAGGAACAGAAGTAGAGACAGGACAGAAGAGGAAATTCCCAAATACAACAGGGACAACATGACTTAAGCTTGCAGCCCGTTAGCACTAACCTGTATTCAAATAATCTCCTAAACATCATTGCATGAAGCATGAGACGCAGCAGGAAAAGCACAGCATGTTGGAAAAACATGTTTATAAAGGGAACACCCTCATTTGCCAACCAGTGCTTCATACCCATTGTCACAAATTAGCATTAAAGCCCTGCATCCCCTCAGCCATCATAAAGCACATGCCAAATGTATTTTAGTGTTGTTCTATTATATTAGATATAGAATTCACATGCACAATTACTGATAAAATGAACATGGATTACATTCTAGTTCTTTACCTCAAAGACATTTAGTACCATTTGTTTCACATCAAATTAGAAGACATTTCAAGTTCCTTAGCAACAAACTCAACCAAATATACAGGGTGGCACTGCATAGAAGTGTAAAATATACTGATACAGGCAAATATCTCCAGCATGAGGCCCTCATGAAGTAATCCTTGGAATATTCAGCAGTTTAAACCACTGTTTGTACAGCCTCCTGGGCCTACCATCAGACAGTGCTGAGAAAGTTCAGACACCAGGACAAAAGCTACTCTACTAGCTCATGCACAACTTCTGTCCCATCTGCAACAGAACAATGCAGGAAGCACCTTAAGTGGTTGTCTTACAGGTGACTTCTGAATTCAGGTTTGCATGCTTTCTTCAGATATTGGATTCAAATTAGGTCTCACTTTGCTCATAGATTTCCCACTGTGTCGAGATCCTAACATAACCACAGCCATTCCAAATGGCAGAACTTACAAGCAAAGTATGGAAATAGGTGAAAAGCGCTCAGCATGGACCAGGATGACTCAGCAGGTGATCTTTCATATATATATATATATATATATATATATATATATATATATATATAGCTAGATGAATAAACAGGGGTCTCTGGGGAGGAGGGCTGGTTGTCACTTAAGAAGGGTGGATTTTGAATTAAATAAATAATACACATTAGCAGTCTAAGAACTCAGTATTTTGTAAGTATTTTACATATTAAATTCTCTGAATTCTAATGACACTAAATGGGAAAGCTGAAGGCAGAGCCCAAAACCAAAGCTGCCAAGCATTTTAAACTTTCCGATGGAGAACTGGCAATTTCAGATGCTGTAGGTCAGCCAGCTGATAGTGATCCTACAAAACCATGCTATAAAAAGACTGTTGTAGCTCAGTGACAAAATAAGAAATGAGAAACTTTTCTTTTGATTTCTTCTTAAATAGCTTTTCCACAATCTTACACACACATACAAAGAGAGCTTTTAAGTTTTCTCCTCTCTCATTTCGCTGAATTTCTCAAACACAAAGTAGCTATGAAAGCAAGAAACTATTAAACTGTTCATTGAGGACAGCAATTAAAGGTGCTGGAAGGAGAGGGCATAACCACCAGGATATGAAGTCCCTTTGGCTGACCCCCTTGGCCAAGTAGAACAGCTTCACAAGGCAGAGGGAACACCAACCCCCATAGCTCAATGCCACGGGGTCCCTTCTGAAAAATGGGGAGTCACAAAGTTTATTTTCCCTGCTTCACTGGGAACCATCTGAGGGACACAATTTCATCTCAACTGGGTAAAGCAGACAGAACTCAAAAGTTTCAACTTCCTTAAGCAAGTAAGTTTTGAAAACAAGCAATTTTGCAGCAGGAGATAGGAAAAAGGAAAGGAAGGAATAGGCCACTGAAAAGTTAAATAAAGACAGAAAAAGGTCAGTTAAAATAATCTTTAATGGAATACTAACAAAGGAAGTCAAATGAGAGTACTGCAGTGTTCTGCAGAGAGAAATAGTCTAGTAATTAAAAAAAACAAAACACCAAAGGCAAAGAATTTGACTTTCTGTGGAGTCAGGCCTCATCAAAAATATTTAATTAAGACATTGGGGCATGTTCAAAGACACTAGAAACAGTTTGAAACAAAATAAAGTTTTCATAGCACCACCAAAAACTATGTTGTTAGGAGCATGTTGAGGTCATAGAGCTTACACTGAGCTGGGAATAAAAAAGTTGAATAAAAATTAAAGAAAAAAAAAAAATCCTTTCTCATCTCATTTGTGTCCACATCACAGAGCATTCCCAAGAAGCCTTCACTTGACAGCAGACCCTGAAGCAGCTTAGACTGACACAAATCCTCTTGGCTTTTAGTGCCCAACAGAGATACAGAAGTGACCTAGAACCAGAACATTTTCAGCACCCAAACCACATTCAAAGCTTCATAAGTTCTTAAAAAATGGGAAATCTTGGATTTATGTAATTACATAATCTCATCCTTGTTGAGAATGCTTCCAAAACACAGAAGTAATCATAAAATTTGGATCACTAATTAAGAGAAAGTGCTTTCTGAGCTCTTTGGATTCTGCCAAAAAGGACACAGGCGTTATCACCAAATGTTGCATTCTTTGCAATTTTTAAACAGATGTGCCTCTTTCCTGTACCAGTCTTTAACTGGCTCTGTTACAGTCCCTTCCAGATTCACTTACTGGAAAGGGAAAATAGAAGGAATAAACTTATTAGAGACAACAGTAAATCTGCTTCTTGCTGTAACTCTGATGCTGAAACTCCAGCTCTGATGAAGCCAAGGTAGGGCCACCATGACAGCTTACCTGGTTGTGACTGTGCATGGTGTCACCTGCCCCAACCTCGCTGCCTGCTTGTACCTGCACCTCCCAAGCAGCTCTCATACCACACTGACCTCCTGGGCCAAGGCATCACACTCCCTAAAAGCTGCCTGAGACACACACAGGAACACACATTCCTCCAAAAAACATGGTTCTGATGAACTGCCTGCCAAACAGTCAAGTACCAGAGATGCCAGAGCAGTGGGGCTGGAACAGACAGAGCGAGACAAAGACAACTGTATGCAGGTGACGCACATCAGGTAACATACAGAAAACTAATATAAGAAATACAGAATGGGTTCAAAAAATGAACAGACTCCTGCTCCAAATGCACATCCAATTGTTTTACCCTTGATTTTTTTCACAGCATTTCCCTATGCCCTTCACCTGGGACCTCCTGGCACCCCTTTGCTGTTCATCCTCCCCTCCCAGCTGTCAATGTATTAGCTCACGTAGGTGAGGAAAGGCAGGAAGATGATTCTATGGGACGACTGTTTTCCTCCACTTCAGCTATGCCAATGACTTAATTTTGAAAGCTGGGCCTGTAAGGGCAATTTAAAGGGGTAACTTACAGCTACAGGCACATCTGTAAGCACACTTCTGAAAACACTCCCTAGATTGGCTTTTCATCACTGTTAGCCATAAGCATATTAGTTCTACACGATGATGCAGCAGCAGCTATAAGTGACTATCCCCCACCAAAGCTGCTGTCCTCTGAAGGCTACCCTCCTTCCCTGAGGGAGGGCAGCACATCCCTACTCATAAATGGTACAACTTCAAACACAGCCAAAGCCACTGCCTTCAAACATTCATCTTTTAACTTCCTAGCAACAATTCTCTTTTGCCAGAATTCTCCATGCCACTTGCACTTTTTATTTTTACTGAGGTCTCTTCTTATAATGCTTACAAGTACACAGTCTCACCTTCATCTTCAATAAGCCTTTTAAGCCTCAAAGAGTGAAGATTTTCAGTACAATGGTAAATTTTTCACTTGAAGTTTAAGTATGGAACAAAACCCCACTTTAAAGCAAGACGCCTCAGTCTGACACTCAAACTTGAAACAAAGTGACATTTAAGCTTTGATCCTCAATCTCATTTGCAAGTCAGCTTTGGAAACAGAGCCAAAGTTATCAAGGATCAGTCTCTGAATCTATTTCAAACATGACCCCAGTTGTTAGTCTTGCAATTAAGATCCTCTCTGCAGAGATTAACATTGTATAAATTGACATAAGTTTAAATTCTCCTTCCACAAATGTAAATTTTTACAGCCAGATCACTTAAACTTTCCATTTACAGTTTGGCTTCACCAGAAGTCCAAGCCCAAGACTGAGCTCTTGAATGCCATGAAATCTGTCTTTCAGACTAATGTAAATCAGGAGGGGTTTTTTTTTCAGACAATATATGAAGATAAACGAGATTCATTTGTTTTTCATGTCAGTGTCGTATCTGCTTTGTCTTCTTGCCTTCCTTCAAGGAGAACTGGCAACGCCCATCCTTCCAGCACTGTAGTAGACCCTAGGAAAGCCAAGCAGCACGACTGCTTCTGCCACTGCAGTTCTACAGCAAGCATGGAAAGATCAAAATAAAAATACCAAACAAATCCACTGTCAGTCTTGCTAGAAAAGTCCTAACAAACTCTCCTATGGCTTCTAAGCATTCTTGGCCATCTTGTCAACTAATCACTTGTGCTTACCAGTCAGTCCTGTGCACAGGTGGAAATACCTTCCTCCTCCAGAGGTATTGCCCATGAATAATGTATTTCAGGAAAAGCAAAAGCAGTCAAGTACAAGACAGAAATCACAGCTAAGTATAACCAGTGGTGAAATACAAATCCTAACAAAATTAATCAATAATGCATCATAAAAATGCAAATCTTAGCAGTAGAAAGTAGCATAAATTGCTGACAAGAAAGGATTAATATATTCCTGTTGTAATGAAATTGAGTGATACATGATTGAGAATTAGAACTCGTCCTTACTGCTAAAGATAAACTGCTCTCACTGTTACCTCCCAATATAATTTGAAGTATGTGTTAGCACTGATAACCCAGCCCTAAGGTGGTCACTGTCAGAATGAGAAGCACAACAACACTGCAAAAGAATATTCATTTGCAAATTAACCAGGATACATGGCAAAATGATAAAAATGTAAATTAATAATTAAAATTTTAGTTATCAATTTATTATTCCAACACAAACTGCAGAATCTGTTGCTAGTTAGGTTGACACTTCTCAGCTGAATCCATGTTTCTTCTGCTCAGTCCTTCAGAAGTACAATGCCCTCCCTCCAGAAGAACCTTCTACAGAGCAAAGAGTAAGAAGCCCCAGTGTGCAGCAGCTCCCTTTTTCCATATTTACAAAAAAGCTTCTCTTGCCTTAACATCAAGCTACAGGCAACGGCTCAGCACACTTCCTACGTGCACCCAGAGGTTCCAGTGGTGTTCTTTATTTCATGAAAGTTTAGTAATCTCTTTTAACAATATTAAGTTTAGTAATCTCTTTTTAATTACACTGAAATTCTGACTCAAAAAAAACCTACCTCGCGCCATATTTCTCCTCAGTACTAATGCTCCCTAATGGGAGTATTTGAAAATACCACATTTTAAAAGCAAGATCTAAAAATTCAATTAGACAGGTGCTTTGATCAGCTTTTGCCTGCTTCACCACCAGCTCCAGCTCAAGAGGCACACCCTGAACTGCAAAGATTGGCCCAATATGGAATAGCAGGGTGTAGTTTGCATGCCAACACCATCAGAGCAAGACAAAAGGGCCAGCAGGCAGAAGGAAGAGGAAGCAACAAAAGCCATGACCTTCAATGTTCTTGCATGTCACCAGCCAGCTCTGCCAGGGATCACACATTTGGAAAGCCAGTCTCACCCCTCTGTGAACACGTGCCAGGCTATGTGTATTCCATTTAGCAGGAAGTTACTGGCTTTCCTTTGAATAAATATTCCTGACGAAAAAGATTCCCCTAGGAGGGATTGCTCCTCCTACATTATGCCTTTGCTTTCTGTCCTGAAAGTATACTCATATTTAGCATCCAAAATTGAAAAAGTCTAAGAGCCAAGGTTAACTGGAACCCACCACACAAAACATGAAACACAACCATGGTGGTGGATCAACTAGCATAGCACATTCTTCTCACTGCCTACTACTTGTCTCTGGGCTCCTCTGCAGCACAAGGCCATCTGTGAGGGCTGTCAGAAGAGCTTCTTCAGGAGTTGGAAAGTTAGTAAATCACAAAAATGAGCTAGCAAGCCTACTGCCAGAACCCTGAGCGAACCAAGAAATCTCACTTGACTCGACCAATCTTCCCAGAGTTGCACCTCTGTCACCAGGACCATCCCTTCCTTCCCACCATGCTTGTCCTTGTTTCACTGACATTGTCCAAAGACATGATCATTCAGTAGTAAGCCTGAA
Source organism: Haemorhous mexicanus (assembly GCF_027477595.1). Lineage (NCBI taxonomy): Eukaryota > Metazoa > Chordata > Aves > Passeriformes > Fringillidae > Haemorhous > Haemorhous mexicanus. The sequence goes on along the minus strand of NC_082345.1, from coordinate 22,154,932 downwards.
GCTTACTAGGTTAAATTCCCAGCTCCTCCAACCACTTCCTGAAGTTATAAGCATATGCTAGGAAGGAGGTTAGTTTTACTGATTTGGCCAGTTTACTACAACCTGGTCTACCAACATAGCAGATGACCCACACAAGAACACTGCAGGGGCACAGCTCATCCCAACACAGATGTCAAGAGAGGTACAATGCTCACAGAGACAGCTCAGCCCAGTGCCCTACAAAGCAGGACACTGCCTGTCCCAGGAAGGAGGCCGCAGGACCAACTTACAGAGCACAAGCTCACAGAAGGCATTTTAAGATATGCAGGGAAGAACACAAGTGGGAAGGTACAGACAACCTGTGCTTGGCTTACCATGCTGCAGACATGGGTGTACATACTCCAGCAGTAATGAAAGGATGAGTGTTTTCTCCATCCATACCTTGGAGCTCCCATGCAGCTTGCATCTGACACAAACCCATTTCAAAGAAATAGCAGGAGTGAAGTAGTAATTGGGGTCATGCACCGGCTCGCACTTGAGTTGAAATAAATCTGTCAGAATTATCAGTTTTGATAGCCAGCAATTGTTTTTCCATTGTGCTGGTGATACCCCCTACCTATGTTGAACTGTACAGGTCTGTGTCAGGCTAGTCAGACTCCTCTCCTCAACATCTGGTCTGCTTTGTGCCTGCCACAGAGCCATGCTTCAGCTGAGCCACAGAGGTGGAGTGTGCCCTGGCACTGCAAAGAGCAAGAACAGGAACCAACTCCTCCTTTCTGACAGCCAGTTGCTTTGGTCCACTTGAACAGGAACTCATCTTTGCACCCTCTGTTCTGGATCAATGCCCTTCTCAAGGAGTCCCAGTCACACTTCAGCCATGAGGGCAGACACATGTGGTTCTCAGATCACATTCATTTACAGCACAACTCCCTTACAGCTGCCTTGCTTGAATATGAGAAAGTGAGATGCATTTGAGGCATAAGTGCTCAGTTTGCAACTTTGACCTGTCAACCTTGAGTTGTACTCAAAGATTATTGGCAGCCTGGGAAGACAAAGCTTCCCTGCTTCCTGGGATCAACCTCTTCTCCCCAAGGACCAAATTACAACAGACAAAGAAAGAAGCAATTAAATAAAATCCAAGTTTTATTCCCTGAACTTGATGATAGTTTCATGCGTCAGAAAACTGCAAACCCATTTGCTAAAGGGCACAGGTACAGATGGGAACTGAAAGGGCTATTACATAAATTAAGCATGTAAACACTGGTTGTCTGCTCAAAGCCCAGCTCCTGTAATTTCCACATATGCAGCACTTGATGTGGCCACAGCACCATTCCCACATGGCCTCACCTGAGGAAGACAGGTGCTCATTTTTCCAGTTTGCTACATAACTACGTGGTGCTTAAAGCTGCCAGCAGCTAGAAAACATGACAAATACGACAGAACCCTGCTATTTCCAACAAAGGAGTCAAACGTGAAAAGAAGACATCACATGTATTTTTAGGCTATAACTGAAATTTAAAAATGGTCCCTCTCGTGAACATTTGAACAGATATAGTGTGCAAGCAATCTACTACCAGCCACAACTTGTGACAGAGCAACATTTTTCATAATTCAATGCTAAATTAATCTGACAGATGAGCAAGAAGCAAACAAGCACCACAACTTGAGACAGATATATTTTTTATTATGCTTGTTTGACTGTGAGGGGGACACAGAAACTTAGAGGTCAGCAGGGGAGGGAAAAGGCAGGAAGAAAAGCATTCCCAGATGCCTTGCAGTGATGACAAGAAGTCCATCTCTTCAAAATGCCTCACTGCAGTTCTTAGTCCTGTGTACTTGTGGGAAACAATCCCACATGTTCAGCAAGACAGATGGGAAACGTTTTGTTTCCAAGACTGAGGTAGAAAATACCCTTTCAAACACATAAAGTAGCTTCCATTTCCCCACCTTGCACTGCACAAAGCATTACTTCTGATGCCCCAGAACTTCACAGGAACTGAAAAAGATGGTAGATTGAGATCAGATGCCACTTTGAACAAACACATTCATGAAATGTTGCACCGAGGTTGTTTTTTTCAAGGAATGAACATCAACAATGTCCCATAGGCACCACAGAAACATGGAGGTCTAAAAGAGAAGGATCGGGAGAGCATCAGCCAGCAGCTGTAGCCTCTCACAGAGACAGCCGATGATACCTTTCTGACTTCGACTTTAAAACCGCAATAAGAGAAGAATGAGCAAAGTGCAGGGACAACGTACTTTACAGAGAGGCAATATTTTAATTTACAGCTATGTTAAACATTGGTGCATGAACAAAAACCCAGGATGCATCACGCACATCAGCCTTGATCAACATGTAAAAGCTTTGCTGACATAGCAAGACCATAGAAATGATACAGTTCCATTATATGTGCTTTTTTTTTTCTTCCTTATTTTAGTAAACTTAGATTTGCTGGCAAAACCTCCAGCAGACCTGGACACAGAGGTAAAAGAAAATAAAAAGAGAAGAGGCAGGCCTTTTTTCCACTTATATTGATCCAGTATAACTTTCACTGGCAAAGCTGTCCAAGCACAACACTATCTAGATTAAGTCAGGCTTGCTATTCCAGAAAACATACTTCTAGGCATAGGTGTGGCCTCCACCTCAGTCTGATCTCATGGAGGCAACATTTTGTACAGGAGCTTTCAAAAAGAGCTCCATGTATCTGCACCAGGAGCATATAAAGCTCCATGTATCTGCACCAGGAGCATTTTCCTGTCAGGAGCACTTCAAAGGACACAAGACTGTCAACCATCATCCTCACAAGCAGAGCACACTTGAAGGGGGCTGCAGAGGTCTTACCTGGGCTGAGTGCTGGAAATTGGGTTGTACCTCATATCTAGTTTGCATATGGCCTATTCCAAGCCTACAGGGGATTGCAAACCTCAGATCATATAAGCTCAAGAAATCCACCCTACCCCTCCAGTTTTATTCCTCAACGTGCCAGTAGCCTTGTGGGAAACCATTAAACAAATCCCAGCACACATACCCTTCCTGACCATGCCTCAGTGTTCTTAGCTATAGAGTGAAAAAGAAAGCATGGACCTACTTTGTGGACTATTTTGAAGCCTTCTGATTAAGGTATTAACTGTCCTAGAAGTAGCTTTGGATCCAATTCTCAAAGATTTCCAGAAACACTGCTCCTAACTTGCTCCCAATGAAAGATTCAACTGCAACAGACAGCATGAACGCACAGACTCACCATTAGCCAACATACAACACACATGGCGTGACACTCAGCAGTGCTTCCAGGCTCCCAAAATGCTGAAAAAATATACCAAGTATAAACCATTCTAGCAAAGTAGGAGTGGCTGAGGTACAATCTGATGACAAAAGACCCCTTCACAGCTGGAATGGGAGGCTGAAACTAGCAAAAGGTCTGAAGAGTACAAAAAAAAAAAAAAAAAAAAAAACAAAAAAAAAAAAAAAAAAAACCAAAAAAAAAAAAACCAACCCCCCCCAAAAAAAAAAACCAAAACAAAAACCACCATAAAAGGAAGGGGGAAAAAGCCTCTGTAAAGACTGGCAGTGGCAAAAAAACCCAGCTAGTTTGGAAAAACAAGAATTATGGCCTGTTTCCCTTGGTGCCAAGGCACACTGGGGGGAATGAGACACATTTCTAGCTACACAAAGCTCACAGCACCATGCTATCATGCTGACTATAACATTCTGGAGATGGATGAGGCTGTAAGGCACTGACATTATACTGATGTATGGACTTCAGGCATTACTATTCATTTAGATACAATAGCCCCATATATATTTTTGTTTTGCATCCTCTGCAAATATTCTCCTCTCTCTGCTCTGGAAGCTTTTTCTTTAAAAGTATTCAGGAACCAAGCACAGAATGGGGAAAGACACACCAGCAATACCAATATGCTCTGGGGAGGAGAGAAAGAAAAAAAGGAAACAAAAACAAACCACAAAAAACCATAAGCTGGCTGAAGATAGCCAAATATGAAGACAATTTTAATTAAATCACATCTGTCTTATATCATCTACTTCAGCTAATTCAGCATCTCAAGTTTTATTTCAAAGTAGTTAATAGCGCTAGAAGCCCCAAGTTTTTCACCCTTTTTTTCTTTAATGCAATTACATTTTTGCTGCTGCACCAGAAATATTAATAGCCTTTTCTGCATGACAGAGAGAAGCTCTACAGCGGGACAAGAAAACTTCGATCCTATTGATGACCTGCATGCTAATGGTTACATACAGCTTGTCTGTCAATGGAATTTCTACTGAAGCTATTGAAAATAGGCAGCACACCTCTCAATACTTCTCTACATGAAAAAAACTTTCCATTTTCTTGACTGTAGAAAGGACAGGTAAGTGGGAACAGAGAAGCAAAGCTGTTGTTGTTGTTGTTCTACGGTATACTGGTCTGTAGGAAGATACAGAGGGACAAATTCTGCTCTTCATTACAGTACCTATGATCCAGAATTGATCTAACCTAGTCAATGGAACTGACCCAGATTTACAGGGGAGAAAGAGTCCAGGGCTCCACCCAAGCCTGCAATCATACATTTCTACATCCAAGCGGAGAGTATGCCCTTTGTGCAATCCAAAATCCTCTGCTCTAGCACAGTAGACCTGACCCAGCACTCAGTAAAATCAACTGAAAAGCAACCACAGTCTCTTCCAGCCCATTATGCAGACCTCGTGCCATCCACCCACCAGCAAATTCAAACCACTCAGTGTACACCTTTCAGGGGAAAAAAAAAAAAAAAAAAAAGCCAAGCAGGGAGCCATGTTCATCCTATCTGAGCTTGCCTAACCTTGCCACAAAGGACAAGTAAGACTGATTTGGGAAGAGAAGGAAAGGAGAGAGGCAGAGATTATCTGGCACACTCCACAGGATTGCCAGTGCCATGGTGGCAGGAACTCTGCACGATGTCCAGCTGACTGATCCTGTAACAATTAATAAATCCAGCAAGTGGGACACAGCAATGCCTGGAAGCGCACGTGTCCACAGTCACCCTTGCAGTCCATCACACTCTGGCATATTGCCCCAGTGATTAGCAGTTACTTCAGCTTCATAGTTATGTGCATACATATACATGCTTAATTCTAAAGATAAAACACTTATCACCATCTGGAAACTCAAATGTATTTTAGAAGTTAATCAAGACCAAAATACACAATCAAGACAGGCTTTATAGTTTTGTATTTATGACACCAACTGACACATTTTATTAATCACCAAGGGTTTAAAAAGTGTTAAGGCCCTCCTCCTCAGTTACTATAAATTTTCTGCTACCACTTCCAACACAGGCTGTAAAAATATAGATTACTAGAAGGACATATGCAGCTCCTGGTACCCACCAGCATGGGTGCAGAATGTGCTATTTCATGTCAGGTCACTTCAGATAATACAGACATTTTTGTTCTGCCTGCATACCAATCAGCTTTAAAGCACTATAACACAAATAGTCTTTAAAAGGATTTTAACTACATAAAGCTCTTTGTTTTAAGACAAGGTATTACAGTAAAGATCATCCATGAGATCCAATTACAGTCACCTTATTAATTATATGTCCACCTTGCTTAATTCAAAAACCCCACAAGCTATCCATTTTAAAGTTTTTGATTCCTTTATACAATCATTTATCAGCCAAAAAACCATGAAAATTACTAGCTACAATGTCATTTATTAGACAAATTCAGAAGGCATTACTCTAAGGGTCCTGAAGCCCACCTTTTTATCATCTACAAAATGTATCTTGAGTGTCCATGTCTTAAAAATTACTAAAAGACATTAAAAAAAAAAAGAAAGAATCCCACAGGTCTCTGCTTTTTACAGAGTACAATGTGTTAGAGAAGTGGACTGAAACCCAAAAAAGCCTTTTATTCCTTGTGGATTATATATGTGCACTCTGCAATTAAAATCTATGTTTCCTACCTCTCAGCCAAATAACATAAAAAGAGACAATCTTTTGATATTAAGATGACTAAGGAGGGTATCTTTTAGCCTGAGACAATGCTCCAAGCAGCAGCAGCAGCAGCAGTTCCTCTGCAGATTGAGCACAGCTGAGGATGAGATCCTACTCTTTTACCTCCTGGAGAAGAGAAAGAGGGGCCTGATCCTGTAAAACCACACATTGATCACTCACGTCCTTGAAACCAAGGCTGCCTCCCCCTGCCAAAGGGCAGACAACATTTACAGGATGTGAGCACCTGTTTTCGCATGGTGCAGTCCACTTACCTCCATGCAGTCCACTTACCTCCATGACATGTGTTGGATAGAGCTACCATCTCCCAAACCCTCTGAATCACAGTGCTGTGAGAAATTCTGCTTGATTGCATTGTTTGTATTTTCCATTTCCCCCAACACCTTCTTTTACGTTTTTTCATAGGAGTGTGAAGCCATCGCAGCAGTGATTGATAGTAATGGAGCAAAGTCATCCCTCAGTGTCTACAGCCTGGCACAAACAAGAAAAAGGCCACCTTGAAGAGGCACTCTTACTATTTAAATTGATACCCTGACAAACTATAAAAATCCTTGCTCTTCTACAGCCTAAAAAGAATTAATAAAATCATTCCTCTCTCAGTCTGGATATTTCCAAATGTCTAAGTTGAGAAAGAGTAGCAGAAATAAGAAACCACACTTACCACTCATTTCACTTAGTAAAATAACAAGGGCAGCTATGCAGACCACCTGGCACTTCTGGGACTTCTTTTAATATCAAAGAACTTCATACTCCTTACAACAGCCTTGTTAGGAGAAAAAGGTTTACACTTCAGAAATCAGTGCATTTGGATTACCCAGGCCACCAACTACAGATTTTGTAGAGGGCTGGAAGATGGGTGAGTGCATGTGCACTTTCACACACATTTGTGTGCGTAGGCCTCTTTTTTTTTTTTTCCAGTCAGCATTTTATAAGTGCTCATACTCTGTTTTTTCAATGCACAGATTCAAATTTGTCAGGGGAAAAGACATTAAATACTCAGTTGCCAAATCTAGCCTCAATGTCAGTGTGTTCTAATGAACATTTTCCTTCAAATGTTCCAGTGGCAGCCATCTAATTTTCTTTCTTTTAAATAGCATACCCTTCTGATGCTTGTAAACTAAATGTTAATGCCTCATTAAGGACTTCATCTCTAATGTGTAAAATTAATATGACCAAAAGGAAAGCTGTTATCTGCTTTCATTGCCAACACTGGGCACAGTGTAAAAAGCAACCCAAAAAAGCATTACTATTTTAAAATAACTCTGAAAACCCTGGATAATTAAATGTTAAATGCATAAGACAGTGAATTTTTTTTACACAAGGAAGCCTTCCTTGACTCCCATGGACACAAAGCTTCCTTGCTGCAAATTAACAAATGCTTGTGCTGCACCTACTTATACCATGCTGTTATCCTAAGTCCTGTTAGCATATCACAGAAATGGGAGTCCTGTCATCCACTGTGGCTCTCTGAGGCTTGCTGGCACAGAGCTTTTTAATCTCTGAGCTCCTAGAGTATTGATGCACAGCAAGGGCCCCGACGAAGGAGGAATGATGAGGAGGACTCCACTGATATCAGAAGGCTAATAATTACTTTATTACACTATATTATTCTATACATCTAAAACTGAATCTGCCAAGCACTCTACCCTGTACACAACTGCACACACTGCACTCAATCTTGTGACTGTTAACCGACAGCCCTGAAACACACACACTCTTGGCCCTGATAGGCCAAGGAAACAAAACACCGTGAATTTGGGTAAGCAATCTCCATATTGTGTTCTACTTTTGCACAAACACAGGCACAGCAAATGATAAGAACTGTTTTTCCTTTCTCTGACGTTCAGAGAATGTGAATCCCAGAAATATTCTTGGGAAGATTTGTGCCTTGCTTTTCTCTTTGAAGAGAAATGTGGGGCTACACTAGACTGGAACCAGTAAGACACACCATCTCCCACAGGCATGCCTGCAGTTTCCATGTTCTGCCCAAGGAGCTCCCCACCAGCCCACGGGGATTGGACGTCACTGAAAAGGCAGAGCAGAGGATGCACACTGCCACAGGATAGCCCTTATGGATAAGTGCTCCCAATCTGTGCACAGGTTGCCTTCCATTAGGTAATTCCTAGTGATGCTTCAGGTGTTGTGACAGCCCCAGAGGACTCAGGGGAGGGAGCTGAAATCTAATGGGCCATTCATGAGGAAACTTACAATTTACAGTATCACAGAAGGGAAGGGAGCTACTCCAGACAATTTCCCCAACAGCTAGCTCCTTATGAAGGAGCATATGGGGAGAGCAAGAAAACAAACCACACTCATTGATCAGCAATAAATGAAAAGTGGAGGATGAAAACGTTACACAAGAGAAGCAACCCAGAGTCCAAGAGTATATGCAGTAAAATTTTGGTTTATCCATGAAACCTTAGTTTCAGGTGCCAAACAATTACATCAAAGGGGGAAACTACTGCACCTACTGCTGATTACAGTCACAAAATTGAAATCCAAGAAAATCCCTGTGGCATTAACCAGAGATAAGGATTAGGAACTGAATTCTTTCACTGGTTCACAGTAGTATCTGGTGGTCTCGCCTTCTAATTAAGAGCACAAGGCTTGTGCCAGAAACACCACTTTGTCACATGCAAGCATTCTGCCCATAACAAAATGACAATATCTATAACCTGGGTACTGAAACACAAGTAATGAGGAATTAACTGAACTCAGTCAGAATTTTGACTGTAAGGACAAATACCTTGCTCACAGAGATCCTATATGAATGAGCTACAAGGAACAGGAACATCCAACAAAGCACGAACATGCTTTGAAATGTTATCCTTGCGAGATAGTAGGTGGTTGCTGAATCTAAATAATCCACCACAGACGTGTCTTCATCTTTATCCTGGACATGCCAGGCCTACACAAGTACATAATTCTTGAATTTAATTTCATTCCTTTAATGTAAAGGGGAAAACTATTTTCATTGATTTCAAATAGCCACTTCATCCATGCATCTTATGCTTCATTTTATGTATGTTGACACTTCAAGTCACACACAGATCTAAAACCCTTGCTTTGAACAGCACAAACAATCACAAAGAAAAACTATCAGATTCAAATCATTGTGTCCCCCATCCCAGTCCTTAACTCCCTCAGGATCAACTTAGAGTTGATACATAATACATATGCATCAGCCCAAAAAGTCTGAGAGGAAAAAACTTTGCTAGAATGACATTCACACAAGGACAGCTGCAGCAGCTTTGTCAGGCAGGATTTGATACAGTACATCAGCCAAGAAAGTCAAACAAAATACACTAGTGCTGGCTTTGGAAAAAGTAAGATGAATCTAATTTCTTCCAATTGTCTGAACCACTTTTAGAGTTAATCACATGGTACAGTACAAGATAAACTACCTGCCACTTCTGAAACATAATGGAAGCAACTTTAGAATTCAGAAAGATACTCATATTTCTAAATATGAAATAAAAATGAGATACTAGTTGCAACCAATCAATTGTATCAATTTGTTCATAAAAAGCACTGGGCATTTCTGCTTTACATGCTGTTTTGCTAAGTTCAAGACAAGGTTTCCGTGCACACTGACTTTACCTCTAAAAAAGTTACTTATGCTAAGTCATGACACTTTACATCTGTGAATAGAGCATCAGTGCTCTGAAAGTTAAAACATACTTTCCCAATATTGATATACAGTAATATTAATAAAAAATAATAAAAGCCTGCATAGTAGAAAATGTAACAGTGGAGTCATAAATAGCCTGATGCAATAAGACCACAACATAATTACCCAGGTAATTTTTGCTTGAACACATTCAGAGACATTTTTATTTCTTCAGTTCAGCAAGCAGTCGTTGCAAAAACCTACACTCATTTGCACTGAAATAGAACAAGCTGCTCTTCTAATAAGATTAATATCCACTAACCAGGAAGATTTTCACAAGATACAAAGAACAGCTTAACTCTCAACTCAAAGCAGTTCCAGACTACCAGTCTCTTTGAGCAGAGTGACCAGAGTAGGTTTGCTCACACTGATGACAGTTTCATGGAAATCTATGAAAAGATTTTATAGGGACACCAACAAACAGAGCACATGGCAGGGTTTCCGGGGGATGGATTTCATTGCATGCAATTAAATGAGGGCCAGTTTCTTGTGACTGTCAAATTATTCTGTATCCCAAACAGAATAATTTAAAATCAGTATACAGGGTCCATCAAAAGAATGCCACACACCCAACTGCCTTGCAGATCTCATTCTCCTTTGTAAGCAAGAGAGAAAGCAAGGATCAATTGCAAGATAGGAGACTGCTGCATTGATTTTCAAACAGAATCTGCCATAAAAACCAATGGTAAGCTTGTCTTCAGACCTAAGGAAAAAAAATCTCCTGTGGTCTGAGTTGTTCTGATATTTGAGCAAAGGCAGACATCAGCTGTCAGCCACACCATGCTGAATATGCAACTGAGATCATCATGGAGATGAGGCAAGTCTGACCTGCGAGATCTAACCTTCAACAGCATACAGAGAGGAGCAGTAAAAGTCTAAAACAGGAGATGGAAAATGAAGCAAAAAAAAAAAAATGCAAGTGGAAGGGAATCAGGTTTAGAATAAGTCAGTTTGATAAACCTGTCTGAGGTAAGATAAAGATGGTATTGATTATCCTGCCTCTGTGAGGCATTTTACAACTTGGGGGATCCTAACACTGCCAGTGTGACCCCCAGCCTGGCACAGCAGCTCCTGTCTCCACTGGGTGACTCACAGTCCCCCCCTGCTGCAGCTGGGAAGCCTACAGAACAAAGCAAACACATCTGTGAAAGTGTAGGCAGGCTAAAGACCAGTGAGAAAACTGATTTCATAGGAAATACAGCAGATATAACTATGATGGGCTGTCACATAAAACCCCAAGACTGACCTATTTCACACAGACAGAAGTTCCAGTAGCATGGAGCAATAATAAACTTGTACTCAGTTATCTAGATAGCACATGGCAGGAGACCGAAAGGGGAAAATATTTGAGCAAAAGAGACAGGGAAAATCAGCTATATATTGCTATATCCCCAGCTATAGCAAACACTGCAGCATGGTTTTTTTCAGTAAAGGCTAAACAGGCAATGGGAAAACACATCAAAGTCCCCACTACCACTTCTTTCCTCAGGAACAAACACAGCTTCAGATAAGCCACAACAGCCAGGGTCATCTCCAGCATTTTCTTTATAGTGGTCCTGAGCACTGGAGAGCTGCACAATTCATCTTCCTTTAACAACAACCGTTTGGGGAACTTACTTGGGAGGGTGGGTTCCCAGCTCTTCGGCAATCTCTGACAAAACTCAGACAACTCAAAGGTGCAATAACCAAACAGCACATTTACAGCTGGCTTCCCAACAAAGAATGGGAACACAGCCAAAAAGAGAAGAAATAGTAAAAACCACCTGATTTCCTTCCAGCATGAATGTGCTGGTATTTAAGATATGGAACAAGGGATACATGATATTCTTTTGCAAAGATAAGGCTAAGCTCATCTTCCCAGCTTCAGGCATTAGGTGTGTTTGTGTTGTTTGGGTTTTTGCCTGTCTTTTTTAAAAAAAGGTTTCTGTTAACTATGTAATTTTTTACCCCAAAGAAAAAAATAAAGCTATCAGCAGAAATTTATGTCTCACTTCTAGCAAGAGTTCTATATTCGGATCTCCTAAAATGGAAAATCCAAAATCCCCTCTAACAGATAAAGATTTATCTTAACCCAGAGGGGGTTGGACTCATCATCTGGTGGCCTCCTAGCATCTTTCACCTTCACTTTCTCTCATCTGAAACTGATGAGAAAGCTCTGGAAGTAGCCTCCTGAAATTCAGTGAGAGAACTCTGGGGCTCAAAAAGGACCTGGCACTTCTCCTTGAGGACTTACCTGAAAACCTTATTTTCTCTCCAAAAGGTTTGGGTGGGAATTTTTCATCTAATTCTGATTGCAAAGTGCCTCTGCCAGAGAGCATGGTAAGCGACCAACAACAGTGACACTGGCAAGCCAGAGATGAGAGACAGCTCCCTCCTGCAGCCATCCAAAGATATGCTTCAGTGGAGACCAGCTAGAATTTAGAACACCCTTCAACAACAAAAAGGACATTAACCAAGATTTTGAAAGCTCTTAATACCTCCAGTCCTGACATACACTCTGCCCAGGATCTAGCTCCAGTGAATTCTGCCACACAATAAAGGTTATGAGCACATGTTACAAAAAAAGACTTAATTCCAAAAACTGATCCAATGTATATCACATTCACAGGTCTACCAGCTCCCTCCCTCCTGACCCTTCAGGAACTCTACATTCATCTATCAGTTGCATTACCAGGATGGTAACACGTACAATGGCATAACAGGTATCTGGGAGAGCAGCTGTCTGCACCTTACAAACTGTATAACCCACTCTGTGCAGGACTAAAGTAGAACTCCAGAGCTCCCCAGCAGTTTCTGCTACGGAAATAGCTCACCAAAAAAAAAAAAAAAAAAAAAAAAAAAAAAAAAAAAAAAAAAGTTATGATGAAAAAGGCACAATAAAGGTTGTGATCTATTTATTTCCAGATCTCTTCTACTCTTACTAACAACCTAAATATATGCCACACAGAAAATAGGTGCACATTATCCTCCCGGTGATTTCACAGCATTGCATTCTCTCCTCAGAGCTTATGCTAAATCCTTTGAACTGTACTAAAATATCAGCTTATTTATAGCCTCACAATACAATGAACATAAAGCCATAATCTCCAGTAGTTAACTATAGAGCATATTGAGAATTCTTAAAAGATGATTTTTCTACATTCAAAAATTCACAGAAGAATATTTAGCCTAATCTCTCATCTACTGCATGCAAAGTTTGTGTTCCAGCAGTATAATTCACCTGAAACAAGGGGAAATAATAATCCTTGGCCAAATTTTCTGAATATGTGTGCAAACTATTTTATCTGTGGAACTCCACCAATTGAAATATCGCATTTCTATTAAATTGGTGAAGCTATGTTACAACCCATAATTCTGCATGGTGCCTTGAAGACCAGAAATAAAGCCTTCTCCAGGTCTGCGAAGGACTGAGCAATCCTTGTGAAGCCAGTAAGCATGGGGCAGACACGGCAGGAAAGAGAATAAATATGTTCATTTTTCCAAGAAGTTGTGAGGTATTAACACAGAAGGGCACCACACAAAAACATATTCATCAAGCAAATTATACCAACTCTGGAGGAGCAGACAGCTGATAGAAAAACACCAAACAGGACTCGGCTTCACCACAGAAAAGCAGATCTACTGATTCCTAATTCTCTCAGTGCACCAAGCCACAACCATTTGATGAAAAATTCTCCAAAAACTTCCAGGAAAAATCAATTCTCACAGAATCATTTAGGTTGAAAAAGACCTCTGAGACTGAGTCCAACCACTAACTCAGCGCTGCCAAGTCCACCACTAAACTACATCTCTAAGTGCCGCATACACATACGGCAACTATGGGAGCCACGAACAGGGAAAGAAAAAGTCGATCTGAATAGATCCTTTTTCCTTTTACTAGACTGCAATTCCCTTATCAGCTACAGCTATATGCCTGTAGGCAGGACACTTGAGAGCAGGCAGTAGCCAATAACAGGTACGGCTGGGAAGACTCACCTGCTGAGGAGTGAGGCCAGTCTGCCAGCTACAGCTGCTGGCCCACTACGAGCCCTCTCACGCTCAGCTGTCAGATCCCTCGAGAAAGACATTGAGAGTGCAATTCCCACGTAATTTCTCAAGGAGAAGGGGGGAAAGTGAGACAGACAGATCAAAACGATTTTTCTTTTGCCATGCTGGACAAATTTCACCAAGCTGCACAAAGCATCCACGAGGGGTCTGTGCACACAGCTGACACCTCATGAAGTTTCCACAGCCCAAGACCACCTTTGTCTGAATTAGCAGCTGATCGACGTGGGACCTCCCTGGGAGCCAGCATCCGCTGCCCCCGGTACAGGTCCGTCCCTAGAATGAGGGAAACCGAAAAGCAGAAGTCGTTTTAGGTACCCAGGAGTGTGGGTCCGAGGTGGTCCCTGCACCCCTGCACAGCGCTCCGCAGCCTGCGTCCCGGCGGACACCCGTCCCCAGCCAGCGGCTCCTCGGCCGAACAGAGCAAGACCGAGACGGGCAGCCGCCCCCGCCGCTCCAGACAGCTCGGGCGAGCCGGATCGGAGCTGCCGCCGGCGGTAGCGGGAGCCCTTGCTCGGCCGCGGTGTCCCTGACGCTTCCAAAAACGAAGAGGTGGGAAGACGAAGGCCCGCGACCCCTGACAGGAGAGGGAAGCTGGGGTCGCGGTCCCGGCGAGGGGGACCGCGGGGACCGGGCAACTCCTGTCGCCCCTCAGCCATGAAGCGCTCCCCAGCCGCTGTCGTCTCCCGTCCCACCTCACCAAACGCGAGATATAAAGCGGAAAATAACAAAATTCTTAAACGAACCAACTTTCCTCCCTCCCGCAGGAAGTTTCCTGCGGGGGGCGAGGCGACCTTCCCGTGGCCGCCGCGGGCGCTGTGCCCGCCGCCGCCGAGCCTCGCGCCTGCCGCAGCGGCGCCGGGAGCCGAAAGCTCGAGCCGGGGACAGCCGGCGAGGGCTCCCGGGGCGGCCGCCACCTGCGCCGGCGGGGAGGGGAGGAGGGCGCTGCCCTCGGCGGGGCCGGCGCGGCTGCGGTGCCCTACCTGGGTGCAACGTACTTTGGAAATAGAAGATGGCAAGGATGAAGGAGCCCACGGAAGTGACCAGGACCATCCTGCACACCCGGTTCATCCTCATTACTTCGAGCACCGCCGGCTTCATAGCGTTCTCTAGCGGCGCAGAGAGGGCGGCGGAGCGCGCAAGGAGGACGCAGAGAGCCGCTCTGCGCCCAGGAGCCACTACCGCAGGATGCCTAGGCGCCCGCACCCCGCGCTGGAGGGCGTTAATGCCACGCTGGGCGTGACCACGCGGCGCGCCAGGAAGATGGGCGCTCTGCGCGCCCGGGGGGGAGGCGGGCTAGGCTAGGCGGGGAACCGGGGCGGAGCGCGGCCCCCCTCGCCAAGGGCAGAGATGGTCCCGCCCGGCGGCGGCGGCGGGCGGAGACGAGCCCGGCGGCACCAGGGGGCTGCGTGGGCCGCGGCTCGGCCTCTCACGGCCCCGGGGGCGTCCGGCGGTCGTCGTCAGAGGGGATCCGCTGTGCGTGAACTTGTCCACCTCTGGGTCACTCTCGCCCTCTTCAGGATGCCGGGGTCCCGGCAGCCGCCGGCGGGCAGGAGCATCCGTTCCCGGCTGGCTCTGCCCGGCGCCCCGTTCGTTAAGAGAAATTCTCGCACTCTCAGTGGTGCCCGTCGCTCCGCTAACCCTAAATGCCTCCTTGCAGGTCTCCCCTCGCACCGCAGGTTACGTTACAGCCGGTCTCTGCCGTCGTGTTTTGCCAGTGCCGCGCTGCCCCGGCCGGGAGCTGTTCATTTTATCAGCGGCGCAAACACCAACTTCAGGCGCAGGGAACCATCCAGGGGGCAAACAGTGCCACCTGGCCTGACAGAAATGAAAGGGGCTTCTTTTGTTTTCAAACCCGAGACTTCTAAGTTTTCTGCATTAACCAACACTGCTCATTTGTCGGTGGAATCAAAAGGTCCTTGCCCCCGCGGTCGGCCTGCCGAAGGTGGATCTACCTTTCCGTAGTCGAGAGCAGCACCAGGCGATGAGATACGAGCCCGTACGTGGGAGGAATGCAGAGAAGCTGCGAGCTACAGAACAAAAGGCCTCTGCCGTGCCCAAGCGAGCATCGGGTTTGGGACAGCTGGCGCTGCTGGGGAGCCGGGGACTGTGAGCGAGTGCGGCTCGGCTGAGTCCCGAGCGAGGTTTCCCAACGCGAACCACACGGCACAGCTCTCTAACTGGGACTATCCTCTTGCTTTAAACTACGCAGATGTTGAAAGTACAGTGGTGAATGGAAATGTCGTCTTAGCAATTTACTATTCATCTTTGTGCGGTGGTGACAGTTCTGTTTGTTTCCCTGACGCTCCCAAATACCTCCTTGCTATTAATCTTGTTTTTTACTAAACTGAAGATTATTATACTGATGCTGATACCATCTTCTCGTGTAAAGGGATTTTTTTCCCTTCGCGCTTCTTTTTGCTCTTCCGATGAGTTGGGGGGAGGGGTCTTTAAAATGAAAATAGCCGTCAACAGTCTGAGTCCAAAGCTGGGAAGCTGGGAAGCTTACTTTAAGCTAAAAAACCCCTCCCACTTCCATCCCCTCTCACCCTTGCCCCCTGCCCCCTCAAAAGAGGCAAACCCCACAAACAGACAACCCCAAACAAAATAAACAAGCAAACAAACCCTGAAGGTATGACTGTTCATTCCCAGTTAATTGTGACAGAAACATGCAAAGTCATCAGAGTTATCCATTTACACTTTCTAAAAGCCAAAGGTTTTACCTCAAGGATAAACCAGTAATTGGTTAGGCATTTGCAACGGAGTAGATTATTTAGTTTTGGCCTGGAGTTCCTTTTATCAGAAACAAATTCCATTGTTCATTAACGAAGGTTTTACACAATAGTTTTCTTACTTTCTCTTGATTTTCTCCATTTTTTTCTTTTAGCAGTTTTAATAGGCAGTAACCATTTTCTAGTCTTCCTAATGTAAAGGGAGCTTTAAATTTATTTTTCTCTTTTAAGTCCAAACTGCAAACAAGACAAAAAGTCATTCTATGAAAAGCACTAGACAAAGAGAAGCATTTCTATGTAACGCATCATAGTGGTGGATAGTTAAAGCAGTCAGCAAAAGTCAACCAGAAGCAGAGCCTGGCATTTCAGCATCCCCTGGCAATACATGTGGTGCAGCACAACAACAACTGCAGTATTTTAACAGAAAGACCTGGACTGTCTCCAGGAACCTGGATAAGATATTGAGGACTGAGGGGGAAAAGCCTAGAACTCAATACTCAGCCAAGTTACACAAGAAGAGAAATGCTTTATACTGTTGGAGAAGGCAGATAGTTACCTTATTTTCTTCTTTTTTTTTCTTTTTTTTTCCTTTTTTTTTTTTTTTTTTGGTGAGCATCATCCTCTAATGGAATGATTGAGAGTTTTAAAGCATTGAGAAGAAAATAACCAGCTGTGTTGCCATTTACTTTTAAAAGAACATTATAAAGGAATAGCATCATTATGGACATTGGCAATTATAAACTCAACATCCAACCAAATGCTTACAGCATCTCTTAAAATTTCCAACTATGACAACCTTCCTTGTGAGTCAGAACAATGAAATGCAGCAGCCTATTTTTGAGACAGCCAGTTTTTTGTTTTCCTACAAAAAAAGAGCATAACTGAGGTAACATAAGGAGACACAGTTGTCTTTCCATGTGGGTGCCAAGTTATAGAATAAGTACATAAACAGCTCAGGCACTTCTTCTAAAGCATGCCTCTCTCTGAGTGGGAACTTCAGCAGCTCCAGAGCAGAAGGGAGTCTGGATAGCACTGTGGGTGTGATCACCTACCATTCCCATGACAATAACCAGCATTCAGTATCTCTGAATAAAAATAGTCCCATCATCCAAGAGATGTCTGGAAAGAAAGACTTAAGAGATTAAGAACTAGATGCCAGTGACATCAAAAGTACAGACAGTGTTTTGTGGATTATTTTGTATAATAAAAGAGCTTCACCAAAAAAACCCAACAAACTGCCAAACATAACCGCCCGCATCACTATGTATTGATAAAACTCAAAAAATAGCAAAACTGCAATTGAAGAACAGAACAGATGTAAATACCGCATGTAGTAAATTCAGGGTGCAATTTATCAAAAAAATTAGAAGCAGGCTAATATTGAAGAGCATGTTGAAAGGTTAAACAGAATGCCATTAGAAAACAGAGGTATCTGTGAGAGACATATAGGCCTCTCTAAGGAAAGAATCTCAGTTGTTTTGTTTTATACTGATAAGCTTCATCCTTTAAAAACAGAAGGTGAAATTTTTACAGAATATCTAATGTTGTTGAAAAAATACACAGAAGCTTTAGGAACGAAAGCTGCCTTCAGATATGAAACAGAAACTACAAATTTCAGGCTCTGTCTAACCTGAGACCATGGTGACTCCAATCCCATCACACCATAGGATAAAGTCAGGTGGATGAGAAAATCTTCTGGATGTATATACTGATTATATTCTGTGGGGATAGTTTTTAACTTCTCTGGTGGAAACAGCAGTATCATAAAGGGACTGGGTCTTGGGCTTTATCTCCCAAGGAAAAAGGGCATTGCTCTAATGATTCCAGACAGTCAGTGGACCTTTCATTTGACAAGCTGTCCTAAAATGTGCTGTCTGAAGGCAGATAGACAAATAAATAACTATGTTAATAGTCAGACACTCTCCCTACCTCAGCCTGAAATTGCCTGTCAGTCAAAAAGTGTTTGGCAATGTTATTCCATTAACATATGGTAACGTCTTTTAAGATACTGGTTCTGAGCTCATTAAAAAAAAGTATGTGCGAATCTCCCTAACCCAGCTGATTCCAGTTGAATTAGGACAAAGCTAATTTCCCTACACAGTTATCTCAGTCAGCAACTCACTCTCTGCATGAATGAAAGGCCACCCTTCTCCAGGAAGCCATCTCCATAGAGAACTGAAAGACAGTCCTTTCTGGAGCTAAGCAGATGTCTTGCCCCCTTCTTCTTCCCTCCAAATAAGATCCCCCATGTACCTGTGAAGCAACCAGGAGAAGCAATACATGATGTATTTCAAGATTAAAATAGGACCTTCAAGCAAAATCTATACTTGATGTAAGAGCACTGTGATATTAATTGTAAAGTTCTTAGTAACAAGACTTGGAGGTTATAGGCATAGAAGCAATTTTTAAGTTTTGCTTTGAAGGATGCAGTTTCTAGAGGTGATGGATGTTTATGCCTCTGCCCACTGCAATAAACACCTGTAGGGGATCAAACCCAGTGGTCCAGCACTGTCCAGGACAATGTCATTGGCTTCAGAGGAAACATCAGTTTGCCCTGCAATAGGTAGCAGTGGTCAAGTCTGCCAAAAAATTGATGTTTGCTTGTGACATTTCTTAGGTAGAGCTTGGCTTTTGTCCTGCAATGCAAATTATTTCACTTGGGGAACACTCTCCTGAAAGTCAAATCCAAGAAAAATTTCAATGCATCCTGTCACCACAGTTACAAACAGAGGAGCCAAAACAAATTCCTGGGCAAAACAGATATTAAAATATTTGCCAAGTTCCATTGAAGTTCAGCTCTCTTTTTTTTAATTGTGTATACTTCCTTTGCAATTTTTCCCATTGCTAGTGAAGGACATTTTTAATGCAGTGAAATATTGGAGTAAAACTTAACAATTGAGAGGGCCAAAGCAGCTGCAAGACAATCAGAATCCCCTTGTTGAGTTTGTTGCCTGTGTTGAAAGGAGATTTTAAATGGACAAGCATTTTCTCCAGCAATGACAGTGCACCCTTAAGTTGCACTGAAATTCAGATCTCTTTGTCAGCTGACTTTGGGTCATCATCTTCAGTGTGACTCAGAGCACAGAGAGGCTGAAATAAGAGGAATTACTAGCTTTTTGTAGGGTTGCTCACACCAATTCTATTCTCAGACACCAGGGATTACTCATGGTCTTCAGAACATATTGCTGGCTTCCTGCTCTGCTGCTCATTAGACACAAGGGTGTCAGAATGAAGTCTGGAATCCAGGAAGGCAGGATGTAGTGAGCAGAAGCCGCACAGCACCAGAACAGCATAAACTGCATATAGTTTACAAAACACAAGCAGCTCCCTCCATTCACCAGGTAGCACTTTCCCAGCTCAAGTTCAAGCAAGATGCTTTCAGGAGCAAATTGATTTGTTTCCAAGAGTTGGAGTGGCTTATGTGTTGCTTGGGGGGAAAAATCCAGCTGAATAGGAATGAGCACACAGACTTAAAAAAAAAACCCAAAAACATCTTTGCAGGAGACATGAAGAGGATCGTAGAATAAATTATTATTGGAGGGATTTGGAACAAGGAAAGCTCTGCCCCACTCAAAAATAAAAAGGAAACTGGAAAATCAGTTACTCATATTGTCAAGATTGTATTTTTTTAAATAAAAATCGATAATAATCTCCTGTGTTTGGGATTTAAAAAGAATTTTTACATTATTTTTTGGGTCTTCTGAAACAGTCTCTAATTATTTCTGATTATATAAATAAATTGCTGGTATTTTCTGTAAAGTGTTTCCTTTCAAACCATTATTATTTTCTCTCCTAGGGCAGATCCACTGCCCCAACTCTCATATTCCATCTATCTGGTCTCCAACTGGTAAAATGTCGATACATGGTTGGTCAACAGAAAACACATTTACATGACACAATTAATTTGCCCTGTTTTAGACATCCAAAGTGCAATAAGGTGAATCATGCCCTGAAAGTGCCCGTTGACTGAAAAGCTCCTGGATGTCTGGCTCTGCTACAGAAACCTACATTGTACAGCTAGGTGAAACAAATCCCAGCAGAGCTTTCTGAATCTTTTGTTTTTGAAGGAAATGCTGTCAAAGCTCATGTTTTCTGTGCTCTAATGTTCATCTTGTAACTTGTTATCTTTTCATCTACATTGCAGTCAAAAATGGGACCCTGATTTTTTGTTGTATTTGACCATGTTAATCTCAGTAGAGGTTGTTTTAGGTCAATAATATGTCGTCTCTTTTCCTAGTTTTTTCTAAAAAAAAAACCCAAAAAATTAAACTACATACAAATATAAACATTTTTATTTATAAAATGTTTTCCAATAAAGGTATTAAACAATTTTCTGGCAATTATAAGGAACTGAAATCTTGTATGAAAGTATGGAATTTTGAGATAGAGTTTTCTCCTTTCTTTTCCCTTTATGCCAAAACTGAAGACAAGCACATACCCTCTTTGGATACCTGGAAGATGCTCAGAAGACCATTTTAAGTCAAGAGATGCTGGAAAATTTCTTTGCTATTTTTCAGTAGTGAAATGAGTTCTATGCAATTTTTCATTCTAGTTTACATGTATAACTACTACATCTTCAAGTTACACATGTATTTGATTTAATTATGTGCTTAAATGTGTTGAATAATTTACAAAATCAACAGCAAGTCAGTGACATTAAGTGGAAAGTTACATACCTCTTATGTTGTTATGCCTTTCCTGTGTCTGATTTCTTTGACATTTGCACTAGGAGAAAAAATCCACTGAAGCCAGTAGAAGTATGGATGTTAAAAGGAGATCCAAGGTTGAAAACAAGGTGGGTTTTGTGCCCAAAGGACAACTGCATTAATAAAAATAAACATACTGAAGAGAAGAGGCAGAAATTTGTACTTACAAGTAGGATTTTTCTCAGTCTACACTACAGCGACCTTAGGCTTGGGAAGTGCTATGAGGTACTTAACTGAAAAGCAGTTTAGGAACATATTTAAAAGAAAAGCATTTTCTAGAGCTAATTAAATTATAGGTTTTTTTCTCTTTCACCATCCCTTCTCAATTAAAAGGTGTGATTTCAGGGAGTCTTTCTATTTAAAGGATGTCTAGGTGAGTTTACAGGAGAGGGAACAGAGATAATAAATCACACAGCTGTTGAAATAATATTATCCAACCTGAAAAGACATTTTTCCAAATCACTTCACACATCCATCACTCCATGAGTGTCACATCTGTGTAATGAGTTACTCCTTACCTTTGCCCTCTGGTGTGACTCCCTATTCTTATGAACTGCCCAAGCTGGAGTTACAATTCCAACTGTGCTTTGAAGTGTTTGCAAAGGAGAATGTGATTTAGCTCCAGCAAAGAGAACCTATAAACCCTGTTGAGAGGTGACTATGGAAAGCCATAGCTGAAACAGTGAAGTATACCTTGGCCTATGAGAGAGGAAAAGTTTGAGTATACCACTAGTTTAATTATATTAAGAAAAATTAACCCAATTGGAAAGGCTATCCAGTTCTGGTAATTTGATGCATCTTCCTTCTACAGTCTGAAAGGCAAAAGGGATATTTATGTCACTTTTCTTCAGAACAGAAAGTTAACAATGTCTTCCAGAGCAACAGCAGCAGCTATAGTACATTTTCTCGATCCATTCTGGTATGGTTTCAGATCTGATTTATGAAACATGAGCCATAATTCTATCACAGTTTATCTCTTCCTGGAGGTGAGCTTGGAAGACATATCCATATTGACTCTATACATCTGTCAAAGGGTGATGAAGAGCAAATACCATTAAGCTGTCTGCCCAGCCCTGCAAGGGAAGAAGAATGACCATCTCCTACATGTGATTCATCATTTAAAAAAACCCAAAAAACAAAAAACCACCACAAAACAGAAGTGTTTTCTGGAGGCTTCATGCTGCCTCATTTTTCTCTTGTTGTCGTATTTAGGTAAAGCAAATAGAGAATGAATATGCATAGTGCGGTCTGCAGAAGATTATGACTGATAACTTTCAAATCTGCATTAGTTCCCTTTTCACTGGTCTCAAAATCAAATAATGTTGCAAATGCATCCTGAAAGGCACATTGTTTTTCCCCAAATAACATATAGCTAACCCCAAGAAGAAAATTTTCTGTCAATGCAACTGCAAACCCATCTTTTTTCAATGACACAAAAAAAGACTTGAAATCACTTTATTTATAAAAACTACTGGTAGAGGTTCTATTTGAATGACAGTGCTTCAAACTCAGGCTATTGAACAGCAAACTGATCTATCGAGACAGTGCCCTTTCTGCAAATGATGCCATGCAATTAAACTTGACATTACTAGGGAGAGTGAGATTTTCTTAGAGGACATCAACCTCTGCCAATTCACTTATAGCCAATAAGAAATAAAAAAATAGGGTGAGAGACAAAAACAGAACTAAAAAGCAAAGAAAAAAAACCCCACAAAACCAACCAAACAAAAACCCAATAAAACCCAACAAAAACCTAACAAAAACCCAAACCCCAATAAAATCCAGAAAAATATCCTCACCTTCACCCCAAATCCCATTCCTCCCAGCTCAACCTCCTGACTCTTCTGCCTCCCTCTCCCCCAAGCAGCACAGGGGGATGGAGGAATGGGATTTGTGGTCAGTCCATATACACAGTTCCTCTCTGCCTGTCCTTTCTCCTCACACTGTTCCTCTGCTTCAACATGGGGTCTTGCACAGTGGATATCTGCTCTGATATGATCCTCCATATGCTGCAGGAGGACAACCTGCCTCAGTACAGCCTTCTCCATGGACTGTAGGGTGACCTCTTCTCCAGTGCTTGGAGCACCTCCTCCCTCTCTTTTTTTCTTGACCTTGGTGCCTGCAGGGCTGTTATTTTGTTGGGGGTTTTTGCCTCATTCCTCTCTCACACAACTTCTGCACAGTATGTTTTACCCTTTCCTTAACACTTTTCCATCAATGTGCCACCAGCCTCACTGATAGACTCAGCTTTGGACAGCAGTGGGTCTGTTTTAGAGCCAGCTATATCTGGCAGGAGCCAGCCCCTGATCTCTTCTCACAGCCTTCCTGCTGCCAAGACCTGGACACATAATTTCAATACACTGAAGAACTAGATATTATCTTCCTTTTTGTGTTTGGACTATAAACCTTTCTTTCCCTCCTTTTCCCTTATTACTACCAGTTTGTGAAGTAAAAAATTAAGCAGACCTAGTTCAAACCACAGCGTACTCACCCACCATATAACTGATGGGGTTAAGGGGGAAAAAAAACCCAAACAACAAAACACCTGTAATTCATTCTAAAGAGAATATAAACCATGATCAGAAAGCACTTTAGAGAAGTGGATTTTAGTAGTGTGTGCACAGCTTGGATACACATTAACACAACTTTTACTGAAATGAGATTTGAGACTTCACAGAACCGAACAGTAGCATTCTGTGCCACTGGCACAAATCCCAGGCTGGAGGCTGGAGAATGACACCATCCCTTACTGCACAAGTTCTCAACAGTACCAGTGGTGCTTCTGGCACTCCTCAGGCTGGCTGGTTCCTGCCATGTTCCTCCCTCTGAAGGCCAACCCCAGGTTTCTTCCAGCACTGAAGGCAGAAGAGTCCTCCTTAAGGCATACAAGCCATTATGGTAAAAATGCACTGACAGGTCCTCAAGTGCAGGCAGCCACCACTGTGTTTCTGAGTGCTGCTGATCTCAGAGGCTTTCATCCTCATGCAGGAGGGAATGTCCTGTAGTGCGCTAGGAGATTGCCTTTCCTCTTCGGGCAGCAAGCAAAGGCTTGTGACAACACTTCACTGCGCTTTTGGGGACCCAGAGAAGCTCCCTGGTATAAGAGAGTCTCCTCTCCATTACGCAGAAGAGATTCCCCTAAAATACCTGCAACTTTGTTGCTTTGATTTGATGTTATGTATCTCAGTGTTTCAGACTGTCCAGAAGGTACAGAGGCGAAGGAAGAACAGAAAAACCATCCATTTCTTTAATCACTATATTCAGTGGCAGGGCCCACCTTTAGCTTTATCTTTGCAGTTGTGCTTTTCATTACTTTATTTATAAATTTATGTTAATTTTTGTGACTATCTCTGTCACAATGCTAGCTGCAGGTACCAAATTAAAGCAAATATCAAGTAGCTTTGCAGTTAGGGCAGGGAAAAATATATCAAAATGAAATTCTCTCTCAAGGGACCCAATCATCCTGCCAGTTAACACACACCTGATGAAATGATTGTGCCTCAAATTAAGCCTTCTAATTTGTGTATAAAAGTAGGTCACAAAGCTTATTTCCTCTTTCCTTCACAGCTCCTATATGTTAGCGCATTATATTACATAGAGAAAAAAATATGCTGAAGGGTAGAGCTTTCTAGATGGCTCTTCAGTGTATCTACATTGTCAATGTAAAAGTACAGTTTGCAACCAACATGAAAACCAAATCAAAGCAGAGATGCTCTTTGAATCTGTTTGCTGTTACACTGGTCACTAACCATGACACTATCAGTGTGATAATATTACCTCCTCCTTTTTTTTTTAATTTCATTTTCCCACTCATGTCACCAGCATCCAAAAAATCTTCAGGGCTATTTTTTCAAATGCTTCTCAGCCCTTTGAGTCTTGCAGGCAGCTTCCAGACTGGAATTTGTAAGCTAACTTAATTGTTGCTGCCACTAGATTGCAAAATGGCCATTACAATATACAGTAGCCACAGAAGGTTACTGTTTTCTTTCCCCCAGGTTAAAAAAAAAAAAATTAAAGAATTTTAAAAGATCAAAAGTAATCTGTATTTATTTAAAAGAATTCTGCTGTAAACTGGGAGATAAAACATTTGTCACGCAGGCTTACAAAGCCCCACGACCAAAGTCTCTTATCACTCAAACATCCAGACAAACAACTGGTGGTTTTATTTCCTCCAACAGATGTTCCAGCTGCTCAGGTTAGCAGAATACACACTTCCATCACTGCCCAACAGCAGCATACTCCAGCTCTTGAAAGTCACCATCTGACATCAGGAACAAAAGGTCAAACCGTAGTCTAGACATAAGCTGTAAACTGGGATGCTCAAAAGTCACCAGTCTGACAGACTGAAATAAGAGCCAAGCAGGGCCTTTCTCAACAGATTATGTGCATAATAGGTATCTTATCAAACATACCTTGCTCAAATTTTGGCTCAAACTACAGTCTACATAACTAAGTAGTTGTTTATCCATCCTAGCTTATCCATAAAATAACACAGTTTTCTCTATTTCAGGAAGGTACTCAGTCATCTAATGTTAGAAAAGCAGATGCAAAAGCACAAGTCAAACACACTATAGACATATCTTTAAGGAGATGGGATCAATTCAACTGAAGTTATTAGAAGAGTTCCAGAGACTCATTTAGCTCTAGGATGAAATTTACTCTTCTGTCTGAAAACATCACATTGAAAAGCCATGGCAAAACAGAGAACTAAACTATACAACTGTTTAACTTCTATTCTTTTTCTTTCCCTATGCACCACAATACTGCTAGTGTTATCTCAACATCAAGTAGTACAGTCTCCCCAGTCAGGTCCTTGGTACTTTTATTTGACTTTTGACCTCCTCAGAGCCCAGATTCCACACCACCTAATTATAGGTGCCTCATAGAATAGTAATCTAGGTGATGAATGAAAAATGCAGCAAAACATGCAGGATTTACACTCAGCTTGTGTCTCATTATGTTTCCAACTCTCTAAGTTCGGCTGTGGTGTCATGGAGCACAGTTGAACACCTGCATTTTGCTACACAGCTCTAATATGCATGCAGCTCCTGTGTCTCCTGCCTGCCCTGATTTCCCCTGATTTTGGCAATTAACACCAGGAGATTAACAATTGGCTCCAGGACAAGTTACTCTGGAGGCAATTAGCCTCTTACGGGCACCTCACTAGCTGCAGATTTCATAGAGATGAGAGGTGCAGGGGCTATTAATGAAATGCATCAGGAAGAAATAACTGAGCTGTCAGTTAGTCTTGGGCCTCATCCATAATTCTGCTCAAGAACAAATGCTGTAATTCCACATCCCATGTGAATCCCTTGGAGGCTAAAGTGAAGTCACCTTAGACGGACAGCTTTATTTTGCCCTAAACTAGGGATTCATTAGATTCTCCCATTATGGTAACATCCATTTAAAATTTTCCCTTTTTTATACAAATTAAGTGGTAGTGAAGTGAAATTACAAGGACATGGCTGTGCCAGCTGGAGTCATATCACAGTCTGACTTCTAAAACACTGATTAGACACATCTCTCTTGCCAGTCTCATGTTGTGTACAAAAACAGGTATCTCCGCAGATAAGTGCTGTTTGCAATGCTGTGGTCAGTTCTTAACCAAATCCAAAAATACATGAGCAGTTCCAGAAGCAGAAATACATGAGCTGTTTCAGAATTCAGAAGCAGATGATCTACTTGAGCAATTTAAACAGCAACAAAAAAAAAGTAAGTTTTTGGTTTGTTTTTTTTTTACTATTTGTAGTATGCTATAAGCTCAGTTCAGCAATCCTTAAGTATGTGAAACCTTATTTATATTGGTAAGAGTTGTGGGAGTTTATATCCTTTGAGAATAAGAAGATGGCTTCCAGGTTTTTACTGTTCAAAGAGCATGGAAATACACTTCATTCAGCAAATCCTCATGTTAGAAAAACACGTAATATACAAGTAACACAATGTTGCCACAGCTGTATAGCAGAAGCTTCTCAGATGAAAATCTCAGAAGAAAAAGGAATTAGATGTTTTAATTCCACAGAGGAATCTTCCTGTTCTCGGAGATTCTCAAGACTGACAAGGAATAGAGTGCTGAGCCATCCTCAGAGGGTCCTGAAGGAGAGGCTGGCATCTTGCCTCTTGTCTCATTCAGTGACTTTATTTCATGGCCATGGCCACTGGAGACCCCACAGTGAAGTTGTTGCCCTTTGCAGCCCTCAAAGGGGGGCTCCAGGAGCAGACCTGGTTCCCTTTGTTGAACTTGGAGAACAACTCCCTTGCCTGCATTTCCGTATATCTGTGTTTAGGCTCCTCTCTGCACAGAGTCCTGGACCTGCTGGCTAACAAAGTAGGAGAGGAAGATCACCTTGGACTCATTTAAGAGCAAGATCTGCTAGAGGGATTCCTACAACCAGGACCAAATGGTTGAAAGAATCTAAGCACCTTTACAAAGAGCATTAGCAATTCTGGTTTTTCCTGCTAGCTGCAGCACAAGGGGCAGTAGGATGGTCTGACTGAAGGACCTCCCCCTTGCAGCAAGCAAAATAGGCAGAATTTAAACACATTGAAGAAGAGGGTGCATGGTTAAGGCTGCACTTATTTATCCCATGCTTGAGTCTGTTTCCAGGAGTTCATTGCCTGCAATTTCACTTTCTCTCTTCCATTCTAAAAACATCTCTTAGCTTGTATAATCCTCCTTCAAAAGTTATTTTCCTGTTAACAAATTAAAACTAGTGCTCTGGAGGCCAACAAAAATCAGTCTCAGTGCAGGTGGGCTTTTTAAAAGGTGCTGAGCATTTTATTTGAGAATTGGACAGGGAGAAATAGTCACATAAAAATTAAATTACACCTATTTGATACCAGTCATCATTTTATTGCACATAAAACCTAGAAAGCAAAACATTTAAACTCTTCTATATTTTCAAGTCTAGTAAAATACTATATTTAGCATAAAATATATTCTCAAACAAAATATTAATCTTCCAGTTACCCTAGACAGAAGGAAAATAAGTGTCACGTTAATGTCTCCCATTTTCAATTTAAAACCTGTCAGCTACAAAGAGGAGGTGAAGTCAGAATCCCAGAATCCCCATATGCACATTGGGCTGGATCTTCTGCCAAGATCACAAGCAAGGGATGTACCTGAGGCTGGTACCTGACTGGGACAAACAAAAGAAGAGAAATCACAGTGCCAGTGCTCTCAGATAAAACTGGATTTCCTGCACAACAGAGCGAGCACAGCTGCTCTCCACAGCTTGATTTCTCTTCCATGGTATTGCCTGTGAAATGGACATTGGGGAGCACAGTGGAGGGTTGCACACAGGTGTAAGAAGAGTGAAGAAGAGGGACAATGTGGCTGATGCTGAGGTGTTCACCTACATAAATGAGATAGAAATTACCACTGTTCAACAGAATTAATCCCCTTTAGGAAGGTGTTTTGGAGGCCTCCTCCATTTATGACACAGGTATTTCACCTAGGAACATATCCATAACTGGATGGTGGATTCACACTCCTCCATACAGCCTAGAATGTCAGAATTTAAAGGCAAGGAGATATAGAGCTGGAAGAAAGCCTGACAGCATAGGGAGCAGCAAACATTCCCCCTGAAAACTACAAAGCCTTAAAACTCAGCAGTGTCTGAATGGAAGATCCATACAGACCTGAGAGAAACAAAGGGCAAAGTCCTCAGAAAACCTGTATTCCTACCGAAACTGATACATGGACGGACCCATTATATGACAGGAGGTGTAATATACCACACTAATTACAACTGCTCCAAGCTGGCTCCCTCTGGAGAAGACCATCTAGAAGGAGAGGGTTGGACGTCCTTTTCTAGCATGCAGAGCTCCAAGGCAAGAGTGCTACAAAGGAACGACAGCTACATTTCAATGTGTGCTGGTATTCCAGCACATATGTGACAGACTGCTTCAGAACAGGAGCAGAAAAGCAGTGACCGAGAAACAGAAAAGAAATAAAAAAATCATTTGGATAGTTTCAAAGCTTTTCAATCCAACCAAAAGTGAAAAACTTCTGCAGGGTGTCCAGCATGTGAATGGAGCAGAATTCCTCTCATAATAGGAGAATGTAGCTTTGCATTTTTATACCCAGGAATTGGTATAAAGCCTGACTGCCTCACAATAAAAGTCATATCAGAAGCTTAATGGTATGGGGCAGGGAGAAGCCTTTGAATTTGACCCTAGTCAGAACAGGATTAAGACTTAAAGGCCACATATATGGCTGAAAAGCACAAAAACTTCTGCGTGCAGCTTTGGTAAAACAAATAGTCAGAAGAGCTTTGAAGAGCTATTGCTGCCAGTAGAGATCAACTTCTGTCTTCTGACAAGCATATTAACCTTTTGAAACTCTGGTCCAGGTGCCTCATCAGCTCTGTGATGATTCTCTCTCTCACCATCCATGCGCACATTACGTTCGCACTATTCCACTCACCAGCCAGGTCACAGGGTGCTGCTGCTCCGAGCTCATTTATGGTTTGATTTCACACAACGTTCAACTGGTTTTTTCAGTCTTAAGAAAGCTCAGCTTCTGCACAGAGGCCAGATTTTATTTTTTTTTCAAAAGGGCTTAAGCTCCCAGAGTCTCTTCTTGTTCTCAATGGGAGATGAACCCGTTAGAAAATGTCAAATCTTCATTTAGAGTGTGCAGCTCTGCTGGAAATCCAACCCTTGGTGTTTTGGAGAGCATTACATACCAACGCGCTATGTCCATGGCAATTGTTTTGCAGCTGAAAGGAAGTCCAACACTATACAACTGCATTCTTGACAAGTGGTCTGAATCTGGATGGAGCATGGTCCTTTTTATCAGCTAAAAAGAATGCAAGCTAACTACCTCTGAAGAGGGCAATTAACCTTCATATTTTGATAAGAAATCTTAGGTATTTTGTGGTTGAATGCCTGCACAATCTCTTGATTACATTTATCCCCATGTCACCCCTATGGCATGGTGTTATCACCTCCATTTTGCCAGTAAGGAGCTGAGACAGGGAGATGGATTAAGTTAAGTCACCCAAGGTGCACTGAAAATCTTCACTGAAACTGTCAGCTAACCCAGAAATCTGCTCAGGGCTTGGTAATGAATGTGCACTCTTTAACACAGAGTAACTACAAAATGTGGAATTTATGAATTTATATTCCAGAATTAAAAAAACCCAATCACAATTACCTCATTTGATTATTTTAAGGAATATAGTGATAGCTAGTGCCAAGAATGACTTCTGCATTCTAGAAAGGATCCTGATATCAGACAGAAACCTAGGCAGATGGAGAACTACAGTATCAGTCTCTGAGAAACCTGCAACAACCTTGAGTTCAATACCACATAGCTGCTGTATACACCGTATCAGTAGGAAAATCCATTGTAAAAAAATCTTGTTTTGTAGAATTGCTAAGGGGAGGGGCTTTTTGTTTAATTTTTTTTTTTCCTGCTGTTATGCCTTTTGGGTGTTAGTACCTAAGAACCCTTCGCCCCTTTCCACCCCAACAAGCTAAGCTCACAAGTATTTCTCAAAGAGATTCTTCTTCCATGTAAAGTACTTGCAGAACTGCATTCTTCAAGACTAGAAACCATCATTTCTGAATTAGGTAATAGTAATGAATTTTTTTCCTTTTGTGTGAATGAAGCAAGCTAATATTAGAAGGACCTTAATAAACCTTACTATCTTCTCCAGAAAACCTTTCAGACCTAACTTATTTAAGTGTTCAGCCCCTTTCAAAACTTTCTACACCTATCTTCACCTTTTCCTTACCTTGTCCCCTGGAGCCAGAACCTACCATGCTCTAAAGGCATGGCTGTTATCATTGCTGTTGAGCTCCATGGTCTACCAGAGGTGCAATCCTTCAAGAGTCCTTGTCACTGAGCCCTGACCCTGGAAATGCTGTTGCACAGCTGAAACCATGCAAAAGGACTTGCCCATTCCACTCTCACTACTCTGTTTTGAAGGCCATTTCCTCCCTCCTTCTTCATGGGCTGGGAACATACCACACACAACTGTAAGAGTGTAATCCTCCAGGGCTGCAGTTTACTCACAGCAGATGTCTACAAACTGTTTTCTCACTTGGGTCACCTCTTTAAAGGGATTTTCTCCAGCCTGGGTTTGTAATGTTTCTTTAGAACATTTACTACATTGCTATTCACCAGCATGAAATCCATGGTTCATATGAGTTCATCAGCTACAGCACAGCAACTTCCTAGACATTCTGCTAAGCCCAAGGAGCAATTCTTAAGTCTAGTTTTCTCCACTTTAAGACTGGCTGTCACAGTCTCCCTTTGAGACTAATTCAGCAGTTCAGTTTTAGAATCTGTTACTCCCAGCAATTTTAGCAAGATTGGTCTAATAAAGGCAATTTTTCAAAGGTGAGATGGTGCAGTTCTTTGTTTCTCCATCTCACTTACAGGCAAATTAATCAGTACACACTAGGAGGACCTCCGGTTTTGGAACAGCACTATTCTTCATACAGAGTGATATGTTACTATCATGCCCTCCAGGTGCTGTATTTTCTTCCCCAGAGAAGAAAAACAGGCCAGTATTTCTAGTACTGTCACCTGCAGACTTCTATTCTGCTTCTACCTCCACTATGAAGATGCTACGTAAGGCCGGTGCCTCATCTTCTGTGCCTCATCTCCTTTACCTCCAAAGTACAGAAAAAATAGGTATTGTCAGAAAGGGCTACTAATGTTTCAGGAAAGAGGGAAGACTTCTGGCCTAACCAAAAGTGGGAGAGCAAACCAGAATACAGCATTTGAATGTTTCCATCTCAATGATCTTGCTTGTGCTATCCGTAGCTATTTCTCCTACAGAAGCAGTCACCTTTCTCCTTGCGTTGTTTGAGCATCACCTACAATCAGTAACAGCTGAAAAGCTCTTTATGGTCTGTCTCACCTACTCTCCAACATGTTTCTTGAATGTGTTCTGCTCTCTCTGCTTTTGCAATGACTATCCATCACTGCTAATTAGCCATAGTGTCATTACAGATCTCTAATCAGTGAAAAAGGCCACCACAGAATCTTGTACTGGACACACCTTGCATGAAAAAGCAGCACCTCTCCCAGTGGGTGTACAGTGTGCAGGGGACCATGAGTGAGTATATGGACGCACAGAGCTCCAGGTAAAAGATGAGGATTAGGTAACAGAGTTCCAGGTAAAAGATGAGGATTTGGTAACTGCCTCTTCCCCCAGCAATTCCGAGCATTGTGTATGACTGGTTAATCCCCTTTCTTCTCCTGAATATCAGCCTCAGATTGATGCATACAACACCCCAGACAGCTTTAGTCCTGGCTTCCTCACAATGGACCATCTCAGCACATTCCTGACACCAACTCAGGCTGCCTAGCCCAGGGCAGGCAGCCCCTACAGCTCTCAGAGCAGCAGCTGCTGCAACCATCACGGTGCCTAAGATTAAAACACACTAGGACAGAAGGGACTGTGTGGGGAAAGGGAAAGCTGCAGGGCAGCCATGCCCGCGCAGCCCGAGAGGGTGCTATGCTAGATCTAGATTAGGTAAGGAGATCTGTGCTGCTCCCTCGTTTAACTCTTTGTTAAACTTCTGTCTTCTGCCCTCAAGCGGATAGACATTTACAAATTGGGTCTGGGAAGTCCTGAGTGCAACTCAGGGAGAAATCAGTGATGAACATCAGCTGCAAAATCTGGCTTACTGAAGAGATTCCCACAGAGGGTGGAGAACCTGGTTGTTATGAGTAAAAAAATGGGTTACCCATTTTTTAAAAGTTGCAGATTCACAAGTTGAGCCAGTTGCTGGCAGAGGAGAGTTCTTTGTTAGTTTCATGTTGTAATCACTTGTTAATAGTCGGTCGTTAACTCCCTATTATTGAGAATTCCCCTTTTTGTCAGTACTACCTGCTGCCAGGTAGATGGCCCCCCCTCGGACAGTGAAGGGAGGGGACATCAGAGTTGACATGCAAATGACCTTGGAGGCAGCATGCCACGGGAAAGCTCCCCCACCAAACCTAGCAAAAAGACCCCTAAAACAGTGAGCCAACAAAGAATTAAAAGATCAAGGTGATGTCTGGACGTGAGGAACAGAATCCAGAGCCTGCAGAGACGCTGAGACCCTTTTTGCCCGTCGCCCTAGCCACAGAGGATGTCGGCTGAAGGGAGGACCCTGATGGTCGAACTGAAAGAGCCATCAAGAAGTATCCCTGGTGCTCTAGTGAGGACGGAACCCCCAGCCCTACCTCCTAGTGGACAAAGCTGCACTTTACTCTCTGCTCCGGGCCACTCCTGGGAGCAGCGGTAGCGTGAGCGCGCACTCATCAGTTCTCTCCACCTGAGCTGATCACTTTTAATAAAGGCATTAAAAAGGAGAAAGATCTCCTGCCCTATCTATTTCATGGTGTTTCTATAGCCGTAAGGCACTTGGGATGTTTGTAGGCTCCCAGGGCCAGCCCTACATATAATGAAAATCACAATGAAAAACAGAGTCCCTTAGGTCTCTTAGGAATAGAGAATAAGGACTCAGGCCTGAAAATTAACTTCTTTCCACCTCTCTTGCCTACACAGAGCTTCACCTGCTGGGACTGGAATTCCCCTTCATTCTCCCAGTAGGGAGGCCCAGGATCCCAGCTAACTGCGTGGCCTTTTGCTTAACACCAATTTCCTCCTCCTTTGTTAGGACGCTGGAAGAGATTAAGGCCCCTCGGCATGGCCCCTCAGGGAAATGGGGAATCTCAGCTTTATTGCCCTAAAGCAGCGCCGCGGGGCTGCGGAAAGGCCTCTGGGGAAGCCGCGCGAGGAGGGGCTGAGGTCCCTTGGGTTGTTCAGCCTGGAGAAGAGGAGACTGAGGGTTTGCAACATCCTTATGAGGGGAAGTTCAGGGCAGGCAGCCATCTCTGCTCAGTGGTGACAGGACTTGAGGGAATGGCCTGAGGCTATGCCAGGGGAGGTCTAGATTTGATGTTAGGGAAAGGTTCTTCACCCAGAATCTGGCTGGGCACTGGAACATGCCCCACAGGCCTACCAGAGTTCAAGAAGGGTTTGGAGAATGCTCTCAGGCACATTGTGCAACTCTTGGAGCTGTTCTGAGCAGGGCCAGGAGTTGGATCTTGATGATCCTTGTGGATCACTTCCAGCTCAGGATATTCTTTGACACCATCAGATCTCCAAGATCCTGGTGGAGACAACCATGGCTGGATTGCCACTGGTGTCTTGGCATGAGAGGGATTACTTAGTGACCAGGTGGCTTTGGGTAGGGACACCATACAGCTGCAGGAGAAAGGCCTGCAGGGAATGAAGTGCTGGGCACCTGCTCCTGGTCATTCAACAGTGTGGGATAACCAGCCTGAGAGGGGAGGTTGGCAGTCAAGTGCCACTGGCATCTTGTCCTGCAATCAACTCACATGAGTCCCACCACCAAGAAGTGGAGAAAAGAGCCAGTTCTTCAGTATCATTCGCCTAAAGACTTCTCCTGAAATCTGAATTGCTGGGCAAAAAAATTGATCTATAGAAAAAGGGAGGGGCGAAAAATAATCTCAGTGTTTTCTTCTCCTTCCTGCCCAAAGTAATGATCCACAACCTAGAGCTTGTTTTAGTGATACAGGAGCTTTGTCTTCTTGTTTTACCAAAGTGATATTTTGCAGTGGTGAAGACCTAAGAACTTTCTTCCACTTGGACAAAGGCTGAAGCTGCTAAAGCAGTGGGATAACAATGCTGCACCGAATGTGTCTGTGTCTGTATAAATAAAGCTTTAGAGTAAAAGTTTCTTTTACCCTGTCTTTTCTTTTTTGTCATTTTATATTGATAAATACACTCAAGATGGTCCTTGCTGTCACACCAGAGCATCTCAAAACCAGTGCAGTACCAATAATCTTAAGCTCACCTAAATTTTAAAACCAGGCCTTAGACAAAGTAGACTGCCCACAACACCATGTTTCAGCTGCCTCCCACCAAAGGCACTTACCAAGCTCCTTAACAGGTATTGTGACATTGCTTTAGAGGTAAGGACCTTCCTACCACATGTACTGCTTGAAAAAGGAATTACAGAAAAAGGGAATTTTCTGTAATTTCAGAGTAAACCTCCTCTGTTACTACTAATTTAAATATGATTACCCTTGTGGCCTTTTTGGAGGAGTTTTGACAGGTGTTAGGATGAAGGCAGCTGGTTGGAAATTCTTTCTTGCCCCAGACTTCACAAATCCTTTGAACACATTTTCTTGTTTGCATTTTTGTCAGAGGATCATTGCAGAGATCTGGAAGAGATGCATAAGATAAGGAATGGCTCTAGTCTGTGCTGGAGCTTTATGCTCTGCTACACTTAACTTGAGCTCAGAGATGAGTGAGATTTGCCCAGAAGCCACAAACAGAGAGAAGTAGAAGGGAAAACAGCCAACTGGAATGTAGGGGCTTCTGGATACAGAAAGGACTGTAGGTGAAGTCCATGACAGAGTATTTGATTCTCCCTGGCAGATACTCCCCTTTGAGAGAAAGTGCTCTTCATAAACAGAATATTCTCCAGACCACGTTGTCATATTAAGAAACAAACTCTTAACAAAATGCCTTTCTTAACCAGTTTGCTATTTCCACCTTTACCTTTTGGCAGGAAGTAAGGAAGTATTTATAACACAGAGTACTTCTGCTGAGAACTACAGATGAGCCCTTGTCTCAGCAGAAATGGAGAAATGCCATTGAGAGGGATGTGACAAGTTACAAAGAAGGTTATTCTGAAAATAGTTCCTTACCAGAGAATATTTTATATGCAGAGAGGCTACAACACAAACTTATATTACAGTGGGCATGCCCACATTGCTCTAGGAAATTTTGTACATAGAATTCACACATGCAGAGCTGGAAAGGATCTGATCGTTGCAGGGATGAACTTGGTATATGCCACACTTGACTGACAGTTTTCTAGATGTTTCTTAAATACTTTTCCAGTACTGAAGATAATGCTGTCTTCCTGGATAATCTATCGCGATGCCCCACTATCATTCAGGGACAAGTATTTCCAGATGTTTAAGCACAATTCCTGGGACAGAAATAATGTATGAAGTGTGGCCAGTAGTAATGCATAGTATTTTATCCAGCAAGGCTGAAGATCATCTCAAAACTCCAAACAAATTGTCAAAATTTCGAAATGTCCCTTGGCAAAACCCCTGGGCACAAAAACTGTAGGATGTCAAATGCATGCAAAACCTCATCCTGCACTTTTCCATTGGCACTTCAGAAAATCATAATAGCAAGTCAAAAAGATTGCCATTTCAGCCATTGTTACACATTTTGAGGAAGAGATGATGCAAACAAGCCTGTGCATTTGCAGGATAGGCTGAGTGCCTGCAGAGTGCAAGCACAGTGGGCTCTTTTTCACTGCACAGCTCAGCTCCCATGCAGAGCACTCCTCCAGGCTGGTGCAGTTTCTGCTACTTGGTCTGAGGCAGTGGGAGGATGTGAGCAAGTAGCAGATCCTGCTGCCAGCTCCACTGGGTGTCCCTGGCCCCCAGCTTCATGCTCTGCCTTACTGCACCCTGTGTTAGAGCCATAGCACTGACTTGTGCCTGAAGTGCCTTCTCCCTTCAGCATTGCAGCTACTTGGCTTTGCCATCCTGTCACCAAGACATTTTGAGTAGTAGTAGATCCCAAATACACATTGCTTAAAACCAAGGGATGCCATGTGAAATATCTGCTATGGAAAGATTTCTATCATATTACCAGCAATCTAGGTAGCTGTTTATAACACAGCTGTTTTTATCCCTCCAAGAGCTCTTTGTTTCCTTGTGTTAATACAGAAACCTACTTTTGCTGAAGAAACAGGTGTGGGAGTCCAGTTTTAATGTGTGAGGTTTTCTACAGCTTCTCAGTTGAAACTCTGAAACTAACTATTCTCTGAGGTGACATTCCTAACTGGAACAACAGCCATGCAAGAAAGTGAACTGTTTGACTGGCCAACACTTGCATGATCAAATAATTATTCAGCCTCAAAGGCAAAATTAGATTTCCAGTAACTCTGTTTCTTTGGGATTGGATTTTGGTGTGGAAAAGGTCAGACTTCTGTCATTGTTATTGAATTTGTAATAAGAAAAATGGGCTTCCATCCAGAGTAAGGTAAGAGTTTCCTTTTTATTGTTAAGGTTCATAGGGCAAAATCCTGACATGCTCTCTTAAACCTCAAGTAGTTATTTTTGGCTTCATCCCAGTTTAGTTTCTAACAGATATTTATCTGCAATAAAAAAGCCTCCCTTACCAAGAGCAAATTTATTCACTCTCTGGAGAGAATATCCAGGCTGGACAGTCAGGACCCTCTAAGTTGCCATTCATCATAGATCTGACCAAGACTGGACTCCTAGCAAGACCTGATTGTGGAGTTTGTACTGCTGCTGAAAGATGGCATGATCTATCTCAACATGAAAGAGGAATTAATCTTCTTGTGCTATTTAGGATCTGGAGAATGGGTGCAGTGGGAAACAGTGAGCCCAAAAGCACTTGACCCATCCCTACAGAGATGGCAAGCTGTGATGGCGATAGGGCAAGCCCCTGGGCCACAAAATATGCTCACATGACAAGAACCTCTAAATTTCCTTGGGATGCCAATTTCTGATAACAACTTACACAGATGTAGAGTACAAAGCCTGTTAAATGCTGAAGTTAAGCCCAGCTTCAGAGGTCCTCAGCTGCTTTGAAAGCAGAGATGAATGGGAGAAAAACCACAGCATTCAGGGCTTTTCCTTCTGCTCATGTGACACTTCACATGCCTTCCCAGCACAACTTTGACATTAACCTTCAAGTGGCTGAGTCCATTTCTGATGCTTCTATAGAATTTTAATACATTTGCTCCAAAAGGGGAATCTCCCATGATCCCATTACTCCAACAAATTGAAAAATATTTCTTTTGTTCATACTTACTTGATTAAAGTAATACATTGATTAAAAGTATTTACTATTCCTTGCAGCACTTAAAAGCTAAGGAGACAAGACAGACCAAGACAAGGCAAGGAAAGAGGGCAGGATGAGAGGACTCTCCACAGTCACTCAGGTCAGTGTGAGAGACTCAGTCTAGTTTGTGTTATTGTAGTCCCCACAACCTTCAGCCACACAGTAGGACTCCAGAATATTCCTGACAAACACATGCTGGGAACAGGCACTTTAGCCCTCCCTTCTGTTTACCTTGTAGGTTTCTTTCTTTAATGTGTAAGTAAGCCCCTTAAGACACATATGTTAGTGGTTAAAGAGGGCAAGCTGGGAATGTAAGAAAAATACATTTATCCTACAGCTTAGGAGTGGACCAGCTAAACAGAGGGCCTCTTTACATCAGGTACACAGGGCATTAGCAGAACTGAATGTAATTCATGAGCTGCCTACTGGTGCTAAGCTCAGCCATCAGTAGAACTTTCAGTCCTCTCCTTTCCTGAGCAAAGAAATCTCTCCAGTTTGTTTGCTTTCTAAATAAAAAACAAAAACTAGGAAGTGTGGTATTTCTAAGATCTCTATTCACTGCCAGTTGTTTACAGATATGCTGCTGGGACAGCGAAGTCTGGTTTAGTGACTGGTTGCACTATGAAATGTCCTAAAGACAAATTTCTGTTTTGCCAAGAATAGCCTTTCTGTACCAAATTAATTTCCATAGTGAGTGTACAAGGAGAAGTGGAAATTTTAGAAGTATGCTTGAGAAATAACACATTCAATTACAAGCTCCCAACAGACCCTGGAAACATTTTTTTTGTCCACACATCTATGTGTTTTCAAAGCATATAAGGCCACGGCATAACTGGAGTACTGTTGCCATCATTTTCAAATTAGGAGAACAGCAAGCATCTTACCAGGAAACACCTCTGAGGTTATATGTAAATGATGCATGCACACTGATCAACAAGATGTTTGTTGGCAGTCAGCTTTCAACTACTGCTTTTCACTCTTCACAGTTCCAACCGATGTCACTGTCTCTGAAGAAAAGGCAGAGTAAAACAAGTGGTACTGCTTAAGGTACCCAGCTGTAACACAACCACCTTTTTTGCCACAGACTGGAATATTTTCTATTTTTTTCTCTAGGTTACAAGATTCCTCTTGAGCAACCTTAACTCCCTAACAATGTATTTAGGAGTAACCAAGAACCAGGCTGCTAGCTGCGACCTTCTAGTCCCTTTCAAAGATACAGGGTCGTCTCAGAGAGAATTCATAGCTAGACAAATTTAACTGTGTCTCAGCCACTGAATTACTGAAATGGACTAAACACACCTAGGAACCTGGATGTGTGAAATGGTGATTTTTTTTCTTAAAGCTGATGTAATTCACTTGAAATATACAGAAAAGATCTTGTTTATCTGTTGCTCATAAAAAGTCCAACCTCAAATGCCTGACAGAAAAGTTTACCATTTATAACAAAAAGCAGGTCTCAGTCATTGACTACAGCAAACTGGTCCAGGTTCACTCATCTTTTGTCGGATTAACATAAGGTTTACTTAAGGTATAAAAGATAAAATTTGTTTAATCTGAGCAAAGAGGTGAACAGAGGAAAAAGTGCTTCTCTTTCTTCACTGATGAGGAAGTGAAGCATGAAGATAGGTAGGACAATGACAGTCATGAAGAAATAGATCTGTGTTGAGCTAGGAGAGCACGTCTTCCTGAGTTGGACAGAGCACCTGGTCCTTCAGGACATACATATGTGGGCTTTCTGCTGTGGGTGAAGATATCAAACCACTGCTTATAGTAAATGTGATGCAGGGAGAACCCAACACTGTGTTAGATGTTCCCTTCTATTCCCATTCTTAGTGATGTGAGGCTACATGAGGCTCAGGATACACTTATTGTTTCAGGTCACATCATGGTTATAACTCACAAAGTTATTTGACTGGGATGGTGAAGTTGGCAAATGCCTTCTATGAGGGCTGATAGGGTCAGACAGGAGATTAAACATTCCAGTTGACTGTCATCTCAGAAACTTGTAAGGATGTATTTTCCTGGGTGTCCAGGTCCACTCACATCTAGTGACCAAAGCTTGATGGGCTGGGCATTTCACACCTCAGTTGCCAGTTATTCACACCACTGAGCCTTACAAGTCGCTTGCACCCAACTCTGGGCTGCTGCATGTGGTGATGGGCATGTTTCTCACAATGTCTGCCATCACTACGGAAATGCCAAGATCACCCACCTGGAAAAGGAACAGCAGAAAGGTTTCTCCTCTTCTCCACCGACAAGGCCACAGAGAGCAATCCTTCTTCTGGAAGGAACTACAGAAGAAGAGAAGTCTGCCATGGCAACATGTCAGAGGCACTGTCTTCCCTGGAAGTTTTATGAGTCTCCACAAGAAGGAAATTATAAACTGAATTCTGTGCTCTCTCCCATTTATAAATGTATCCGTAATATGTACGTTGTGCTGTAGGTTAATGATGCAGTTCTCAAGCAAGATTAACTGCTACTTCAGACAGCCATCAATTTTTTATGATTGCAAGACCATTTCCCTGCTAAAAATGAAAGTTACATTTCCCAAGGGATGGGCTGTATTCAACATCAGTCAAGTGTGCAGGAAGGGATGATGGGAATAAAATTAAAAAAAAAAAAAAGAGAAAGCAAAACACACAAATTAGTTCCCCAGCTCCTATACCAGGTTCGTGACCTTCCTCACTGTGGCTTCTGAGCATCCTGAATAAAGTTAAATATGCAGATGGATGTGCCACTGACCCTCACTGGTGGGGCCAGCTCCTTTTGAAGTGATGCTTGAGGCACTCAGTGCCCAGTAGCAAGCAACAGTGACGTTGTACAAGATCAGCACAAGTGTCATCCTGCCTCAAAAGCCTGGGACATTGTTCATGCCTGAGACAGACAGTCCAAAGATCGCTTATGCTACAGTTGAGTTTTCTATCAAACTTAGCCTATATTTGGCTCAGATTCTGAGAAGATGCCTATAGCTACATCAATAGAATGAGGGAAGTCATCTCACCCACCACTGCCTTTTAAGACATCTATCTAAGAAAGGTGGGAAGAACGGTCCTTTGTAGATGTGTCTCTCATCCTTTCTCTCTGCAACAACTGCAGAAGGGAGCTTGATGGCTAACTTGGAAGCACATTTTTAGATGCCTGAAGCAAGGGGAGATGAATCCTCATCTGAGGTACAAGTTTTTGTATCAGTAATTCATACCAGGTACATCAGGTACTGGTGTGGCTGAAAGGATCCCAGCTATCTTCATTAAGAATAACCCACATTTTAACCTGATTGATGAAACTATTACCACTCAGTTGGAACCTTTTCAGAAATCAAGTCAAAAACCACAGCTGTCATTGCAGGTCCCCAGCTGGGTAATAATTAGCATTGACTCCATGATTCCAGAAGGCTGATCAATTGCTTTATTCTGCTATACTATATTATACTATACTTATTAAGAAACTCATCCCCTTACCAACAGACTGGTACAGACAGATCCAATTGGTCAATGAATCCAAACACCATCCAGGGTCCAATTAAGAAATCACCCTTTGGTAAACAAATCTCTATAACACATTCCACATGTGCACAACAACAGGCGCAGCAAGTGGAGATAAGAATTGTTTCTCATTCTTTTCTCTGATCTTCTCACAGCCTTTTCCAGGAAAATGCCTGGGAAAGTCTTGCCTGCTGCTCTCTATGGAGAGAGCTGTGGCTACACACAGCATCTTTGTAACTATATCCTTTGATTGAGTTTTGGGCGGGCTTGTTCTCACATACCTGCTATTTATGGTATCTGGAGAAATAAATGACTTCTGTGCAAAGACACAAACACACAAGACAAGGAACTCAGTCTGTAAAAGAGTTTCAAACAAGATAAAGACATTAAACTGCACGTGCCACATGAGAGTTGTGGCAATTGTGATGGTAATAATTTTCATGTTTCTTAATATTTCTGCAAGATACTCATTCCACTAGCTATTATACTTAAAAATTATCACAATGCAGGGGAGAGCAGGGAATAGCTTCTATATGTATAATGTGATTGCTGCCAATACATCAGTGTGTGAAAACAAATGAATGTATTTTCCCTCAAGTACCAGAGTAAGAGCCTGCATATCAAAACTATTTGACTTAGCCTTGTGAGGCAAAAATACATGGTTAAAGAAATAGCATTTGAAGGCAGAAAAGCAGAATAACTTTATGGTCTTTTCAAAAGAAAAGCAGAAGGCTCAGATGAGGATATGTCACACCACAGAGGCTGGTCCTTACACTAGCAAAGAAAGAAGCAGGAGAAATATGTCCTATTTCTCCTTTTCTCTGTTTTTAATTAAATATTTTATCCTGTATTTTTATATAGGTGTCCTAGGTTACAATATAAAGGTGCATTCTATTCCCACCCTCAAGAACTGCTGAAACCAGGGGTGGCATGGTTTTTTCCTTACCTCCTGTTAATGGGCCCATCAATGTCTTGCCACATGACTCAGAGATAACTCCCTCCAGGAGCCATTTCTGTTTAACGGGTAATCAAGGACCCACAGCATAACTCAGAACGATATCAGCCCATTGCGAGATGCTCTGCCCAGGGGGGAGGAGTTAAGCATTCCCACCGGGATATAATCTGGGTTTTGGGACACAACAAGCAGTCTTTCCACTGTATTACCAGAGGAACAGCCACCCTTAGCCACTGGTTTTCCAGAGGACAAGAGCTACC
The DNA here is from genome assembly GCF_027477595.1 of Haemorhous mexicanus. Lineage (NCBI taxonomy): Eukaryota > Metazoa > Chordata > Aves > Passeriformes > Fringillidae > Haemorhous > Haemorhous mexicanus. The sequence continues at coordinate 22,112,242 of NC_082345.1, read as the reverse complement.
AGATGGTTTCTACAGAATCACCACTTCAACAAGACTATTTCATCCAAACTGCTACCACCACCCTAACTAGCAGGATGTCAGCTTCTATTCTGACTCTGTCAGTGGTTTTTCTTTTGTATTCTTGCATGTATTTCGGTTGGGTTCTTTGTTTGGTTGGTTTTTTTTACCTTTTCCTAATAAATTATATTTCTGACTTGGAGTCTTTCACTGGTTTTGCTTTCAACCAGAACAATAGGCTATAAATATTAAGACATGGCTGCACATTCTTTGCTGGAGGATCCTGGCAAGCTTATTGTGATGTTGCATAAGTTTGTAACTTGAACAGCAGATTCTTTCCTCCCCCAGCTCAAGTTACAGTGAAGGCATACTGAAATTCAGGCCCAAAGTTTGGCCCTTTCAGATGAGCCCCTGCTTTGCTTCTCAGCTTTCTTGGAGCATAAGAGGTTTATCTAAGGAAAGGCATAGAACTATAAGGTTAAAGGAGAAGAGGGAGAAGAGAACAGCTTGATTGACTGATCCTTCAAATGCTTTGGCTACTCTGAATTCTCAACATAGCAAGGATTAATGAGGCAAAACTGTAATTCAACATTAAAATTACCCTAAAACTGTTAATCCTCTATCACTGAACACCACACAAGGCACACTCTTGCACCCACCTTCAGACAGCCATAACTAACCAGTCTCCCTTTCAAATAGATCTGTGATGGAACACATGAGGGACAGGCAGGAGGACCACAGAGAGCAGCAAGACAAGCCAAGAGGGGATGGCAGTACAGAGAAGGAGAGCAGAAGAAAGTTGTATGAGTTACTACCATGGAATTGGTTCCTCCATATCAAGTAGGAAAGGCCATAAGAATGATATTTACCACCTACTCATCATTTCTCTCTGTCACGTAGGGTATCAACAAGTATGAATCACTTTGAAAGGGATAATGATGCTTCCAATCTAGACAGTTTCTGAAAGGACAAAAAGCCAGGCTGCACAGTGGTAGCTTTCAGGCTGCTCTCATGAGTCTCAACACTCCTGGGTCTGGTTTGGGGCTCTCCTAGCCAAGCAGCAAAAAAACAACTTAATTTAAAGTATTTTCTAACTGAGGAAAGGTATTTGTGTGTCTGTCTTTAAAACAATCCATACAATGTATTTGGAAGAGAGAAAAACCCAAAACAAAACCAGGTATTACAATCATAATTTCTGTATAATTACATGTAATAAATTCTTATGAAAGCCAGCCTAATGCATATGTGCACCTAAAGACCATCATCTTAATCTTCTTCCTGATCTGAGGAGCAAATGAAGATCATCCTTGCAAGGGAAGAAGGGTGTGTAATCTTCATGCTTTTTTTCTCCTAAATCTCATCCTGGTTAGTAGATTTATTCAAAGTGCTCCTCACTAGGATGCAGTGTGGCAACCTTCATCATCAGTGAAAAGGGTAAATAACTTTCATATTGGTTCAGTTTTCTGCCAATTGCCTCCTAACCATGGGCAGGTTCATAAGAGACAGGACCATGGGGCAGTTCCAGAGTCACTGAATCCAGGCCTGCACACATGCAGACTAGGAGCTCTATGGAGAAAATACCTGTCCTGGTCACCTACAAGGGACAAAATTCAGTGTCTAAACATGGATGTACATTTTGCAACAGAAGAGTTAAACAGCTATGGTATTTAGACCCAGACCCCGCTGAGTTCAGGGAAAAGCAATTTTGGACTAAGAGACAACACGACTCTATTTCCAGTTACATCTGCCCAATTCACTTTGAGTTGGATTAGAGAAATTGTAATGTAATTGTTTCCTCATTGAGCATCATGATCCTGACACCAATGACACAAATGAGCACAGTCCCAAGGAAATAAAAGAAAGACAATCTGTAGCAGTATGAATGCTAAAGACTGTCCTCAACATAGATGGTGACATTTTAAATGTCTGATTCATTTGGATAATTTTCTTTAGGTTCTAGACCTGTGAAGAGAAGAGAGGCAGAGAAAAGTTGAGGAAGAAAAGAAGCTCTTACCATGGGTGGCTCATGACTTTGATTTGTGAAATCAGCCAGAACTCGCCACCTTTGCAAGCCAGTCAAGGTAGCATTCAGCATCAAAGATGGGTTTTCACGTGTGTCACCATTCTGGATTTATCACTACAGAGGAAATGAAAATACAATAATGAGCAACCTACCTTGTAGGCTGAGAGGTAATTATGCAACTTTCTCCACAAAATAAGTAGGAAACACATGAGCTTGGAAGATAACCATGGAGCAATTAAACACGCACTTATCAACATGTCACAAATACTGTGTTTTTACAGTTGAAATGAAAACACAGAATGCCATTTGATTGAACTTCAGACTAATTAGCACATCCCAGCACACAGCGACGACAAGTGCCTGTCAACAGCTATCAGCACAGTGTAGCAGACGCAGAACCGGCTACGGCTCCGTGGAGGGATGTTTAGAGATAGGTATTTGCTGAGTCATAGGAATTGAACCAGGAGTCCTCACTCTGGTCCTCCAGGCCTGCTTATCTCTCTGTGACCCCATAGGCTAGTTTCCCTAACCCTTACAATTGGTCAGTTTTCAATCCTCCCTAACCCTATAAAAGAGACTGTCTTGGCCCATTTCTTTGGAAGAGCGGCTTCAAGACCCTTCGCGAGACCCTCAGAATAAACCATCGTGGAACTCTTGGCTGCCTTCTCCTCTCTCTTTGTCTGCCTTCCAGGAGCCACAGCCAGCCACAGCCCCTACGAGCAAGCTAAGAGCTGAAATCATAAAAGAGCTGATTTTCACTAAGAGCTGACAATCACTAAGCTTGCTAGGGGCCACGGCTGAGCTGCAGTCTGGCCTAGGGCACCCCAGCCTCCAGAGGGCTGAGGTATCCGGCCTTGAGACTGCTTGCCTGGGGCACTTACCCTACGAGAGACCAGCTATCCGGCTAAGAAGCTTGCCCCTGTGGCTTCATTTTATTTTACAGCACAGCAATGACATTTTCCACTGCAAATAATAATGTCATTTTCCACTTTGGAGAAGTAATGCTATTTTTTGTCTTTTCATAAAGCAACTTTGTTTATAACGGATATAAATATATTCTTCATAAAACAAGATTTCATTCTGCAATGTTAACGTTCAAACAGAATTATTTTGCAACCAAGCTTTAATTCCACATGCAAAAGTCAATGAACCTCTAATTCCACCTTGTAGCTGGAGGAAGAGGTGGATGCAGCTTGTGGAACACTGTCTTTATTAGCCAATGGCTATTTACTCCCAGAACACTCTCTCTGTAAGCCTAGATTCATAACCAGCAGTGCTCTGGACTCGTACAAAAATGGTGATTTCTTCCAGGAAACACACCAATTAAAAAAAAAAATCCCACAGTCAGGTACTGTGGGTGGTTTTCAGATGTTTGCCAGCAAGCTAATAAGATCAGCTTTGATGTACTCCAAGAGTAACTAGTTAAGAGAAAGGAAATGAAAAAAAAAATCTGTAATTTTTTATTACTGTTTTAAACTGCTCTACTGCTCTGTTTTCCATAAACAAGTTGGTTTTTAATAGATGTGATTTAAAATGCAAGTTGAATTGCACAGACTGGCACACTCACCCTTTTTGGGTGGCTGTGTACAATTTTATGCTTGTTGACTATGACTTTAATTAACAAGTCATATGAGCTTGGACTGTTTTATGTCTTTACAGTCCATTAAAAAAATATTGTTTCTTACTAGCAACAACAGACTGAAAAACTATACAAGGACAAGTTTTGAAAGAAAATCTGGAATAAATCAGTATAGTGACAGCCTTGAGTACCCACGGTAGGGCAGAACTGGAACGAGTCAGATCCCTTATCTGATGCAGCTAGAGTGAAATCACTGTGCTGATTTGCCGGATGGAGGATGCAGTTTTCAACTTGTAGCACACCAGGCCTTCTTCTTCCACCCTGCCTGTGCTCTGAAAGATCACAGCACAGGGAGGCACCATGTGGAGATAATGGAGCTGGCTTCCAGAGCCTGAGGCTTGGGTGGCAGCGTGGAATAGCCATGCTGGCTGAGCATGCTGCCCAGGCTGAGAGTGAGGGAGGTAATTAAGGGGGAGTATTTCTGCGTGATGCTCTGTTGTGACACAGTTTTGCCTTACATGAGAGGTAAATCAATTCCTGTAGCTATTCCCACCTTGACTTCTCTGCCCACCAGAATGGCAGGTTTTACTGCCAGCTGGAATAAGATTGGCGCCATCACAGCAAAAATTCTCAATTTATATTAATAGGATTAAGTAACTGATCTGTGGAGATGTCTCATCTCCACTCAAAGCACAGAAACCCTCCTCCACAGAAATATGTATCGTTATATCACAGTCCAGACCAGTCAGTTCTGTCAAGGCTTCCTTTCCCTAGAGTGAGATTTGGCTCATCATGATTTTAGCCTTTAAAAAGGCAGTTTTTCATCTTAAGTGGTAGTGATGGCTTCTGATTTTATTTGTTTTGATGGGTTTATCCTCTTTCAGGAAAGAAAGGGAGAAGGTCTGAAAAGAAAACCCATCAAAATGAAAAATAGATGAATGCAGGGCTAGCTGGGGAGACCTCCCTTCTCCAGAGAACTATGTAAGCAGTGAGCTCAGAACATAGCTGAGCTTGCAGTCTCCAGAACAAATCACCCTTCAGAAACAATTATTGTAATTCTTCTGTATCCACAGGGTTTGGTGTCATCAACCAGGGCAGACACATGGGGGAATCCACGGCAGCTGTGCATGAGAGAATTCACATACAGAAGCAGTATTAACAACGCTCTCAGCTGAAGTATCTTAGACAGGATAATGCCATTTTTACATACAGAGACATTGATTCAGCTCATGGCACCACTGGAGGAGAACTGAATGTTTTTCAAACAGCAGTATGAACACACCTTGCAGCAACTGCACAGTGCTAGAACCACTCCAAAATGGAGACAAAATACCTTCATGTAAACTGCAGGTCTAACCACTTCACAAAAAAATTAATTAAAGAAAAAAAAATAGTTAAAGATTATATAAGAAAACCCATAATGAATATATTGTGATGCTTTCTGTAGGATTCCTGCTCAAGCTTCCACCACTTGGGGGTGTAAGGGCATCCTGCACCATAAACTACAGTCAGATTTCACTAACCCCCACTCTGTATGCATACAATTAATCTCTTTTTCAACATAGGTGTATTTTTAGATTATAACATACCATGACAGTGACTTGCACTTAGTTATGTGTAATGCAGAAAACTCCAGCCTTCCTTGATGGCTTCAGCCATAGCTCTTCTGTGGTGAGAAATGGTGAATCCTTGCTCTTTGTTTGTCTTTCCCAAAAGTTGTATGATTTTAGGACTGTTAAAAACGTGCTGAGAGAACTCCACAAGGCAAGTCTAAAACAATAAAAAAGTGGTAAAGGAACAAAGGGAGAAGAAAGACAAGCAGATTAAAACAAAAGTAAATATGTATAAACTCAGAGTGTTAAAGCTTTGCAACATTTAAATAGGAGTTGGTACCAAGCCTCTTTTTCAAAGAAAATCAGTAGTACCTCACATTTCCTGAGTGCATTGCTTTTCTTCTAATTTGTAGGAAGCAGCATGTCTAAATGAGGCACTACTTTGAGGTGCTTTATGGCAACTTCCTCACTGGTTTTATTTTCAGGCTGCATTGATTTCCTCCATGACTTCACCTGCAAAGGTACTTCACAGTGTACACAGCTGATGGTTCATGTATACATCCCCAGCCTAGTCAAGAGTCTAACTCTTGCTTTTACACACATTTTCCAATTTTTGTTGTAGTGCACTGTCGTGGTTTGAGGGGAAATGGTTTTTTTTGGGATGGTGTGGTCACGCCAATCGGTGTCCAGATTTTAATATTGGCACCTGGTTTGTCCACTGAGGGCATGGATACGCCTCTGAGAACACAGGGGGTTAAAAGCTGTGAACTCCCACTGGAAGTTCCTTTTGAGTTCCGGCCCTGGACCAGAGGAGACCTCTCCCCTGTCCAGCTCGGAGCTGGGCAGGGGGGAGGGAAGCCATGTGGCCGGAGGGAGGTAGGCCAGGCCTGGGCCGAAGGGTGGAGGAGCATTGCACTGCGAGGGCTTCGGGCAGCCATCCCCCATTCCACCCCCCCCCCCCCCCGAGGGAGAGAGAGAGAGCAGCCTGTGCTTGTGATAGCGTGGCTGGAGTGAAGGAGAAGGGGGGCATGCCCAGCAGAGCAGCCAGCCGTGGGAGTTCATGAACCAAACCGGCAGAGCCTGGGACTTTTAACCCTTCTTGGGACGATGGAAACCTTGCAAATGCTGATTCCTCCTGGAGCTGGTGAGATTGAGAGAAGTTGAGAAGAATTCTAGGTGGGAGGAGATGATGGAGTGGCTTTTGGCTGGACTTTTCTTGGATAGCTATGGACAGAACCCTTGAGTTCCTGTGACACAGAGACTGCATTCTGGGGGGAGGCAATGGCTCAGAGCCAGGAGAGTGTGGTGATGTGAAGGTGTGTGAACAGAGACGACGGGTGAGGAGGGTGGTGGTGGTGCCCTCCATCTTCGAAGAAGAAGAAGAGGAAGATGATCTCTGTTCGAGAGACCCCTCAGCCCCAGGGGGTGAAACATGGGGGGGACAGGTGTCCCAAAAGGAGAGGGACTGTGCTCTTTTTTGGAACTGGACAAAGCATCCTTAAAGGGAAAAACCCTAGAAGTAGCTCTGGTCCATGTGCAGTGGTGAGAGAACTGGACATGGAAGGAAGAGGTCACGATGGCAAAATGTTCTCCGGGCAGTGCCACACGTGACACGGAAACACGAGAAGTTTTGACTGTTTCCTGGGTGAAGTCTGTGGTGCAAGAGGGACTCCTCTCTTCTCAAAGAACTGAGAATTGATTATCCAAAGGGTGGTAACGGAATTAGGAAATTTGGTGGGGGGAGGAGGAGGAAATTTGGAAGGTTTTCATCCTGTGTTCTGTGTGTTTTTTCCCTGTAGTTTTATGTTAATAAAGTTTTTTTCCTTTCAATCATAAGTTAGAGCCTGCTCTGCTCTGTCTCTGATCACATCTCACAGCAGATACCAGGAAAAGAGGTTTTCTCATGGAAGCACTAGCATTTTGCCAGGCTCAGACCATGACATGCACTAAATAGTTTATTTAGTTGTTGTTATTGCACTGGTGTTGGGCAATTTCTACTGGGCATGTTGGGTCAAGTTAGATGGGTTTTCCCCCTCCCTCATTACATGGTCTCCTCCTCACACCCTGCCCTGTTATACACACCTGGCCTGTCCCATAGGTAATTCGCCCCTCCCCAATGGCATCCCATTGGCTCCGGTCCTCTCTCCCCCGCCCCCATCCCCTAGGGTATAAAACCTCCTGTGTGAGAGTTCCCCGCCCTCTTTTCTACCTGGGTGACCCCATCACCTGTGTCTTGCACCAAACCAATAAACAAGATACTTGCACCCACGTGGAGAAGAGCGCCTCTCGTCTTTTACTTTGGTCTATGCGGGTCCGTGTGGGCTAGAGTCTTAAGCTAGCCGGATTGGACTCATGTAAGGCCCGGGAAAACTACGGATAACCGCAGGTGGCGCCCCACGTGTTCGTCTCCCACGACGGCCACAAAGAAGCTGGTAATTCCACCAGTGGATTACGTTAGCTTTTGGGACATTCATCTGCCTCTGATTTCTTCGTCACGTTTTGGTCGGCAAGAGGTCTAGAGGGGTGGGATGGAGAACCCGCCGTGCCCACGGCGGACCGATTCCAGACGAGGACTTCTATACAGCTCTCACAGCCAGCCACAGTCCCTAAGCGGGGTGAGTATTCCCTGCGAGTGTTAGTGGGACCCTGGGGGAGCCCCCGGAGGGTGGGGGTGAGCTCCCGGTGAAGGGAAAACCCGGTCCCGAGGAGGTTTGCGAATTCCGCGTGATTTGCCCGGGTGGAGCGGCTCCGGCGTTGTCTGTATGCCGTCTCGGCGGCAGCGGGGTTCCATTGGTCGGGTTTTCGCGGCTCGCGGCTCCCAAAAGCGGCGGCATCTCTGCGCGCGGCGCGATTCTACAGCGCGGGCGGGTTTTGCGGTAAACCCAGTGCTACGGGCGGCTTTCGCCGCGGCGGCGGCGCGGGCAGTGGCAGTGGAGCCGCGGCTTGCGTTTTTGCCGTGAGCGGTCGCGCCCGGGCAGCGGCAGACCCCAGCAAGCGGCGGCGAGCCGGCACGGGCGGCTCCGAGCACCCGCGTGGCGGTCACGTGGCGCGAAGGAGGCGGCAGCTGCCGCCCGCCGTTTTAAAACCGCGCGGTTTGTACGCAACAGTTCGTCTCTCCCCCGGAGAGGAGGGGGAGGGAGGCTGCCCGGATTCTTTCCCGGATTGGCTGTGGACTCAGTGCTTTCAGTTTTTGTTAGTACTAGCTTCTAAAGAAGGTAGATTCAGTGCTGCAGAAAGCAAAAATGGGTGGTAAGTTTTCTGCGACACAGAGAGGCATTTATACCCTAGTGTTAGACACCCTAAGTAGTGGAAACGTTACAGTCTCCAAAGCAGTTTTGAAACGGTTCGTTCGGTGGATTTCTTTACATTTCCCTCAGTTTACCCAGCAGAATGTTCATTCTGTCTCTGCCTGGGACAAAATAGGAAACTTGCTAACAGCAAAAGCGGAACAGGGAGATGGGACAGTGTCTCCGTTTTTTCCTGTGTTCCTGGTGATTCGGAAAGCAGTCTTAAAGAGGGATTCTAAAGGACAGCCAGCACAAATCTCCCCTTCTGCAGCTCCTCCCACTCCCTCTGCCCCTGAACTGAGAAAGTCAAACGAGGTTAACTGGCACTGCCACTGCTTCCCTGGCCTCCTACCTCTCTCTCAGTACCCTGGCCCTGGCAGTTGTGCGCAGGCGGCCAGAGCACTTTCCCTGCACCCCTCTAACCCAACTTCTGCTACCCCGAATTCGCGTTCTCACCCCCCCACATCCCAAAATGGCTGCGACCACATGGTTGGCATTCAGGATACTGCTGATCGCATGGCCGGAGCCCAAAATGGCGGCATTCACGTGTTTCAGCCTTCCACTTACCCTTCTTCTCCCCACAATCCCTTTCACCCACCTGTCCCCAACCCTTTCTGGTCTCAGAACCCTTTCCTTCCCTCGGACGCTCCTCCCCCTCCCTTTGTCTCCCCGCCCCCTGTTATGTCAACTGGTGACCCCGCCCCCGGGTCCCACAGTTGCCCCGCCTCCTTGCCTGGGTCCCAAGAGGGTGGGGCTGAGGGCTGGGGGGGTGGAGATGAGGGCTGGGGGGGTGGGCCCTTGTCTGCTTCCCACGGGGGTGGGGCAGGGGGAGGGGATGTCCCCCCTCCTAGTTACCAAGGTGCCAGGGTGGGGGGGGGGGGGGGGGAAGAGGCAGGGGGTGTACCCTCTCCCATTCCCCATGGGTGTGGGGTGAAGGGTGTTTCCCTGCCTGCTTACCAAGACAGTGGGGCTGAGGGAGGGGGTGGTCCCCTTCCCAGTTCCCATGGGAGTGGGGCTTGGGGACGGGGTTGTCTCCCTGCCGGGTCCCACGGGAGTGGGGCTGAAAAGGGAAACCCTGGAGTCAAAAACCAGGAGGAAGAAGCAATCCCCTTGGTAGCCGCTGTTCAATACACAGGTGGTAGGGCCAGTCCTAGAACCTATCAGCCCTTCTCATATCGCACAAAGTGCGAGTTATGTAAAAGTCAATTAGAATTTGGGAGAAATAGCAAAATTTTTAGAAGCATGATGAGAGCTACATTAAATCCCTTGAATTTGTTCCTACTGATATAGTAGATCTTTTCCGGAGCCTGCTTACTCAGTCAGAGTTTGATCTAGGGGAAAGCTCCTGGAAGAGATCTCTCAGAGATCTCATGGAGGAACTTAGACAAACCCCTCAGGGTGCCAAAGATTTAGAAAACAATAACATTACTTATGAACATTTATGCGGCGAGGGGGAGTGGGATAAGCCTGAGGACCAAGCTCGGGTGTTGTCCAAATTCATTCTAGATAAGATTTCAAAAGTTGCATACAAGGCTTTTAACCACCTACCAACTGTTGAACCTAGTGGTAGTTTTCTTGACATTAAACAGTCTCCTTCAGAAAGTTTCTTGCAGTTTGTCGACCGACTCCGTGCACAGGTTGAGAGACAAATACGGGACCCCAAGACACAAATGGAGATAGTGAAAGAGATGGCACAGAGGAATGCCAATGAAGTCTGCACCAGGGTGCTCCTGGGACTGCCTCTCAACCCCCCCGCCTACACTGGCAGAGATGATTGAAGCCTGTGCTAGGAAGGCGGATCTGTTTGCTGCACGGGAGGTGTGGTCAAGGCCAACAAACCCAGAGACTGTGGCAGCTGTATCTCCAAGAGTCAGGAGGTGACAGATGTCACCAGAACAACTTCAACAACATGTCATTTGCTTCATATGCAAAAAACCAGGACACTTTGCCCAGGACTGCCCTCAAAGCCAGCAACAAAAGACACCCTTCACACCAAAAAACTCCGAAGCCAGCGCAAACCCGCCCAGCGCCACAACATAAATGCGGCGGGCTTCCCTAAAGGGAAAACCTCCCTCAAAACAGAAATGGGGGAGGAAGGGAAGTGGGATGCGGTAAAACAAAATAGCCATTTACAGGATAAAATCTGGTGGTCTCACAAGCGTTTCAAGCTTGTGACCACCAAAGCTTTTGCTTTCGGGTCTACCCAGTGGATGGTCATTGGAGCGGGCCTACCAGAGGACTCACAGAACTTGACAAAAGATTGCACAAAATTGGACAGTGAGTACTTTGTTATTGGGGACACTGCACACACACCCATGGAGATTGAGGTGGCTCCCATGACCATCAAAGGGGGCATACCTAACCTCATTCTCCTGGTGCGCTGTCCACAGCCACCCTTCTATTTGGCCAAGGGGCAAATCATCGCCCAGGCCATTCCTGTCCCAGCAGACATTTATTTCAGTAGATGACAAGGCACCCGGTGTATACTGGGCAGAAGTGGTTGGCGAGGACAAACCCATCATGGGATGCAACCTAATGCGTGGAACAGAACATCTCTACGTGGAAGGGTTGCTTGACACTGGGGCAGATGTGACAATCATACCCGAAAGGTTGTGGCCGTCACATTGGGATTTGCAACCCGTGGCTGGCCAAATCCAAGGTGTAGGAGGAGTCACATTGGCAAAGATATCAAAAAGCATCGTGCAAATTGAGGGACCAGACAGAAAATTGGCCAGTGTCCATCCATTTGTTACTAATTACAAAGCTCCCTTGTGGGGTTGAGACACCATGTCCCAGTGGGGAGTCAAACTGGTCATCCCTAAGACACCCCAGGATTTTTAGAAGCGGGCACTGTGGAGCGCCTTGCCCACAAGTTAACATGGCTGAAAGATGATCCAGTCTGGGTAAAGCAGTGGCCACTCAGTAAGGAAAAGATAAAGGCACTCGAGGAACTAGTGGAAGAACAGTTAGCTAAAGGACACATTGAAGAGACATCTAGCTGCTGGAATTCCCCAGTCTTTGTAATCAAAAAGCCAGGGAAGGATAAGTGGCGGCTCCTCCAAGATTTAAGACAAATAAACAAGAGAATTGTGGACATGGGGTCTCTCCAACCAGGGATGCCCTCCCCAACAATGCTTCCCCAAAATTGGCAATTGGCTGTCCTGGACATCAAGGACTGTTTCTTCCATATTCCTGTACACCTGGAAGATGCTCCACGGTTTGCCTTTTTGGTTCCTACCACCAATCAAAAAGCCCCAGTGAAGCACTACCACTGGAAAGTATTGCCACAGGGAATGAAATGCAGTCCATCCATCTGCCAGTGGTACGTGGCTTCATTGCTGTCCCCAGTGCGCACCCAGAAAACAGAGGCAATCATCCTACACTACGTGGATGACGTGCTTGTGTGTGTCCCTGATGACAGAATACTCCAAGAAAAACTTGACCTAGTGGTTAAAGTTTTAACCTCTGCTGGATTTCAATTGCAGGAAAACAAGGTTCAGAGGATGCCACCTTGGAACTACCTGGGCTTGCAAATCACTGCGCAGACCATTTTTCCGCAGAAATTGGAAATTAAGAGTGATCCCAAAACCCTAGCAGATCTCCATTCCTTGTGTGGGTCTTTGAACTGAGTCAGGCCTTGGCTGGGTCTCACCAACAGGGACCGAGCTCCCCTTCTCAATTTACTGAAGGGAGAGAGAGAGCTAGCCTCTCCCAGGGAATTGACTCCAGAGGCAAAAACTGCCCTCCAAAAAGTTCAGAAGCCTTTGGCCGAGAGGCAGGCTCATCGTTATAAACCCGAGCTGCCTTTCAAATTCATTGTTTTGGGGAAGTTACCACACATACACGGATTGATATTCCAGTGGTTTGAAGTACAAAAAGATCCACTTCTAATCATAGAGTGGGTTTTTCTCTCCCATCAGAGATCCAAAACCATCACACAGCCACAGGAGCTGATAGCTCAGCTGATCTGGAAGGCCAGGTTAAGATTGCGTGAGCTGGCCAGTTGTGACTTTAAGTGTATTCACCTTCCAGTCCATCTTGCTAAGGAGGGAGAAGGTTCTCCTGAGAAGCTGACAAAGAAAAGGTTCAATGACCTACTCCAGAACATTGCCAGTCTCCAGCTATCCCTGGACAGCTACAGTGGACAGGTATCAGTCCAAGCCCTGTCACACAAGCTGTTCAATGAGGAATTCCACCTCATTGCTCCTGAGAAAAGGAGTCGTAGGCCACTCAAGGCGCTTACAGTGTTCACTGATGCATCCGGAGCATCCCACTTGTCAGTGATGACTTGGAGAAATCCCCAGACCCAACATTGGGAAGCTGATGTTGAGTTTGTGGAGGTGTCACCCCAGATTGCTGAACTGGCCGCAGTCATGAGAGCCTTTGAGAAGTTTTCGGAGCCAATTAATTTGGTTACCAATTCAGCCTACGTGGCGGGAGTAGTGTCCAGGGCGGAGCAGGCAGTTCTCAAGGACATTGAGGATGAGCATCTCCATGGGTTGCTCTCACGAAATCAGGCTCGAGCCATTGTGGCCACCTGTCCCAATTGCCAGCTTCAGGCAGTGCCATCCCTGGGTGTTGGGGTTAACCCCCAAGGCCCTGGGAGCTGTGAAGTGCGGCAGACAGACATCACACACATTCCCAGTTTCGGTCACATGAAATATGTACACGTCAGCATAGATACATACTCAGGTGCGGTTTAGGCCTCTGCCCACATAGGGGAAAGGGCTGCGCATGCTAAACAACACTTGGTGCAAGCCTTTTCAGTATTGGGTGTCCCTAGGGAAATTAAGACCGACAAAAGCCCTGCCTATACCTCCAAGGAGTTCCTGCAGTTTGTCCAGCAGTGGGGAGTGGAGCATAAGACAGGCATTCCCCACTCCCCCACAGGTTAAGCTGTGATTGAGTGTGCCCACCATATACTCAAAGAAGTCCTGGCTAGGCAGGGAAATTCTGCAGTATGGATGACTCCACAACAAAAGCTCTGTAAAGCCTTATTTACCATCAATTTTCTGAATTGTTCATTTGAAAACATGAATCCTCCAGTAATACGTCATTTCAATAATAACGACCAGTTTAAGTTGTCACAGCGTCCACCAGTTCTCATTAAGGAGCCAGAAACTTGGACAACCAAGAGTCCTTATGAGCTTGTCACCTGGGGGCGTGGTTATCCACCCCCTCAGGCCCTCGATGGATACCCGAAAAGTGGGTAAAACCTTTTGTCCCTAAAAATCCAGCTCCAGCAGATGGGGATGAGAAGCAAGCAGCTGTCACCTCCAAGAGAAGACACCGCCGGAAAAAGAAGAAAAAATCATCATAGAAGAGTTAGCGGTATTCCAGCAGACCCATGAACTTGCATGTGTTTTCTTTAAAAAAATAAATTGTCTGCTTTCCTTTGTAGAACAGGAAATCTACCTCCCACCTAACCTCACGAAGAGCCCCGTCTGAGTTGTGATCCTGTTTGTGCTGAGCAGTCTGACAGCTGCGTGGATCGTTCCTCAGCCACGCCAAAACATCTGGGTGACCCTGGCACAGACGCTCCAACAGGACTGTGCTGCATGAAACTAGCATCAAAATCACCCAACATCCACACAGCCCTCCGAGAAGTAAAAAGCCTGATCGAACAAGTCAAGCAAGCCTCCAAGGACTGTTCAAAGACTGGGGACACTCGGGGTGGTGGACAAATTTATAATCAGCAGCAGAAATAGTCCAACACATCTCCTTTCAATTTTAGTTAACAGAAAAGGTGGAGGTGTTGTATTGCACTAAATAGTTTTAGTTGTTGTTATTGCACTGGTGTTGGGCAATTTCTACTGGGCATGTTGGGTCAAGTAGATGGGTTTTCCCCCTCCCTCATTACATGGTCTCCTCCTCACACCCTGCCCTGTTATACACACCTGGCCTGTCCCATAGGTAATTCGCCCCTCCCCAATGGCATCCCATTGGCTCCGGTCCTCTCTCCCCCGCCCCCATCCCCTAGGGTATAAAACCTCCTGTGTGAGAGTTTCCCGCCCTCTTTTCTACCTGGGTGACCCCATCACCTGTGTCTTGCACCAAACCAATAAACAAGATACTTGCACCCACGTGGAGAAGAGCGCCTCTCGTCTTTTACTTTGGTCTATGCGGGTCCGTGTGGGCTAGAGTCTTAAGCTAGCCGGATTGGACTCATGTAAGGCCCGGGAAAACTACGGATTACCGCAATTTTTATCTTCCTAAATTGAAAGGCACACATGTACACAACCCAACATACTTCCCATCAAGTGTCCCAGCCTAACAACTGTGCTTTAATTGGCCTCAGGCATTAAAAAGAGCCCAAGAGCTCTCTGAGCACTGCGCTGTGGTTCCCATATATTTTCCATTGTTTTCCTTTAACATTGTACCTCAGAGAGCAGAGAAATAAACATAGGCTCTGTTCCCATCTGTCAGACTCATTAAAATAACACATTCAAAGGGGTTAGCAGCATCACTGCTTTGCTTCCTCTTCTGAGCTTGCAGTAAGAGCTGCTCAGAGTGTTCATAAGGGGGGGTGATCTACAGAAATAGCCTTGACATGCTGCCTTCACCTGTTCCAGCCCTGTGGCAAGTTCTGCTCATCAAAAATCCTCCAGAATAATCCACAAGTCCATTGTTGAAGCCCTCAGGGAGACTACTCACCTCAGACATGGGCACCTTTCTACCTTCCTTGGATTGTAGCTGATCCTCCTCCAAGAAATCACTGCTCCAAGAAAAAGCAAACACCTCCACAATCAGGATTACCTGCCCAACTTCAGCTACCAAAAAGAAACCTGAAGGACATAAGCTTTAAATGTGCAATAAGCAGCCCTTTTGGCATGCCATGTTGTAGTGACCAGTGCAACTTCAACAGTTTAATGTGAGTGTAAGCCATTAATTTAGTGTGGTTATTTTTAGCAGCTCTAGAGGTAAGGAAGAAATGGTGCTCAGAGAGCCAAGAAAAACATGAATAATTTTGGTGTGGTCTCTCTATATCCCCTCTTGTACTGGCACCATGGTACTGACCTGCCGTGCCCTCTTCTACACACAGCTCCATTGTGGCCCCCCACAGCCCAGAGGAAGTTAAAACAAGTCATGAGCTTTTATTTTCAGATACGCTTGTGGTGTTGGGTCTACGAGTCACTTCACATCATGCAGGTTTTCTCTCTGCATTGTCCCTCCCTTCCATGATGTAGCAACCTCAAAGTGCCACCCAAGAGAAAATATGGCTGCAAAGACCTTGAGTTGCCCCATCCCACAGTTCATGTATATGTATCTATATATACATATAGATATATGTAATTCTGCAGAAGTTCCAGAGTGTGAAAAGCTACTCTGGGTCAGACCCAAAAGCAAGTCACCACTTTTGCCTACCTCACATCACACCACATGGCATACACACACTTCTCATCGTATATGGTCAATTTACACTGACATTAAGATGGAAAGATCTTCAGGCTAAATGTGTTACTATTTATTTTTGAAAGCAAGTGAAAAGGCAGAGCTCAATTTACACTGAGGACAACTGAGCAATCAGAAAAACCAGTCATCGAAGAGAAAGGGCTTCTGAATAGTCACTCTCTGCAGGCCTGACGGTTACCACAAATATTTATACCCTATTTTGACCTGAAAGGTGTCTATTAAGTCTTGTATAAAAGACTCAGCCATCTGGTTCCTTCTGTCACAGCCAGAGACAGGATCAGTAACAGGCTTTATGAGTGCAAGGTCATCCCACATGGCACAGCAAGACACCTACCCTGTCATGAAATCTCCAGCATCCATGGCATCTCCAGAAAATCCACCATGTCAGGCATAGGTACTGACCAGCCTACAGCTCCACAGCAAGGGAGCCTCCTGCACTGGGGCTCTGGGCAGGCAGCAAGGCTCAAAGGAGGTAAGGTGGGATGCAAGTTGGAATACAAAACTTACAGAAAGGTTAGGATTGCTCCGACGACTCACACCAAGGGGAGAGGGGTAAAAGGAGAATGAACAGCTGGGGTAGAGGAGTTTAAAAAAAAAAAAAGGAAAAAAAGCAACAAAAAGGAAAAAATTCTGAGAGCTGTCAGTGAAACTAGATTAAATTCCCAATTCAAATCTGTGAAATTTCCTGTCACCATTTGTATCTGTAGTATCTGAGGATTATTTTAACCCTCATGTAAGAGCATTCAAAAACGTTAATTACAAATCAATATGAGCAGAACATAAATACTGATTAGCTTAGTAAATTTTCTAGTATGTGCTTCTAAAGCAGGCAATACCCCAAGTATGTTTAATTTGACCAAAAACACTGAATACTTAGCTTTGGCGTTTAATAAATCCTTATGTGATAATATATTATATACTTGTATCATCATGCACAGATGACATAAATACACATGTGAAAATGTCTTCCTTGTGGAGGATTAATAGAAAAAACTCTACCAAAAAAGTCTCATAATTTTAAATTTGAAGTAAAAATAGAATTAATTAAGCCCAACACCTACTGAACTGTAAGCTATTAGTGTAGAAACATGTATCATAAATGATTACATGACCCAAGAATAGATATGTGTAGGTCCAGCCTTGCAAAGCCAAGCTCATACATATCTTTATTCCCTCCACGAAAAAAAGATCTCCAGAACCTTTCTTAGACACCTGCTTGAAAATGCTGCTATCCATGCACTTAAATATGAGCAGGGACACTGCTCAGCAGCTCAGGAACCGGCACTCCTGGGTTTTCAGAAATTATATGGATGGCAGCTGGTGCAAATAGTGTAAGATTTGTTTCTTAATTCTCTTTTATTTTTAGGTATGTCCTTCTGAAATATTCACATGCAAAACAAATGCTCATGAAACAGCCTCAAACCCTGTTTTTAAGAGAAATATCTACCTTCAAAATGCAAGAGACAAAGGCAAATCAACCTGGGTTTATCACCATGCCCTATTCTGGCCCTTGAAAAAACAGTCACCTTGCTATCAACTGGTGTCTGCTTGGAAGAGGCATCACAAGCAGCATCTGCTTGTGCAAATCGATTTAGTTATTAAACTGGTCAGAAAAATACCATCAGAGACCCTTCAAGATACCATACAAAACACGTTTAAAAATCCTTCAGTTATGTATGGGTTTATAAAAATAACGTACAACACTACGTTAGAAATCTCAGTGGAAATACAAGAATTTGTTACCAGGTAGGAATTTAGGCATGAGGCATTCTGCCCACAGGGCTGGGGAATTCACCCCCTGTTCACACTGCACTACTGAACTCCCAAGAAGCATTTAATAAAAGTAATCCAAAGCTTTCTGCTAAAAGAGAGGGAAATGCAAAAACAGATCAAAAAACCACATTAATCTCCATTACAAAGAGCCACTTTTGCCATTTCTTGACAAGTAAACATGCAGCTTATCCAACACAGGAGGGATATTCAATAATCTGGTATTTTCAATGAAACTTCTGTTTTAAAAGTATTGTTTTCTTAATTAAATATAAAACATAGCACACATAGAACTTTTAGACCCTATCTAGACAACAGATTTTTCACTACTGGTTTTTGGAGTTTGGCTGGAGGGTTTGTTTGGATAGTTGTTTTGGGGGGGTGTTGTTTGGTTGTGTAATTTTTTTTCATTCTAAGGGCTCACTAATCTCCAGGAAATCTCAATACTTTAGTGTTCAAAGTGGCCAGTTTAGACCTGAAACCGTGCAGCTTATGACAGCTCACCTGGAAAGAAATTTACTCGAATTTAATGAAGTTGCACAGAGTTCTTGGAAGGACAATTCAATCAACATTGGAATTCTGTCAGCTGCAAATCAGATTCATTATAATCACATAAGTTTCAGGAAGAGCTAAGATCATCACATCTGCATTATATGCATGATTTCAGGGAAGAAACACAACAACATTCTGTATCAAAAGGCCTTCATAAATTATTTTCCTTTCTCATTGAGAAAAATGTTTTCACAAATAAGGCTCTCTAAATAAAAAGTCACAGCAGAGTCAGTTTGGAAGGTAAGAAATATGTTATTTTAGGTGGTACTAAACTTTTTTCCAAGGCTATTTTCTTCCTCATGATCAAACAAGTAGAACTGGCCCTCCATAGGCATGTGAGCTGGTAAAATGCAAGCTTATGAGGAGACCTTGCATTTGCTGTGTCATGATCCAGCACTCAGGAGCTATTTTATCTGATACAACTACCTGAACCTGGGGGGAATTTTCCTGAGTTGGGAAGTTCTTTGTTCTGAAAAGAACTAGAAAGGAATGTTCAGGAAAGAAACTAGAGAGGAATAAAGCCAAACCAAAACAGTTGTTTTCCAGCTGTGCTAGCAGTTCTTCCATCACTGCCCACCAGACAATGCAGGCTTCAGGCTATGACTTCATGAAGGCATTTATTAAATGCCCTGCTAATCAGCAACTCAACAGTCAAGATTCCCATTGCATTGCTAATTGCCGTCCAGGCACCACAAGTGACCAACTCCCACAGAGCTCTTCTCCTTAGGATAATGAAATGTCCAGGTTAAGCTCTACACATTTCAGCAAGTGTCCAAGGGTGACTTCTCCCAAAATCTTCTGAACTGCAGGAGTCAGACGCTGTGATGAAAGTCAGTCTCTGGCAATAGCAAGGATGGGGGAATTTAACCTCAGCATCCACTCACAGCGGTGTTTCCACCAGAACGCTTAGTCACAGACAGGGTGGTGAATACCTTGAGACAAAGAAGAAAGAAGATTCTCAGTATGGCTAATTTTTTTTTCCTGGAAGATTAAATTGGGCATGATGCTCAAAACGGCAGCCACTTCTTAATTAAGAAAATAACAAAAATCATATTTTTAAAATCCTTGCCATTAAACAGCACACACACACACACAAATTACTTTTGTTCTCTTCATTTAGCTTATGTTCTTCCTTTTACAGTGGAAAAGAAAGAATTAAGGAAGTCACATGGCTTTATACTACCTCTCATCTTAATGCTCCTAAGTTTTTACAGTGGGAACAAGCTCAGCAATAATAGACTTCAGTACACCTAATGAATAGGTGTCCTTATGGCTCAAAGTAAACTTCTTTGTTGGGGAAAGTGAAGTTAAGTCAAGGCCTGGGCATTTGGAGAGAATTTTTCCTTTGTGCCTTTGTAGCTATTATAGAAATGTGGAAGTGATTGCTGATGAAGACATTATGTTTAGTATCTGTGTCCTCTTGACAATAGCTATGGGAACACTTGAGTAAAACTAGTTTGAAAAATTCTTACTGCTTTCAAGTCACATTAAAGAAAAACACACACACACACACACACACACACACACACACATATATATATATATATATATATATATATATATATAATTCCTGAATATTTATTGTAAAATTAACAGATTAAAATTTGGGAAGGGAAATTCTACAAAAATTTGCTTAATACTGGTACTTTACTATGCAAATAATTGCATTGTTTTGCATACATACAATATAGAAAGGATAAAATGCTGCCATCTAAATGTTTCAAAGTTGAAATAATTAGTTATCATCAAAGCCATCTCTCAGGAAGAAAAAAATTAGCACAGAATAAAGTACATACACGTTTCAGCTATGCAAATAACACTGAAGTATTTAAAGATAATGGGGATCAGAAAGACCTATATTTCTTTAAGTAGAAGCTTTGCTGCATTAAGACTGCTAGCAGCTCTTCAGAGGACAGCATCAATAAATGATAAACCTCTTCCACTTTCTATAAGCACGTAAAGCATTATACACAAATCAGGAAGACAAACGCATGTCTAATATATATGGCATAAGAACAGTGACTTATCTAAAATAAAATGCATGTTTTGAGAGAGGTGTTTGTAGACTTTATTTCTGATCCACAGCCTGACAACATATGGGAGTCTTCATTTATTATTTCACTTCAAAAGACCAAGATTAAAAAGCACAAAATGTATCTGATTTTCTCCTGGCCAGACTGCAAGCTCCAGGTATGGAGGGGACCATACTGCTCCCTAGTAAGCCAGCTTGAGTAATTTGATAATAATTGGAAATAAGTATTTTAGATAGAATTTGTTCTTTACTTAAGAGAAGACAAAACCTTAGATCCAATGGCTGGAAAGCCATCATTAGCTACCTGGAATAATCACCCCAGCTTTCAGGAGAAAATTTCTCTTCATCACAGATGATCAATAGTACCCCCCTGAATTTCAGGCAGCACAGTGCAGTTGAGGCTGAGATGTAATTCTCTGTAGGGCTGAGGTCCTACCAGTTCTGTGCTTGCAGTTATTTGCACTCAACCTTGCAAGAAATTCCATTCTGAGCTCCTGTTTTCTGCAGAATAAAATGCTGCTTCAAGAAGAGAAGGAAAATCTAGCTCTAATTTGTAGACAGTGAGAATGGGACCCTTGGTCTTAAGGTTTTCGTCAAGTGGAATAAGACCATGTTTCACAAGAGACTTAGCAATTAATTAGTACTTGTGCCAGTGAAGATGTCAGCACTTGACCCTGTACCATTGGCCCTTTCCTGTTCAAATCAGACTTAATTTTCTTTAACTTTTACAGGGATGTAACAAAGAAAACAGTGACATTATCCATCATTCTATTAATCCAATATGCTCATTCCTCACAAATCCCAGTTTTCAAGCATTTTTCTAATCGAAGAATGCCATCTTGCACTTTGATTTTTGTTTACTGCTCCAGAGATTAAATTAAGTAAAAGCATAAAAAACCCTTTTGAAGACTGTCACTAAAAATGATCAGTGTTCCCTGGAGCTTTTAAATAGTGTATTTCTCCTGAGCCAATTTCTTCTTCCCCCACTCAAACAAATATGCTTATCCGAAATTACCTCCCTGAATTATGTCCGATCATCATTCTATTCAGTTTCAGCTTTAGCAACTCAGATGTCCAGAATAAATTATGACTCACGTCCTCTCTTCACACTGCATATGCTAATACCCCACTTGAGTTCACAGGTTTGAATGCTGCCCTCAGAGATCCCCCTCCACACGCCCCCTGGGAAGATAAGCCCTCTTCAAGGGCCTCCAAGAATGCCATTAGATGGTATTACAAAGAACAGAACATATTGTGGATGCTTTGTAGAGGATTCAGATTGCCAGCAGTCCATTAATGGAATCCTTATTGCATTGCTTTTACTAAACCGCCTAGAAAGTAGGAAAGAAGAGAGGTGGATGTCACTTCTGCAGAGGACCATTCTGTTGCTCCCTTGTACTGCTTTACTTCTAATACAACCAGAGATTCTGTATGAAGACTTACACGGGTCATAAAAAAGCTTTCAGGGATCCTCAGCTAATATAAACTGGTCCTAATGCTACTAAAATCAATCTCTGATTTACATCTGGAAAGACCTGTTCCACACCTGCTAGAGAAAATTGAGCTCTTCATTAAAGAGGAACAGCAAGATAAAAAGAGGAAATATTTGTGTGGCTTCATGAATTGAAAGCCTACAGGATAAAGAAAAGATCTTTAAGAGGAGAGAATTTAATAGAAAAATTGTCATGTAACTGGTCCCCTTCCCCAGCACTGGTTTGTAAGCCTATTTTGGGTACAGTAATCTAGCTTTGACAACCACTTTAGCAGAAATAGTATTTGAAGCCTTCAAAATCTTGAGTGGGATAAAAATTCTATACTTCACAGTAAAGAGAGAACTGGATTAAGAAAAGGCATAAACTTTTCACAAATGTACACAATTTAAAAAAAAAGAATTTGAAAAAATCCCAGACTAAGCCTAAGAGTTAGAATTCTAAATATTAAAACCAGATAATTTCCTCTCCTTTCCTCCCCCCTACCTTCCTGCAAATTTGGACCTCTTTAATAGAGCTCTGTTATTCATATTTCTAACACCTTACCCAGAATGCCATGAAAGCTGGGTTTTGAGATGACTTTGTATACAAACCTCTGCACAGACAGGATGAATTCCTACGGTGCTGTCCAGCTGTTCTTTTGTCAACCCACATTTAATAGCAGCTGCAAACCCTTGGGTGACTTCTCCAGCATTTGGACCAAGGACATGGAAGCCAATGACTCTCTCCTAAAGGCCAAAGACAATCAAATGCAATCACAATCATGAATTCAGCTCTCTTTAGACAACGTGTAAAGCTTTCTTATTCAGAGTATATAATTTAATTAGCTCATAAAATGTATCACAAATTAATGTAACCACTAAACTGTGAATTATCATTAGCACCAACAGATGTGAGGTGGTGAAATTTTGTTCTCTCTCTCCAAAGATTCAACTAGGAACTCAGGAAATTTTATTCAGGTCAGTTATTCCACTCATGCCAACAGAACACTTGCCTAACTAAAGGTGAGCACCCTGCATTAAGGTTTTCAGTATGAGTGCCTATGGTAGGTGGCTACAGGGTCTGTATATGTTGAAGAATTTTCAGTTTGATAGTTGCTCACAGGGAAGGACTGCAAACTGAAGTTGTGGCCAACCAGACGTGGCAAGAAGTCTATTATAACTGAACTGTCAATGACTCTTGTGGCAGTGTTGGCTTTCAGTGGGAGATAATACACTTAGAGACTGGCAAAAAATCCATCCACTTACAAGGAAGGTACCATTCACACTCCACTTCTCTATACTCCTGTTCAATTGCAGAACACATACTGCACCTACATCCTCAGAAAACACCCAGCAAAACAAGCTCTTCTGACTTGACCTGCTTCTCTTAATGAGAGAAACATGAAAATTTAGCACGTCACCTGCTGTGAGCTTTAGTGGCCTTCAGGGAATTCATCAGTTTTTGGTAAGCATAGATGTAGCTCAGTTGAGTATCAAAGGTTATCTGCTCTTCCTGCTAAATATCACATATATTGGGTGTAGTGAATACTATTGAAAGATGATTATTCTTTCAGTAAATCTGAGGACTGAGATTTACCACAGGGTTTATTTAAATAAGAAAAGCTATAATCGGGTAATAAGTAAAATGGAATTATCCTAATTTTCCTTTAAAAATATTGACATATGTCAAAATAAAACTATAGCAATGAAACCAAAGCAATGAGAGTTTTGAATAGTTACTGAACTATTTTTTTTTCCATGGTAACTTTCAACAGTACCCCTAGATGTTTAAACGTGTTTCAACTTTTCAAAACAAGAAGTGAAAATAAATTAATAAAACACTTTAAATCACCATTAAACCTTTGTATTTTCTTAAGTGGCTCTGGATTAGAGTATAGCTTAAGGCTCTAAAATACCTTCCACACTACTGCAAATTCCTCCATAAAGAGGAGATGGATGGGTTTGCAAATTTTTCAAAATGTTGACAAGATGCTTAGAAAGACTGCAGGAAGACAAATATGTATCTAAAAAAGATGAATATAGGTTAAGTAAGTTTTGGTTTATTCTCATAGGACAGATAGCTGTGCCACCATCCTAACAGGAGTATATTTTAATAGAATATTACTCTTCATAATAACTTATATTATTAAAATCAACTACATTTTATTGAACAGATGATGATCATTCTGAGATGGCCACACCAATTCTTCAAACCAATTACTAGTTTTGCTTTTGCTACAGCGGGTACTGTAGATTTCCATGGCCAGGAAATTTGATTCTAGTCCAAGTATAATCCTACCATTATCACCCTAAATGGGATTCATGCAGGCGAGATACATTATCCTGGCAGAACAAGTTCAAGAGTTTTATGAACACATGTGAATTTGGAGAGGTTACAAGTTGTGATAATTTCTGAGAGACCGACCTCAATTTCAGAGAGAAGAGTCTCCCAGAAGAGAATGTCCAAGTCTGGGGTGGAGAGAATAAACCAATAAAATTCCTAACCATTTTTAAATGCATTGATTTGCTCACTTCTCAAAGTTAGTCAACAGTCTTAAAGATCTCTACTTCTTATTTTACATATATGGAAGAAGTATCAGATACAAATAGCAATGGCAGAATTTTGTATTTTACTGGGAGTTGGTTTGTATACACAGAAATATGCATCACTATAAATATTTATTACACTTCAAAAGGTAGGCAAATTTAAATTATTTTTAGTTTGTTAAAAACAACCTATTTATAGCTCTTGTGTCATCAACAGTTTTATGATAAACATTTAGATATTGTTTTCCCGGGAAGGAAAGATGCACTTACGTTATCTTGAATATTGCAAATTATCTTTGCATAGCATTTGTTGTTATCTCTGGATGGCACAGTCCACTCCAGGGGCCAGAAATTATTATGGTACACCTGGAAATAAAACACAGGTTAAAAAAGAGTTGTAAAATTTCCAAGCAGAGAACATGATCTTCCAAAAGCTGCCAGATTATCCTAAATAATGAGCTATGTACACAGCATTTCAACATCTGAAATTATGATGATATTCTTTTCCCTTAATGAATGCCAAAGACAGAAGTCTCTGTAAACCAAGTACTACTGACATCCAATAATTTAAAAAAGAGAAGCCATAAGAATATTACACTTCCAGGACACAGTTCACCATGCTCTTATTAAATTACAAAATCACAAGCGACTCAATAATCTTGAGGCTTGCAAAACCAAAAGCCAATCAGGTGACACAATAAAGAGGTCAGAATACATTAAATGAGGACTTAGCCAGAGCACAAATGCTTTTGGGTGCATATTTTAAAAAATAAAATGCTGTGAAAATCAAAAGCACATTTTCCAGAATAAAGGGTCCAGTGTTTCACGTGCAACACCAAGAATTTCACTCAATAATAAAAATTTGACTGGGCATATACAAACTTTACAGGGAGAAAAGAATTTAAGCCTTTGCCCTGTGGTCAGGTTAACAGTATTTTTCACACTGCTATTTTGAGTTTTATTTACTTATTTCCCTCCACAGTTCGAATCAGAAAATGTCAGCTAAGAGGGGGATAAGTTCTCAACTTCATGCACGACCACTTCCCTGCTTATTTCTGTATATAATGATATTTACAGAATTCTCAGGTGATATTTGCAGGACATAAAATGTTGTGTTGTGTTAAGTTGTTCCCCCTCAGTTATGAGTTGGACTGTTCTGTTTTCCCCCGTATCTGGTATGGTTCAGCCTTGGCTCACTCCACCCTCCTCCTCACTGCCCATCAACACCGCTCCTCCCATCCCTCAATGTATCCTTCCCGGGCTCCTCCCTGGTGCCCTGCCTGTCACTCGGCACCCCCTCCCTTCCCTCTAGAAAGTTCTAGCTGGGGCGTCGGGTGATTGGCTCAGGGGCCAGGTTTCCACCCCCCATGTTCCCTTATTGGATGTTCCTCATTGTCACTCCCTCAGAGGCCAAACCCCTCTCCGCTTCCCATTGGCCCAAGGACTGTCTCCACCCTCATTTCTGGTGCCCATCAAAAGCTGGTGTAAGGGGGGGGTCTGTGCTTTGTCTCCAGCTCTGGGTTCGTCTTCTGTACTGGGACTTCCCAGTTAATAAAGGCTGCTTCAACCCTCAGCTGGAGTCCCTCTCTTTCCTGGCTGGATTGCTGCCGTGAGTCTCCCGTCCTACGTAGGGAGCTGTCTCCACCACAGAGTGGAGCAGTCGTCCCTAGGCGCTCTCTGGGTAACCCAAGCCTGAGGGAGTGCCCCCTACTGCAAGCAGCGTGCTGGGTGCTTGCCGGGCGGCTGAAAGGGTCGAGCCCTCTTCTGAGATCTCTCGCTGCTTCAATAAAAGTTCAGTTTATTGTGAGATTTCCTCCCCTTATGCTTTCTGTAGTGTGGTCAGAACAGCATTTTGGAAGAACAGCCTCAGACACTAAGTGCTTATAATTGCTCATGTGAGTAATCCCTTTTCATTCCCTGGGATAGCTGGTCAGGAGTAAAATTAGACAAATTTCACTCCTGACCAGCAATCCCAGAAAATTAAAAGGGATTACTCACATGAGTATAATAAAGCACATTCCTCTTTGTACGGTCAAAGGAAACAGAAAAATTTGGCTTTATAAAGTAAAAATCACTATGGTAAGAAATTTGTCATGCTGTAGGTACCAAAGCTCCACTTTGTCATTAAAACCAGTGTATTGCTTCCAGCATATGCCCAGTTTAAAATTATCCTGAAGTATTTTCAGACACAAAGAAACCCTTTTTCTATTTTTTTAAAACCAAACATTCCACCTTTAAGACCCCCTTTGCCAAAAATAGAACATATCTGCAATTAGAGCTTTTGGAATTGAGGATTATTTTTATAACATGTCTAGGAACAGCCAAAGAAGACAAAAAATGTACCTGGTCACCTCCTGTCCTTACATCAGAGCTCAAAATCCTGTTTTAATTTACTCTTAATACTATTTTAAATTACAAATTGGAAAACTAAAACCCAGATGAAATTAAGGCATTTACCTCAATGTTTTCCTCCCCAAATTTCTCCACTGCGGTCTCTTCAGAATACCCACAGGCTCCATACTCCAAAGGAGTAAATACAGTAGTTGGAACATTCAAATAGTCACACTGTATGGCATTCAAAACAAAACAAACACCTACACAACATCAGTAATAAAACCAGCGTACAGCAGTCTGAAACACAGCAAGAAAAGCTTGATTATTCACAATTCTGAAAGCTCTTTTGGTTTTTTTTAATTGTCTTAAATTAAGGTGCAGTTTTTTGTTTGTTCATTCCAGAGATGTTGAGTAGAGCAAGAAAAAAAAAAGACAGCTTAAAGCCACTCAAACATTAGTATGCATTGATTAAATGGAAAAGGAAATTCAGTGCCCCATTTAAAAAATGTACCAGATCACAGGTCAAACTGGAGATGAAATTTGCCTGTTCAACCACTTCTACAAAGCATGCTATTTTCAGTGGGGGATGCTGCAAGGGCACCACTACCATTCAAAACTCATTTTTCATCAGCTGAGGCCTAGGTGATGCCAAAGAATCTATGACATGTAGTACAACCATCTGGGGGGACAGTGAAAACTTGTCACTTCTCCCAGTTTTGTATCATCTCGAAGCTTTCTGAGGGTGCACTTGTTCTCAGCACTCAGATCCATTAGTTTAGCTGTTAAACAGCACTGGAACCAAGCCCAAGCCTGTGGCACACCACCAGTGACTGGCCTTCAGCTGGTTTCTGGAATGCTGGTCACAGCCCTTCAAGCTTGTCTGTTTAGCCAGTTTTCAACCCACCTCACAGCCCACTCACCCAGCCTGCAATTCATCCCTTTGTCCATGACAATGTTATGGAGACAGTGTCAAAAGCCTTCACTAGACTCAAAATAAACAAACATACACTGCTTTTCCCATATACACCAAATGAGTCATTCTGCCATAGCAGACTAGCAGGCTGGTCAGCTCTATTTCATGTCTAGCAATTTTATTTTCTACATATTTCAGCTCTAATTTCCTTTGTGACTGGGGATCAACTAAGGTGCTGACTACTGTTCTTGCCCTACCTAACCATAACACCTCATTACATTTCACCTTCTCCAGAAATGTTACAAAGGCAGTATAAGCCATACTCCCATTTTTTTAAACTAGTTACTCGTTTCTTGGATTCACTGAATAAGAATGCTTCCTTTGGCAGCATAGCAATTTTTGTACCTTGACAGACTTATTGGCATAAAATGTATATTAAGACATATCCATAGCATTGCAGCAATAAAAAAAAAATTGGCTTCTGCTACGATTTCTTAAACCTTGCCTGGCTATTTCAACGACATTCTGTGTACTGATCCAGGGTTCTGTTACTGCAGTACCTGCCAATGTAAAACAAACAACTCAGTCATGCTCTAAATCTGGCTGATAGTTCAATTTGCTATGAATTCAGCAGGCTCTGAAAGGGAGAAGCCTTCATGGTCATGACGTATGGTTATAAAGGTGAGACAAGCACCCATATCAGTGTAACAGTTCTTTAAAGGCACTCTCCTTTCCTTCTGGTTTAAACATAAGGTGTAAATGAGTACCCACATTACTCCCATTTGAACAACCATAACCTGGCTGAAACCCAGAACTACGCTAGCAAGAAACATGAACACCAAATCCATTAATTCAACTACTCAGGTATGAACATGTGCTGAGTTACTGGTACATCTCATCTTCCTTTGAGTCCACATTCAACTACAATTAGGACTGCATTTTATGTTGAAAACATACAGATGAGAAATGAAAAAAAAAAAATCATTAAAATAACACTGAAAATTAAGATCACAAACTCCTATTCCACTCTATTTAGGGACTATAGGTAGGTTCAGCAAACTGCCTTTGAATTGGTGTTAAAGCACTTAACAGGATGGGAAAGATTGATGACTTTTAAGGAAGGCAGTAGAAATAAAAGCAAGTTAAATGACCTCTGTTAACTTCATTATCATTATACTTTGAGAGAAAATGAAACCCTCTTAATAGGAAAAAAAAGAGACTGCTGTTTAATCCACAAGGTATTAATTTCATCCTACACAATTAGCCAAACACATCTGCAGTAAAATCTTTGCTGGGGAAAATGAAAATGATCATCAAAGCTAATCCTTAAAATTCTACTGGGTTTTCCACAAGCAAGCAGACTTGCACTCTGCATTTAGAAGCAGAGCAGTGAAAGTGTTTTGTGGCAACTGGTTCCTTACCTTAGTGGTTGCCCCAGCATAAAGCCTCCGAACTAATAGCCTTCCTGCCTGGATTGCCACTGGTGTGAGTTCCAGCTTGTCCTGCAGGATATCTCCAACAGCATAGATATATGGAACATTTGTCTGCTCCTCATCATTGACAGGAATTTTTCCCGTTCTGCAATTGGAATTAGCAAGAAAAAAAGATCTAAGTGTTCTGCTGTGAAGGCTGGAGGTGTAAATAACCTTGCAGGCCCCTTAGCTTTAAAAGAAAGACTTGTATGTGAAGTATGAAGGAAAGAATTTGTATTCATAATCTTACAGTCTCGGGCAGGAATATAAAATAGGGCAAATATGACTAAAACTACAGGAATTCACATACTGAATAAGGAGGTAGCTTCAGAAGCGGCAATTCATCTCCTAAATCACTGAGGTGAAGCATAAGTCTCTTCCTGAAACACCTTCTACCACCAGCTCAGCTGCATACTGGCAACTTTCAGGAATGACAGGAAGAGACATTTTCCCACTCCTTTTGTAGGACAAAACAATTTTTGCACTACTGAAATTACAGTTCAGTGGCTGAAGCTGTTTATAGAAACTTATTCTTCAGGCTTCTACACAGAGACAGGTCAAGCTGTTACACATCCTACCTAAGGGACAGCCAGCAAGCTTTTTAGCTGTAAGTGCACTGAGCTAATGGAAGTTTTTAATTATTAATATTTCCTACTTCATCAATAAACGAGATAGTGCAGTAATCACCCCAGGAAACACATGTAACAGAAATAGTTACAGTGATAACTAATAAATGTGTCTGATAAATAATCAGACAGACACAGAAATAGTCACACAGTTACTTGAGAAACCAGTAGCAATTCCCATATTAAAAATCCAACTTCTTCAATTTTGCACTTGCTAAAAATTATACAGTTATGCTAATAACTTTATAATTAATTTTATTAAGCTAGTAATAGGTGTCCTGACATCAGAAAGATGTGTACTGTTCTACAGGCCAACATGGATCTGCCAATTTTGAGTGGACCAAAATTTCCACTTATTTGAAATATCACAATTGTTCCCCTTGACAACAACAGTTACTGCATTCATATATAAATGCTCTGCATTGGTCACGGTCATGGTCCCTTGTTTTCTCTTCACAGGGAAGATCTCTGAGGACCCACATGCCTGCAAGATGTTTTAGTTACCAATATTGAAAATGTTACTGATAGCTCCACTCCCTGGTACAACAACCTCACTACATTAAACATCAAATACTCTTCTACAGAAGACACAGATTGTGTCCAAGGGTTGCTTAAAGGCAAGAAATAAAACCCTCCAAAACCTAAAACACATCAAGAATTTCACGTGGGAGTTTAAGGAATGCTACTAGAACCTTATCTTTCAAAACAATATATAGTAGCTTTTACATTAAAATATGAACAAAACTCACTTCTCTAAAAGCCTGTATGAACAAACAGATTTTTGTTCCAAGAGGTGACAAAAGGAAGAAGATGATAAAAATAGAGTACAAGGAACAACTGACAGATCCTAGAAAACCCTGTAGCTGGAAGAAGCTAAGATGGACCTGTAAAACCAGAAAGAATGAAATAGACACTTTTTTTTCCCCCCAGGAATTAGAAATTGACATTTCAGCAACAAAAAAGCAAATGTAGCAGTACCATGGGAGAAAATGCAGTTATCTGCTACATGGTCTCCCGTCCAAGTGTACAGAAACAGGAGACAAATTTGTCCTCAAAGCTTTTGGGTGTCTCTGCACCACTACCATTGTAACAGCACATGACACAAGCTCAGCAGTGAGTGGTACACAGACATCTGTCCTTACTTTTCATTGATATTCACTCCGACTTTGTCCAAACCAATTTTTCTTGTGCATGGATCTCGTCCAATTGCCAGCAGCACCTGCAAAACAGCAATGCAGATGACTGATTTTTAAAAACTCAAAAGTGCATTTTCCTTTGGCTATTATCTTCAATACATACTAGAGATTAGTATCTAAGGCTTGGTCACAGTAAGGTGGATACATTTGTTACCCATTGTACATTCATAGAGTTTAAGACAAGCCATGTTACCACCATGACCTAACAATACCAGGTTTTAATGCTAAGATTAAAAACAGGCAAATAGCTTTCCTTAGAGGAATACCCCAAGAATATTCTAAACCAATCAGTTAGGGACAGATTCTTTATTTCCTTCCACTTTTATGCCAAGGTATTATCCCAAATCCTTACAAGAGCAAATGCTCCATACCAAAATGCTCCATAAGGGAAGGGCTCCTTAAGAAAGAAACTCAGATTCTTAAGCAAATAAAAATATCATAAAATACGGGTTTTTTAATCTGAAAATATAATTTACTTATATAGGCTCTCAGACAACCACTGTCAAAGAATATTATTTTTTGAATATTATTTGTTTGAACATTTGTCAAGGCCAAAATCCCATCCTATCAAGTCTGCTAACTTAACAAATCGTGTTCCAACTTCTGCTGTCACAAGGAAAATTGTTACATGCTTTGTAGTCTTGACAACTGCACAGATAACTAATAATGCTTTTCATTTGACAACTAAGAACTTTCCTGAAGGAATCCCAAGATCTCCTTCAAGTCTTACAGATGATCAAACACACCACATCTTTAGAGCTGAAAGTCTTGAAATGCAGCACACACAGCTCATAGCTGCTATGAGGAGTGACAGCATTTCAGTGACAATGTAGCAACGAGAAATCATAAGTTTTGTTAATGAAAGGATGGTATTGATTTCCTTGCTAATAAGCTTTCACTATTATGGACTAGAAAAACCGCAGTATTACAACCCTGTGGAACGGCTCTGCTGTCACTGTTAAACTTTCTCACAGTACTGGCTCCGAGATGCACTGAGGTGTGTCCTTTGTAGGGGATGACTGATGCACTGTACAGGTAAACGAGGTCACTGGCACACAGTATTTGCAGTCCTAGGCTGGCAAAGGCCTGTCTTTATACATTCTCTGTGGTTCCAAATACTCTATTCACAATTTTTTTTTCTCCTTTCAGCATCAAGGCCTATGAAAATGAGTGGAGTGAGGTGTGATGGAAACAGTCAATCAAACATACAATACCATGCCAGCACACTGCAATTTTACTGTTTTAAGTGTGTAACAAAGTTTTCTGACTGACTTGCCACAGAGCATTAGCTGTGTTTGTGAAGATGTATCAAGAGCAGGTCTTCAGATGACATGTCACCCGTTTGTTTAACTCCTGCACTAACCATTGTTTTGTGCTAACTACAAAACATGCCATAATTACTATGAAAGCTATTATAAATCATTACTTAAAATTTATTACAAATATCCCATGGGGAAAACATCCTGCAACTGATTCCACAGGGCCAAGCTCATCTACACCTGTAAGCTAAGAAAGAGGTTTCAAAAGCTTTCAAACTGATTTGGCAAGGCAAAACAACCATTGACTTTGGGACTTTTATTTCCAAATTATTACCTGCTGAGCGTGTGCAATTAGTATATTGTAATGACTAAAATAATTTTTAAAAACCTAAAGTGTGGATAAAAACACCCCAAAAAATATCAACATTTAACGGAAGGCTATTTCACATTCTTCATGCATATAGACAGGACTCACAGTATCATATTCCACTTCAATTATTTGATCCCCTGTTGTGGACTTGGCTGTAACTTTCAGTATTCCAGGAGTTCCTTCCTCAACCCGCTCAACCTACAACAATTTGAGGATTGGATGGGGTAAAAAAAAAAGTTTCAAATAAAACTATACCAATGTATATTTTTCCCACCAAATATCATTGAGAGAGTTTTAACGATGATCTAAAATTAGGCACTTTAAAGATTCTTTACATTTCTACTTGCATATTTTAATGTGTGTTTTTATGTCCCTGCATTTATTCTTATGACCAACAAAACAAAATCTCATTTCTGTTTGTAAAAGTGGACTCATGGTGAAGTCCTTGCCCAAGCCCATCACATGACCTGGGGACATTTGCCCTCATTCCTCTGGGGACAGAGGAAGCAAGTAGGAAGGAAACTCTTACAAGGCCTGGAAACACCATCAGACATTTTCTCTAAGTGCTTCCATCATTCCCTCCACCCATGAGAAGCTACTGTTATAGAAAACCCTCATCAGGACATAAAACAGACATGCAACACTTAACATAATTCTGGGAAATTTTAGTGTTCATGCTACAGATGAAAAGGTACTTTTCAACAGCACCCTTGTTCCTACTTCATGGTCAGTATTTAGAGGCAGAAAGAGCAAAGTTTCTAATGAGGATTTTATTTCTGATCTTTTTTTTTTAATTTAGAAAAGCCAACTGTGCCTTCCTACCAACCTTAAAGGATCACTGTGCTAAACTGCTTCTATTCAAAGGCAACATTATTTATAATAATTCATCTTCGACCTTCAAAAGTCCCAACAAAGGGTTTTAATAAGGACAACATGGCATAAATTCAAACACAATGTCTGAAAGACATGAGAAAATCTGCTAAAAAAACCTACCAAGCAACTTAAGCTGAAGGATATTCTCAATCAGAAACAGGGCCAAATATTTTATTCCCATTGAAATCAAAGACATACAGTGAAGGGACAGGGAAAAATACACAGAAGTGCATTTTGTGACTGTGGTGATGGACTGCTCATCACAGGATGCAACTGGAGGAGCTTGTTTGCCGTTTAGTTGAAATTATCTGCTTCTAAACACTTCCTTCTTTCTCATTCCCCATTAGGGCTTACAAAAGGCCATGTCTGCAACAAAACCCAGATAATCATCCTTACTTTTCATACACCGTGGGATTTATGCAACAAAAACCTGCATAAAAACTAAGTTCCTGGAAACATCCATTTTGTCTTCTTACAGCAACTCTCACTCTGTGAGAGATGCTCGGACCTACAGTAGGAACTGCCAAGAGCATTTTTAAAGCTGCTCTTGATACTGCTAAGAATGGAAATGAACATTCTTCACTGAATTTAATGTTTTAAACCCCAAAGTGTTAAACTCAGCAGCACATGGTTTAACACCAAATTGAAATTGCTTAATACATGATTTGCTATTTCAAAATAAGTAAGGACTACTGTGAAAAAAACCATAAAGAGAAATACTGTTAGCATCCTCTGAAGTCTTTGATAGGGCAATTTTCCATAAGAAAAGCTCCAGAACGTCTAATTTGGTTTAAATTCAACCTGAATTTACCTATACATGTGCCTATACCTGTGTGTAAGGATCTGCATGAGTACTCTTACTGAATTCAACAAAAATTGAGCAAGTATTTAAGGACTCTGCTAAGTAAATTATACAGATGATACTTCTAAAGACCATTTACTTTTCTGGATAGTCAGCATAATCCTCAGCATATAAACAGAATTTGCTGGCTGAAAATTTGAAAATTTGCAATGAGAAATGGAATTGCTTTTGATGCACTGGGCCCTGATCTTAGAGGAAATTATGCATCTGCTTAATTATGGGCCTGCAAGAAGAACCAGGACAAGCAGGTGTAACATATACTAACCCAACTAATTCTGATAAAAAAAATGAACTTCGTAATCTCACAACATTTTCATATTAAGATTAAATTAAACCTTTCAATTAATTAAGTTTCATGGAGTTGGTTTAAAACAAAAATTAACCCGTTCTATGTCACAGCAGATACTGTAATGAAAGTTCAACTTCTGTATTAATTAAAGTAATTTACATCTTAAAACATTATGATAGGTACATCCCAATCAATTGTAGTCACTTTGAGCCTACCTTGATTGGCACAAACTCCCTAATGAAGTTGACTCCATGTTCTTTCATATATTCACCAATTCTGTTTGCCATGTCCTGGTCAAATCCTCTTAAGAGAATGGATCTCACCATTACAGTCACATCTAATCCAAGGCCTGCAAGAAATCCTGCACACTCCAAGGCAACATAGGAAGCTCCAACCACCAGGGTTCTCCCTGGACAGTAAGGCAGAGAGAAAAGGTCATCACTAGGTGGAAAAAAAAAAAAAAAAAAAAAAAAGAGGGAAAAAGGAAATTAGAGGCTGTCAGAAAAATGTATTGAATGTATTGTGCTTTATATAATTTTTTTTCTGTAAGAATAGAACTTTATTCCTTTTCCTGTTCACAAAAAACACCCTGCTTAATTTTTTGAAAGTTCATATGGAATACAAAATCAGTGTATGACAGATTAAAAAGTTATATTTAGGAGTACACATCCAAAAAAAAAGGAGTATGAAAATTCTGAATCACCACAAAATTGTAGAGAGTTTTTTTTTTAAACAGAAATTTAGGACAAATTGTTGAAAAAAGGTAGGTGTTTATTTCCCCTCTGAATCTTGCTTTAAATATTTTGCTGCAAATTTTAGCTCCTGAGAACTAAAAGTGGAAGGGGTTCAGCTTTAAGATAAAATATCATCAGTATTTGAAGACTTATCCTTTTGCTAAAGCATTTTACACAGTGCCACATATACACACACAACAAACCACAGTAACAGGTGAAGTTAGAAGTATGAAATTATGGAAAATGCTTTGCCTGCTCCTTTGCCTGCTTTTCATTTCTTTCAACTGCTTCATCAAGCTACATCAGTTCTACCACACTTTGGACCTAGGCTATAAAACTAGGGCTTCTCCACAGAGCCAGGACCCATGGAGGCACCTCATTTACACACTTAAAGTCTGACAGTACAATTCTGTGAATATTCCACTCTAAAATAAGCATCCCTTTTCTCAGGGTGATGCAATAAAACATGATTGTGCAATTAAAGGCTGTAGCATAGCTCCTATACCCCAAGGAACTCAGTAAAGATTACACAGATAGCCTCAATCAGATAGTCTAACTCTGGGATTTCTGACTCCTCCGTCTTGAAGCTACTTTAAAGCACCACTTTACAGGCTGTATTATCTGTTGTCTTTAATTTCATTACCACTTATTAAAAGGGAAGCACACCACTTGGTGTTTTGGTTTCAGAGGAATTGTGCCAATTATTTATTTCATTGCTATAGGTTTGCCAGCCTGTAATTCCAACCTCTGTTTCTATAGCAAGTAACTTAAAAGTTACTCTGATATGAAAACACATTTTATCTTCATATAACATTTTTGCTTGGCATTAGCAATTAATCAGACACTGAAAACCAGTCTTTTCCAAAATTGAATTACCTTCACTGAGTAGCTGGGAAAAAAGTTGAGCTCAGTTTCAAGACTGCCCCAATGCATGAAGACAGATTCCTACCAGCTTCACACCATCAGCAGCTATGCTATTCCCACTTTCCCTAATATCTAAGTACAGAGTTTTCTTTCAAGCAGACTTTGCTCCTCTGGATGGGGAAGCATTTACACACAAGGAATGACTTTGTATTCCTCCCTGTTTTTACCTGCTAATGCAATATTCCTTGTCTCCAGGTATACCCAGGTAGCGTGGTCGTTCACCAGTGGCAATGATAAATCTCTCAGCTGTGTACAGCTTCTCAACTCCCTTTTTGTTTGTTGCCTGCATACAATGTATTAGTGCAAAGTCAGCATTTTACAGACCCACCACAGGAAAAATTATTCTATTTGAAAAACATCTCCATTCAGACAGAACTACAGGAAGACACAGCAAAAAATAGCTATGAAGTACCTTAATTGTGTGTGGCCCGACAAATTCTCCATATGCATTCTCATACGTGACCTTCTTGTCTCTCAGTGCAACCCGATAGCCCCAGTTCAGTGAACCAATGTAATTCTGAACAGATTCTGTCATGGTAATCCAGTTGTGCTTGACTGTCAGCAACAAAATAGGAAGGTTCACCTTTTAGTCTGAGTTTTTCTTTTTCCATAGCAAAATTGCTATTCTCAAAGAGATTATTTTCATGACCCTGTTTTACTGGGTTTGTCCTACTCCTGTTTTATTTCAGGGTAAAGCTACTGAAATTGAAAGAATTACATCAGCACAGATAACATGAGAGGTTACAGTGCAATAGGTATGACTTAAAACATTGAAAATTAAGACTTACTGAATTATTGACAATTTTATATTGACAGCTGTGAGCAGGTGACATTGCTCAACAAATAAAGACAATGCATGTCTGAGAGGTGCCTCTGCATGCTTCCAAATATGGGATTGCAGCCTAAATAAATCATAATCCCATAACCATGCACATCAGAGATAACAAAAAGTAAAATCTGTCTTCTTACACAGTAGTGATAGACACTTAGGGGAAGGAAATCCTTGCTTGTAACTATAAGAAGTTTCTGTCAGTAAACATTATGGTGTATTCCCTTAGATGTTGCGGTACATTCAGAAATGTAGCAGTACCTTATTGCTTGGTTCACACAACAGTCTCATCAATGACTAACATGATCAGGAGCTACTGACAAACAGATAAAACATGGAGGCAATAAGCCCCATGGCTTTAGACTTGAAAAGCACTTCAATTTATGTGTAAGCTCTCCAAAGTTGCCTCACATTGTCAAAGCCAGCACATGCTGTAGCGCACCAAGTACCTGATTATGAAGCACCTCAGGATTTTTAGTGCAAATGAAAAAACTGGAAAAAGTGTCCTTCTTTACCTTCTTCTGTAAACTGCCACCCAAATTTGCGTGAATCTTGCAAGGCTTGTCCCAGTAAAGCTGCCTGGTGCATCAGTTTTTTAGGTATACAGCCCACATTTACACATGTTCCTCCAAGACCTGAGAGAAAGGAACAGAATGTGGTTTTCACATCAGTGTAGCAGATTTCAAACATGAAAATAAGAGTGTCTGAGCAAAGCTCCTTTATAACAGAATTGCAATGAAGAGAAATTTACCCCATGAGTTTCCCTGAGGTGTAGGCGTGACAAAGTCCAGCACCATCACTTTCTTTTCATATTTGGCAGCCTCCTGGAAAACAAATTAAATAAGACACATATCTAAATATTCGAGGTTAAATTTGGAGCAGACAATAACATCATGCATTGCTGAAAAGCTTTGTGACTTTTAATTAAGTAACAGTGAATGATTTGCAAGGGAGCAGACAGTCATTAATCTTCTGAATTCAGCTGTGCATTCAGTAGGAAAAAGAAGCTGAAAGGCAAAAAAAGGTATTCATCCTACTACAAAACAGCATGGCACCAGCTGATACATAGGAGACTGTGTCTGACCTCCTCTTCCCTCCTCCATCCTGTCACTTTGTTCAGACTATTTCTCAACATAACCATTTTCTTTTAACCTACTTAACAAATTCCTCATTAATTCAGTTTTCCCTTCAAAGATAGTTTCTCCGGCATTTATTTAAAAACACATCAGAAAATTACACAACCAGTCACATGGCCAAGCATGACAACCTTAATGACTCTATGATCCTATATTCCCCCTAAGAAGTTTCACTAGCAAATCTACAATTAATGCCTGTAAATGATACTAAGAACCATATATTAATTTCATTGCTCCCTCTATGATTTTTAAAAACTGACAGCAGTAACTGCTGCTATGGAAAAGCACTTAGGTAAGTACTAGGTAGCTGAGAAACAACAACGACAGATTCGTTCCATGAGATGAAGCAAAAAAAAAATTTTGCTACTTGGAGTAGCCACAACTATGCTGGCATCATAGGATGAATTCTTAGACATGTGAGCAGTAACAACTATATGAACAGGGTATTACTCTAAGGCCTTGGGTTTGGTTTAGGAGGAGCTGGACAGCCTTCAGCATTTTGTTACCAGTAATACTTGTTAATCCAAATACTTGACAATCAGAATTTCAATTTTAAATGTATCTTACTTCATGCAAAATGCAAATCACACTTCAAATAACACAGGCTATAGACACCTTCAGAAAATATTGCTGTACTGGATTGCCACTTCCAGTAAAGGTCTAGTCTGGCCAAGAAGCTAATTCCTATCCATTAGCAGCATCTCTGAGAAAGTTCCTCAGAAAGGCACTTAGGGACTGAGACGCATCATTAAAGATCCTTTATGATGACGACTCGTAAGCACGGCTCCAAAGAACCTTAACCAGAGTTAGCTAAGCAGAATGCATAGATTCCCAAGCTTCCCTCAGCTACATGCTCACATAACACAGCACAGCATTGCATCACCACCTTGGCAGAGATCATACACAGATATAACCACATCTGAGTGGGCTGAGTGATCTGCCCACAGCCACAAACCTGCCCGGTAGGCTCTCAAACCTTTCAGGTCTCAGTGCAGTGCTGGAAGAACACAGCAAGGCTGCTCAGGGAGCTGTTCTGTGTGAGCTGAGAGCAGGGGCCTGGCACCATTCTGAGTCTGTAGCTGAGTAGTATCAAGTCAGCCTGACAGTGTTTGCACTCCCTGTGGAGAATGGTCTCCAAAGGAACAAGCTCTGGGCACAATGTAGAGAGGAAGATGTGCACACAAAGGTGCAGGTTTCAGAGCGAAAAGCACACATTTAAGCAGTCTAGGTAAACTGCTGCAAACCTGAGTGCAGATATCTGGAACTTTGTATGAGAGCTGTGTAGCTGGGGTTTTTCCTGGTTTTGGTTTGGTTTTTTTAAGGCACTGTCAGTGAATTACTTTTTAAAAATTGAACTATCTAAGTAAAAGTCAGAAGTTTATGTGTGTAAAACAGTTTCACTTCAACTATATTAAGCTGATTAGAAATACACACATTACTACTGATAGGGATGTTGACTTTATTGATGTACCGTGTTCTGTTCTACTTAATAATCAGGTGAGAACACTGAGAATCAATATACTTCACATACTGAGTTGAAGGAATTAGGCAGTTTGTCTTACTACTGCACACTTTTTCTATTCTACAACTGAAAAATGATGCAATAAACATCACTGTGTCAGATAGTCTTCTTATAGAAATTTCAACTGCTGGCTTCTTATTACTGCAAACTCCTTTTGCATTACTTCAAACTCTATTGTTACTCTCTCCTGACCCAGAACACCTCCATCCTCTGAAAATCAGGACTTGCTTCTCTTTGTGGTAGATCTTTCATAGATCTTCCCTTCTCTTTGTGGTAGATCTTTCACAGATCTTCCCTTCAGTCCCCAATCCTACACCATGACAACAGTGCCCCTATCGATAGGAAAGCAGTAAACTACCAAAATAGATGGATCTACAATCCATCACTCAGCCCCGCACATTTCCATTAAAACAGAAGTACTTCTAAGGGACAAGGGTTCACTGTGAATCCAACACTGTTCTAAAATATTTTCTCCTTATATTCTTTCACTGTGCAATGACCTCCTCCACTTCCCGAGAACAAAAGAAATGCTCCCAAATGAAGGAATAATCCAGCTCCAGGTCTTGAACAACAAAGTTTTTTATTCACAGTAATCCTCAATTCACTTCTAAATAGCTAATCCTACTATACACAGAAGAAACACAACATTCCTGACTACTGGTGTAAAGGAGAGCTACTTACTTATACTAAATTTCTTTAAGTTTAAAATATTTGGGATTATGACAGCTCTAACAGCCAATATATTTTGTACCATTGTGAATCCTTTTATTTAATTCTAGATATGCTTCTAATAGAATATCCTAACAAAACCCCACAATTCATCTATCTACAGGCAGAAACCACCAGACCCTATAATGGAAGGGTGAGACCATAGCTTAAGTATAGGCAAAATTTCCATTTACGCAACTATGTAAGCTCAAAAATCAGAGTCTCCCCCATTGCCAAGAATTAAAACAAGATACACAACTATGTCTGAAAAGATACTACTTCTGTATGAAAGTAGATACCTCCTGATGTTTATTTTTAATAGAACCTTTTCATTGTTGAGTTGAGTTTAAATTCAACTACTAATAAACACTACTAAGATATCTACCTGATGTTTTCCAGCAGCATCATCTCCCATAAATGGGGACCAAGTGTCATTCTAGTAAGGAGTATTAGGGAATATTAAGCAGTATACCATGTTTTCCTTCTTCAGAACATAAAGAAAAGAATATTGAATAATTGGTGCTAACCAAAATGGTGGAAAAGTGAAATAGTGAAAGACATTTCACTGATCAGACAAAAGTGTTATGCCCCTACAGTGTTAAAGATACCAAATCCAAGACACTGGGGACATCACCCACATACTTACAAGGAAAGTATAAGTGTGTATTTTCCACCCTCATACCTTGGCAGCTGCCAGACCTCCTGAGCCTCCACCGATGACAATGAGATCATAGTCATAGGAATCTGGCAGCGGCGTAAGCCCATTCACTTCCATTGTTTTCTGAGGATTTTCTTCTTCCTTATGTGCCTGAACAGAGAAAACAAAAAGTATTAGGGAATATTGAAACATTACCTACAGTGATCATAAATTAGTATTTTCAGTTGCAAATATTGTGACAAGAGAACATAATTGCATCTGAATTTTCTGAGCTCTGCTATTAATAAGCTTTTAAATTCATCTTTCTAATCCATCTATGAATAGCTTTATACCTGTCAGATACTGAACTATAAATTTTCTTGTTCATTAGAGCACTGGGCTTCCTTGCAGAGCTTAGTTTCCCACAACAATGCAACCCTAGAGCCTCCTCATACTGTACTCCAGGATGAGATACATAACTGCTGACACAAGCTTTCCATTAATTTATTTTATTCTTTTCATCTGCCCTGGACTTTCCCAATTAGTGTTTTTCCCCTCCTCCTGCATATGTTTGTAGGAAAATACAACAATCCTATGCAACGCTGTACTAATCCCCAATAATTACCAGCATTACTAACAGAATGAACAGAACTGAATGAAGAAAACCATGTCTGAAATCTGCATTTTTGTAATATGCCAGTGTTTATCATCTCTTTGGTTTAGCACAACTTTGGCATTAAATGAATCAAGTGTGACTACTATGGTTTCACAAAAGACTTATTTTTTTTAATCACAGCTATTAGCACAGAAAAACTTCCCATTAGTCCTAACATGCATTTTGGCAGTTTATGCCACAAAGAACATGGCACTGTCTTCATATACACTTTCTAAAATGAGCCTTCATAGTTCATGAGGCTCATTTTAGAAGGCTCATAATTGTGAAACTCCAATTTATTAGGGCTTCAGACCTTCAAGCCTTTGGAGTTCTGGGAAAATTCTCAATGCCTCTCAAATTGCAGGACGAGATCTGGAGTGAGTAAAAATCAAATTCCTTACCTGATGTAAATCAGTGAGCATCAACTAAAGTAATGAAAAAACTTTTAAGACCCAACCCATCAACTAAGAAACTCATACTTTGCCACTTTACAAATATGTTTTTCTGTCTGCCTAGCTTGGTAGGACTTGATTTGGTACTACTGGAATAGTTGTGGCAAATCAAACGAAAGAAAAGAGCCCA
Source organism: Haemorhous mexicanus (assembly GCF_027477595.1). Classification (NCBI taxonomy): domain Eukaryota; kingdom Metazoa; phylum Chordata; class Aves; order Passeriformes; family Fringillidae; genus Haemorhous; species Haemorhous mexicanus. Next base: position 22,070,097 of record NC_082345.1, on the reverse strand, counting down.
AAGAAGTTTCCCTTGTCTTTTCATCTTAATTTTGTTTTGGATTAAACAGCCCTTTGTACTCAACCCATTCTACTGTTGCCTTCCTCTGAGGTTAGTCCCTCTCCATCACCTTCCTCTGAGTTTTGATTAGTCCCTCTCTGTAACTATGTCTACTCTACTGACTGCTGCCAGTGCAGCCATCCCACTGACAAAAATCCCCTCTTGCCTAGATGAATTACACAGCAATGCCAGGAGAAATTCAGGCTGCGCATCTGTTTGCACAAAGTCAGATTGCAGTAGTATTTTATAACCCCAGGCAGCATGTTAACAGTAGAAACAAAACCTAGAAAACATCTGAGGCCACTGTGAAGACATCCAAAAATACCTCATTCTCATTCCTCTTCTCCTCCTGCTCAACCACCCCAACACACACCCCTGCCACTGAACCTACTTGGTGCTTGGGTCCCTTTTTTCTATTTTTCTAACACTGCCATTAGCCAGGATCAAACCACAATAAGAGCAGAGGGGCATGTATTGTACTGTGATGTGCAACTTTACTTCATTTGTATTTAGAGATATAAAATCAGAGAAAGGGTGCCTTTTCAAAGCACACCTTGCTAGCTTAGTGGAAACAGGACAGTGTGAAGCATAAGGGGAGACTAACTCCCCCAGAGTCATCAGACCCAGCTACCAAGAATGGTATCTTGATGATGAACAGAAGGAAACCACACCAACTACTCATTTGCTTAGATCCTACTTTTATCATGCTACTTTTTTTCTCTCCTTTTAAAAATGCTTTGTTTTCACATGGATTATGAAACTTCAGTATTTATTTCCTACTGTTTGATTCATTTCTCATTAATTCTTCATAATAGCTCTTTATGAAAATATATTAAAAGCTTAGATTAGACAAAGTAGATTACAAGCTTCCTCTCTTTCTCCCGAACCCTGCTCTTGACAAGCTCCACATCCCATTTACTGAGGGAACTTCTTCATGACCATGATCCCATCTTGAGAACAGATCATCTCTACTCTTCACCCATGAACTACAAATTTGCAATAAATTCTACACTCTGATTGTTTTTCAATGTCAAAACTAAATTACAGACTTTGAAATGTACCTCCCCCTACCTTTAAAGTTCTCTCATGATCTTCTGTTTGCTTCTCCCGTGCAGAAACTACTGGCTGAGAAGTTTCTGCTGCTGCTTTGTGCTGCCCTTCTTGCAGCTTTGGGGCTCCCCCTGTGAAATCAAGGATAAAATAACATAGTGTCTGGAGAGATGTCCTTTATGAAGGCTGTGCTCCTGGAGAGAAATTATCTGGGGGAGTGGCCTGGCAGCTTCATCGCTTCCTCATCTGTGGCATGTCTGTCCCAGGGGACAGTTTCCTAAGGTGACTCATGACACATTTGCAACGTTAGGATGACTTGCAATATTTTCCTGCCGAATAAAATCCCATACAAGAGTTGGCTGAGATTTCAGTAGTTTTGGCCAATCTAACAATATGATTAGATCACAGCAAGGAAATCATATTTCCTGTGGCTAAGCCTGAAACTTCAGTCTTAAAAGAACATGATGATTTTTATCTTTCTTGCCCAGAAAGTGACACAAAAAGTCTCATACTTTTTAAACTTAATTAAAAGTTTTTAGTTTTTTCCTGCAATCAATTGCCTGGAAACTTCTTTCAGTTCAATGTATTGATAAAAAGGCTGGGAAAGATCAGTGTTCCCACTGGCCATAACTGAGCTTATATATATATGTATACCCAATATAAAAGTTTAAGCATATAAGTGAAAAGAAAAAATAAACATATTTACACTTTATTTGATGTGGCATTGAAAAAGAAAAAAATGGAAAATCTAATAGTTGATTGGAATAAATTATCAGCTCTGCCTTCCTCCACATAACCCTGAATTACGTTATGCTTATTTTCCAATAAACGGGTTAGTACGCAGTTGTTTGTACTTAATCACATACATACTTTGCACTGTACAACCAGCATTAATTAGCAAACCCTGACACATGCCCATACTTAGAGAAACAGCCATACTGAATGCTATGTATACATTCCTTGGGCATTGAGCTGACAAACCTGAAAAGCATTCACATACACACAAATGAAAAAAGGCAATCATTGAAAACTGGTCTGTAATCTTGTAATTTCTGACTTCTTCTCTGAAACTTGTTAATAAAATTCCTTTATCTCACAAAGATATTGGGAAGAGTACTTTGGTGATGTTGGTAAAGGGGTTTAATGATCAAAACTCTTAACAGTAATATTAGTGATGGATTGCTACTTTTCCTGTTCTAGTTGGGGAATATACACATGTAAAAAAAGAAAAGCAAGAACACAGGTTTTGAACAGCCTTCACAAAGGATAAATTTTTGCTTCACTATATTATATTAAAGCTACATTCCTGTGTGTATCTGAGGCAACAGGAGGAATATTTTATTCCTGCAAGTTTAAACAGTCTCAGGAATGTTCACCTAAAACTGTGGCTTCAGTGAGATAAAATCTAGGCATTAGCCAATACAGGCACTTGTATAAATATCTCTAATTATTTTCAGGTAGATCTGTGCCAGAGGTACCAAGTTTTAGCAATAGCCCCAAAACCCAAAGGCAGCCATAGCCACTGGCAAAGACTTGAAAGAGTTTGTATGTTGGCTGGCTCTGCTTCTGGGGGCCTCTCCCTTGTTGGTTTGGGCAACCTGCCACAGGCAGCATGACAAAGCAGAAAGTGCTCTGTGTGTCACCAGCTTGCTCTCCATAAAATTCCGCCCATTAATAGCAGTTGTGATAACCCAAAGTCCTGGTGAATAATCAATGATTTCCAAAAACGGGTCAGCAGAGACATTTGTTCAGAGTGAGACTGCTAAAGAGAACCTGAACCATGGATCTGCTCTGGATAACCCTCCGAGATGTGGTGGTGAGGATGACTCTGGTACGTATCAGCATTATTCAGCAAGTCTGTAGCAGGGAAGCCCAGTGAGGCTCTTGCCCTGCGTAACCACCAAGTTTTGGTTTTGTTAATCCCAGTCTAGGAGGTGGTGGCTGGTGAGGTGGCACCTTCCCTATGACCTGCCAAGTGCTCCTTGATTTGGGGTGAATCAATGTAATCAATCAATACTAAAAAAAGAGGACAAGTGTATTCTCTTTCACCACACTGGTTTTTTCCTTCTGTATGTCTGCATACTTGGCACCAGATCTGGCAGACTTCAGACCCGTGCATGAGATGAGACAAATGAACTCATTAACCTAGGAGAAAACTAGCCCAGGAGAATGAAAGTTGTGGACAGTTTCCCAACAGTCTAACAAGCTCAGCCAGCTCAGGGAACAATGCTGTGATCACCCCATCTGGTGCCAGGACAAAGGCATTACCAGACCAGTAGAGAGTCAGAGGAGGCAGCTACACCTCTTGCTGGTAGTGGCAAAACTGCCAGGTTTGCTGAGAACTTGTTAAACCAGAAAAAATTCTACCTGGAGAGATAAAAAAATGCAGTGAAACAACTGTTGTGTTTTCAACCCATATCCTTTCTTACTAGGTGTCGTGGTTTGAGAGGAAGTGAGCTTTTGGGATGCTGTGGTCAAACCAGTAGGTGCTCAGATTTGAATATTGGCACCTGGTGTGGCCACTGAGGACATGGGTAGGCCTCTGAGAACACAAGGGGGTTAAAAGCAGAGAACTCCCAAGGGGAAGCTCTCATGGGTTCGTGTAAGAGGTCAGACCTCCCCTGCCTGGTGAGAAGGTGCCCAGCAGGGCCAGCCGTGGGAGTTCTGGACAGGCAGAGCCTGATATTTTAACCCTTTTCTTGGATGATGGAAACCTTACAAATGCTGATTCCTCCTGAGTTGAATGAGAAGAGAGACAGAGATGAGATAAGAGGAAATGGGCCATGAGAGAAGTTGAGAAGAATCCTAGGTGGGAGGAGATGATGGTGTGGCCTTTGGCTGGACTTTTCTTGTATAGCCATGGACAGAACCATTTTTCCTGTGACACAGAGACTGCATTTAGGGGGAGGCAATGGCTTGGAGCCAAGAGAGTGCAGTGATGTTATGCGAAGGAGTGCGTGAACAGAGACAGCGGGTGAGGAGGGTGGTGGTTGTGCCCTCCGTCTTCAGGGAAGAAGAAGAGGATCTCTGTTCTCGAGACCCCTCGGCCTCAGGGGGTGAAATCTGGGGGGGACAGGTGTCCCAAAAGTGAGAGACTGTGCTTTTTTGGAACTGGGCAAAGCACCCTTAAAAAGGAAAACCCTAGAAGCAGCTCTGGTTCATGTGCAGTGGTAAGAGCACTGGGCATGGAAGGAAGATTGTCACAACGGCAAATGATCTCCGGGCGGTGCCACGTGTGACGTGGAAACACAAGAGGTTTCAACTGTGTTTCCAGGGGAAGCCTGTGGTACAAGAGGGACTCCTCTCTCCTTGATGAACTGAGAATTGATTATCTAAAGGGTGGTGATGGAATGAGAGTTGATGATCTGAGGGGTGGATGTATTGGAAATTTGGTGGGGGGGGGAGGGGGAATGTTTTTGGAAGGTTTTCACTCCAAGTTCTGTGTGTTTCTCTTTATATATAGTTGCAGGTTAATAAAGTTTTTTCTCTTTTATTCCTATGCTGGAGCCTGCTTTGCTCTATTTCGGATCACATCTCACAGCAGACACCAGGGAGAAAGTATTTTCATGGGGGCAGTGGCATTGCACCAGGGTCAAACCATGACACTAGGAGAGAGCTTCCTCACAAACCAAAGTCCTCCCTATCACTGAGGCCTCTGAACTTTTGACTGTTGTGTAACTTCTGGCTAGAATGAAAAAAGGCATGATTGGTTTCAGAAGGCTTTGATCACATGGGAACAGCACCAGCCCAACCCAACAGCCTACACGAGCTTTGTAAGCAGAACTGCTCCAGGATAAGAATTGCCTTACCCCGCAAAAGTGATCCAGGGATCCCACCAGCTGCAGAAGCAGGACATGGGCACCCATGGAAAGCACTTGCCTTTCAGCTACTCACTCTGGAGGTCTAGAAATGGTGCTTCAAGGCAAAAGTCTCCACTGCTTTACCTAGAGTTTCTGTATCACAGAAAAGAACATTTCCAACAAAGACAAACTTCAAATTTTAGCAAACTATAATTTAAAAAAATAGTTGTCGCTTCTCCAGGAGTTTAGAAGACACCTCTGAATTTGAAGTGTTTCTGAGCAAGCTCAGAAAAATATTTTTATAACATAAATTGCTTTACAGCTCTTTCTTCAGGCATTTGGGAAGTACAGGCTATTTCATATGACAATGAATATTTACCTTATGTTCAAGTGATCTTTGTAGTGTGAGAAATTTTCACGTTTTCCTTCTTCTAGATATGCTCATTTCTGCAGTATCCTCGCAGGTCACTACCTCCCCTACTGAGCAAACTCAAACATTTGGTAGTGACAGCAACAGAGCCATTACATCATTCAGATTATCAGGGAAAATCCCCGAGCCCTTAAAAGATACCCCTCCAGCCTGGATCATATCACAAATGCACACTGAGAGGCTGCCTTGCAGTCAGCTGAACTGACAAAACTGAGAGGAAATGGAAGCCTGCAGCCTTGCTGGCATGGTGTAATTTGCTTTACCTATTAAATTCTCTTTGTCCCAGTTATTAGTTTTCTCACCTTCACTCTTCCAATTTTCTCTACATCCCACCAGGGAGGAGCAAGAGGGGCTGAACTGTCAGCTGGTCTCTCAAATCCGAAACCCACCAAGCTTTAAGACTTGACAAGCAAAAGAGTAAAGTGCATTGTCCTAAGAAATGAGAAATTCCCTGAACTATGTTATTGCTTATATTTATCCAGTATGTTGCTGCAAAACCCTTTAATTTTAATTCTATTTTTGTTCATGCCCTTTTCATATCTAAGAGCTTAAAACGCCTTCCATTTAAATAAGGGACTGGTTGACTTGGATCAACATGAAGACAATAATGTGGAATAACTGAACTTTGCAACTTGTTGAAGCAAAGGCTCTACTTGGTCAGATTTCTGTTTGCAGAGTCCTGACAGTGGTACATAGTACTACTTCAAAACACCCATTTCCTTCATGAAAATATAAATTCTTTGTTTTTACCACAACTATTTGAGTACAAAAAGCATTTAAAGTAAATTCCATAAGCGGGAAAACATTTAGATACTAACTTTCTACAGGGAACTTTCCAACCTAAGTGTTGAGTGCTCTAAGCCAGAAGAGAAAAAAACCTCCATCATTCTCAGCCAAACAAACGCAGTTAACATATGAAAAAGGCAGAAAACAGTAGAAAGACCCAGAGCACAGTATTCTCAAAGGACAGTAAAAATCTAGTGATAACTGTTAATCTAACCTCTGCATAGCAAGACAGGAATTACAAAACCAAGACCAACAGAAGAAGAAACACTGACAGAGGAATGATGAACGCCAGATAGAAGGAAAGACAAACTTTCAAGTGACATCAATCAGAGAGCCTGAATCAAAGCTCTCTATACCCAGCAGAAAAGTTCCCACTAAAAAATGGGATTAAGTGACAAAATTCACCCTTTCAGGTTAATTTTCCAATAAACATCTGAGGACTGACTCAACAACATCCTTCAATCAGTTTTCCACTCAAGATAGGTCAGCACTGTATTTGGAGGGCTGCAATCCACCACCTTTCCATCCAAGAACCTAGGGCAAAACACTCAACACTCAAACATCCCCTTCTCTGACAGTCATCCACTCAAATTTATAATCTGTCTCATCCAGTTAGTCTGAAAACAGGAGTTCTAAAACTGGTCTCAGTTTCTAGTTCCTAGCAAAAGAAGTAATTCCTATTTCCAGGCTTTTGTTTTCCTTTTGCTTTTCTGAGTATTCATGCAGCTATCACAAAGCCCAACTGCTTTATGAAAAAGTATATTACTTTAGGGATTTTAACAGGGACATTATTATACTTCTTGGGTACAAGACATGTTTCTGCCATAATTATGAAACTTAAAATCCCACTCCAACAAGACCTGGGCTTTCTTACAGACTTTCCTACTACCGTTCTCACCCACAGAAGTTTCTCAGCAGTATCAGGCAGTGGGTACTTACCCTTGAAAGTCTTCAGCCATTCCTCATTCCTTATGTCATTGTTTACAGTAAACCATAGAGGAATTAGCCAGGTTGCTCTAATTAGCACTAATAGGGATGTTTTCTGCTAGCATAGCATCACATGCTGACCTCAAGTATTTCCAGAACATCTACAATACAAACTCTGTTGGCTTTAACAGAACAAGCTGTACAAATTTACCAAAAGTAACTTTCAGATTCTCTCCTCCTCAGTAAAAGGCAACCAATCTTACATTAATTATGTATCTTGGACCACTTTCATCTTGAATTTTATTTCATTGTGAACTAAACTAAGTAAGATATGAAAATCTTAATATAAAACTTGTCTGCCTCTGGAGCTGTGGTAAAAGCTACAATATCTCATATAAAAATTTATATGACATCTTTATGGAAAATATCACCTTACAATACCTGTAATTTTAGCATAGATTTTTGTCTATTTCATTCAAAATTCACAGTTGCTTTGGGATTTACTCATATTAGTTAATGCTTTATCTAATTCGAAATCAAAACAAAGGAAGCTGGCTTCTGATATAACTACCTGTAAAGTGTATCATGCTCACAGTGTCATTCATACTGGCTCACCCTTTATTTGGGATGACCTGAAAGGACTGAGCTTCCTGACTTTTCTTCTTGAAATTCCTGGAGCCAACACAAACCTGTGGTTTCCACAAACTGTGATTAATATTCTTAAGCTACCTTTTTTTAAACTCCTGGTCAGTAAATAAACAACTCTTTGACACGAGGAAGAAGCATCACCAGCCTCACTTGAATAAGTGTGGCACCTGAGGCCAGAGAAGTAAAACAGTACTCAGAAGGGATGGAACAGGATCTCCTGGTGCTGGTGCCATTCATTAGTCCCTACTGCCACTGGCCATGCCTTTATTGTTTCTACCACAACTAAAGCCATTTATCCATTCACACATTCATTTCTTTGTAATCAGGCTTCCATTTGAGTCATAGAGAACATAAAAAATGGTGGAAAACAACTCACACACAATCATGCTTTTTTGTCTAACAAACCAGTTATTAAAATTGAACACAGTTAAAGGAAAAGAAGGTTTTTGCAGGTAATCTTACAGTAAGGGCATGAAGTTTAAGGCAGGTACAACACCAGGAAAAGTGCCTGAGTACTTGGCTCAGAAACATGTGATTTCCCCCCCACCATAAGTGGAACTTTTTTAAGAGGTGAGGAAAAAACCCAGATATTTTAATCCAGAGTAATCAAAGTTTTTTGCCTTTGAAAACCAAAAGGACTTGAGTGGAAACATTTAATCCTGTTTGTAGCAGCCTAGCAAACAAGGACACAGAATTTCTGTGAGGAGAGGGAAGCAGCGCAGCCTAACAGGTCACTCACTGCCCTCTGAACTCTCCTGCCACCAAAGCAATCCGACAAACCAAGCCTATGCACACGGCCCTGACAAAGGTCTGGCTGGGAATGGTTGTGAAGGAAAACAAGGCTGGAAAGCAAGAAATACCTTATACACGTGAGCCAGAGCTACCGAGAAGTGCTTGCTTCTTGTCAGGCTGTGCAAACAGCAGAGATAAGGAAGTTAGGAGTTTCCTTCCTACCATACTGAGGGTGCAATGCCAGGACACAAGAGAGGTGACCAAGTCAAACAGCTCTTTCGTCCTTGAGCATCTGACTCAACAAGTAAAACTGGCAACTTTGCTAGAACAGAAGATGAAACAACATGGTATCTCTGTTCACTCAGTAAAACCAGTTCATTAGCAGTTTCTTAAGAAAAGCTTGGACTACACTAGACTACATCACTACTATTTTCTATGGAAATAGAAGTATTTGCATGCTCTACTTACTTCCTCTCTTTGCATTTGTATCTCTTTTATGCAAAAGACAAGTGCTGGGTCAGATAGGGTTGTAACAGCCAAAAATTATAGGGGATCACACAATTCCATGGAGTTTACCATAAAAGAATCCCTTTACATACTTTACATACATAAAAATCCCTTTACATACTTTACATACATACTTTACATACAAAATTGAGTATTTACATACTCAATACTACATGGCACAAAGAGTATATATAGGAAAGGCAATATGCTATGGAAAGCAACAGCTGTGAACTTGTGAACTTTTTGGAGGAAAGACAGAAGATAAAATCAAACTGAAGATAAGGAAAAAGACAGGGCATCAGATATAACCAAGCAAGTTAGGGGATGGTTATACAAGGAAGCCCTAAAATGTGACACCACATTCAAAAAAGGAAGTTATTTAAAAGTATGAATGGAGAAAAAAAATGAACAAGCAATGGAAAAAAACCACAGGAAATACATGAGTTGAGCTATAAACTGGAAGGCAGCTGCATGGCAACAGGCAGGTGTAAAAAAACAGATACCAAAAACAAGGGAATCATTGTAGATAAGATATACTCTGGAGATTGCAGTGGTAAAGAAAAAGGAGAATAATTTAGCAATTCAGTATACTAAGTAAGCCCCAGTGCACAATTTTATCTGTTATTTGATTTGTTTTCTACAAGCACAATCAAAACAGAAACAAGGCACCCTACCAAAGAGTAACTGAGATGAGCTTAACGGAGGAACAACCTTCCAACAGGAACAAGAAATGGAGTTCTATCTCCAACATTTTGAAAATAGAGTAACCATAAAAAGGGAGTGGAAAAAGGAGACGAATACCATACATTGTTGAAGGCCAAGCGTCATTTCTGTTCACAGCAGAAATTAAGGGGATGGCATAATTATTAACAAGGGTAGAGGAAATACATGGGCATCCAATAAACCACATCCAGGATTTGAGTTCACTCTATTTTTTTGCACAAATAGTGCTATGACACATCTGTTATTGTCACCTGAGCAACTCACATGTAAATTATATGGTCAACACATTTCCAGGAAATACTGCAAAAGCAAAAATATTTGGGGCCTCATTACTGTGATGCTCACCACATGTAAATGTCAACATAACCTAATTACTACTGGTGTTTGTACTACAGCACAGAACTAGGACCGCCTAAGTGGATCCCCTGTTACTCCATTTCACAGTTATGCTGCATTCAGAGGCTCTCATATTAGCACTAAAAATTAGGAAAAATTATGCTAAAATTACTTTTTAAACTGACTTTGTAGAATCCAGCCCAAATTTCATTCCCAGTCTACTTTCCAGGCCCACCAGTGAGTGTGTCCTGAGTTCCCAGTCCTGAAAGAAGCTGAGCAGCTTCAGCATAAAACAGTCAAACCAAACTAAAACACAGCCCCTCATAATATTCAACTATGACAGTCTGGGATGAAAAAAAGCAGCACTTGACATTATAACAAGTTAGAGTCCCACAGAAACAAAGAACATGTTTTAGAAAGCAAAAGCTGCAACCCAGGCTATCTTAATTCTGAGATGTGTAAGTTTAGTGCAAAATGCAGTTGTTGAAGTATACTGAATGGCCTTTGAAGATTGAGAATAACCTTTTTGAAACCACAATCTAAGGACAAGGGAATGTATTTAAGACCTTTGTTATGCAAGCTATATATGAGCACCTCGTCTTAATTTTTTTACTTTTTCTTGTGCTAGGCACTATTTTTTTGCCACTTGTGCTCATTGACAGCTTGTTACTGTTTATTTTTTTAAACATTTTAGATCTTTCAGTGAATTAATAACTGAATCTAATATTGACATTGATAAAAGATGGAAAGGTGGGAAAAAATCCAGAGAACAAAGAAGAAATTCTTACAGCTATCAACAACCCAATTTCTTTCTCCTACTACACACGTAAGTTTAAATATACTTTGTCCAAGGGAAGTATATAGATATTAAAACAACTTTCCTACTTGGCATGACCAACAATGGAAAGGGGTTAATTTTTGACTGTTTGTGCTTCAGAGTCAATTAAACAATGAGTAATTAGTATATTTGGATTATGTTTCTGGTTTCATGTAAATTATGACTCTCTGTTCAAATTTTTGTAAATTATTTTGCTTTAGTCATCTGTGTAAGCTCTTCAACAGCACACAAAATTCTTCTCATCTCTTGTCCTAAAACCGAAAAACTTTGGACACTAAAAATTTTGATGTGTTCCTTTAGGAAATGGACATTGAGTTTCAGATAACAATTTACTCATAAGCAACTATCCCAGAAGAAAATCTGCCTTGATGCTGAAATATAAACCTTGCCTCACAGTTTAAACCAACCTTCCTGGAGAATTACTTTAAGATGCTGCCAGAGTTGTAGAATAAGCGACAGGGAGTAGTAACATCTTAAATTGAAAAGCCAAAGATACAGCAGAGCATATAAACCAAAGCCCAAACAACATGTTCTTTTAAGTCATTTAGCCTAAATGAGTCAGCTTCACAATGCTGAAAATGCTCATTGAGATGCAGGTTTCATTTCTGAGTTTATGCCAGCAGATAGATTGTTGGCCAGAGAAACTAGGTCTGGGTATATAACTCCAGAGCAGCTCACTCTGCCCCAGACTCCATGCTACCACACCTGCACAGATTCCAGTATCTGATTTAAACTAAATTAGGTACTTCTAAATCATAACATGGTAGTGGCAACATTAGGTAAGGGAACTGCTGTCAGGTCACAGCTGTGCCCTGAAAGTACAAGGACAACTGGATTCTCTAGACAGTGCTTTGAGAGGTTTTTTTGTTTGCTTTTTTTTTTTTTTTCTTCCCCATTCCTTCCTCTTAGGATCAAGGAACATCTAGTGCTTCCAATGCTCAGACTGGAGGATTTTTTGTTGGTATAATTGAAATATCTAAGCAATATGGAGCCATAACAATAAGCTTACTTCAGGAGTTTCAACTCTTACAAATGTCATCTTTGTATTTGCCAGCTTCTGCTGTGCCTTATGCAAATTCCTACTGCACAGGCATCTTTACTTTTTGTTTGCCAAGGTTTTGACAATTTCCATCCTGCATAATAAGACTTAAAATATCATGTAACACCTTAAAGCTCCTAAGGTGGTTTTGTGTCCATGTCCTCAAATTATTGCAAGTGTTTAAAAACATGTTTAAAACAGTCCTCTCTCCCAGCTAGCTGAAAACACTCCTATAGCAGTACATGCTCATTTAGGCTGAACTGCTGCTCAGCGCCAGACGTAAGCATAGGCTCATTTTCAGGCGTTCATTACTTCGAACCCATTATTTAGCTTCTTTCATCGGGTTTTATGGACCCGGTGAGAGCACGGTTAATGCTATGCCCATGGAGGATCTCAGCCTGAAGCTCTGACTGACGAGGTATAGAGCAGTGAGCTGAAACAAAAATTTCCCCATTCTGTCGTGGGAAGATGCCTCAGTCCTGGTAGGCAGAAATCATATCCATGGACCAGAGGGCCATTTAATTCGCATCTAACTCCAAACGGTGTTCCTAACTCCAAATCTCGTTCCTTCCTCAGCACAGACATCCTTCAGGCCACACTGTGGCAGTCCCCGGCGACGGGCTCCCACACCCAGCATAGCTCTGATCTACGGTGAGCGGGACGATGCGCGTAGCCCGCCCGACAAGGTCATTCAGGGGACACGCGGGCGGCAGAGGCCGTGTTTGGGAACAGCTCCCCAGCACCCGCGGGGGATCCGCGGTCCCCCTGCTGAAGGCACAGCAAAGTTGTTCTGCAGCGCGGTACCCCCGCGGGGCGCCCGGCCGCCAGCAAGGGTGGGGGCCCCAACTCCGCCTTGGCGGGTGCTTCACAGGGAAACCGGAGCAGGTCCCTCCGGCAGCCCGCCCGCCCCACTGCGCTCGGAGCCCGCCAGGTGCGAAGCGCTGCCGGGCGGGCGCTGCCCGCCAGCAGCCGCCTGCTGCCTACCTGCCGCTCGCCGCCGCTCCGGGGGCGCGCCGCCGGGCGCCTGCCGCACGGCCTGTCTCTTCCGCAGGGTGCTGCCCATGGCGCGGGCCGGACAGGAGGGGCCGGGACGGGAGGGGACAGGACGGGACGGGATGGGATGAGGTAGGACGGGATATGATAAGACGGGACGGGACGGGACGGGACGGGACGGGACGGGACGGGACGGGATGAGCCCGGATCTGCGCCTCGTCCGCGGCGGCGCCCCCTGGCGGCCTCGGCCTCTCCCTCGGCCCCAGCGTCCCAGTGCGGCCCGGTCGCGATGGAGACGGACGCTGGCGGGCACAGCTAGGGGCTGGCGCGGCCCGTGACGGGGACCGGCCGGGCCCAGGCCCTGCGCTCCCGAGCGAAACTCCTTCCTGCGGGCTGTGGGATGCTGGCGAGACGAGGGCGTTCAGGAGATGTTCTAGGAGAGGGTTTCCCCTCGCAATTAATTGTTTGTGCTGAGAAATGCATAGATAAAAGAGACGCTGTAACTGGAAGGTTACCTGCACTAGGCTGGTCACACTGCTCCTGTCTGGGCTTGGACCATTGTTTGCCACTATTACCTTACAGTGCTGCCAAGACTGTGGCCCCATCCTGGTGGCTTACACTCAAATATGTGGCAGGAGGAGCATCTGCCAAGGACTGCTGGAATCAGCTGAGAAGCCAAAGCAAGATGAAAGCTATAACCCATTAAACTGCTATCAAGCCTGTACACAAATGTCTGCTGTGGTTGTCGGCCAATATAAACTTTCTTCACTCTCCTAGTGGTTTGACCCTGGCTGGATACCAGGCACCCACCAAAGCCCTTCTGTCCCTCTCTTCCACAAGTGGACAGGGGAGAAAAAAATACAACAGAAGATTCATGGGTTGAGATAGAGTCTGGGAGAGATCACTCACCAAATACCATCACAGGCAAAACAGACTTGAATTGGGGACATTAACTGAATGTATTACTAATAAACCCAGGAGAAGTAAAATGAGTCTTAAAAACACCTTCTCCCCAGCCCTCCCTCCTTCCCAGCTCTATCTCCTCTCCACCAGCAGCACAAGGAGACAATGGAGGTTATGATCAGTTCATCAGCACAATGGGGGTTATGATCAGTTCATCCCAGGTTCAACCAGCAGGTTTCTGCTGCTGCTCAGGCAGAAACATCATTTCCCAGCTCCAGCATGGGGTTCCTCCCACAGGAGACAGTTCTCCATGAACCTGGTCAACGTGAGTTCATCCCATGGGCAGCGGTTCTCCATGAGCTGCTGCAATGTGGGTCACTCTCCCACAGGGTGCAGTCCTTCAGGCACAGCCTGCTGCAGCCTGGGTCCCTCACAGGGTCACAACTCCTACCAGAAACCTGTTCCAGTATGGAGTCCTCTCTCCACAGATTTGCAGGTCCTGCCAGGAGCCTTCTCCAGCAGGGTTTTTCCAAGTATTCACAGCCCTGTCTGGGGCACCTGGTCCAGCTTGGGTCTCCTCCATGGGCTGCAGGTGGATCTTTGCATCCCCATGGACCTCCATGTGTTGCATGAGGACAGCCTGTTTCACCATGAGCTGCACCACAGCCTGCAGGGGAATCTCAGCTCCAGCCCCTGGAGCACCTTGTCCCCCTCCTTCTCTACTGACCCTACCATCTCCAGAGCTGCTCCTCTCGCATATTTTTAGTCCTCTTTTCTCTGTCTGCAGAGGAAATTACATCTATACAATAACTTTTTTCCCCTTCTTAGAGGGAAAGCTTCTGGCATCTCACAGAGATCATCCTTGTAACCTCCCACTACCAAAACCGAGCCACAAAAACCCAACAAAACTCTTCATGTGGAAAGAAACGTATGACATTACATCAAACAAGGCAATTTACCTGGTCAGTATTCTTGCTTACAGCAAACACTTGCACTTGTTTGAAAGGTTTTAAAATTATGCAAACCTAACCGTTGATGGTTTTGCTGGATGAGTCTTCTTTTCAGTTGCACTGGTTGACTGTTGGGGTCTGTGGCTGAGCAAGAGTGAAGGATGCTGTGCCACCAACACATGACAATGAAATTAATGTTGTAGACCAAGGAACTCTCAGTCTTAGTGACCACTGGGTTGCTCTGTTGCCCTGCATAAGTCCTCAGTGTTCCCCAGTGTACAATGTGTCATGTCTACTTCAGTACTCTGCCACAAAAGGAATAATGAGCTGCCACAAAGGATCAAAAGAAAGGGAAGCAAGAGAACAGGATAATAACTTTGAGTCTTGATGTTTAAGAGGCACTGCCTTCCTGTCCCCAGTTTTTTGCTCAGAGAACTTCAGCAATTATATTGTTTCTGTATTACTCTTTTACTCTACAATATATCTCCAGGGTCCGCTGGGGTTTCAAACACAGAAAAAAACCCTAAACTTAAGACTGTTAAGTGGAAAAAAGTCTCTGAACTTATGAGAATGACCACTGTGATTTTAGACATTATGTCTTCAATATAGCTATCTGTAACAGCAAAAATTATTATAATAATGAGGATAATATTTGTTGCAGGCATTCATGGATTATTATGGCTTCAGAAATACAGTTATTAAACTAATTTGCTGAACAAGCTTAGGGAAGGAACCCTATTCTACCAAACCCATCTCAATATATTCGTTACATGAGGACTACCAGCTGGCAATTCAGCCAATTTGAGAAAAATCAAATTTAAAAAACAACCTTGCAATCCTGTTAATCATTCACAGTGCTTTGTTTTGCTTATTCTTTTGCAATTATATTTTAATCATATTTCCTTTCATTAAGAAAGCAGTCTTACATTGCTGTGGTGAAGATCCACTGAAGTAATGGAAAAAATTAAGTTCTACTTTTGGGATGTTCCATAAAACCAGTACATACAAAAATCAGAATTACCCAGTGTCACTTATAATCAAGGAGTCTCACTGTAGAACAGTGGTGTGTTCACCACCTCTACAAATTACAAAGATTATGTTAAATTAATACCAATTCCTCTAACTTCTAGAAAACCTGCAGTGTGTCATCTCTTACAGTTGATGACTCAGCACAATTCACTTACGACTTTGTTCAAATACCTTGAGAATCAAATATTTTAAGGACCTTACAAACACAAGGATGTGTCAGTTTTAACATATACAAAGATGTGACCTGTAAAACCTAAGACAGGGGATGTTTCCTTTGATAATTTTGAATTGGTGTGGTAAATGGTAATTTCAAAAGCAGTTGTATACCTCACTAAACACAAAATTACTCCTACAGCACTGGGGTGCATTACACACTGGTATTCCCCACATGGCACTTTAAAAAGTATTCTTTTTAGACATAAAAAGGGGGAATGTATGGTGCTATCTATACCCTAAATTATTTGACACAAGGATTATTAGAAGGATTATATAAATTTAAAGATATGAGGACTTGAAGATTTTATCTATTTAAGGATTGGGACCACAGACCTGAACTGAGACTGATTGTTTCTCCTGTTTGTGGGTTCTAAAGTTCTCAAGTTGAAATGTTTCCTGTTTGGAGAGTTATGTTGTAGGTTTGTAACTTCCAAGTAATAAGCCTGCGGCATTCCATTTTGAGAACTTGTATCATTGGTAATCCCGCCTGACAGCTCCTGGGAATTAATGTTACAACTTCAATCATTTATGGAAGGCATCACTTGTTGGGAGAGGCTAGGCACGTTAAATTGGGTGAAATCATTGGTGTCATCATGGTGCCTTGTGAAGCCTGACCTAGAACAGAGGCTAGACAGAGTTAAAGAATAAAGTAGGTATTTATTAGAAGGCCTCAATGGATACACCTTGGGTAGCACAAGAGCCCAGCCAGGGCTACACCCAAGATGAACACAAAATGGTCACAAAATGGATGACCAGTCATGAGGTCTCTCACTTTTATAAGTTCTGGTCCATTAGGATATTGGAGGTAATTGTCCAATTATAGCTTTTGGTTATGAAGTCCCAGCCTTCTTGTTTTTCTCTCCTCACTTCAATATTGTTTATGCTCTTGGGCCTGAAACTTGGATCAGTTGTCCTTGGTCCCAAGCTAGGAAAGGAATTTTTTTGTGCAGCTACTCTGTGAAGACAGTTTATCATCCCTTAATTTGAAGCTCAGAACTACACACTAAAGCAGTAAATATAAAAGTAAAACTATAAAAGCTAAAGCCTAAGGCATCAATCAAGCTGTCTTGTCATCCTGTCTGCAAGGCACCTGCAGAGAGATGACAAAGAACACTTTGCATTTTTTAAAAAAGAAAGGGGAAGTCTAACAGCTATAGCTGGTCTATAGCTGCCCAGATAATTTGGCATAACAGACACTAACTCGACCAGCTTGGCTTATCAGAGAGTAACGAATTAAACAAGCCCCTGGACACAGTACTGATAGGTCAGATTTAGTTCAGACTGGGGACCTCAAGTGAATGGAATGCATCCATATGATTGGCCAGTGGAAATTTGAAGCCCCTATAAAAGGTGACCAACAATAAAATCTGGCTGTTGCTGCATGATCTCAGTGTGCTCTTGCCACATTCCTATCTCCATCATCAGAGACAAATATTAATGTAATTGAAATACCAGTCATTTTTGCAAGCTGAGATTAATTTTCATACCTCCAGATCTCACCTCAAAGTTTGGCCTCTTGTGTAAGCTCTGGATCTAAGATCCTTTTGCAGCCAACAGAGAAAGACAGGCATACCCGGGTGTCAACCCATCCTTCTGAAGAAAGGCACTTCAAAGAGTGACCCTATATCTAGTCCTTAGTCTGGATAAGTTCAAAAGAAAAGAATTTCAGCTTTCATGTTTAAGTTGACAAAAGTCATCTATGTCTCTGCCTACACTGCAAATGCGATGGTGTCGGTCAGTACGTTAGTAAGAGTTCAGGGCCATGGCTAAGATGTTCCCTGTGTGACTGAGTGTAAGAGAACAGTTTTATTTTCATCATGCTGCTGACAGAATGGTAATGTACACAGGCCTTTGAAGCAGTGCAGTTTAAGGTCCCATATCTACAAGAAGGAAACTACAAATACTGACAAATGCTATAGCCTCTGGAAACCTCTGACACCTCTAGGAAAGTCCTGAATTCCTCCATTCATGCTGGGTTTAACTGAGAATGAGTTAGTTTTTTTCCATAGCAGCTGGCACAGTGTTTGTTTTAGATTTAGTATTAGAATAATGTTGATAATATATTGATGTTTTAGTTGTTACTAAATTGTGTTTTACTCTAAATCAAGGACTTTTTCCCAAGCTGTGCCAGTTAGCAGGGGTACAAGAAGCTGGGGGAAGCACATAGCAAGGAGAGCTGCCCCGGGTTTGCCAAAGGGATAATCCATACCATAGAATGTCATGTTTAGTAAATATACTATGGGCAGTTATCCAGAAGCTGCTGATTACTGCTTGGGGTCAGGCTAGGCGCTGGTCAGTGGGTGGTACGCAACTATGTTGTGCATCACTTGTTTCTCTGGAGTTTTATTCCTCTCTCTCCTTTTCTTTACTACTACTACTACTACTACTAGCAGCATCATAGCATTTTAATTTAATCATTAAATTGTTCTGATCTCAATCCATGAGGTTTACTTTGTTGTTCAGATTCTCCTCCCACTTAAGGTGAGGAAGACTGAGTGAACAACTGTGTGGAATTTGATGACTGGTGTTAAACCATGGCAAATGCCAAGAAAACCAAGTGCTCAAACCTGTTAAGAGTTGTGCAATTCAACCACATGGACACGGGCATTGTGTGAGTAAATTTTCATGATCCAGAGAAAAACTTAGTTCTGTAGCCCACCAAAGCTTCTGCTCTGTAAATCCATTATGTCAATGCTGACAGCCTCAGGGCTTTCATAACTGTAACTTTATCATCAGAATTGGACTGGGCAAAAGTCCACATTCCCTCACTTCCCATCTTCATCTGACATGCCTTCTGTGCTCCCTCTGCAGTACCTAAAACAGAGCTGTAATGGAACCCAGCTTCCCCACCCCGGGAGATGCAGGATTTCACTACATAGCCATTAAGCAGCTGCTTGTCCCCTTGCAGAGTAGGATTAAATAAGACATCTCTCACCATATTTGTACCACTGAGAAATTTCAATCCCACATGTAGCTGGTAATACGGAGAAAATCCAAAACATAACCATAGAATGCAGCTGAATGCTAGTGATATCAAACAAATCCATGTGAATGACCCTTGCAAATGTGTAATAAAATTAGTTATGAAAAATTAAATTGAAGTTTTACCAGAGCTACTTAGGTTTTTCATTTTATACTTTATATTACTTGTCATAAGGTTTGAAAAAGCAAAATTACTTCAACCCTTTGCTATTTAAAATGAGCACTGATTTTTTTTCTCTTCTGTGTTTTGAGAAGAGACAAAACCAATGCTAATGGTTTTATCCACGAGGTTGTAATGACACAGTTGAAAAGCGAGCTCTTCTCAGATTGCATCACAAAACGGTGTCATTCCTTTCTTGAAAACAAAGCAGAGGAGATATTGTTATAGTTTCACCTCCACCTGTCGCTGTATTACTCATGGACAAGCTAGAAGCTTCTGCCAAGGTCTCTTCTAGTCCTTCTAGTGGTTCTGTTTTGCATGTGTACTCTGAAGTTCCTATTGCTGGTGTGGAATATTTATACTTGATGTTTTAGACATGTCTTAACATATAAATTACCTGATTAGAAGTCAGTGGTGTTCCAGCTACCTTTCAAAGGGATTGCTGCCAGCCACATTTAACCCCACTGGGCTGAGATTAACTAGCAAACCTAAACTTCAAGCTGTATTTTTGCATCTATTTGCTTGACTACCCATTTCACTGGCGAAAACAGTAAGTTGGGTTTTGTTTTCTCTAAAGGAACAAGATTTAGGAATTAGGTACAGCCTATCTGTCTTAGCTCCCCCAATAAATTTTGAAATGTTGGTCAGCTTTAATAAAATTTACTTAGCGGAATATGTCTCAACATACTACATTTCTGTGCATCCTGTGAAGGAAAGGCAGTTGAGCAGTAGTGATGAAAAGGCTCAAAAATGAGTTCAGCTCTCCTTAGGGATTGGCACACAGCAGCTTGGTCTCAAGAAGCCTTCAGAAAATAGTTTTTCTAGTCATTTTATACCTCTGGTACTCCTACCTACCCTGCTTTCCCAGTATCTGAGGCATTCACAGTTCAGCTCAAGATAGGAAAATGATACTGCTACTAATTTAGTAGATGGGGAATTGGGCACAATATAATTAAAATTCAGACTTTCACAGGCATTTACGCATGTCTCAATTTAAATCTGATGGCTTGGATTTACAGTAATTTGCCCAAGGTCATACAAGAAGCATGCAATAGGCCTGGGAAATTGCATCCAAGCTTGCACTTTGCTTTTTGGACCATACTTCCTAAACGGGATGTAGTAATTTCAGAATTGCACCTTCCCAGCTGCCTCTTTGGTGGATACCAGTCTGCTGTGAAAAAACACATCCTTTGGTCTCATGGCATAAGCATCAAAGCTAGCTACTCTTCTAGATCTTTCTCTCTCTCAGGTGCACTGGCACAGTGCAGATGCTGTATGTCTCCCCTTCAGAGCTGTGGGATCACAAAGCACAAAGACCACCTGAGCACACAGCTCCTTCCAAGTGTAGCAAAAATTTTACTGTTAAAGGGGGAATACTATCTAAAAGGAAGGCATGTCTAATTAGCTAAAGAATTTTTCAACACAACAGCAAGCTACTGATCATTAGAAAAATTAAAATGTCTTGAAGTTTGTTTAATTCCACCTGGTCTCATCCCACTCTGACTTGGTTAAATACCTGTAGATAATTTCTTCTGGATTTACACATTTCATCTTTTTCCAATAGCATTGCTTAGCTCTGCAGCTTCAACGTTGGATACAAATAAGAATTTTCTGATCTATAAAAACAAAGAAGACAATGAACATTAGAATGATCACTATGAAGAACGAATACCAGTTCCTGATGCCCCATGGAGTTCACAGTTTGATGATAGACCTATTTCCAGTCTATTACACTAAGAATTTCACAGTTTTGAGAACTCTGGAGAAAGCTAGATGAACAACTCACTCACCCTACATCCAGTGCTATTTCTACAAAAATCAGAATTTCTTATTTCAAGCACTTATTTTTCCAAATGACAGAGTCCACAGCACAAGTAAGGCACATTCTGGAACAAGCTGATATATCTGTTCTGGTATAAAGAAGCATACTTGCTCACCTTAGCTAACACCTACTAAGTAGAACAGAAAATATCTGAAGATTTTGATTTCCTCACTGAAAATTTTAGGCACAGAATGACAATTTCAGGAAGTAGATCACTGCCTCACAAAGTATGGAGCTTGAAAATATACTTAGCATAGGAATAAAATAACAAACCAATTGAAGACTGAGTTACAAGTGTGTGTTAGAAATTGTTACTAATGGAGGAACAAGAAATAAAATGTTTGTAAATGGGAATGCTTGGAATCCCTTGTCTTGGATTCCCTGACTCCAGCTGGCTGACAAATTTAACCACTGAGTGCTGTTCTGTCACCAGTGAACACTTGTTCCCATTATGCTGTCCTAAAGAAAAGTGCTGAGTAGAAGAGGATAAGTAGTTTTTCTATCAACACAACACTGACAAATATCAGTACAAAAAACACAGGATAAACAATATTTTCATTTCAAATTTGAAAAAAAATGTAGTAGAAAAATTTGAGGGCTGTGTTTTCAAGAAGATTCAAAACTAGCAACTAGCAGCTCAAAAAAAGGGCACTCTCTACTCTGTGCCCTGAAATCCTGCACACTGGTCAGCGTTTGTCTTTCTAATCACTTGTGAAATTCTGGGCTGACATGAAAAAATCCATCCAAAGATCTTAAGAGTGCAGAGATTAATAGTGTATTGTCAGAGATTGTACTTAGTGAGCACAAGCTATAAAATAGACAAAGGGGAAGACACATTCCCTAAGGTCCCAAACTTGGTGAATATTCTTGCATTACTTAACATCTTCTGGCATTTAAAGAGAAAAATATTACTAATTACTGCTCACAGTACCCATGAGTCAGCATTAAGCTGCATATAGCATTTGCAGCAAAAACCAATGGCCACGCAAAATTCTTCTCGCTTTAAACTCAAAACAATCCAAACACAAGGACATTTTGAGTGAATCAAAATCTTTATGATATATCAAAGCACATGAAACTAATATTGTTATGTGAAACCATGCAGAAACGAGTTTTGCTTTGTGTGAACCCCAGTACCAGAAGAGAGTTAGGAAAGGTGTATAACGTATTTATCAGATATTAACCAGAAGAGGATGCTAGCAGAAGCTACTGTGAAATGTGAGTTTCATACTAGTTTAGTTAAAATACTTAAGATCTTCAAATAATGAAGGTTATTAAGAATTGCACAAACAAAAAACATTCTTATTACCTCCACTGAGAGACTGCACACACACACACGTTGGTGGCAGATGTGTGGAATGTCTTTGGCTGCTTTTTGGCCCTTTCTGATTCTAATTAATGGAGGGACTGGCAGATATGAAGTGTTTTATACAAATGCTTCACAAGAGAGGTTTATAAATCTCCATGAGAAGTCAGTCCAACTAATATTTTCACTTAGCAGCCTGTATTTCTTCAGAACAAAGCCTAAAAGTGGAAGAAAAATGTTCTCTTTAAACCCTGAATCACCAGGGGGAAAGGATCCTTTTTGGTTTGCAGTGAAATTTTACTTTTTTCAGGGAAAGTAATACAGACCCACAGATCCCCTCACCCAAGGTTCTATTCCACCAAACGGTTGGTTGGACCTGGGTTCCATGAGCCATCCTCCTCTTTTTCAGGCTGCACAAAATGTAGGAAGTCACTGGGGAGGTAACTTGTTCATGTCTCAGCTGGTAAATCTTGAGGCAGGTGGAGGACAGATTGGAATAGATCGAAGGAACCTTCACAATAATGGTGCCTGCCTTGCTGACAACAAGCACTAGGCTGGTGAGGCAACAGGGGTGTGAGGCCAGGGACAAGGCCAGCGGCACACAGCTGGCCACTCTCCCCCAGCCCCCACCTTCCAGGACAACGAGGATGACTGGGGGACTGGAGCATCTTTTTTATGAGGAAAGGCTGGAGGGGCTGGGCCTGCTCAGCCTCAAGAAGAGATGAGTGAGAGAGGACCTCATCGATGTCCATCAGTATCTGGAGGGAGGGGGTCACAGGATGAAGCCAGGTAACAAGCAGTAGGACAAGTGACAACGGGCAGAAACTGATGCACCGGAAGTTCCACCTGAACATGAGGAAGACCTTCTTTGCTGTCTGGTGACCACACGCTGGTATAAGTAGCCCAGAGAGACTGCAGTCTCCCTCACTGGAGATATTTCAGAACTGCCTGGATGCAATCCTGTGCTTGTGCTCCAGGATGACCCTTCTTGAGCATGGAGGTTGGACCAGCTGTCCCACTGTGGTCCCTTCCAACCTGACCCATTTGTGATTCTGCAAGAAAGAGGCCGCAGGAAGAGCTGCTCCTGGTCAGAGGCCCCTCTGCACAATCGCCAGCAGCAGCCCTGCGGGACCGAGCCCTGTGGCAAGGACAGCCCTCAGTGGCAGCCACGGCGGCCGCTGTATCCCAGCCGTGGGCGGGGGTGGGGCGGGATCGGCGCCCCCCGGCCCAGACGCTCCATAAAGGAGGAGGGCCGGGCCGGCTCGGCGGGAGGGGGTGCGCTAAAGGAAGAGCCGACACGAGTGGCAGGGAGGCGGCGCGGAGGGAGGGCAGCCCGGCTGCGGGAAGCGAGGCTCCGCGCTGGGACTGGTTCCTTCGCAGCCATTTTCCGTCCAACCAAACAGCCGATTTGCGGAGGGAGCCAACCAGGGCCGCACTGGAGGTTTGTGCCTGGCTCCGGCCAATGATTGGTAACCGGTTGCACTGCAGGCTCGAATGAAATGTCCGTCTCCCTCCCCGGGCCCCGGCGCTGCCGCCGCGCCGTCGCCACGGGTACCAGGAAGTGCGGGGCTGCCGCCCCGGGACCCGCACCGGCCGCGCGTCACTTTAAGCGGCCGGAGCCGCGGGGGCCGCGCGGCTGGGGAGCCGAGCGGGGTGGGCGGGAGGGCAGGGAGGGGGGAGTGTCGGCAGGGGCGGCGGGGCGGCTGCCCCCGCCACTATCCCGCTCTCTCCGTTCCGGCTCCATTTTGCGGCCTAGACAGGGGTGGGGGCAGCAGGCGGAGCTGCTCCGCGGCCGGCCGGCACCTCTCACCGCCGGCTGAGAGGCGGCGAGCACTCGAGGGGCACACGGCCTCCCGCCATCCCTCTATCTCCGCGCCGGCCACACTCGCTGTGCCCCGGGGCCGCAGCTTTGTGGCGGCCGCGCCGGGCTGAGGGGGCTCGGCGTTCTTTTGTGTCCGCCCACCGAGCCCCCTCCCTTCGCCGCGGGAGCGAGGGGCCGTGACCCCCCCCACCACGCCCACGGTCCCTAGCCGGGCTGGTAGCCGGGTAGCGGCGCCACAGCAGCCCCGTCTCTCCTCCCGGTATCCCCTGCGCCGTTGTCGGGACCGAAATTTCCTGGAAGGTTTGGCGGTATTTTGCAGGGATGAGGAGCGTAGGGTGAGGCCCCGGGGTGTCGTGCCAGTACCCGGCTGGCAGTGCGGGCGGGAATGCGAGGCCTTGGTGGGCTGCACAGGGGCCCGGCAGAGGCTCTCGGCCGCCCCCGGGCAGGTGCGGGCAGCGCGGAAATCACAGCCAGGGTGACCAGCAATAAAGCTGCTGATCTTAACTGAGGACTCGTCGTCTTGTGCCATTTGTAAACAAGGGGTCACGATACCTCTGGAACAGATGTGAGCTGGGTGCCGGGAAGTCTCAGAGGTTGTTGGTGTAAGTAGGAAGGTGTCCCCCCGTGCCTCAGCGCTAACTGCGTTTGCATCATTGAAGGGCATGAAATCAGGAAATGGGATCGATCGGCTCGCAGTGGCACAGAGACAGCTGGGTGGCTGCCTGGGTGACTGTCCTGTGACGCACATGACAGATGGGAGAGAGACGGGACCCTGCCATTATCAATGTCTGATCAGCTTTTCGATGTGTGGGAGGTGTTCTTGGGCAGACCTGTGTGTGTTAGCCACTGTGCTGCCTCCAGAAATTATGAGTTGGTGATCCTGAAGAGTACTATCGAGGTTATTGATAGCAATCTTATAGACAACCCTATTGGAAAACCACAAAAATTCATGTGTTCTGGTAATGTTTTTGTGGCTATGGTATATATTCTGCATACATCAGCAGTAGAAAATCAACTTAAGCTTTACCAATTTGTTTGAGGCTTAACCAAAAAGATTTGTTCTGAAAAGAGCTGTCAGGTAAAAGCTACCTAGTGTGCTTGGGTTGCTTTTGGGATGGCAAAATTAATGAAAACAATGATCTGAACATCTTTAGGCAATGAAGAACACAGAAATCTGTATTTCAGCGCATTCATCGACTCTATTACATGTAATAAGCTTTACTTGGCGTCTTGGTAAATGGCAGTTATTGTCAATGAAAGAAAAAAATTCAGCATTCTCAAAAGAACCTCTGGCAAAATGGTCAGAAAAAGGAAAATGGCAAGCGCCGCTTTGGGCAGTATTCAGAGTCTGGCTTTAATTGGCTCACAGGAATGGAGAAATGGTGTCTATATATAATCATTAGCATACTGTTCCTAAACAGTAAGCTAGTGGTTGCTTTTTTTTTTCTTTTCATATGTGGCCTGTGGCATGACAGTTGCAATGTAAAGGCAAGATCCATCTGCAGTCCTCTAGGACACCCAAGATGGCTCAGTCTGAACCTTTCTGAGGCCTGTGTGAGTTGCTTTTGCGTTATGCTTTGAGTAGGTGGTTATACATGGTCTTGGCTGCTGGTATTTACAACTATGGCATTTTATTGGGAGAAGTTAGGAGCACTGGGTGTTACTCTTTAGACTTCAGAATTTGACAGTCACAGCAGTTCAAAGCTTAACTCTTATTTGTGTTAATAATTAGATGAAGGGAATCAATGTTCAGAAATTGAATGAAAAATAATGTTTAATATAATGTCAAGATATGAAACATTAAACGCTGAAACTTTGAAAGTCTGGTACCTTGTTTTGTCAACCTTTAAAAAAGGTTTGCAAGGTTCTTCCTTTAGTGCTTTCAAATATAAATCTAATCTTGCTCAACCTTTAAAATTTTGCTTAGAAGGAAACTTGACTTAGTACAGAGTTTTGCAGTAGTACAGTGTTTTGAAGAAACTTAGTATTTGGAAATTGATGTTTTAGTGGCAGGGTGCTAGTAAAAAGAGCAAAATATGGCTATATATAAGCATACTAAACAATATGGGTAAATAACATTGGTAGAATAAAAGCAAGTAACAGCAAACTCAACAGCTTTGGCCAAAAATAGTCTGGTTTGAAGCTAGTTCAGTCTGGTCTGAACTAGTTTTGTAAAACCCTTACTTGCCCTGTTGCTTTAGAGGAAAAAAGCTGCTTGGTGTACTTGAATTACTACCCCAACAAAGGAAAAATAACCTACTTAAAAATGTTACCTGACTTCTAAAAGGAAAAAGACAGGATTTATGGATTGCTGCTTTAATAAACAGATAAGCTTAGTTTTTTACAAAAAATACTTTAAAAGTACCAAAAACTTACTACTGAAAGATAATATGGGGTTTTCGGTCAGGTTGCTGAAGGAGAGAGGTGCAGTGTGTTCAGCGCTGCTTTCCTTTTCCAGCTTCTGCAAAAGCAATTAAACTGCCTCCATTCCTCTGCTAATCTTGTTTATTTTCTCCTCTAGCTTCTCACTTTTACTGCCAAAAAAGAGAAAGTGTGGAAACTCTATTTCTCCTGCTTGCTCTGTATCACTGACCTTCTCCTTCTTGATGTGAAAATGCTTGAGGTTTTAGTCCAGCCATATATATTGGAGCTAACCATGCTTGTGGATACTAGCCAGCCTGGGAAGGAGCTACCAGCTGCTCTAGCAGAGCTGGATCCACGTGAAGGGGGCCTGTGGTCAGTGGCACTGGGGCTTGTAAAAGAAGACAAAGTTGATAGACTGTTATGTGTAGTGGGAAGGTGTAACGGTGGCAATGCCCTCTTTGGATTTCATAAGAAAAAGTTTCCTCCCCATGGGCCAGGGTAAGGTACATTCAAGATAGTAATGAGCCTTGGTGACACTGTCTGGTCCTCTTAGCATCAGTCTGCTTTTCTCAGTGTTATTCTGCTGTGGGGGAAAGCACTGAATATAAGGGATTAGAGAAGTCTGAGGTGGAGAGAGAGTGCAGCATCTGGTTTTGTTCTAGCTATGAGCGAAGGCATTTAGAATTATATTTTTGTGTGTCTGCTGGAACAATGTCCCGTGAATGCATTCAACAGTTGGTATTTTGTATATACCTGCAGGTGAGAATTCAGTGGGAAATTAGGATCTCCAGAAGTCACTGAAAAATAGAAGGAAATTAAAGGTATTTTTAATGGAAATATCTTTCCATTAAAGAAAAGGGTGCAGAAAGTTCAAATAAAACTTTGTGTCTTTGCTGTTATGTATTGATTCACAGCTTTACATCTCTTATGAAAAGATGTGGCAAAATTAATGATGTGGTTACTACCTACAGCTTTAGTTATTGTTTCTGTCCTGCTGCTTTGGCAGACATGACTGCATGGAATGTGTACCAAGTGCTTCAGTTCATTGCATATCATTTTCTACTGCCCCTCTCATAGGGTAGCAATTTTGGGAGATAGGGTAAATAAATGCCATGTGAAATACTTAAATCACAAGAGGCCTTTGATTTCCCTTCAAGAGGGCAGTTTGTAAGTCATTGCCAGATAACTTCCTCATTCTGAAAACAAAAATCATGTGTCTTCAAATTTTTTTTCTTCTTTATTTTTCCTTTTTATACTGATCTAAGCTTTAGTCCCTTCTCAGTGCTAGCAGGCTTGGGCATGTATTCTTCTTTAGTTATAATTTAGCTGAGCCACTGATATTGACTGTGCTCTTTAGGGACCTTATAAGATTAAACAGGATGTAAGATTTACTTTGAGATACTGAAGTTTTATTAGTGTAGTATAGACATATTATAGGAACAGTCTGAGTTGTGGGCAACTGACAGGAGCAAATTTTTTTAAGCATCCCCAAGAATATTTATACCAAATGTCAGTGTAAACCTGTGTGTTCATTCATGTGCATCTTATCACTGAACCTTCTTTGATGCTCTTGAAATGTTTCTCTTATAACATATTTCATTGGTTAATTTCCATGCATCAAGTAGTTTGTATATCCCTGTAATATTATTTTATTATTAGAGAGAGAAAAACCAAACAGAAAACCACTAACAGAAAGTATTGTGTTGCTCTGTATTCAGATTTTTCTTTTGCAGTGTAGTGCTGAATGTTTATGTCCTGTACTTGTTTACTCTCACTGGTTGTTGATAAAATCAGATAGTGGCATGGTCATTTTAGAGACTGACATGTCACTTCTGATGTGCTTAGCTCTCAGTCTTTATTCAGTCCATGTGTATGCATGGAGGAGCTTCAGTGTCTTCCTAGCACTGGAAACTGAGGATAATGTACAACCTGTATTAATTGCTTCCAGCAAGTTATGCACTGCACTTGCTGCTGGAGAACTGAGCTCTTGGAAGCCCTCCCTTGTGCAATTTGGCAGCCACACAGGGGTAGGAAATGCTCTTGTATTAAAAAGCACTGCAATGTTTGCATGCTGAAACTGCCATGCAAATGTGATATATAATCTGCAAATGGCTACTTCTCCTTAAAGCAAGTTGTAACAACCCAACAGTCTAAAGCTAAATCTGAGAGGAAAGTTCTTGCCTACCTGAACCTTTTAGGATTACATCTCCTAGGATTTTGCCTGTTCTAGCATCTGCTTCCATCTAAAGTAGTAGATCTTCCTACTAAATGGGCCAATATAAGAACTGTTGGCCTTTTTAGTCTCCTAGTGACGGCAGTTAGTGTAGGCGAGGTGTTGTTTCTATTCTATATTGGACAGCTGCGTTTTCCAGAGCAACTTCATGGACACAGAATTTAGTTTGTGTCGTGGCTTTGGAGGTGTTTTATTGGTTGTTTGGGGGTTTTGTTTGTTTGTTTGTTTAAAGGAGGGGGGATTAATTAGCAACAGTGTAGTAAGAAGGGTGTTTTCTCATTCTTTGAACATTGTTGTATGTATAAGAACTTGTGCTGAGCTTGACAATCAGATAATGTGGGGATTGACTGGAGTTTTGAACATCTGAAATGAAAACTTAATGTGTGAGCATATAACTGTTTGTTATGAGATGTCTAGGATAGCAGTGGCCACATTTTCCTGCAAGGTCATGTTTGTCATCCATTGGGCTCAAAGAAATACTAGTAGGGTGACTTGGATGGCATATTAATTACAGTTGCTATATTCAGATGCCTGGATCTAGATCTGAATTGAATGACAACTCTGGCTGAACTTCTTGCATCAACTTACTTGGATTGAAGTAGTGTGCTGAGATCTCCTCCCTCCCTCACAGTGTGGTCAGCTGGGCTGTGGAGGAGGCTTGTGGGGCAGCTGGGCCAGCTCTGTCTGTGGTGACCTTCAAGGTGTGGCTGGAGAAAACCCTGAGTGCTCTGCTCTGAGCTTGGAGCTGACCCTGCTTTTGGCAGGGACTGGAGTAGAGACCTACCATGGCCCCTTTCAACATGAATTATCCTGTGGGACTGGATCAGAACCTGGTTATGCTGAGCACTATGCAGAAGGGTGTTAGGGCTAGCCCTAATCTTCTGTCCCAAGGTTGTCCTGGCAGCTAAAAATCTTTCTTCAAGTAAAATCAACAGAAGTAATTTCAGTTGATGTTAAGCTGTCAGTGCCTCTTTTCTTTATCTGAGTCAGATCTGTCTTTTTCTGTTGCATGCCTTTTCCTGTCAATATTGCTAATCACTATTTTAGATTCATAGTGCTGATAAATGTCCACACAAATTCCCACTAATGGTGAAATAATACATTCGGTAAGTAGATCTGGAAATATGCACACAGAAAAGAATAGAAGCAAAGGTATTACCTTGAGGATGCATTAGTCTAATATGACCAAAATGTCTGTAGATGCAGCACAGATTTGAAAGAGATTCAAGCAGGAATTGCCTTTTGAAAGCAAGCTGGGCTAATGAAAGCAAGATGATTTCTTAGTGTTTCTGGGTCTTGGTAATAAAGATTCAAACAGAGTAGCCTGCAGGAGAGGTGAGCAGAAACCAGTTAGTTATCACATCTGGGCAGAAATTTGAAGAATATTGCAACCCTGGAGGAAGGAAATAATTTAAAAGAAGTGTTTCACAGAAGATTGAAAAAAGAGAGGGAAAGAAAGATCAAGGTATTTAAAATATCTTGTATTGGGGCTGGTAAAGATTGAGATCCTGAATTAAATTCCAGCAGGGATCAGAGAGCCGAAACTGAGAAGACGACTACCAGAAAACTCTAACTTAATTTTGGAGGTAGCTTTTGGGATTTACCAGACTACAATTTTAATTCTTTCAAAGTGCAGAAGGGAGAGAGAGAGAGAAAGGCACAATTCTCTTAATGGTGTGTGATGTCAGTTTTGGTGATCATGACATGCAGGATTGTGATATCCTTGCATTGTCATTACAGTCAGCTGAGTAAGCAAACTGCAGACCCTTTGGGAGATTGAAAAGCAAAGTTAAATCTCTCAACAAAGAATCTGCAAAATGTGGACAAAGTGAATTTATGTGAAGGTTGGCACATGGAAGGTTAATGCCTAAAATACTGCCCTTCCTTTGGGTAGAGCTACTGTGCAAGAAGTGAAGCTGGTTTACAAAAGCACAGCAAAAGGGACCTGAAATTCTTTATAGAAGTGTGTGTAATATTCTGTACAATGAAGAAGAGCTGGAATAGTCTTTTTCTCTTGAACAGCTTCTAAGGCTCCGTCCAGTTGTTGTTGGAATGCAAGCAGTGCTCGTGTTATTTGGTGCATCTGTGGCCAAATCTAACACTGAACATTTGCTTGAAGATTTCAAAGTGAAACTCAGTCCTATGGCCATAAGCAAAGTGCAGATTAGCAAGAGGTTAAATGCTTATATTTCTGGGTAGATGTAAAAACCCCACAATATTGCTTCTCCCTCTCTCTCTCCCTCCCTCCTTCTCTCCCTCTTCTTGGGTATGAGTTCTGTGAGTTCTGTGGTCTCACTGACAACAACCAAGTGATCCTTCAAAGACACCAAGGTACCCACACAGTGGGTGTGGGGTCAGTGAGTGAAGTCAGCTGGCCTCTGCCTCTCCAGCAACTGTGTGTGTAGCTTGTCAGTAAGAAAGAGGGAAGCACAGGCTCTTTTGGCTTCCCTTTTTCTCGTGGCATTTAAGTTAAATATTAAACTGTGACCGCCCCCATCTTTAAACCCTCATGAAAGGTCTTCTTGTTGGCCACCACATCAGAACCTTGAGAGAAGAGCACCAAAGGATGCCCAGAGAGTGAGGCAGGGCAGGACCAGGAAATGCTAAAATGTGACTCAGAAGGCACATAGGAGTAACAGGTGTCTCAGGGAGGATGAGGATGCAGAGCTGGTCCCATGGTCTGGCTAGAAGTTTGTCAGTGGGCTTGACAAACCAACACGGAGAGTAAAGGTGAGTGAAGGATACACTCTGTGTAGGAACTAATTGGTAAAGCATTTAATGAACAGAGGGCTGGTGTAGGTTTTGAGGGTTGTTGAGAGATACCTTGCACATTCTGGTCAAACTTTCACAGGAGCTATGTGCTACATAAACCAAATTATTCTGTCATAGCCTGTGCCTCTGGCTGAGTTTTTTTAAAAGCCTCACAAAACAGCTGAACTATTTCCATTGTCAGTAAAATTCATTAATGATAGGGGGGATGCTGTTTTCCAGTAGCAAAATATTTATGCTTTGTATAAAGTAATCTCATAGTTTGTGCTGGGTTTGAGTGATAGCTGCACTTGGTGATGTAACAATCGCACCTGAAAGGTTTCCTTCTTCTGGTTGTAGATGGATGGTGACAGCTCCACAACAGATGCTTCTCAGTTAGGAATTGCTGGAGATTACATTGGTGGCAGTCACTATGTCATACAGCCTCATGATGGTAAGAAGTGAGAGAGCAAATCCTACTATTTCTCTGCATATGTGTGTATACATAAATTTTCTTCCAGTTCTTGTATCATTCTCTGCTATCTTCTCTTAGGCTAAGAATTTGCCATTGTTTTTGTAATGCCTCACTGTATAAAGCATTTTCTGCAGTCTGAAGGGAGGAGTTGGATTTTTGATGTTGGTACAGAGACCTTGAGGGGATGACAAAAAAATTGATGTTATAGGAAGCAGTTTGTATTTTGACATGGCATTAATAATGGTTGTTGATCGGCAGCCATGTATACTTCTGTGCATAATGTGATAAAATGCTATCTTTATAAAGGTACCTTGATGTTGCATCTATTTTTAAAATTATTTCTATGATGTTAACATATTGTGATTTCAAAGGTCTTCATCCTTCAGTGTAAGATTTGAAACTGAATTATTCTCTGCTGTCTATCAAATATAATTTCTGTTAACTTTTCTTCATTTCATTAGACACAGAAGACAGCATGAATGATCATGAAGATACAAACGGTTCAAAAGAGAGTTTCAGAGAACAAGATATATATCTTCCAATTGCAAATGTGGCAAGGATAATGAAAAATGCCATACCCCAAACAGGAAAGGTAATACTATTTTCTGGTAAA
The DNA here is from genome assembly GCF_027477595.1 of Haemorhous mexicanus. NCBI lineage: Eukaryota > Metazoa > Chordata > Aves > Passeriformes > Fringillidae > Haemorhous > Haemorhous mexicanus. Next base: position 22,037,626 of record NC_082345.1, on the reverse strand, counting down.
GAAAGTGTGTTAATGAGTTTTATTCCTTCCTCTCAGTGAACTTGAGCTGATTAGAACAACATATTTTTCCAAATCATTCTGGTTTATTGAAGAAAAGCGTTATAAAAGGAAAGGGAAAAAAAAGCCCCAGGAGCAGGAGGTGATTGAGATCAAGCAAATTTTTCTTAGATGTCTGAAGGCTTTTAGTAACTGCTGTATTCAGATTGTCCAGAACTGTTCTCCATAGAGTATTCAAGAGCTTTCTTTTTCTAAGATGTGTTCTCTGAAATTGTCATAAAGGATCAGACTTGATGACAATCACTAAGAATATTTTCTGTGCAATTCTCTTGAGAGATTTAGTCTGCTTTCATTGAGGTGCATAAAATTTGGAATAAGTGAATAATTTTGGCTGAAATAGAAATCCAGTGCTCATCCTGAAGGAAAGAGAATGGTTAGCCTTCCATCACCCAAATATTCACATACCCAAATGCCAAAGTGACCTAAGAAGTCTGCTTTATATCATGGGGCAGGTAAGGCCAGATATTGAAAGCCTTATTTATTTCTTACTTCTAAGAATAGACTTTTTAATCCATTCTGCTGAGCTGGTGATTGTATAAATACCTCATCATTCTAGTGGTTTATCTTAAACCTTTGCACGGATCCTATGATATGCTGTTTCTCTGTTGTATTCCAATACAATTCCAGCCACAGTAACATTTCCTCCAGCTAAAACTGATCTCTTTGGAGATCCCTCTAAAAAGAAGCAAGACATAATTTACTCACATATGCTTGTAATTTCATAGTGTTCAGGGCTTTTTGGAGATCTGGATGTTACATTTATAACTTTGCTGTGAAAAACTGTACGCTAGTCCATATTGTTATAAATTTTTAGTGATCAAGATGAGATTTTTCTTGAGAATTTAGCATGTGGCATGTAGAGCTAGCTTGAAAAATCAGGATGGTTTTTGTAAAAAACTGCAAGGGAAGGTGCTGACTGATGACTTCTGAAAATCTTATCCTACATGTCTGAAAATATCAGAGGAGCTAGTGAAGAGTGCACACAGTTACTGCTTCAATTTTTGTCCGTTTGAAAACTGTAAGCAAATTTACTTCATTCTTGCCAGGGGCATATGATGCTTCATTTCTATTCTTATTTGGTAAATTTATACCAGGCTTGCTGCTAGGTGTATATTCTAGCCCTTGAATCTAGGCAGGGTAAAAATGCTTGTCAGTGCTGAATTTGTGGGAATGTAATGGACTGGGGTTGGAGCTACCAGGTCTCTTAAAAAGAAGAGGAAGTGGGCTGTGACATTGTAATGAACAGGTTTGAAGATACACAGGTAAGCAAAGCAAGAAGCATATGGGTATAAAAGCTTGTATAGACCTTGGGACTTCAGGAGATCCTGGCAGTTGGCTGTGCTGCTTGAAATAGTAAAACATGGGTAAAATCACATTGCAGCTGGTCTTACATAGAGGAGTGAGGACATCATCCAGTGGTGTGCTGTGCAGGTGTTGCCTAAATGTGTATTATCATTAGGTTTTAGGATGTTTCCTCTATTATCTGGTGTACTCTTTGGGGGGTTAGTGGTGAGTTTTTTAAAGTCTTGTGTCTTCATTAATGATTTTATGATACTTTTTTCCTTACTAGATTGCTAAGGATGCAAAGGAATGTGTACAAGAGTGTGTAAGTGAATTCATCAGCTTTATAACATCAGAAGCAAGTGAGAGGTGTCACCAAGAGAAAAGAAAGACAATCAATGGAGAGGATATTCTCTTTGCCATGTCTACCTTAGGGTTTGATAGCTATGTTGAACCTTTGAAGTTATACCTCCAAAAATTCAGAGAGGTTGGTATATATGGGTATTTGCTCATTTATTTAAACTGGTTGTGTTTATTGTTAGCTCTCTGTTGTTGTAACTGTATAATGGCTAGCTTGCACAGTATCTCACAGCTCTTGGTCAGGGAGTAATGTAATGTTTAAAAGCATTCCAGAGGATGTCAAGAGAAAAAGGAGGAAGTAAGCATTTTGATTAGACTTGCTGATTCAGAGTAGTTAAAGCTTTCAACTTAATAAATTCTCTAATATATTGGTGGTAGTAAATTGCTCTGCTCTTTAAAGTGCCTACTAAGAATGTTTAATTCGATCTTTGGGTTCAGTCAGTATGTACTGACTGCATCCTCTGAGGAACTGGCCTCATGTCTATTGTTTGTCTGGACTTCAGGTCTGCAAAAGAAAAAAAATATTTTTCTCATGGTAGTTTTCCATATGAATCATTATTCTATCTGCTTCAATGGGGTTTTTTAAATTATTATTTTAGCCTGTCCCTCAGTTTGTTTTTGATACATAGTACATGCTTAGATATGTGATCCAAACAGTTAATTTAATTTATCCCTTCTCTAGCAGAAAGTGACTTTCCTCCTTTCAGCAATTTAGACCTTTTCAAAAAAGGAAATTGCTTCTGCTTGGGTTTTTAGTTTTTTTTTTTTTCTGGTCTGCCTCCCTCTGTCTAAATTGGCAGAACAGTAGATAAGGATGTTTTTCTGAGTTTCTTTGTTTTGTAAACCTAAGATTTTTTTAGTTCAGACTTGCTAACCATATTTGTTTTGCTGACAGCACTTGAAGCTTCCCCTTCCCAGAAGGTCATTTGCTGGATAACTGAGTAAGAGGAGGTGTAATATAAAGTTGGAGTAGTGCTGTGTGCTGTCTTTTTCCAGTTCTGTGTAGCAGTTGCACATGCTGTGATAGGGCTGTATGTGCTTTTAAAAAGGCAAGTATTGCCTAACTAGTTCCAGTTCTTACTGAATAAGTCTGAAGTGGGTCTGTGATACTTTCATTCTTAATTGACCATTTAGCAGATTATAGATACTATGGTAGCAGAGTAGTTGGATTGGGTTTTAATTGCATGGATGGGTTAAATAGCTTTGCTCATCAGTTTTAAATCTCTATTCCAGCAAGGGTGTCTTCAGGGTGAAATACTTCAATTTTGTAACGGAGTATTTTGTCTGCAGCAAGCAGTTGCAGAGAATCTTTTTTTATGCCCACATTATTTTCCTAGACATTCTTATGTAATAGCATAGAGCATCAAACTTGTAAAACTGCATGCAGATGACTTAGGCCCTTGGCTTTCTGTGCTGATATCCTTTCTGGCTGTAGTCCTTGATGTGGGAGAAGAAATTCCACATCTTGGTTTTAAATGTCAGCTCTTTGTGGTGATGGTGGTTGTGTGTGGTTGGTGAGCAAATGTTGCACATTCATGGTAGGTGAGGTTCTGTGATTTCTTGTAAATTCTCCTTCTAGATTACCACAGATTTTGAACTTTCTGCAGAGAAGGTGAAAAGCTTTTCTTAGAAACACACAGTCCTAGTTTGCCAAGTTTTTGTTTCAGGAGTATGGTTAAGATGAAAAACACTCATGTAATATGCACATTCTCAAATCCCATAGAGCTTTACAGTTCTTGGGATTTCAAGCTCCAGCTATTGCACTGTGACTCTTCTGCAAGTTTCAAACCTTGGCTAGAGCTTCTGGGGCTTTGAAAAAATCTCAAACTTTTTTTCTGCTTTTTTTGTTCTCTCTCTTCTTAGGCAATGAAAGGAGAAAAGGGAATTGGGGGAACAGTTACAACTGCAGATGGTCTAAGTGAGGAGCTCACAGAAGAAGCATTTAGTGAGTAATACTTTTTAATTTATTATGTTATTACTACAGCTTTTATAAATACAGCACTTCTGTCAGGCATCAGCAAGTACTTGAGGAATATATCCTGGACTAATAATAGCTCATGTCAATTGTGGAAAATTTATAAATGCATATATTAGTGCTTGAATACGCTTAAACACAGGTTGTAATGAAAGGTGCAAACCTTTTTTTCCCCTTTTCCCCAGCAGCTACATATTTAGGCCCCATCCATTCTACTTGCAAGACTCTTGGAGGAAAAAATTAAAACGAACTCCTCTTGGTGACTTGAGGAGCTCATCTTTGAGAAATGAGGCAGAGAAGGAAATCATCTTTGTCTAATTCTAAAGAACTTCATATTTCTTACATTCAAAAGAATGCATAGATTGGCAGCTAGAAGGTGTAGAGTGAGGAGTATCATGTGCATGCAGTGTAGTTTTTCTTCCTTTTACTGTGGATTAAAGCCTGACAGTTTTTTGGGGTTTACACTGATATTGTTGGTGCTGATTCTTGCATGTAGTCTCCACCTTGGCTTTTAAATGTTACAGGCTGGCAATGATAGAACCTGATAGAAGAGGAATTAGGAAGCACAGCTCTAGTCCTACCTACTGACAAGATTTAGTTTTTTAAGTATGTGATAAAATCACTGGTAAACCACCAAACTAGCAAAAATTGAAAGCCTGAGGGCTAAAATGACCTATTCAGGATTGTAAATACAATTTGCTCTCAGTTTGACTTTGGCTGCATAAAACAATGCAGTCTTGCTGGGTCTCTTCTAGCCTGGAAGAGGAGCTTATAAAATTGTGTGGAAATTAAGAATCTAAATATTGCAAGGGTCCCTTCTAATATTTAGATTTAGATTCTTAATTTCCACACCTAGGAGCCTCAGAGTGCTCTATGAAAAAACTTTAGTTTGCTGTGACTTGAAAAGAGCAACTTTAGAAATGTCCTGGCAGGATTAAGGATGCAGAGGAGATGTTACAGTATTAAAGGAAAGTAAAAAAAATTATGTTAAATAACTGATCATGTCAAGTGCTGCAGGTTTTTCCCTCCACAGGGGCAGCTATAGCTCTGGCTGGAATGAATAATGATGTCACTGCAGCAGTAGCAGTGATAGCTGTGCTTCTGTAACATAGCCCTCAGCTCTTTGTGGTGGCCTCATGCCAGGGCTGGGTCTGGGACTCTCCATTAAGCTGTGTTGCATGTGGAACGTGCACATCGAAGGGCAGTAAATTTTGGACCTGCCAGAGCCACTCTCACTAATCTTAATGCATCTCTTAGCCTGCAACTGAAGCAATTGAAATTCAGCTTTCAAATGAAAACTGTTAGGATTATGATGTGCTTTCAGAATTTTGTACTGGTTATACATCTTTATATTTAGTAACTACATGAACAAAGCCTCATTATTTGTGTCCTAGGGGAAAATGTATTACAGTGACAACCTACAGCACAAGAGTTGTGCTGCTTTGCTTTCAAATACTGGTTGTAAAGCACTTACTCTGAGTGCGAGAGCTTAATGTTCATGTTTGCGAAGGTCTACCTTGGAGCATCACTCCCTGTGTTTTCTCTCAGTATCTCAAAGTACTTTTTACTCCTTTTGTTGGCCTCCTCTTTCCTCTGTGAAATCAGAGCTCTTCTGTGTTTCCTGAAGGATGTGCTGAAGTTGACCAGTACAATGTCAGGCTCTAGCAGTGCCTTTTATTTTTTGTCATTGCCTCTTCCTGTTCCTCTCTTCTGCCTTCCATGGAGCTTCTGTATTATGGAGTCCCTGACAGATCCCAATTTATAAAGCAGCACAATGATTTAATTGAGTTCCTCCCCCATGGCTATGCTCAAGTGCTAACTTTGAATTTAAACAAAGCCAACTGAATTCTTCAGGCTTGTTGGGATACTGAACACTGTAGGTGGCCTTTTCAGTGGGTCAGGGTGGTGAGCTCCACTCCATTTGCCTGTGTGCAGGTTTGGACATTCTGCTTACTCTCAGAGCAAAATCAAGGTGGATTTTATGTGTTTCTTCTGAATGGGAATAAACTTGTTCACCTGTAACACTTGGTAACAAGTGTGAATATACCAGTGTAGGATGGTAACTCAGAGTCCTGGAATGGGCCACAATTATTTAATGGTGACAGACACATCAAACAAGGCTCTGTATATCAAGTATTCCTGCCTAATGTTTTTAAAATCCTCTATCTTTCAGCCAACCAGTTGCCAGCAGGCTTAATAACCACAGATGGCCAACAGCAGAATGTTATGGTCTACACAACATCATATCAACAGGTATGATCCTGTATATTGTCCCCTACTCTCCCTTCTGCTGCTAAAATCCAAACCCTCATGCAGCTGCTCTGTTCTGAAAGTTGAGAATTAATTTTATTTAGTCCTTTTGTGGTGGCTGTCATGCCATTCCACACTGAGAATTCATGGCTGCTTGCTGTGAACTGCTCTGCAGCTTCAGAAAACGTGTAGCGGAATGTAAGCTTGCATTTTCTTTCTCTAGATCTCTGGTGTTCAACAAATTCAGTTCTCATGATTTTGAAGAAAATTTTCCATCTGGGAACATGAAACGGAAAACCTGTGCAACTCTAATGAAGAGGCAGTTTTAATGACTGGTGAAGAGATTTATCTCTTTGTATATTAAATAGCTGTAATGTAGCTACCAGAAGCTTGACTAATTGAGGTGTGAGTTCTGACTCAAATCTTTTTCATGATGATTTTAAAGAAATAATTGGATTTTAAAGGTATTAAAGTATTTTTGTTTTGTACAAAAGTTTGTTGCTCTGTATAACTCCTGTATGCATTGTATATTGCAATTTATTACTGTCAGAGATTTGTAGACAGTTTCTTATTTTCATATTGAATCATGTTACTTTTGTAATTCAGGTAAACAGCTGGGTTAATTCATGCTTACCCTTTGAATAAAATTGTAAGGGTAAAGTTCATTTTTGAATGCAAGTTGCCTTTATTATAAACATTGAGTTAGTCTTGGTTATGTAACTTGTCTTGCATGATAACCTCAACTAACCTGACATGTCAGCTTATTTATTGAGATTTTGAGAAGGACCTTTTCCTCATGAAACTAGCAGCTCAAAAAATTTGCTACAATTGTTTTTTCTAATGTAACTTCTGAATTAAAGGTTAATCAAAACCAATGAATGCTCTACTACTTTTAGAGGTTTAGAGCTTATCAACAGTGTTAATGAAAGCACTGACTGTGCAATGCAGGTTTTCTTTTTTTAAAAATTTTTTCAGTTGCATTAATTCTCCTTCGACTTACTTTGATACTTTTAAGGTAGTCTTTCTGCTATTGAAATAACTCCTCCTTTTTATGTATGGCTTTTAGAATCCCAAACTTAGAAATCCAAGGTAGGGGGGATTTTATAGTCCTTGTGGTAAAATATCTCCTTTAAACTTTTTACTGAAATGTTTTAATGTTTCTTGGGAGCCTGTGGGAACTCAAAAGTGATAGTGACTTTCTGTGTCTGGGCTGCGTGTTGTGTGGGTGTGTATGTGCATGAGTGGCTGACAGCTGAAGAAGTGATACAAATCTGAAATGGAAGATAGACTTCAGGTTTGTTGTCTGTTTCCTGCTTTTGCAATTAATTCTACCTAGGTACTGTGGTTCTGTATATTTAGTGAGCTGTTCTTGGTAACATTGCTGTTTCTTTAATAATTGGGTGGGTAATTTTGTTGCTATGTCTTAGCATATTAGGGTAGGTATGGGAGTTTTAGTAGTATCTTGTTCAGACTGGATTTTGGGAGCTTCTGTATTTTTACTGTTTCCAGTGGACTGAAATGTAATATATTATTTATCTTTCCACATACCTGTTATTAATTTAAGCAAACCACACCTTGAAACTCTTGCCATATGATTTCTTGCTGGTTTTGTCTTTTCTTAAAAAAAAAAAAAAAATAGTTCAATATTGGGAAATTAGCATAACCTAAGATATAGGTTTAGCTCTTTAGCTAAACAAAAACTTCATGTGGAGATTTGAGCAGTGTTTCCTACCAGTCAACATCCTGCTGGCAGTGTTTCCTACCAGTCAACATCCTGCTGGCAGAGGCTCTGAAGGCGATCCAGTGTATTCTGGGCAGTCTGCATGGATGTTCTGGGCTTTGTGGCAGCCTGTCGTTCTTCAGCAGCTATGAACAAATGGAGTTTCTCATTAAATGTAAAACTGAATAACACAATCCCTGCAAGAACCCCTTCTGTTTCTATTCCATTTATTTCAGGCCAGCTTAGCCTGTTCTTACTGTTCCCAGATTTACAATGGAAAAAAGCTGTGATACCAACTAAGGAGAAGCTAGGGAAGATTTGGCATTTTGATGTATAGAAAGCGGGTTGAGGTGATCCCACACACTTGCTTAAAACAGGCAGCATTTTTGAGGCTCCCATCTCTTCTGTGAGTTTAGGTTGAAGTGTGTTCAGTTTGTGGATTATACTCCATCATGTGAGCAATGAAGCCGATACTTAGTTTTTCCTTTTTCTTTCTTCTCCCTTCACCCTCTGAGGGCCCAGGACAAAACTGCATAACTTCTCATTCTCTTCCTGAAACCATAGCAGTAAAAGTAATAGTACAACACTTCGTGCCATGTCTCTCTGAAACCTTTCTCCTAATAAAAGTTTGCAGGGTACTGTAGCCATGGTACACCAAATAAAAAAAAATGTGTTCTGAAGAAATACTTGCCTAATTTTATTAGCAGCAGCACAACCAATGCATTCTTTATATTTGTTCAACAAATCTGTGTTCTCATTTTGCTCTGTTTGGGTGTTTAAAATTTACAAGTAGCTAAGACCTGAACCAAGAATGACCATTCTTGCTACATCTCACCTGCTTCTACAAAACTCCTGTCTTTGGTCCTCTGAATGTTTTTTTGAACTAAGATACCCCCAAACTGAGCTTGACTTCGAGGTAGCTGTGGCAGCAAAACTAAGACTGGAAAATGCATTTTTGTATAACTTGATTCTTCTGGTATTTCTTTGTAGGCGCTTTTGGTGTCTTTAAAGGTACAGAAATGGTGTTATCTCTAGTCCAAATGCAGTTGTGAGAAAAGCTAATTTCGATGGTATTCTTCTACACCCCATTTTCATTACAGGCAAAATGGGAACTGAGGCTCTGCCTTTCCCAGTGTTGTTGATGTACACATGCATGGTTAACTGTTTTATTTATTCCTCCCTTCTGATCTCCTACTGAATGCTAAAATATGTGGCTGGATGGTATAGCAAGAACACAGATGGAGTTCTGGCATGAGGTGTTACATCCTGAATACCTACTGCCCCATGCTTATGTGCCTGTAGCTAAAAATCAGCCTAAATTATATGGGCTATTCTTTAAAGAGCTGTCTTCCTTGAACTGCACTCTGGATCACTGTGAATGCTGTGGGATTATTCCTATTGCAGAATTTGAGTATGATGCTCATGAACATGTTGTAGGCATGGAGAGGTGATTTCCCTCTAGCCTTTGGCAGGAGAGAGGAAGCATATGGGCATGCACAGAAGAGATTGCTCAGCGCAAAGCAAGGGGCAGTGCCAAGGGCTAAGGTTTTCCCCAGCACCTTGCTGTCATGATAAAGGTTGGCAGCAGCTTTGCTTGTAGCTATAATATTCCTCATTTTGCAGAGCTCTGAATGTGATTAATGGTCCAGGTAAATCACAGAGGCTCACTGCCTCAGTTACATTTACAGCAGTAAGACAACTTGCCTTTAAGTCACTGCATTACCAAATGGTGCAGTCTTGAGGTTTTTGGGGTTTGATTTGTACCAAATAGAAGAAAGGAAGTTTTTCACTGAAACTAGTAGTGAATTTTCTTGTGTTTTAGATGAAAAAACCTCCAAAGCTGGATGTAGATTCTAAGACAAATAATGCTATAAGGAAACTATATATGCAGTCCTATAGAAAGAACTTTGATCTAATGCTTCCTCTTATTTTTCCCCTGTTGCTGGTTTGGTGAAAAGAGCAGTGGTGGGAGGATGCCTTTTGGATGTGGTTCACTGGTAAGACATGGGACTAGTTGAAAATACCAACCAATTTTTCCTCTTTGAAAATCAGATATGCTGTTGTAGCAAAATAATTCTCACTTTCACCCTTTCAAAGGCTGAAAAATACATTTAAGCAACCAAATGTTGATCTGTTTACCTACTGATTTGTGAAATAGACATGGTAATGCACTCCAATGTTACCTCTGACCCTCAGGATGTGAAAGTTTAATGGGAAGCTCTCTGGAAACTGCCAGTTCACGTTGCAGTGACATTCAAGGCCACGTGCTCTTGGGAGGGAAAGCAGTTTGCTGCTATGCACAATAGTCTTCAAATTGGTGCCAGCTGCACTGAGTTCATTAAATACAAGGATGGCTGTGGAGGCAGGGCCAGAGTGATGCACTGCATAGCAGGTCTGAGGGAGTCAGCTACCTTGCTTTAAGAAATCTTACAGGCAAATTTCCAGGCTCATTTTCTGGAATATTTTATTGAAGCATGCCAGGCCAGAGGGCCCATTTATCAGAGCAATGGCACCTGATTTGCTTATATGTGAAAGAAAACTATTGAGGGTTTAAATCTGCTGGGCAGAGGAGCGGCCTTTGGGTTGCTAATTTAATGTGTGTGTGCCTGATAATTACCCAGCCTGTACAGCAGCATGAACAGCAAATAAAACCACCTCCAACAGCACAACCAAGACTCAGTTCATGTCCAAGGGCTGTGTCACTAGAAATGCAGCTGCAGCTAAAACATTTGCAACAGTATTTACTATTTCTACTCTCTGCACCCTGGAGGAAGACAGTCCAGCACAGCAGAGCCCATATCCCAACACTGTCAAGAGCAGCATGACACAGATAAAGGATGCTGAGATGCACAAGTTTGTTTCTGCACTGTTCAACTCTTCCTTGGCCCTAGCCAGGAAATCCAAACCCACCAGATACCTGAGCTCCCTGTGCAGTGTAACATCCTAGGAAAAGCAACCTGATGAACAGGCAGATGCCAGGAGCCAGCTGATAGGAAAAGCTAAGCACTGAAGGAGAAGGATCTGAAACCTCATCTCCAGACAGCTGGAGAGCATTTCTGCTACAAGGAAACATGCTCCACCACTATGGGATGAGACTGTGGAGCCTGGGAAGGCTGCAGCAGAGGATGAGTCTGCTCTCACTCTATCCAAAACCACAAGCAACAGCCACGTTTTACAAGCCAAGCAGCTGAAACTCATCCAAAAGGTTTCTGGAGTAGATGCAGTGGGATCAAGTTCTGTACACACATGAAGTATTGACAAAAACTGGCCATTTTATGTTGACTGGCTTGACAGCTCTCATGTTGCTTCAGATGGCTGAAATGTAAGTAGCTGAAACCTCAAGCTGTCAGATTGATGGTTACTCTAAAAGGCAGTTAAACATTTAAATGAGTGAATAGAAACAAGAAAAGAGGATGCAAATAAACCAACATTTTGGACTTTCTAAAAGGTTTTGAACCTTCTAAAATGGCATATAGCCAGTGTGCCTCTTTTAAGAATTATTTGAAATAACTGTATATTGATAACTTCCATGTGTAGATAACAGAATTTTATAATTTCAACAGACTACGACACACTGAAATCCTGCATCTCTTTTTTTCTTCAACCATAACACATCTAAGCCTAAGTTTTCATTTTAAGGAACTGCTATACCAACTTAGCAATTACATCAGATATTAAAAGCAGATGCTTGTTAGAGGCAAGAATCTCCTCAAAAAAAAAAAAAAAAAAAAAAAAAAAAAAAAAAAAAACCAAAAAACAAACCAAAAACCAAACAAAAAAACAAACCACAAAAAAAAAAAACCAACAAAAAAAAAAAAGACAGCAAACTAGGCCCAGTCCCAATCTGAGAGATATTTTTGTTGTTCAAAATATCAGGACTGTAAACCCAACAAATATATTAAGTACTTCACTTTAGGCTTTTGAAGGATGTAGGGAACAGACCCAGTTGAAATTGACCACATTAGTACATGCCAGATTTTCACCACCTAGCATGAGGCACGTGTAAGGAGGGAGTAAGACCAAGGGGCCCAGTATCTCACACAGATCTTTTGGGCCTTCCTGCCATCCTAACTCCCCTTCCAGGGGCGGCAGGTGCTAGACATTCTCTGGCTGAGCCCTACCACCAATCATTCATGCTGGGATCCAGCTGGGTGCCCACCCTACCCCCACCTGCCCCACATCATGGCGATTTCCTCTCTCTGGGGGAAGTGCTGGAGGTGCAGTATCCTAAAGACTCTATGGGTCAAGAGGAATTATTTTAAGCTCATCTTCCTGATACTTTAAGCTGACTTGTTGAAATTCTAATAAAAGGGATCTCCACTTCCAGACCAATGGCAAACACCTCAAAATGAAGATTTCACTTCTACTGACAGAAGGAGGAACTCATTGCCCATACAGTGCCAGCAGTCAGTGCTCCACCCCTGTCCTGAGAATCTGGAAATCCTTCAGTGTCAGAACTGGAAGCCACAGAATAAAAGCCCTGATGTTTAGCTCACTAGAAATATTATCCTAGGGACCAGATAATGCTATAAAGAAAAATTAAATAAATCTGAGTTGTTTCTAAGATAAATTCATACAGCAAATTCAAATTTGCCTTCAAGAGAAAACTCCTACTCTTAAAATCTTATTAACAGAAAGAAAACAGCACAAGAAGATTCTTCACTGATGTTTTAGGCCTTCCCATTTGTTTTCCACTAATGCAAGCATCACAAATAACAACACAACAACCATTATTACAATAGCTAGGAGCACAAAGAAGGAATCAATCTGGAGAAGACAGCTTTTAGCAGTTTCTCATGTGAAGTCTCTTAAGGAGGTCTAGAAACAATCCAGTAGACCTTTCAGTTCACTTGCTCCTCTCTCTCCCCCCGCTTCTTGCAACATGTACGGCTTATTCCCACAAGAGTTCCCCGTAGTCAGCTGCCATAAAAGATGGTGTCATTTTGAGCAGAGCTGGACATGCATACAATTAAAATCCTTAGTAAGAGCCTTCTGAGCAGACTGTGCTCACACATCTTTTTAGCAAACTGCAACAAAGCAACACCAAACTCTTTGTCACTCATTGTCAGCAACAGTAACATGATCCCTGTATAAACAGGGGAAGCAATGTCAAAATTTCAGAGACCACAGCCTGCGAGGCACAAAGGCATGGTAGGGGACAGAGTAATGGTGAGTGCACAGCAACTGCAGAAGGTGAGGCAAGGATATTGGAGAACCTCAACTAGGGAAAAAGCTCATGAGGTATCCAAGAATTAACTTAGGAGACAATATTTATGGAAGAGTAATAGTATTATGACAGTGCTTATCATTAAACCCTCTTCCCCAGTTTGAGAAATTTACTCACTCTCTGTATCAGAAATTCCAAGTTTGTACACGTACACCTCTGAAAAATAGACACATTTCAGTATTTACAATGCGCTTGACAGGACAACCACTTTATTACAAAGAACAAACAAGGCTTCAAAATAAGACTAGTCAACGTGTATTGTACAAAATGTCAGTTTCCTTGTAGAGGTCATTAAGTAACAGGCTGTAAGATTATGTTCACGTTAAATTTGCTATCCTGAAATGATCAGATAAGAACAGTAATACTTACTATATCTTCAGAGTTTATAGCGTGATCATGTGCTCTACTCCAAAGTACATTCAAAAGATATTGCTATAATTACTTTGAAAACACAAAGTGTAGGTTATTGTTCACTTCATTTCCACTTTCACAAGACCATTCTGAAGATGAAGCTGTAGCAGTGCCTACCATAACTGGCATGACTGTCCTATGCTTACACAGTTACAACCTCCCTAAGGAGTTCAGTAAACCTAGACATTTCTACAATATGGATATAGTAATCTGCTAGATTTCAGCTTCTGTGACACGTCCTTTAGCAGTATCTGAAATAAATGGAGAACATGGAGTCTCAAAGAGCTGGTGTCAATGGTCTTCTAAACTTTAAAAATCAAACAATCAATATTTGTCTGATATCTAGTTGATAGGCAAACAGGTGGGATTTAGACATTATAAATACAGTTCTAAAAACAGACCAAAAAGTGTATTTTACAGTGTGTACCACAATTTCAGTTTAAAGTAAAACTGCGAGCAACTGAAGAGTTGCATATGATCACTATTCAACGTTACCCAACTTGGACAAAAAAGAGAAAGTGACATTTTATGTCAAGTCAGCTGAAGAAAGCACACTCACAAGGAAATTACACTTTCATTGAAAACGCCACAGTTTTACCCTTTGGTAGTCGTGACACGCCCACTGAAAAAAGAAATTGTGCAAAGCATATGAAATCAAGTGCAAAAAAACTCCACCCAGACACACCCAACAGGTTTTATTCTTAAATAACAATTCTACAATCACAGCTATTAACCAACAAAATCAAAGCCACAAGTATTTTCTCTAAAGGCTTCTTTCACAGTACTAATAATAAAAACAAAGTTCTATTCTTCTAGTTGACAGTTCATCTGTATGGTACTTTAGTTATCAGACAGTATTGGTAGAGATCCTACCTGACAAAATGGACCATTAAAACACAAATATCTTAAAGCCAGTTAACTTCAGGAAAAGTCCTATACATTCATACAATAAACACTGTTTAAAGTGAAACTGGGATATCTGATGATTCTTCTTGGAGTCAAACCACATCTGTTACTCCTGTGCCACAATTAACACTATTATAGCCATTTATGGTCCCCAGCACTTTCTTGACGCTACTGGAGCATGTGATGCATTGCGATAATTAAGGCTGTACCAGCACTTTGTTATATCCCTGATTCTCAGGGCAGCCAACACTTAGCTGTTAAATCTACTCTGGGAGACTTGAGCTGCTAAATCTCTACTATTTTAGTGATACTTCTCCCACCAAACTAGGCACATAATTGATTTTAGTTTATATATTTACAAACACTCTTAAGACAAATTTTACTGGAAGAGACAAGAAATTCTAGCTTGATGTATAATCTTTTGGCATTTGGGGCAAAATTAAAGTGCAAAGTATAAACTTCATTGCACAGTAAATAATTTAGATTTTATTTTAAAATAATCTTATTTAGGTGCCTCAATCTATTCACCTAGTGACCTTGTCCAACTCAGCCTCTACACTTTGGTAAACATAGTTTTATATACAGATACATAAATACCATTTAAAATGTTTACCTTTATTTCACTACTGTGAACAATTTTTTTCTTTTTGCGTAGGAATGGATCAACCTATTCCTAGAAGTAATGCTTGTTGATTTTTTCAGCTAGCTAGTTAATGTAAAATGATGCATAGTAAAAGGGAGATACTGAACTTGATTGATGGAATATATTGGTAAAGCAAACAAGCACTTAAGAAGATTAACTGGAATAAATATGTTGAAAGTTGCCATAAAATTGTGCAAAATTGCTTACCATGTATTCTAAACTTTGGTTAAAATTTTCAGATTGAAGTTTTACAGAAACATTATGGAAGCAACAAAAGTGATTACTAACACAGGAATGAGGTAAGTTATTATTAGTGCAAAAAGCAAGCATATGCTAAAAGCAAAGCATATGGATTAAAAAAAAAAAAGAGAAGAGAATGAATCTCATGGATGTTTTAATACAAGACCAGAAAGGTCTCTTGTAAACATTGGTATTTACAAGTTTAAGATTTGTACAACTACAAAAGGATAATTTTAAGTAATAGTAGTGCATTTACAATGAATTTATGTTTTTTGTAATAAGAGCAATGGATAAGTTTATCTTTTTCCTTTTAAATTTTCAGGGGATGTTTTTCAAGATTAAGATATTTGTTACAAATAGTAGAAAAAATCATTTCTTTTCCAAAAAAGTATATATTAAAATATTTATACATTTTAAGTTACTATAAAATAACTGGAAATTTTTGCCTTGTACTCAGGCACCAGAATGAAGAATGTGGTATAGGGAACTGAAACCAAACAGAATTTGCTCATATCCCAAATCTTATGAATTATCTATGCAAGATCTGTAGCAATCTCGGGGACACTACCTCAAATACTACTTGTGCCAATTCTTTTATTCATTTTTGATTTGAAACTCTGTGTTCTTTACATTTTAACTTATCACTACCAAAAACAGCTGCTGGACAAAGAGCGATCCTCCACCCCACCATCTCTGATATATATTCTATATGATACTCATACCTGAGCAAGGCTCTACAACATCGATGTGTCAAACATAAAAAAGATTATATATTTTTAAGATAAAAACAATGCAAAAATAAAATATTTGTGACATTTACAAATAGTACAAGAGTTACATTAAACACTACATTTGAAAATTGAAATTTATTAAGTCGTTTCTACTTTGAGCCTGATGTTTTCATATCTGCAAAACAAAGGAGACATTGTTAAATGTTTCATAATTTCACATAGTGTACACACTCAAACATTTTCAGACAAACACTATTTCAGAGTTTAGGATATAGATAATGGTCAAAACCCTTGCCAAATAAAGGGTTAAAACAGCACTGAAATACTGAACATCACAGAAGACAACTTCTTCATTGTTACTCCCCATCTTAGAAAAGCACATATTTTAGAAACCAAGCAGTGGAGCATTCAACAGGTGGGTCCCAGCCCAGCAGCTGAGGTCAGCTACCCCCCCCACAGTTCCCTGCTGCCCAAGGGGGTGGGTACTCTGCCCTTTCTACCTTCCTCTGTGCTCACAGCACCTCTTGCTGAGCAAAGCTAGCTCCCAACAAAGCTAAGCCAGAAACGGGGAGGAGCAGGATGAGAAGATGACAAAACTTGAGACCCCAGATTGGCTAACTTCTAAGGCAGGCCAGAACTGACCAGGCTAACACTAATTTTATTTTCAGTGGATCCATTCCCATCCCCAAATCATCATGAACCTGTACATATTCAAGCCCAAGGACAAGATGACAAAACCTCTTCTGGATGTAACACAGATTTTAAAGTGTATATGCATCACAAAAATGCACCTTATATCACCTGATAGAATTTTTTTTTCCATTTAGGAAGGTGAAAAGACTGAAAAAAACCCTGATTACATTGTATATATCTACATGATGCACATAACTGGATTACTTCTTATTACACTGAAAAACTTCTGCGCTGAAGTGAATTATACAGAAGTCAGAAGCAACAATTAGAATTGCATAAAACTCCTATAAGGAACAAACCAACATTTCAAGAAGTTCACATGCAGTGCTGCGTTGGTTCTGGATGAAATGTACAGCTCCTGCTCCACTCAAATGCTGTGTGTGACAGCGACTTTACCTTGGAGCCACCGAACCTGCGTGGCTGGGCCGTAGCCTCTCTCGTTCTTGGCTGAAATCCTGAACACAATGGCAGGCCGGGAGGTGTAATCCACATGGGCATTGGAAAGCTGGGCAGTAGTCACTACACAGGAGGTTTTAAGACCACAGTATATCCTCATAAATACAAGTTGACTTGGATTTTCCTGTAATTGCGTGGAACGGATGGCTAAGTAGGCAGAATATTCTAAAATATTTCCAGAGGGTGAAGCAGGAGGCTCCCAAGAAAGATGAATACAGTCTACACTCTGAAGAAAGAGAGAAAATTATGATGGTATGTAGCTAACCATTAATATCTAAAAAATACAAAAAACCACCAAATTCTAAAGATTCTAACCTATCATCACCACTCTGGACATAAGGATGTTTTTTGACTTTTTTTTAAGAAGTGTGGTAAACCCCTATAGATTTAATGATCTAAGACTAGAAAATCATGGGGAAACTATAATTAGCTCTAAAAAGAATTCTTTTTAGCAAATTTCTTTGAGAATATTATACTGAGCAGCGGTAACCAAGTAAGCATTGGACACTATTTTATATGACAATTTTAACTTAAAAATAAAACTAACTAAGAGTTCTGAGATTACACCGGTGACCAGAATTTCACACATCAGAACCAGAATCAAAACTACCTCTATTTCTCACCTTGGTGATTTTGACTGTTGAAGGAGCTCCAGGAAAACCTGGAATGCATGTCTTGAATTCACTGATTTTACTGAAAGGCCCAACACCACAGCCATTAATTGCAGCAACTCTGAATCTGTACACTGTGCCTGGAAACAGATCTTGTTTCTTAAGTAATCTGTAGTCTGGTACATCTGCACCTTCTGTCTGAAAAGGAAGAAACATTTGTGGTAATTTAAAAAATATTATAAACACAATTATCCTAAAAAAGTATAAAGTGTTAAGCTGAGATTAATAAAGTTTAATTGAAACTGAAATCTATTTAATACTGCTGTACTTAGATCAGAATTTATGAAAAGGTTTTGACTGACACAGTATCTCACATCAAAACAGCTGATGTAATATGCAAAGTAAGACTACACGTCTAGACCAAAAGATATCCCAGTTTTTCAGCTATTTAAATTAAACTGTGCCTTGTGGTTATTTTTACTCAGGAAAGTTAAAACAAAGTAGCATTTACAACTACATAAATTATGATTTAATTAACATAATCTGTCCTAAAAATATTTTTAATTCAAAAGCAGTTTTTTCTGACATTAGGAGCTGCAGTACAATGTGTAAGTAATCAAAATGTTCTTAAGGAAAAGCACAGTAAGTTAGTAACAAACAGCTTTCTGAAACATTATGTGCTACCATACTTCCATAATTAAAATAAAATATGCATTGATGCATCACTGATCCTTTCAGTGGAACTATTTTCCTACTGAATAATGTGAAAGAACCACAAT
The DNA here is from genome assembly GCF_027477595.1 of Haemorhous mexicanus. Taxonomy (NCBI): domain Eukaryota; kingdom Metazoa; phylum Chordata; class Aves; order Passeriformes; family Fringillidae; genus Haemorhous; species Haemorhous mexicanus. Next base: position 22,019,286 of record NC_082345.1, on the reverse strand, counting down.
TAATGTAAACATTGTACATTGTACTGTGCTCTTTAAAACTAAGACATAGAATATTTATAATGAAGTGCTTGCAAAGGAAGGCTTCTGTTATTTTGTTTCTGTCTCAAGAAGACATAATTTTTGTTTCTGGTTAATGAGGACATCACAAATTCACACTTTTACCATCAAAACTGTTACATTTTTGCAAGTTTCACACTCATAATTTTTATGTATTCATTTACATGTACCAAATATTAAGTTAGAAAGATCTAATGGAAAAGCCACTACAGTTCCAGGTCTACTCTTTTTAAACAGTCTAGCCTATGTCTTACTAATATCTTTAACAATTTTTATGCAAAGATTCTGGAAATACAGAAGAAACTGAAACATTTCAATGCTGGACTGAAATAACATATTAAGAAATTGTGGGGTTTTTAGTTTAAAAGAATTTTACTGGCTTGAAAATTTATAAGTTTAAAATTGTTTTCTAAGACAAGAAATAAAAAAAAGAATCAGCAATAGCAAAATAAGATATTTTGTATTATCATACATAAATAATGGAAGAAATTAATCTAGTTTAGAAAATAGTAAAAAAAGGTGAGAAAAATACATGAAGATCTACTGGTCATAAAATGCAACTTCTACAAGCACAGATTCTGCTGTAGTATTAGAAAATCCATATTTTGTTGTGAACTATATAAGCAACAAATTCTGAAATAGGTATATGCAAGTTATATCAGAGAAGCAGCAGCTACCTTGCTATTGATGTTCAGTGTTTCCTCTGGCAGCAAGTAGAACTGGCTCACCACAGCACTGTTGTTCTTAAAAATTCCCACATCATACCACCGGCGGTCTCTGGTTTTCACCGATGCTGGCAGCCTCTGGGAAGCTCTCTAGTATTTGAAGAACACGTCATGTAGATTACCCACACTTCAGTGCCATGGAAAAAAATGTCAAGGCTCTAGTATATGTAAGAGACAACCCCCTTTTATACCAGCGTTACTTTCTTATGCTTCAAATGAATATGCATGTATTACTAAAATACTGTGCAAAACCAACTGGTTCTTATACATTTACTCAGACACAGTCTGTCATTTAAAAAGTAACAGCTGGGATGTTGCATCTGATATTCTGAATGGGGCAGGGAAGAAGCTTAAATCTGTAGAACTAGGTGTCTGTAGCAGCATGTAGTTGAGAAAAGGTCTTGACTTTCTCTCAGAGGTCAACAAGTTTCCCAAGGTGGTCCAACATCGGCAGCTCCCCCCTGGGGCTCAGCTGTAGCTCAGCCCCATGCACTTTCTTTGTCAGGCACTGCGGAACTCGCCTGCAGCTGAGAACAGCCCTCTGCTGTGGCATGGGGCCATGGGGATGGAGGGCGTGCAAACTGCTCCTGACTGACTCAATAACACAAACTGGCTTTCTTGCTGGTCTCCATGCACCAGGGAGAGCACTTGCACAGTCAGGTGCCCAGCACAGACAGGCCATGATCCTGCTAGCATGGAAATGGGGCAGGAGCTGCAGCCGCTCTTGGCAAAAGCACCCCACCCTTTGGTAGCAGCTGCTTCTCCCCATCCTTAGTTCCTCGCTTTTGGTGGCAACAGTGGCACCTTGTGTTTGTGTATTAAGTTGTAAGCAGGTGAAATAGGAAGCATTTACTTTTTCAGGCAGTATTTACAGCTTGCATAGTCAGTTCCCATCTCCTCTAGGGAAAAACATCAAGATGTCAGTTCAGTTATGTTTCAAATCTATAGAATCAGCAGCTAACACTAGTCTGATCTAATACATACTTAGTTCTAAATTCAGTTCTGCATACAGGAAAGCTTTTTATATTTGCACATCATGCAGCAGAGACCATTCCACTGTGCCAGTTGATAAAAATGATTCAACAGCTGAAACATGAACTTGGATCTCCTCCCAACTACACAACTGCTATTTAGACTTGCACCTAACCCACACAATGCAATTAGTTTTACAACAGAAATGTTTACCCCTATATTATTCACTCCAAGCTCAAAATAAACACTGCTTTTCTTTCAAAAATATAATTAAAGGAAAACAGAAGAGCCCTTACAAATAATCAACAGAACAATAGGTAAAGCAATTTGATAATACTTTTTCAGACTTACAGAAGAGTGTGAATCATTTGTCTGTCCAGTACTGACCCTTGTTGAAGGTGTGACATAAGCAATTTCAGCAGCTAAAAACAAAACATTAAATTTTAAAAATGTCAGCAATAAAAAAAATTTAATATAAAACCCACAGAGTATGAAAGTTGACCTCAATAGCCATTTACAAGTATTTGTTGCACAAGAATGACTCAGACTTCTTTTGCATGCAGTTCTATTTATAACACAAACTAATTTTGGCTTCTATCAAATCCACAGAACAATTCTGAGAGTTTGGCATTGGAGGCTGCTACAGATAATAGAAACAGAAGGCAGGACTCAGAAAATCCTCAAAAGTGACAGCATTATGATATATATGATATAAAATATTTGTGAACAAATAATCTAAATACCAGATTGAGGCACATACTGGGGACATTATATGAATAGTCTAAGTATGAATAGTCTGCAATTTTTTCTGACATCAATATTCTGAATTCTGAACAGAAGCAGTTAAACTGTAAACAACCTTAACAAATGGGAACAGACCATTCATTAAATTTAAAATGGAATCTTTAAAGAAAAAAAAAGATTAGGCACATGAGTAACACATGGGAGTGTTAGTATTCTATACTTGTCTTCCTGGGTTCTGCTCTTAAAATACAATACTGCTTGGTAAAAATCACACTATACACACAACATCAATATGAGAATACAGTTCTTTAGTTAACACTCAAAACAATAACGAGCACTGCCTGTGGATATTTGTCAAAAACAAAACTTGAAAAACTACCTATTTATGTTCTGCACTGCTGCTTATTTTGGGTATTTCCAGCAGACTGTGAAGAGGTCAGCACATTAGACCAGCAGGGAGCTCAACACATTTATTACAGAGGTCAGTTGCTTAAAGTGAAAATCATCCAAAGTTACCATTTTAGTCTTTTGCTGACTAAACAGACAAGCACTGAATGAAAGTAAATGTGCAGGAAGCAGCAAAACAGACTACCACTGATATTTAGCAAATGGACCTCTGCATAAATGAAGATTTGTCACTTACAGGAATCACGGTGATTTACAAATGCATAGAAGAATATCCTGATTTTAAAAGATGCATAAATCCTAGCAGAGATCATCCAGGCTGCACAAGGTCTTCAATGCCCAAAGCCCTATCTGCATCCCAGGTACTACTCAAGACAGGAATCCCACCATACTATAGGAACTCTGATGGCCTTAGAAATATATGGCTCAAAATACAGTATGTGAAACACATTTCAAACCTTCAGATTTTGAATTGAATGCTGTTAGTGAAGTTTCATCTTTAACAACTGCCCCATTTGTACTTGATGATTCAGTTTTAACAGCCTGCTGGGTTACCATAGTTTGTGTGCTGGAGACAGTACTGGATACAGAAGCATCAGGATTTACACTTTGTTTGTCCAAGTCATGCAATTCACCTACATTTGCTGATGTCTGAGCACCTTAAAAAAGAAGAAAATATTAGCAATTCAATATTGATAACACCCCAAACCTCAACTTGGTCTAATGGATTTAGTTTCTTATAAAGCCTGAGTTTAGCTCAGAATTAGGTTAGAACATATCTGATTATATTGATTGCTAATGCTTACTTTAGGTTTATAACTGAACAGGAGTCTGTCTCCACAGTCATAAATAGGTGTATGTAAACAGTTATTTTAAGTTTGCTGTTTTTTAAGTATCTGGTCACAAAAAAATTAATTTGGGGAAAAAACCCTACTAAAATAAAGCATCCACACAAATCAGTATCACAGATTTCTAACGATCAATTTAAGATTAACCCCTGCAGAAGTCTGTTTCTCACCTGGCAATAAGAACCAGAATTTCCACATTTAATTAAATTACACTGTGAAGAAAATAAAGATCCAACTACTATAAAATACATTGAGATCAAATATAAACAGATCAGGTGATTAAGCCTGGATTCACTACACTGAACTTAAGGCACTTCAGTGACATGCATAAATCAGAGCCTCGTCATCTTTTACTTCCTCTACAGTCAGAGAGAAACATGCTTGTCTCTACATTGCCTGAAATTTTACACCAGCCAATAGCTAACAGACAGACACAGGGTCTGTTTGGAGTGACTATCACCATAATAGTTGTAAAATGTCATCTGTCCCTTTTTACTTGATGCTAAAAATGGCTACTGATGTTTAAATAGACAGATCATCCATCATAATAATGAATATATTGAGAATTTCACGTACTTTGCACCACTTCAAACAAGTTAAGATTTCAATTTTCTTTGTATCTTTTAAAAATACATCCAGTAATAACTAACACAAGTTGGATTTCTTAAACTACAAAGGACTCTCAAATAATTTTAAACTACAAGACAGAAACAATCTTATTTTATGTTTTTGAGATGAATTTTAACTCTCACTTTTTTTTTTTCTCTTTTTTTTTTCTACAGTCATCTTACTTGAAGAAGTACAAACAGGCAAAAGAGAAGGGGCACTTGATCCTTTGAATCCTGTAGCATCCGTGTGGTTTTTCATAGTTTCCTGTGTAAGCTTGTTTTCAGGTGCTGCAACCTTTTCTTTTCCTTCTACTTTTGAACTGGATGAAAGGGTAACTTGGACCTAACCAAAACAACACATTTGTTAATGTTAAACTGCAAAGTTTAGAAATTTCAGTTGCAAACATGACATGAAAATGCTTGCTCATAAACAACAATATAAACTTATCCAATAATTCCTTCTAGTACTTTAAATTAGATGAAGAAATCAATCTCTCAATCCTTATCTTAGTCATTATAAAACAAAGACTCAAACATTGAGTTGACTTGGAAGAGTCACACTAAATTTTATCATTACATGGCATTTCATTGATGTGTATATTTAGTCTACTGGGGGGACTTTGGGCAATGGGGAAAATCACAATTACAGAGGCTTGCAATCTTTGCCTTCCTGACATGTACTTGAGATATTTCTACTCTTTGTGAAATTTATGGTATTTCTACATGTGTTTTCTCCAGGAATACATTATGGATCCCATACAGATCTCAGACTTGACACAACTAAGAAATGGTCCAAAGTTCTAAAAACGAGATCCTTTAGCCAGAGTTTGTCCTCACTATTTCTGTTAAATTGGCGAAACAGAGGAACATGTACAACTGCACACCACAGATAATAACTGGATTTAACCTGCTGTAGGAACTTAGAAATATGCAGACTAGCATAAAACTAAACTAGACTAACAAAGAAGGAATATGCCTTATTCTTTTTGCCTCCCACATTAATGTCACCAGCATTTTGAGGACAAATAGTATTCCTATTGGTGTGAGACTCACAGTTGGCATTGTGGAAGACAATACAGTTGCAATTCCCTTCTGCATTAACAAGAAGAGGACTTGAAAGATTTTAAAGATTGTGTCCCAATCACAAAAGCAAGAAGTATGTAAGAAAATGGACTACTTTAGCAGGTGTCTTTCTTTTTGTTTTATTTGCATTTTTTTTCCTAAGACTAAAAAATGTGCATTTCTCAGCTTACACTTACGTTATTAGGAATGAGATTATTTCTTTGGCTGGGATGATCCACCTTCATTTCTGCATAAGGGATGCTAGGCAATGATTGTGGACTCTGATGGAGAGAACAGCCACCTTGCAGGTAAACAAAAGCAAATTCTCATCAGTTATGTAAAACTTAATATTATGATGGTTTTAACCTATTTCAGTAAGAAAAAGGGAGGCCAAAGTTGCCTGAAGGAAAACTTTATTGTAAGTCTGAAATGAAACTGTATGGATAAACAGTCAGATAAAATCCTTTCCTCACTGTTTCCTTTCTCAACTTGTGCCTAGCATTCTACAAATATCTTCAAAACTCAGACAGCTGGGCAAAACCAACAGAAACAAGTGAAAGGGGAGTTTGCCATAATTATGATGCAGGCATTTGGAGAATAACAAAAGAAACAGGGTCTCTCTCTCTCACAGAATGATTCCTTAAAAAACAAACTCATATTTATTACTTATGCAACCCTCCAGTCTCCCTGTGCATGAGCATTAGTATAACGTGATCTGACTGCTACCTTGTGAACTCAGCACTGATGTCTCAGGAATGCCAGTACCAGGAATTCCAGCCACCGGTGGCACTGGTGAGTCAGCATGTAATTGAAGCAGATATCCTTCAACAGTAGGTACCTCGTCCCACTTCAATTGAAAAGAGTTGGTTGTAGCTCTGATCAGCTGTACCTGTGATGGTGCTAGAGGTCGCTCTACAGGAAACCAATAAAACACAGATGGCATGTTAGAAATTGCCTTCCCTTACCAGTTTATTAAATAGCTGCATATTGCAAGTAAAATCAGTCACTCCTTTTTCACTGATGTACAATATATACCAACATATATTCAACAAGAAACCACCGTCAAAGGGGGCGAGTCAAGACAGAGAATTACAAAGTGTCTTTTCAAAGTGTTCAAAAATGCTCTAGTTTTGATGCTTTGTTTTTAATGGTTCTTCTGCTGCCAGTAGGCCTTTGAGCTGTAGCTATATCACTGTAGGGATTACAGAGACAGGAGATCCTTGTGCTTTCCTGAAACGATGCAGGTAGCTCTTTGGCTCCTAAAGCTTTACATATTCCTCTAATTCACAAATTATTCCTCTTCCTTTTTGCTTGCTCTGTGTAGCTGAAGTGAGCTTTTGCTCTAACTTCTTCTGCACAGGCTGAAGCTTGGACACAACTAATGCCAACAGCTTGCTCCTCTCATGTGCCTCTATGCCTGACCAGGCTGCAGTCCTAAGCACACCCCTCCCCTGCTACTCTTTTTCATTTTCTGAGGTAAAAATGAAACAGGAAAAAAAAGTTCTATTCTAATTCCCTCGTTCCCAACTCAGTGTCCTGCTATCAATGCAGCTACTAATGAGTAATTAGTCTCAAGAATTCCCTTCATCCCCAGGAACAATCTGGTCCTTTCTTAGATTGAAGAGTATCTTTTTGCAGTCCAAGAGATGAGGGATCAGCAGCAGCAATGATCCCAATAGAAGGGATTTGTAGTAGCAGAAAAGATCACTTGAAAGAGGCCAGGAACCCTGAGTTTAGGCAAAACAGCCTTTAGCATCTTGTATTAATTGACTATGGCAAGCAGTGAGAATTTAGCAAAAGTTTTTTAAACAAGCCTTCCTAATTTTTTCATTTTAAGTAATAGCCTTTAAACAACCAGTAGTAAAGCAAAATTTAAAAACAATTTTTAAAATGTAAATACACTTCAAGTTTGCTACAGCTTAATGTTTGATCATCAGTCATGCAAGCTTTCCATATGTTAATAAAACACAGAACATAGTACAAGTCTCTTATTTATTTCCAACTCACCAGTATCAAGGTACCAAAGATCTTTGCAGCAAACTTGATTGTTCCAAGCTTTTCTGTAACCATCTCTACCACTCCAAATATACAGACGAGTGCCAACAGCTACAGCACAGTGTCCTGCTCTTGGCCCTGGTAACAAGTTACTTTTGTCCTCCTGGCAATCTGAGATCAGACCTATCCATTCTGTGGTATCTAGTAAATGAAACTCAAAGCATTTAGTTTCTAGATGTTCTCCAAAACAAGAAATAAAGATGTTAACACACTTAACTGCTCAGAAAAGAAAAAATGAAAATAAATCACCTCTCCTTTTAGAGACAGCTGCATTTAAAATGGAAATATTATGAAGAGAAGGTCACTTTCCAATTAATGTGCAAGATAAAATCAATTCATACAGGCTGAAGTTTCTGACCTCTGGTTATCTCTCTCTCAGGCAAACAGATTCTGAAATGAGGTTTTTCTAAGCATGTTAGTACTATCCCTGAATTCTCAACTTTTGATCTGTCTCCTGTGTTCTTCTAGAAATGAAGGAGTATTTACATTACTTAGCATTAAAGTTGTATTAACAAAGATTTGAAGAAGCAAACCTGCTAAATCTTCAAATAATAATTAAAATATTACTTTTCAAGTAATGTACAAAAAACTAGCAACTTTTATAGTCAACCAGGATTACAACTATGTGTCCTAAAATTTTCTCAAGGTCTTCAAAATAGTTACTCTACTCTGTTAAGAAAATATTAATTCAAAATATCCACTCCCAGAAAGGCAGAAACACTAACCCAAATTAAGGTAAGAAAAGGAACCGGTGCATTTCCATTCACCATCAGGAGCAGAAATTTCACCTCCTGCTGACTGTGGAACCCATCCACCAAAAACATACATTCTGAAATACAGAAAAAGAGGGAAGAGGGAAAGAGAACATCTAGATGTGCTGTATGTGCTCTCTCAAACTAGGACAAAAAGGAAAATTTCCAGTGTGTTACAGTTCTGGTTCACAGCAAATTTTATTTGTATCTATTGTCTATATGAAGTACTGTTGGGGACATCTACCTCCTGAAATTTCAGAGTAAACTGATTGAAAAACCCAACCACACAAAAAAGTCCCAGAAACTTCTCAAACAACTTCCTAAAAACAGCAGTTAATACCGTAACATTTAGCAAACCATCAAACTGCTAATGCTCTCCAAAAATCCCACACATACAACAGAATTTCTACAATCCTTTACTGCAGAGCCCTCAGTAAGTCATGCTAAAATAAGATGACTGGCATCATATTAAATTTTGATATAATTCAGATATCAAAATTTTAAAATATAATGCAGGCTACAAACCACTAACATCCTTAGTAAATAATAAAAAGCTAAGCTGTTGGATCAGAAGACAGAAAGCTTTCATACTTCTTTACTCCCTTGCCTCTTTCTCCTCATGACAGCTTGTAAATTGATACAAAATGGACTGAAACCCATGTTTAAAAATCCATTTTATCAATGCTACCTGCCAAAACAAACCATAATGGCAAGAAGCAGAGTAATGAGGGACAGACTGCAGAAAAAATGGGAAATAGTTTTGCCTGGAACTAGTTTTACTCTTTGAGAAGTTTCTCTGCATAGCTACCTCATCTGTGTCACACACACAGAGACACTGAAGCTCACTCCTGACAGAGCTCAAGCCCAGCTGAGGCTGCTCCAGAATGCACAAAGGCGCTCCAAGAAGCCCACAAAGCTGCTGGTGGCTTGGGCAGATTGTCCTGCTGCATGGAAACACTGACAGATTGCTACCCTTGAGTTAACAGTGGCACTGAAACAGCAGCAGAAAACTACTCTACAGGGCTGATGTTTATACTGAGCAGTAGTGGATAAGCATCGTGATTCTCCTACTAGGTGTACCTTTCTAGAGTTGAGCTTTTAACAACAGACATACTTGTTTCCTATTACATTGGCCGTATGGAGACTGCGAGGAAGTGGTACTGTCCCTTTGGTTTCTGGTCTTGACCAGGTCATGGTTTCTAAAAGAAAGAGAATAAAATCCTCAAAAAAAAAAAAAAAAAAATTATCTTGTTTCTACATATTTCACTACCGGGGTTTTCGGAGGGAAGCTACCTCTAATATTCAGCAAAGCTAAATTTCACCTTTTTAAGATGGCTACTTTTAGGAAAAGGGTACAATAACAAGCACTTGGAACTTCTTTTTAAAAAATCACAGGAAATACTGACAAACCAAATGTTTATCAAAAACATAAATTATGGTTTCATTATGGTTATTCAACTTGGTTTCTTTAGAATGTTTTAAAGACTATAATATCTGTCTCATGAGTACCCATAATCAGTGAGGATAATATATGCAAACAATCTATTTAATTCCAAATATTACAAAAGGTTAACACTATGGTGTCAGTCTCAAGAATATCTGCACCACAGCCTGCCATTAACAATTCCATACTGTAATTTTTCCCCTCAGCCAGTAAGCACTGACTTCCGCTGGCAAACCAACTCACCTATGTCAAGTTCCCAGAGATCATTAAGCCGACAGCCACACATGCCTCCAAAAATATACATCTTTGGGCTTCCCACATCTTTTCTGCAGTACACTATGGCTGTGTGAGATTCTCGGGGAGATGGCAAGATTCCTTTGGTCACAGGAATACTCCAGCCAACCACGCCAGACCCATGTTGCAGCTCCAGTTCATAGAAATCATTTAAATATCTAGAGTATTATTGTCAAAGTATGAAAAACTCACTTAAAAGTATGACAACAAGTGCACTTTAAACCCTGACCACTTCCAGGTATTACAAACTTCTGTCTTGGGAGGGTGCAGAGTTCTAAACTCTCAAAACATTTGATGCATTGTGGGCAGTACCAAATCTGAATTCAAAATGGATTTCAAACAAACAAAAAAAATTAACAGTTATAACTTGTTGCCTCTGAGAAAACATCCTCTCTTATTTGCTACACTGTATTATATGAAAGAAACATGAAAACAACATTTCTTGCAAAAATTGCTACATACAGACACACAATAAACCCCAAAGCTGTGGGAAATACATGATGACAAGAGGTACTATAGAGAAATTTCCGCAACTCTTAAGGCAACAAAGGTGGGAAGAAGCTGTTTGTTTTCTTGTGTCTTCAGGCTGGCCAATGCACAATTAGCCATTTGTTGCTGAATCTATCAGCAAGTTATTTTTAGATAATGGTCTTTGAATCTTGGCATTCACACCAGACACCTTTTGTTTACTGAGCTTGAAATTGCCAGTTTATAGCTCAGTGGACATAAGTGCTCTGAACTGCAGGTAAATGTGGATATAAAACTTCAGCATTATAGCATAGTTTCTTACAAAAATAGCAACTTCAGCTGTTATTGTAAAAAATTTCCAGATGAATTGATAACTGTTTTTCACAGCAATACAGAAGAAACATCGACCCAAGTCTCTGATGACTCATGAGACTCTGCTGATTGAGGTAATTCTAACAAACAAGCCATTCTTAAAAATATCACCCAAAATACCAGGACAAATACGAAAGCCTACTCAGGTTGCCCTACAGAAGTGTCAGAGCTGTCACTCAGTGCTCTATATTGTGGGATTAGCAAAAGGAATACTTAACCTTCTTCGCATGTAACCCCTTCACTGCACAAATAATCCAACTTTGAGCACTTGATATGCAGGACAGCCTGCCTAGAATGTTCCTTTTCAAAGCTGTCAAATCAAGTAACTTGTTTTTAAAGCCGTTAAATTCAAAGACAAATCAGCATACCTGGGAACATTATTATTTGAATCTTCACTTTCATTTGCCAGGCCACCAAATAAATAGCACTTGTTACCATACAAAGAAAAGCTGTGGCCAAGCCGAGGACAGGGTGGTGATCCATTTGAAGGAGCTTGAGGTTTTACTTTTTTCCAGAGCCATCGACTTGCCTTGAAGACAAGAAAAATTTATTTTAAAATAATTTCATTGATAGTCTGTCATAACAAATAGAATTCATAAAATATTAACACTTACATATTTTCTGAATTATTTTTAAGGGAATGCTGAGCTTTTCTCAGGATATTCATTAAAAGGGATATGTAAGAGCTAACCTTAATAAAATATTAAATATATTATACTTTATTTAGACTAGATGAAAGTCTCTACTTCAAAGTTATTTAGAATAAACTTTAGATTCTTAAGACGGAAAAAGTCTTCTGAAGAAGAGCAAAGATCATCTAATTTTCCTCTGCAGCTGGTAAAATAAAATGTGTTTCTTTATAAACAGATAAATATAGTAGTTCTGAAAATCAAAACATATTCATACATTTCCTACCTGCAATTCATATAAATCATTGCTATATCTTCCATATTCAACCATTCCTCCAAAAACTAGTATTCTGGTACCATCACAAACAAATCCATGTGCCGCACAGCCTGGAGGAATATCTCCCCTTACAGCAGGAAGGAACCATTGATTCGTAACTATAGTAGGAAATAAAAAGCCAAAAGCCAGAAAAATAGAATAGAAAAATATTTCAAACACTGAAACATGTATTTTTAAACACCTCTGCTTTCTAAAGAATTACCTTTTATCTGCAGATAACTATGACTATTTGCTTCACACTTAGTTTTAAATGAATTCTTATTTTCTTTAATAACAAGAAAAGCAAACACCTCTATCAAATCAGTGTTACTCAGTACATGAATGAGCTCATGAGGTCACTGTAACTAAGTCAGTCATGAAGGGTCATCCACCAACTTAACAGACTTGCCAAAAATAGAGGCTAATGAGGAACACAAGTGCAGTTCCACACAAAAGAGATAACCACGCTAACTCAGAGGGAGCTAGCTCTAGAAACAGAATTATTACAGCTAGAGCAGCATGGCACTGTACCTGGACTTAACAGCCCTATTCAAAACCTAATTACACTGTTCTGGGACCCCTTTTAATATCCACAGAGTGGGAGAGGAAAGGCACAGAGTCAAGAAAAAGCAACTGAGACTGTCTGATCCAGCAGCAGCATAGTGGTGCCTAAACTGTTCTGAAATTTAAGAATTACAGGGGACAATGTCTTCTTTTTCCTATGCCTTTTTATGACCACGAAGAGGAGAAGTAGAAAATTAGAGGCTCCCAGTGCGTGTTGTTGCAGGGGATTAAGACGCTCTCACTGTGTGCCAGCTCTTCAAAAATCATCACATGCACAGCAAGGGCCTGTGTGGGATGACATGCCACACTGGGGCAGCTTAGGTCATAACACTGCATCTTAAACCCCAGAATAAAAAAGGTCAGTTTGGGCCAAGCATTCATCCGGGAACTAGAGCAACTAAGTCACGATGCTTTTTGTCACTGCTGCAAAGGGGAAACACCTTAATAAGAAAGTCTGGGAAGAAAAAAACCAAGTCACGATAAGACTCACTCAAAAGGCACTCGTCAGAACCTCTGTTCTGATGGCATAACTATGTTAAGAGTTTTCTTTGGATTGATTACTTGTCAGAACAGAAAGGTTAAGAGATTTTTTTCATTTTCCCATCAGAAATGTGATTTAAGCATAGTAGATCTTTAAGCTATGTGGGAAAAATCTGCCTGGAAAAACCTCAAGCAGCCAACACTGTCTCACTGACAAGCACAGATCAGCCACTGAACTGCCCCATCTTGGCCCAAGCCCTGAAATTACACGCAAGCTTTCCAGCCTCATTCAGCATTCTGTACAGTAACTATTTGGGCATCTGATCTTTCACAAATAAAATCGGTCTTGGGCAGTTTCCTGTTTGGAAAGGCTCCCGATGGCAACACGTTCACTTTTCCAAACAAGATTCCCATTCCAGCGCATTCGGCTCTCGTGAGCTGCCGCCACCAGAGGGAAGGAGGGGGATCCAGGCACTCGTACGGACTAATCCTGCCTGCCGCCATTCAGCCTCGACCTGCCAGGGAAGAGAGGCACCGCATCCCTGCGAGACAGCCGGGGACAGCAGAGCAGACGCGACACGCACCGGGCGATCCTGCCGGTCGCTCTTCCTCAGCAAGGAGCACCAACCCCGCAACACCAGCCAGGGCGCAGCACTACCCCACGGAAGACCCCTAGCCCAGGCGTATTTTCCGCTCCGCCATTTCGGGCAGCTCCTTAGCCCGCCCGCCGCCTCCTTGGCCAGGCCCCCCGCGGGCAGTGCCGAGGGAGGGCGGGAGGCCTGAGGGGATCCTCGGCGCCGTGCGGAGCCCGGTGCCACCAGCGGTCCTGGACGGGACAGCCCCGCCGCTGTCCCCCCCGCTCCTCCCGCCCCGCGGCGGGGCCCCGCCCCGCGCACCCGTGTTGTAGACGTGCAGCTCGTCGGCGATGCCCTCGTTGCCGCCGCCGAAGATGATGAGCAACTCTCGGATGGCGACCGCGCGATGCCCGTGGCGGGAGCGTGGGACCGGCCCCGTGAAGGAGGACACCCGCCTCCAGCTCAGCCCGGCGGCGGCCGCCGCCATCTCAGCGCCGCTCCCACAACGCACTGCGCTGCCGGGGCAGCCCGCCGGGAAAGGGGGAGTGCTGACGTGAGGGCGGCGGGTCTGTGTCCCGCCCCACGGCCGCCTCCGCCGTAGCCCTAGCCCAGTACGGCGCCCTCTGCTCCTGAGGCGCCCCCGGGTCCGTCCGTGCTCCAGCGGGAGCCCTGTGGAGGGACTCCGTGCCTGCAGCGTATGCCGCCCGAGGGGCGCTCGGGCACCGCGGGGCGGCATGGGCTCCTCTGCTTGGGGCACCCCCATTGCCGCCGAGCCCTCAGAAACGTGTGTTTTTTGGTTGTTTTTTGTTTTTTGTTTTTTGTTTTTTTTTTTTTACTGGCTAGTGGTAGGCGAGGCAATGCTGCTGCCTGCTAGGTGTGCGGCGAGAAAGAAATGAGTTCCTGTTTAAACACTGAAGGTTGAGATTAGCAACCGAGGTTTCGGTTCTACAGCTGGTAGCGGGTGATCTGAGTGAATTCGAAGGTCTCATTCTGCAGGAGAGAAGCTGCTCTTTCCTGTATGAAGGGAGTGTCTTGTGAGAATATAAACGTGTGATGCTGAGGGTAATCCAAAGAAGGTGTATCTGGTGCTAAAAGTTTCTTCTCATTGTTGAGTTCTACACGGTAAATGATGATGCTGAGATGTGTAATTGACGTTGGACATTAGGAGGAATTTCCTCATAGAAAGGCTGATTAGACATTAGAATGGGCTGCCCAGGGATGTGGTGGAGGTGTTTAAGGAAGGGCTGGGTGTGGCACGTACTGCCTTGGTCTAATTGACAAGGTGGTGGTTTCAGAATGCTTTTCCAACCTGATTTTGTGATTCTGTGAAGGTGTTACTGCATTGCTAGTAATCCCGAGGGTTCTGCCAGGTGAAGGACCCAGCCCCAGTTCTGCAGGTTCATATGACTGCATGCTGCTTAGATCTGTTGAGATTCACATAGAAATGGAAGGGAAGGTGAAAAAAAACGTGGGTGGATTTTGGTGAACATGAGCTTAATACAACTTAAATATCATAGCACAACAAAATACTAATAGTTGTGGCCATCTGCACAAAGCATATATCTTTATGTATAACTCTTAATTTAATTTTTGTTCAAGAGGATAGATTCCTGTACAAAATCAGACACAGATAATACAGTTTGGGCATGTTTGAGGCACATTGTTGAAATCCCACATTTTTGGCTGCTGCAAATAGAGCAATTGTCATTTAAAATAATTAAGATTTTTAAGACCTTTATTGACTACTACTCATAAATTTGGCACTGCCTCACAATAAAAATATGAAAAATAGAGTTGAAGATGTTTATTGTTATTCCTTTCAGTACTCATGAAAGTCTTGTTACAAAACAGTGGTTTATCATTTATAAAATTCATTCTTAGAAGAGAGGGACAGAATTCAAATAAAAGAAGTGCTGTAGAAAGAAAACTGCAAAAGCATTCCAGGAGAGCTTAGGAGGCAGGGTATCACCATGTGCTTGTTACGTTGATCCAAGATCCTTTTGAATCTAAATCAAACCTGGGGATTAAATGCTCAAAGATTAGGAAATGAGATGATTCAAGTCAAAATGCACGTTCAGAGTTGACTTTTTCAAGTTTCCCTTAGATTTTGACTCTTAAGAACTCTGCCAATAGACACTGGAAAAACTTTGGCTTTCTTAACAGAAACTTTGGCATGTTGTAGTCTGGCTCTTGCACACTAGTTGCCTGTTCACATTTACCATAAATAATGACTAAAAACATAACTTGCAGCTACATTTTGGGAGTAACCTCTGGAAGGGTTTGTTTCCTTCTCTTTCCCCCACCCCTTTAAGACTTTTTGTCTTATGGGATTTGTTTGCAATCTGCTAGCTGAAGCTCTGAGGCAAGTTTGCCAGATCTGGGTCTGTATCATCACTCTGCACATCTGGAAGTGGTTTATGTGCTCTTATTCCTCCAGCAAAGTGTCTGGACTCTGCACCATTCCTCAGCAGCAGAGAAAGAAAGAAAACCAGCACAACTCCAAAGTAAACTTTGAGGAGTTCGAAAAAGGAATTGAATCGTAAAACTGTTACTGTGCCCTGTAAGGCCCTTGTGTGGGTGACTTCAAAGGAGGATGGTGGTCGAGGATGCTTTGGCAAGACTGCTTACAGCTGTGGGCTATCTGGGATCCAAGTAAATAACTCCACAGCACTTCAGGAGAGAGGAGTCCCAAATACTGTGCTGCTTTGAAGAGGTAAAGAGAATAATTAAGCAGGAAATATCTGAGCAGTAATGTCACTGTTTTTGAGCTTTCCCTTTTGCAGCCCCTCGTTTTGTTACAGGATTTGGCAGCTGAATTAGGGACTGCCAGGTTCCAGGAAATAATGTCTACAGTAAATGACTAAATTCTTGCAGGGGAGCAAATATACCTCTCTTTCGTTAAAAATCAGTCGGTAATCAATTGGTGTTTCAGGGGCTTAGGAATGCTGTAGTTGTAGAAGTTAGACTTGTGTGAGAGTCTGTCTATGGATTTTAAAGTTTAAAACATGGTTCAGTTTATGTGGATTTAATAATTTCCAGAGATAGCATGAAGCTGTGGCTGTGCAGCTTTCATCTTGCAGTGATCATCAGGATTGTTTGTGGCTATTGTTACAAATGCTAATTCAAAGATAGTAGGCACCTCTATGGAAATCAGGGTAAGATTGTGATCAGCTAAAGTGGGGTTAGAAAATTAGTCCAAGAGTGTAGCAGGTTCTGTTGTCTCTCTGCTTACCTAAATGAGTAAAGTTTTTAAGTGTAAAAGAAAGTAATACTTCTGTGTAGTGCATGAGAGAAAGGCTTTCTCAGCTGTGTTTTTTTCTGACAGATAAGCTAGATTTCCTCTCTGTAAATTAATGCCACATGAAGCGAGTGGTCTCCTGGAGTGTAGATAAGTAGTGCAGATGTGGAAGAACTTACGGAGTACTCCTTTCTCACTGTGATTTAGCCATTAGCTGACTTAAATACATTTGAATATAAGTGGTTTGTAAACAATGCCACATCTTAAATTTAATATATATTTTTTGTTGTTTTTATTGTTCTTGTCATTTAGCTTGTTGGTCAAAGTAAAGACTAATTTAGTATTCTGCCTCAAGTTGAGCACTAACCAATGGGAAGTGGTTAGTTTTGTGACTCAGATTTCAAGAATTCTTGCTTTTTGTCTGATTTGTCAAGGAGCTGGAATAAACTTCACTTTTGTGTGTGCATAGAACCCATCTTATATCTTAATCTGTGCTGTAATGTGTCCATATCTGTAGGTGTGGAAGCAGGAAAAATTGTTTTCTGTTCTATCCCTGCATAGTATAAAGGTTAGATCACACAGTTGGATTTTTCTCTCCCATCTCCCACTTCTGGTGCTGTTTTTTATTGTTGGTGGTTGTTGTTTTGGTTATGTGCTTTGTGTTTTCTTTCATAAACAGTAGCTTTGGGTCCAGAATTCAAACGAATGTTGTATTTCTCATAATCATGTACTTTAGTGATCATGTTCTGTCTTCTCAGACATGGCTGCTCTCAGGCCTGGACTAGAAGCACAGTTTTAGGGAAGGCCACCTCCTTTTCTAATGCATCACAAAAAATGTGCATAAATACAAGCCCACTACACCCACTGGAAGAATACGGCTGTAAGAAAATATTTGCACTATTGCTCTGAAATTTTTGGGGAGTCTAGAAGACACTGCCCTGGTACAAGGCTCCCATGTGTTTAGGAATGCATACTCCAGCAAGACGTTAGTATTTGATGTAGTTACTATGTTGGAGGTGAAATCAGAGATAAATATTTTTATAAACTGCATTAGTGGATGTTTTAATACTTCTTTGCACAGTATCCTAAAAGTACTAAAAATCACCTATTGACATAGGTGATCAGATGGGATTTATGAAAATGTTTTTCAGAACCTATTAGTTGCTAAATTATTAATGAAAATATTTCAAACCCATAAAACAAGTATTTGTTAAAAAAAAAAAAAAAGATATTTACAGAGATTAATTGCAGTTTAACTTTTACCAGTTCCACAGTAAAATTTGATAATCCAAAACCTAGACCTTTATGTAACTAACAAGAATTTGCTTCTGGCATTATTGATGTTTCTCTCTTTTATTTTTTTTTCTTAATTATTTTTTTTATTTTAGTTTACCACAGATCACAGTTGTCATCCAACAGGACACATGGCTCTTTTAAAGAAAGGTAAGAGAGATTAAAAACATTTGAAAGATGTGTTTTTTTAAAAGAGGACAGAAATGTCAAATCCAATTTCTCATGCAACTGTTTTCAGAGTGGCGTACAAATTTATAGTTCTGGTATTGCTAAATTATGCTTAACTTTAAGTATGCAGATAAAGCTTTTCCTGTTAACTGTGTCAGATAAGTACCACCATAATTCACATTAATTTAAAATTACTCACTGCTTTACTTCATGAGACTGGAGATTGTGAAATTTCCCACCAATACTGCAAGTAGCTGCTGTTTTCATGTGAATTGTACCCAGGGCGCTGAAGCTGAATTTTACAGAGCTCTGCATGTTAATGCTATTCATGCTCAGTATAGAGGTGTGGCCCCAAGAATTTTGGGGTTCTCATCAGCTGTAAGGGATTTTCAGTGACTGAAAATTGACTTCTGCATTTATTCATGTGCCCGAAATTTCTCAGAAGTTAGTGGGCTTTTTCCTCTGCTGGTTTAAATTAGTGCAGATTTGGTTTACCAATTTCAATCTAGTCTTGTGCCCAGTTGTGGCCTGTTGGCCATTTTGATTGAAATAGATCAAAACTCTGTTCCCTTTGCTCTTTTGAACACCTTAAATACATTTTATGATGGCACAAATGTAACAAAGTAGTCTGAAACAAAGAACACCCATGTTGATGAGGGCAATGTATTCCTTCCCTATTGTCCTTGGTGAACTGTCCCAACACCTGCACGTGTCTGGTTTGTGTTGAATGACTTAAATTTGTACAAGACAGTCTTCTAGGATCTACAAATCAGAATATACAGTCAGGTCTTTGCCTTGCTTTGATTTTACTGATTTAAATTACCCTGTCAAAATAAGTATTTTCAAATATTTTGAAACATTCCTGGTTTTACTAGCATGGTGGGTTTGTTTTTCTAGAATTTTTAGGGTTTTGCTGAAATACACCTTCAGGATCTGAACACTGAAATAGATATAAAAATTCTCCTGTGTCTAAAGTTTCATCAGGGAAGCATAACAGAATGGAAGGGCTACATAAAAATAATTAACTCATTAAGTGAGTGTAAACAGACAACAGACTAGCCAGGAAAAAAAACCTGTTCTGAACTCCTGGTTAAATTCAGAAATATGTGAATTTTTTAGTATGGATAATCCAAATATATTGGGACTCTTATGATTTAGTGAGCAAATTAACCATGAAAATCAGATCATTGGGGATTATTTTAAAAAGGGAGAATTACTGTTGTGTTTCTAATGGAAAGTTTTTAGCTTGATCAAATAACATAAGAAAAACACAACAGATATAGGTTATCAAATTCTTTTATCACCTGTACTGGTTGTAAATTGGATTCTTTTTCTTCATCAGATGCTTGGGAATTAGCTGCTATTTTGATTGTTAACACATTCTCCCTCTTGTTTCAGTTAACCAGATCTTACTGTTACTTCTTGTCTTAACTGTGTGCGCTATTCTGTATAGCAAAGTTCACCAAGTGCCCTTGGCATTAAGAAATGAAACAGGTAAGTGACTCTCACTTCAGTTTCATTTATGTTCCTGTTTTGTATTCCTCATGTTTTAACTTGAACAGCACTTTTCACCTTACTGAATGTCCTGCAGTAGATGAACTACTCACACTGCTGCATATAGTCTTGATGGAAAGCATTTTGCTTCTGAATTACTTGAATAAAATTATAGGAGATTGATAGTGATGACTAAGAGTGTTAATTCTGATTAAGATTTTATCCAGATGTCACTGATGTAGATGGATGCTGGAGTATATCCTTACTTGAGCTGAACAGATAGGAGTTTGATCACCACCTGCCTCCTTGGGAATGTTCTTGGCTTGATTATTCATTTCAGATAGACCATCAAATCTTCATATTTACAGCAGAAGTTTTAGCTGAAATTTTTATAGTGACAGAAACCTGCTACGTTGATAAGGTTGAACTAGTATTAAGTGTAGTAAGCTATTTATATGGTATCTATATAAATAGCTTACTCACTGCTGCCAAGGTGAACAAACTCTATCTTGATATAAATAATTTATTTTCAATATATTCTTGTTGGAGTTGTTATGACTGTAATTGTTATGTTTAACCAGTACAGTTATATCTGTTTAAGTTCTGTAAGTTAATCAGTGCTAATCAGGGATATAAATCTTTAGCAGGAATGTGACTTGATTCAGTGTAGTTTAGGGTTTTTTCCCTTATATCATTAGCAACTTCCTGCTGGTATAAATTTTTGCACTCTTCCTTTCAAGCCAGCTTGCCAAAGAAGTGGAGCTCATGCAATTGCGCTGTCTCTTTGACTTACCTCCTTCCTTTGATAATTTTGGAAACTATTGTTCAATTTGCACAAAATATAACTGAGAAGTAGGAGTCTCAAAGGTATTCAAACCTCTCCAGATTTCATATGAATAAGCAGCTACATGAAGGACAGGCTAAATTGTGCCCCTGCTGAGTAGAAGATTCTGAGAACTCTTATTTATTCTACTTGGAGGCATCCAACAGTCCAGTCAACCTGCAAGTGGTTCAGGATTAGCAACAGCTCAAGTTGCGTGCTTTGTGAGATAGGAATGTATGTAGGATGTGGTAAGGAAAAAATTGAGACATGATAGAATGATTCCACTCCCTATGGTAGTACTTACTAATTTTGTGACCCAGATCTGATGTAAAATGGGTTTGTTTGTTGTAGTGAATTTGGAGAGCCCTGAGGAAACGGAGGAAGAAATCCCAGTGGTGATCTGTGCTGCTGCAGGCAGGATGAGTGCAGCTGTAGCAGCGATCAACAGCATCTACAGCAACACAGAGGCCAATGTTTTATTCTACATCATTGGGCTGAAGACAACCATTCCACACATTCGGTACACAGCAGCCTTGCTTTGTTTTGGGCTGTAGTTAGAGCCATGTTGTTGCTCCCCCTAGCACAGGCATAACAACTTTCGGACTTCAGAGGAATTTTCAGGGGAATGTAGTAGTATTGGGAGCAACCCCCAGGATTCTGTATGTGATGGAAAAAGGACCACTTTGTCCTCCACAAGGCACTGACTCATGCAAAGAGATGTGAAATAACCAGGCCGTGCCATGCCTGTTCTTAGGTTTTTGTAGCTAGGCTGCAGAAGAATCTGTAGTGAGGTAAGGATACACTGCCTGCTTGTCACAATCCCACTTAGTGGCGCTGCATTTACCTCTCTTCTGGTGCTGGATCTTCACCTTCAGAGAAGAAAAAACTTGCTGTTTAAAGCTAATTTCTGTTGATCATGTATTAAAGTTATTAAAAGAGGCCCAAAAAGTATTGTGATGACTATCCTTTCTTTCCATTTCACTTTGTTCCTTAATTTCTCATTTCATTTCCTATAATGAAATGAGAATTCTTCATTTCATGACAGGAAATGAAATCTCAGGATTTCAATGAATATTCATGTCATTAAATTTCACTTCATTTCACAGCACTTCATTCCATTCAACTTAATTGTTTTCACTTAATTTCAGAATTTTCTTCTTCTCAATTTCACTGCAGTATATTTTCCTTCCCTTTCTATCCTTTTTGCGTTAATCCTTATTTTCTCATTTTATTCCCCTTCCTGAAATGAAAATTCCTCATTTCATGAAAGGAAATGAAATGATTTCAGTGAATATAATTTCTTGAGGTTTCATCTCTTTCAATGCACTTGATTTTATTCTATTCCCTTTCACTTGCTTCACTTCATTACATAGTTTTCTTCTTTCTTCATTTCATTATATTTTATGTCTCTTCACTTCATTCCTTGATTTTTTTATTTATTTTCCCTCATGATTTTTTCATTTCATGAAAGGAAATTATATCCTGATATTTCAATGAATGTAATTTCATGAAGTTTCAGTTCATTATGTTTCAGCATTCAAATTTGCAAACATTGTCTTGAAGAGGACCAAGTTGTGAATGCAAACTACAACATTTCTTAGCAGTTCTCACCTCTGGCTACTTCACTTCTGTAGCCTTTGTGCCCGCAATTTGTGTCAGGAGAGAAAATAAACAGTGGTGATAAAAAATCTGACAAAAATATGAAAAGAAAATTAGTTTAGTCTAAAGAAAACATAATTAGGAGGTGATGTGGAAGTCATCTGGATGAACATAAAGCTGTGAAAGGGCAATGACTAACCTCAACTTTAAAAGCACTGTAGATAGGGTAAAAAATTATAATCTTTAATTACAGCAAGAAAACTTAGAAGAATATAGTTTATTGGAAGTAATGGTGAAAGATTAGTTGTTTGGGCTACATATGGAGTCTCTGGTTTGGGGAGTGGTGTGGGGTGTTTGTTTTATTGAGGTTTTGTGGGGGATTTTTTGTATTTTAAGAACAAGTTTAACAAAGGTCTGTGTGCAATTGCTGTAGACATAAGGGATTCTGTCTTGGGACAGAACAGATCACGTGAACTTTTAAGGTCTCTTATTATTCTCCTAAGTGTCTGTGAATTTCATGCTGGAAGTACTTGCCATGCATTTGATGTTTCTTTTATCACTTCTTTTCTTTTCATCACAGGAAGTGGATTGAAAATTCTAAACTGAAAGAAATAAAATTTAAGGTTGTGGAATTCAATCCTATGGTACTAAAAGGAAAAGTCAGACAAGATGCATCACGTCCTGAGCTACTGCAGCCTGTGAGTCAATGAACACCACATAAAAAATTATTGAGGTTTTTAGTACTTATGGGCTTAAAAATGTCCTAGATCTGTTCTATTTCATGGAGGACGTGTCCATATATGTCTCTTCCAATGCAAGAGCCAATGACCATGAGATTAAATTTAGTCAGAGTGACAGCATAAACAAGAGATGTTGCACACTTTTCTTGCAATGAGTACTGCATCTCTAGAATTCCTTGCTGAAAGGTCTTGTGGATGTAAAAAAGTTAGGTTTAGTTAGGATCAAAGTTCATATTTAGATCACATCTAGATCAGAAAATCCCTTGAGCTAAAAATAGTTGAAAGCAAGGAGAATACATGGAGCAAGTGCTCTGCATGCTTGCACTATTTTTATTTTTCACTGAGCATCTGGTTAGGACCACTCTGGAGGCAGGGGCTGGGTAAAATGATCTGAATTCTTATGGTTATTCTTACATTCTCAGTCCCCTTTCCCTCTGTTCTTCATTGATGTTGTAGAAGTTTTCCCATGTTTGTGTCACCAGACAAATCATTCCTTTAGAGTGGCTTGATGACACTACTACATTTTGAAATGTTTGTTGCGATGTATGCTGTAAAAATGCACTAAGAAGAGCATTGGCAGCAAGTCCAGAAAGGTGCTCCTTCTGAAAGTGCCATGTCCAGTTCTGAGCCCACCAGTATAAGAAAGATGTGGGCTTACTGGGGTGAGTCTAATGTGGGCTACAAAGAGGCTGAAGCATCTTTTATATGAGAGGCTGAAAGAGTTGAAACTGTTTCAGTCTGGAGAAGACAAGATTCAGGAGGATCTTTTCAATGTGTGTAAATACTTGAGGGGAGCAACAAGAGACAATGGGCACAAACAACATGAAATTCCTTCTGAGCTAAAGTAATGCCTTTTTGAAGCATGAGTTTAAAAGTCTCAAGTTGCCCAGAAAGACTGTTGGATCTCCATCTGTGGACATATTCGGAACCCAACTGGGCATGGTCCCTGTAAGCCTGCTCGAGTGGGCTCTGCTGCAACTGGGGGGTTGAACAAGAGGATCTCAAAAGGCCCCTTGCAGAGTAAAGGACTCTGTGAGGAAGCAATATATTTGAGTTGCATGGTTAGGGCCATAGTGGATAAGTAATAACAGCAATAATAGTAATAATACTGGATTTGAGATAGCAGTAAAGCTGTGGGGGAAGAAGCAAATGGTCACTGATTAGTGCTCAATAAAGAGAGAAATTCCAACTGACTTAATAGAGACAGAAGCCCGAGACTGATGCATTGAACAGCTTTACCATTAGTCTTTACCTTTTCTTTCTCTTTAATAGCTGAACTTCATTCGATTTTATCTTCCTTTGCTTATCCAGAAGCATGAGAAAGTAATATATTTGGATGATGATATCATTGTTCAAGGTAAGCTGTTAAAAAGTAGTTTCTAACAGAATTAAAATCCAAGCTATTGCAGCTTTTACAGCCATTTGGAAATATGAGAGAGAAACTGAGGCAGCTGCTAGTAGTGTTGAACTTAGGGAAACTACAAATAATCTGTTTGTTTAAATGAAAGTTTGAGGAAGAACTTACCTGCATATATTTTGAATAATTGTGATCAAAATTGTATGTGTGTTTCATTTTAATTTATTCTGGTCAATTGCTAAAAGATACAATGGATTTCACTCAGATGCTGCAATGTTTATTAAGTATGTGACATGCATTTCCTTCTGGTATTTAAATTCTCACAAATGCTGTTCTTGAGAGCAAGAGGAATTTAGTCAAAAAAGTGTATGGAAGCTCCAGACACTCAAAATATGGTTTTGAGCATCTTCAGCTCAGAATGTAAAGCAATTTGAAGAATCACAAAGGTTTCAAACTTCCTTGTCAAATGGGAGCACTTAGAATGCATTGAAATCCTGAAAATTTTTTTTTTCTTATCATCCAAGTGCTCTCTTTTGACGACCAATTATTTTTTTAAAGATTAATTTCTTGTGAGTTTTTTATGCTCTGTTTCCAAGTTGTTGGGTTTTTTTTCAGTGTAGAGCTGTTGTCTTCATATTTGTTTTATTATATTTTCTTGTTACTTTAAAGCACTTTTTAAATGGAGTGTTGTGCTTTAACCCTGGTGGGCAAATAAGCAAAATTTCCTTTGGAAGGAATGAGTATAACTGCAATAAACTTTTGGGCCTTTATTAGTCTTTGCTGTAAGAACACTAAGACCAGTTAATTTGCACATGACAAAAGTATAATTCTCCACTGCTTTTCTGCACCTTTTTATAGTTTTGTCTCTCTAGAGGCAGATTTCAGACAACCTGCCCTAAAGGCTTCACTATTTGCTGCTTTGTAAAAGACAGCTAATCTGTTCTGTCTCATTTTAATTTGCCATAGAATTCCTATCACAGTTCTTCAACAAGAGTGTTTCCAGTCTGCTTCGGCAATCTCTGCTCTTTTTTTGTTTTGTTGTTCTGTCTGTCATCAATGGGCAGCAGCAATATTTAACTCTTTGAAAGGTTCCAGGTCTTCATTTACACTCCAATTTCAGGAGCAGCTCAAGCTGAGCCTGCCACTCCCCCGTCACCCCTCTAGCACCTGTATTCACCTGGACTGGGCTCTCTCTTTCCCTGGGGGTGTCAGCTGACAATAATTGTGGAGCTGCAGGATAAAGGTGCGGTTTCACATCACACCTCATGGTGGGCTGCTGCTGACCAAGTGGCCTTTCCTGTCCCCAGGCAGCTCCTCTTACTTGTGTAACCTGCAGCTGTGCAGCTGCAGAAGCAGCTGATTCAGCTGTTTGACTTGGCAGAAGACCAGCAGTACAAAAAGTAAAAGAGATAAAAGCAAAAGTAAGACTGGAAGCTGTAAGGGATTGGGGTGCAGGCTCACTTCATTGCTGTGGGAGTGCTCTGCTTCCCACCTGCCCTGAAACTGTCCTGGCGCATCTTGGGTACCTGACAGTCAGGTGATGAGTGAGGTGCCAGGCATTACAATGTTTCCCTCCACCAAGAAGGAGCTGGATGGGCCGTGAAGCCAGCAGGGATGGTCAAATGACAGGCACACCTCAATCAGTCATTGCTGGGAATCCAGGTATCTTCCTAGGAGACAA
Source organism: Haemorhous mexicanus (assembly GCF_027477595.1). NCBI lineage: Eukaryota > Metazoa > Chordata > Aves > Passeriformes > Fringillidae > Haemorhous > Haemorhous mexicanus. Next base: position 21,993,523 of record NC_082345.1, on the reverse strand, counting down.
ATGTGCCATAACAACAGGAAAAACCTCATCTGTGCAAGACACTGAGGCAGAACTTTTGTGGGACTTGAAGAGGCCCAGAAAAATTGCCTGTGCCCTCCCTCTCCATAGACAAGCTCTATGAATGCACAAGTTTGTAATCAGGCTTTTTAACAGTCCTATCAGCTTCTGCTGTAGCTGGTTTTGGACAACAATATGAATGTATTGAATATTGAATGATAATATCTAAAGATAGACTTTAGGCATCCAAATGCAAATTTGAAAATGGTCCTGTATGTCCTGGTTTAGAGCAAATTTGGGAGAAAACCTCCAAAGGGGGCCTCCCCAGAAAGCAAACCCACATGGCCCCTCCTCCCAAATGGTTCAGGAAGGATTCCTCAGAGACAACTGGAAAGAACCTGTTTATTTAACAGGCAAAGCATCCCCCAGCACACAATATGAACAATACCTGATTACAAAATTCATTCACTGCTCTGAAGAGTGGTTGCTGTGTTATCATTCCCTCCAGCACTGGGAAAGTCTGCTGCCCAGAGTGGGCCCCGGCAGGCTGGAAAGTGTTCTTGGTGTTTCCCTGGGTCCCAGTCTGGAGGAGGTTTGAATGTTTCCAAGAGGGAAAGAAAAACAGTCCAGGGAAAGCTCACACTGCTTCAGCTAGCTAAACGAACTGATTAAAAAGCAAAAGGAGTGCGGTGTTCTGCCCTATCTGTGCCCAGACATCAACAGTCCAGCCAAATGTGGAAGAGGGAGTGAGTGAGGCTGATAACAAAAACTCTGTGCTTCTTCTCCCCACCTTTGCTCTGAGAGCCAGTTTTGAAGGCACAGAATAGAATATCCAGCATAAAGAGAACACACAATTGGGGATTAAAGCATCATGGAGTCACCCTAAGACACCATATTACAAAATTCAATAGGGGCTATGCTTAAAACTGGTGTGTTTATAAGATATGAGAGCAGATAATATCCTATCAGCTCTGCAGCAGTGCAGTAGGTGTTGTCTCATGCTTGTGACCTTTCTGTAATCAGGTGACATCCAGGAACTCTACGATACTAAGTTAGCTCCTGGACATGCAGCAGCTTTTTCAGATGATTGTGATCTGCCTTCTACACATGAAATGGTTAGGAGTGTAGGGATGCAGGTAAGATGCCATTCTGGAATTCTAATAATGAATGTGTTTGCCCATAAGGGTTAAGATAATTTTATGTGTTTTCCCCAAAGTGAAAGTTTTATATATGTAGATATAGATAGCTTTGTAATAGTACAGGTAATTAAGGACTTTTTGTACTGGTACAATTGTGATGCTGCATGATTTAATGTGGGCTACCAGAAGACAAACATAGCAAGAGAAAAGCCTCATCAAACTTCCATGATACAATATTGTGGAAAAAGTAATTTAATATCTGGAAGTATCCTGCCTTACAGCCTTGTCATACATAACTCAGGACAGGTAACCACCATCTAGAAACTTATCTTTGGGAGAGCATATTTAGTCTCCATCTCAGTGAGAGTGAGGTGCATTACATGTATCTTTACAGAGATTCACAGGGAATGAACATACTTTTTTATTTCTTAGAACACATACATGGGATTTCTGGACTACAGAAAGCAAGCCATTAGAGATCTTGGCATCAGCCCCAGCACCTGCTCCTTTAATCCTGGAGTAATTGTTGGTAACATGACTGAATGGAAACATCAGCGGATTACAAAGCAGTTGGAAAAATGGATGCAAAGAAATGTAGAGTATGTGTGGAAATCTAGCTTCACACTTTAATACTTGTTTTACAGTTTTACTTTCCATTTAAAAGCTCTTACAGATTTTTTTAACTCTGAGCATTCTTTTTTTTTTTTTTTTTTATCTTGTTAAGTGAAGTAACTCATGTTCCAGCATTTCCATCTGTTTAAAGCTGACCAATTCTGTACCAGGAAATGGCCACTTGGAATTTTAGTCTTGTGTTCAATCACAAACCACACTTAATCCTGAGGGACATTGAGAATATGTGGTTCTCATTTTGGGTGACCAACTTAGCCTGGGATGAAGCCACTGAATGATCTTCCCTTCCTGAGTCTAGCTTAAAGAAGGAGGAGTATTTCCTTCTTGCCAGATACTTATTTTTAATCTTCTGCCTTTTGTACTAAAGATTCCTTGAGGTTTTGAACATATTCTTTTATTTTTCCTTTTGCAGGGAAAACCTCTATAGCAGTACCCTCGGGGGAGGTGTGGCAACCTCCCCAATGCTGATTGTATTTCATGGAAAATATTCCCCTATTAATCCTATGTGGCACATAAGGCATCTTGGTAAGTTTAATTTCTCACTGTTTGCAAGTTGGAACTAAGAGGAATTTGTGAGATTCCAGCGCAAGACCTTAGGTGAGTTTACCTCATGTGCCACTTACATGGAAAGAACATATGAAATATCTGAATATAGTGAGAGACTGAAAAAAGGTGCAGTGGAAGGAAAGGGGAGGCCTGGCAGTGTTGCCAACATTTTGGAGGATGTAGCTACCTTTCACCTGGGAGTGGTGAATTACCCTAGGAAAGTATAATGGCTTAGCTGGTATGGTAAAATGAATAGATTTTACTTTGTTTTTAATCCTAGCTATGCCAAGATGTTAAAAGTGTTGAGAGATAAAACTTGCTGAGATTTTTTGCTGATGCAGCATAAGAAGCATCAAGCTGAAAAAAGCTGCTGTATCATACAACTAGTTGTAAATTAACATGAAAGCATACTAATCAGATTTCTGAAAAAAAGTCACCTGAATTTAGCTTACTCTACAGTGTCTTCCATTTTCAAAAACTGCATTTTAATTATTTTTTTAAAATCTACCCATGCAGGTTGGAGTCCTGATGCCCGTTACTCAGAGCAATTTCTTCAAGAATCTAAATTACTTCACTGGAATGGGAGATACAAACCTTGGGACTACCCTAGTGTCCACACTGATCTCTGGGAAAACTGGTTTATTCCTGACCCCTCAGGGAAGTTCAAATTAACTCATCCTTACAGCTGATACCGAAATACTGCATAACGTAGTGTATGGGATGCATTTAATAGTTTGAGATGCAACATGTTGTATGACTGATTGATTTTAGAAAACAAAGTATTTGTTAAAAATATGAATAATTGACCATCAGTTTTGTGTGCTTATGGCAGGTGAGAGAGGCTGGAGTGACCAATACACAGTTCAGATTATCTTGACTTTCATGTAAGGTGGGGAAACAAATTTATTTGACAATGTAGTATTTTCATTAAACAAATAAGTGAAATTCAGTGTCAGACAGAGTGCTTTAATTTAAGGTTTTTCTAAGTAAGGTTCCAATGTCTTCTAATAGGAAAAAATCTACACAGGAGATAGCTGCAGTGTTGTGTACAAGAAGTGTTTAGTTATCTAGCCCACATTAAACAGCCTGAATTGAAAACTTGGGCACATGTTACTGAGCTCTGTTGTGGGGTGACTGTTTTGTGGCATCTCTGTGTATAACACATCCTGTAGTGCACTTAGCAAGATGCAAAATACATTCCAATACTTCAGTACAATTCCTGATTTTATTGTGAAACATTGATAGATTTAAGACAGATTAAGATTTTCTGTATCACTGTAACAAAAAGAGCACCAGTTTTGAGGAAGGACACAGAATTGCTGTATTTAGTGGAATGGTCATTGTATACTCAACTGTATTTTATACCCAGATAACCAAGTGGGTGATTCCATTAAGGAAGAGACCTTTCCCTTCCAATCAAACAGGATAGCCTTTCAGGAGTTACATCCTACTGTGCTACATACTCAGCAGTTCTAATTTCATGCTTCTAATTTTGTTGAAAATAAAACTAAATTGTAGCAAAACCCTGATGCAAGATACTTCAAGCATCTGTAGGAAAACATCCATGTAAACAGCAATACATGATACGGTACACTTTAAATAACAGACAAGTCCTATACCTTTCTGACAATATGTGGAACAGCTTTATGCTGCAGCTAATAAACACAATCAGAATCATAATGCACACTCACTCGATTGAAGATTCTCAGAATTAAGCCACATAATTTGGGAACAAACTGTAAACAACACGCCTCACAACAGGTTGACAGTGTGTGATCTCTGTAAGAGGTGTTAGATTAGAACCTACACTAACCAGTTACACACAACTGACAACTGTCACTAGCTGTGAAGAGAGGATAAATCATACTGGTACAGGAATCTCTGACCAGCATGGAGTGTGGAGATACTGTTTGCGTCTGTTTTCAAGTATGTGAAGCACCAAATGTCGTAAGATCATCAAAACTTTAGTATTTTGATCAGCTTATTGCTTTTACTTCATCTTTTCCTCACATGATAAAAGAGGGAAAGAAGATGAGAGTTAGGCACCAGGAAGAAATTTTTTTTCCCTCAGTCACTAATATTGGCCAAAAATGTGTATCATTTAGGCAAGTCCCTCAGAAGAGTTATAGTTTCTACAGACAACTTTTTATTCATGGAACAGCTATCCCTGTATTCAACTCAGTGTTTTTAAGTGGAATAAAGGGAACACCCTCTAAGGTACTACAGATTGAGAAGAGCTTAATTTTAAAAACTGTCAAACTGCAAATCTATTTCACCCTGTGCTAATTGTACATGATAATAAATAAATAACGCAGCTGTACATTACCTTTAAAGAGAAAGCAGTCTTCCAATTCTCTGTCTCATTCAAAGAGGTTATCTCCTGCTAAAGGTTAGGTAAAGGGACTAACTTTATGGAAATGATGGAGTTTAAATACCACAGAATTCAAGAACTACCACTGCTCTTTGTTTTTGCTTTTTTTAAAAAAGTAATTCTAGTTCCTTACATTGGAATTTAAGGGGGAAAGAGATGGAGTGGTAGAGAAACCTTATCCTAAGAGCTCAGCTAGAATATTTAGGCCCTCTCCTGTGTGACACAAGTTTTCCTCCCCCGTGTTGTGACTTGAGATGATGTCTTCACTCCCTTCATCCTCAATTATGGTACACTCACTGAACAGACAGACCTCTCTCGACCCACCCAGAAGACAGCACCCATAGCTGCAGAACACAATTTTCTACACTTTTTAAGATAGTAAAAGGCAGGCTTAAAAAGCACCATTTCCTTAACTGTGCATGATTAAAAACACCGCTTCACACAAGGTAAGGGTACATTTTCCATTTTCCCCTCTAGATATAAAAGTATTAAGAGATATCCAAATATTGAGGCATCAGTAAAAAATATACTGCTGCTGTTCCTACCACGTTGCAATTTATGGAATAAAATTAACAACCCAAAGAAATCTTCACAAATGAGAAAGCAATTTGTCAAAACTTCAAGAAATGGTATACATTAAATATAAACCTCATATACTAAAAAGGGCTAACTTTTTTAAAGAAAGTTTGAATTATCTGGTTCATTGATTTCAGCCTACCACACACTTACTTTGGACTATAATAAAATAACTAGGGGAGATAAAATACTATTCAGATGCTTCAGTTGGAGAACCGAGGTACCAATCTTGATCACTGCATTAAAACTGCAGCATGTGTGCATAGCCAAGAAGGAACAGCTCCTAAACGCTGCTTCCCTCCTCCTCCTGCGTCATGCCAGCATTGAACTCTGGAATCTGGTCTGCAAAGGACTGTGTCATCCACTGTCCGTTAGGAACCTCACTAAAGGACCCTTCGCAGTACTGTGGATTGCTTCCTGCTGAACAAACAAAAATCAGACAATTTTTTATGGCAGTTGACACCATGGGCTCTTTGTTCCCCAGCAATGGCTGCAGACTGAATGCCCCAAGCACTTTACCAGTTCCATTTGAAGACAAGCTGCACTGGTCAGTGTCATACGTTGCACGGTCACAGTAAGCTCCTCCATATGCTGCTTCATAGCCTGGGTCATACTTTTCTTCTTTGACAGCCATCTTTTTCGCATCCTCTGCACAAAAAGAACAGCTCAAGCATTAATATTTAGAATAAAAATTATCAAAGAGGACTTTTATCAGAAAAACCGCCACAAATTCTACAAGATTCTATCTGCTCCCCTTAAAAAATATAGGCTGTACTACAGAGAATGGAATCTGTAATTCTATAGCACACAGTTTAGTGAATCACATCTCCCCATTAAAAAATTCTTCATTTCTTTCTGCTTGGGAAACTGCTAGTATTGTACACTACACTACATTTTAATGAAGTGTTAACAAAATAAAAACAATACCTTGTGCAAGTTGCAAGTCAAATGTGTACTGCACCTCCTGGACCTCTGTGTTGGGTGTGATGCCTTTCAGTTGATCCCTTAAGTCTTTCAGCTTAATATAATAATGAACTTTATCTTGTGCCCGAGGAAACTGAGCACATCTTGCACTGGACGATGGCATAACATAGCAGAGCTTGAGACAAAGACCAAGAAAAACAGCATTACTGATCTCCGAGCTATGAGTTAATACTCAGTGCATTCAGAACAACTTAACTGTTTTACCTATTTGTACAAACTTCAACTAATGCCACAGGTGGTTGTGGAAGGGGCTAAATGAGTTTTCATTTTTCTTGGCCAGCCATCTGTCTTGCCCTGAAGACAGGGCTGATTACCAGCTGCTAAGTGAGCACAATTTTCACCAGTTATTTATGTGCTGCAGAAGAAGCAGTACCCATGTGTGTTACAAGAGAGCAGAGCACACTCCAGAACTCCCTGAACAAGCAGAGCTCTGAGCCAGGGCATAGAGGAGTATGTGATAGCATGCAAAGGTCCCAAACCAGTGAGGGAGGCAGCACAGGTTAATTAGCCTGGCTTATTGGCGAAGTGCATCTGCATGATGTACGCCAGGCTGTGAAATTGTTGTTAGTGTGGTTGGAGCCAGCTTCAGTGTTTCGACCTCTGCCAACAGCCCTAACTAAAGATATCAAGTTAGTTCAAGAAAAACAAACTGTATTCAATACTTCTATTACCATGCAGTCTTTATGAACAAGTACTAGTAAAAGGGATTATTTTTCTTACAAATACATCTACTGTAGAAGTCCTTAAGAGCTACCTAAGGAGCAAATACTTTATCCAATGATTCTTCAGGCTCTAATGGCAACACTTCCACCTTTAGAGAAAGGCAGCTGAAACCTGCAGCACTAGTAATTGAGGATAGAAATAAGAAGAAAAACAATCCAAACTTTTGAACTGACAAGGTAATGAAGCTTTAGAATAAGCTACCTTGGCCTTTGCTTTAACTTGTTTATAAGAACACATTAAACAATCCAATTATTAATGATACATAGCTGGTCTCTTGAGATATTTTCCAGTACTAGAGTTCTATGACTAATGCACTCTATCAAATTGCTTGTTTTATCTTAAACATCCAATTTAACTTCAAACTGCAGATCAGCTTAAGGAGACCCAGTCTGACGGAAGCACTTGGGCATGCCCAGATCCAGCAATCCTGAAGGGTCGTGTGCAGTAGCACAAGGATGGACTTGCTGTTCTTCCTCCCCCACTGTGGCACTCCATGGTCATGGTCAGTATCAAAATCCAGTAATACAAATACCCAGGGAATTGGACACAAAGGGGATCAGATGGAAATTATCATAAAAGCAGGCACATGTTACTTGTATTTTACGCAGTCCTCAGAGAATGCACCAACCTACTAATCATAACATACCATTTCTCAAAAGAAATCTGCAAGGCTGAAGAAGCTGCATTAAAGATGTGTCCAAAAAATGCACTACTCCCCTTTCTCTATCTAAGTAAAAGCCTTTCACACCTCTTGTACTCCAGTCAAACTGGTGTTATCCTAAGTGTGTGCAAACCCTGAGACTTCATTAAGTTTTAAATAATCAAAAGGGAGTGCCCTAGTTTTGTTTCTCATTCTCAATACTTACAGTTTCTGTATCTGGCACTTTATGTGGCTGCAGCCCAAACTCCAAGTTCTTAACTTTAATTCCAAAAACTTCTTTACTAAAAATTTCATAAATACCTAAAATGAAAATATAGGGTAAGTGGAAAAAAAAAAAAAAAGCTACTAGCAGAAAAAAATTCATTCAAAATTTCTCACATTTTCCATTAAAAGCTGCTATACGAGGTTTATACTTTTGTAGTTTCTGCATCAGAATTCGCCCTCCTTCCCGAAACTCTTTGCTAAAAGACAAAATACTCAAAATTATAATCACAACTATTAATTCATTAACAAGCCTGATATTTCCTTTTATTGTCTTACCTGGAGAGGTCTTTGCTTCCAGGTGTTGTCCTTTCAACCATGTTTGTAAATCCAATCCCATATTTATGTGGCAAGGTGTGGTCATCCATGTGGTTCAGCTGTTCATTACTTAGACCAGACATGAACAGACACTTCCCTGTGAAGTAGGAAGACAGATATGCATTTACCTTTTTCCAAGGAAAAAAATAAAAAAAATCCACTCAACTACTGCAGTACTGGAATGCTAAAGGAAGAATCTATTTTAATGAAGTATCAGTTAATTTGGGAAGACTACTGACCTATCCAGAAAGTTTTAAAACAGCCAATATTACTTTACCTCCTCCAAGAGGGCAGAAAGGCCTCAGTGGACAGGAATTCCTTATCATGACTGGGCAAACCAGTCTTTTATTCTAGAAGTTCAGTACAGAGCTTTAGATTTTGCGATTCATTTAAGCAGTGATCAATATGGATTTGGGGGGAAAGAATGTGGCAAATACTAGGTGTCAGCTTTCTTTGACAATTTGCCATTGCTTCTCCTTTAACTGGGCCTCTCTGACAGAACTTGCTGTCTTGAACTCATATTTAGCATATAAAAATCCCTCTCTGAAGAAAAAATACCCAAAACCCAACAAACCAAAACCCAGGAGAAAAACAAAAACCAAACAAAACCCAAGTTTAATTAAAATGCCACAAGTTATAACACAGTTCTGCAAATGCTAAAAGAAGAAAGAAAAACAAAAAACGTACAAAAATGGTTTCCAGGTCCTGGGTAATGATGTCCTTTGTAAGCTGCCATCAGGCCAGGGTTTATGCCAATCTACAAAGATACCAGTCCATTATAACAATGACAACATGGCTTGCTAGTCAAGAATTTAATCAAGTTAGAGTAAGGATGGTTAAGTTACTGTTAATAAACAAAAATGTATTAATGGCACCTTCCATCATTATTTAAAACACTTAACAATTTTGCAGCAGTGCCTTATTTAGATGTGCAAGGTCAAAAGAGCAGCTCAGAGGGTGCAGAGCTTCCAGGAAATAAAGCACTGAGTTATGGGCTCTCATGAATCTGTACTAAACATGAGCCTTATATTTCTCAAAAATTAGGACTTAGTTTTAACAGAAAATGCAAAGCAGCTCTACACACAGGAAACAGTTTATGTACTTTATCTTGCAAGATCTTGCCATATAAGCAATATAGATGAATAAGCAGAAAGAATGTAAATCACAACAAGTAAATAAAAGACTTTTCTGCCTAATCTTGAAACTGAATTACTCACTATCACAATATCCAGATCAAAGGTCAAAATATCAGGCAAAGTCTTGGTCAGAAGTTCAGCTTCAGATACACCATTAAAACGGTCCACTTTTCTTTTGACTTTAAAAGTATCTGTGATCTTTTCTTGTTTGCCTTTTGACTTGGCTGGTTTTTCTTTTTTAGCAGCAGGCTTTTTGGGTTGCTTTGGCTCAGTTGCTTTGGGTTTTCTTTTCCTTCCCCCCTTTTTAACTTCTGAAACACACAAAAAATATTCTTTTTGTACATTTCCCATGTTGCAGTGTGGATATTCAAATAGACTCAGCTAAATGCATGGACACAGAGAGAAATCAAGGTGGTAAATTTACCTTCAAAATTCATTAATTTAAGCAACACACCTGAAGCATCCTCATCTTCTGGCTCTTAAAAGTTTAGAGATTCAGGCAGCACAAGCACTGGCCATGACATGACCACTCAGACACTGCTCTCTCTCTCTATGTTCATTAATAATATTGAGCTGCAGAACAGTGTCACTTTCCAACAGTTAGTGCTTGTTTAAATAAGCCACACTAAACAAAACAATTCTTAGTGACCAATTCCCTACCTGTGATTACTACACAAACTAAGCAACTATTCAAACAAAAATATTTCAAATAAATTATACTGTACTTCTCTTGCAGAAAGATTAAAAAATAGGTATTTTGAAGCCAGAATCTTTAAAAACCCTTCTCTAACACAATGCTAAAACCCATTACTTCAGCTAAAATAATGCATTTACCCATTGAAAAAAAAAACAAACTGCTTTTCTTGGAACAAGATAATTACGTGAGACTGAACAATGAGCATACATTCACATGAGTTTACATTCTGTCTTTTTAATTGTCTGTTAGAACGTGTTTCTTAAAGAATACAATTAATCAATACTTCTACAGTGAGCATGAAGAAAAAGAAATCCAATAGGTCCAAGGAAGCAATTTAAGAGCAATATTTTTTTCCAATCAATCACTCTCACTTCAGCTCACTTGAACAGCCCAGTCAAGCTACCTTTTGGAGGCTCCTGAGCAATGTTTGGCTCTGGAATGCCCTCCTGAGTCGGCTGCATAGTCATCATTTCCATGTTGGGCATTGCAGTCATCACCTGATGGAACGGAAACGAGTAAAATGCTTGAGCTTGCTGAAGATATGCGTAGTATCTTAGAGAGGGAGAAAGAGAGAAATAATTTATCAACAATTTAGAAACTTACCGCTGAACCAAACAGAATGTAAACATCAAACTTTATCAAGGCTGGTATGTACCGCATTTACATTCTCTGATGACTCTGTTAAAAAGGCACTAAATTATCCACAACATCAAAGCAGTCTGGCTGCTTAGCTGGTATCAGTTAACCCCAACATTAAGAGCACAGTTCTCTTGTGATTGCTATGATGTGGAATTAACACAGCATTTGCAAGGGAAGAGTAGAACTTTCATCCTTTTTTTTTTTTTTTTTTTTTTGTATAATCACTGTAGCACACATTTCCAAAACTGTTTATCAAACAGACCAACAATTTATAACACATGTTGAGCTGAAGCTCTCTGGGCTTCTACAAGTTCCCTAAAGATTAGATCTTTTTATGTGGCGTCAGTTGCTTGATCTGGTAAGATACAGAATGGATGAATCATTCAGGGCTAAAAAGCATTAAGAATACACACAGCATTTGTCACTATGTAAATTATTAAACAGCTTTATCAAGTTGTGTGGCAGATGTTGTCCTGCTATCGCACACTGGATCCCAACACAAGGATCGCACTTATTCCACATGGCAGTGTTCACACATACAGAGATCCTATGCCTAAAGACATTTTTTCATAGACAGTTCTCTCCCTCCACACATTTGTTAGTCATATACAACCCTCACACCCATTTCTACTTTATTCTGTCACTCCTTTCTACCTACATAGCCACCTTCTTGTCCATAGCTTCTACTGCCTCACAAATACAAGTTCAGCAAGGACTTGGTGAACAGTAGATTTTCAGGAAATAATTTTTTCATCTCAGAGCTAAAATTAAAAACACCAAGTAATTTTTAGATATAGCGATATTTGTCCAAGAAAGCCAATAGCATCCTGTATTAGCAATAGTGTGGCCAGCAGGACCAGGGCAGGGATTGTCCCCCTAGACTTGGCACTGCTAAGACCACATCTTGAACCCTGTGTTCAGTTTTGGGCCTTTTACTACAGGAAGGTGCTGGAACATGTCCAGAGAAAGGCAACAGATCTGAGGAAAGGTCTGGAGCAGCTGAGGGGGCTGGGGGTGTTTACGCTGAAGAAAAGGAAGTTCAGGGGCGACATCACTCTCCACAACCACCTGAAAAGAGGTTGAAGCTGGGTTGGTCTCAAGCACCAAGTGACAAGACAAGGGGATATGACCTCATATTGTGCCAGGGGAGGTTTAAATTAGATATTAGGACAAATTTCTTTAAGGAAAGGCTTGTTAACTATTGGAATATGCTGCCCAAGGAACTGCCTGAGTCACCACCCTGGAGGTATTTAAAATATGTTGTAGATGTGTAAATTTATGGACAGGGTTTAGTGGTGGGCTTGGCAGTGCTGGGTTAATGACTGGATTCAATGATTTTAGAGGTCTTATCCAACCTAAATGATTCTGATTTTAAATTTCTCAAAAGAAGGGACCATTCCCTACTACACACTGGGTTTTTAAGGAACCCACAATCTTGTGATCAAGACACTAATTTTAAGCCAGATATCTATCCTGAAACAAGGAGAATAGATATGAACATATGTCTGTCAGATTCCCAGGGAAGTTGCCTAATGAAGCTATAAGAGATTTTCTGAGTACATGGAATACTTTAAACCCTCTGCTAGAAGAGTTCCATTTTATATAAAACACTTGTGCAGTAATGAACCAAACAAAACTGATTTTCAGGTTTGCATATATTTTAGGCCAGATTTCTTGCGTGGGTTCAGAAACATTTTTTTTTTTTGTATTGATGTATACATATTACAGAAGATTTAATTAAGTACTTTCACGATGAAAAGGTAGTGATTTGTTCCTCTCCCTTCCTTTCAGTTCATTATTTTTTCCTCTCCCCACCACCCCCCCTTCCATTCATGCTAAAAACAAAGGAAAACAAAAAGAAAAAGGTAAAGAAAAATATATGTTCACTGCAACAAAACCAGGTATTAAGTAATTTTCAAATCCCTTTCGGAGTAGAGACACGATCGCGCCCCACGCCGCCGCGCTCCCCCAGCCGCGGGCCCGGGAGCCTCAGTGCCCCCGGGAGCGCCTTCCCTCCTTCTTTGTACTCAGGGAGGGAGGCGGCCGCCACAGCGCGGCCCCGGCTTCCCGTGGGATGCGGGGAAGGAGAAGGACAATGGGCGATCACCACCGCAAGGCCCGAGAGCGGCTGCGGACGCCCGCCGATACCTGCCCAGCTCCGAGCCCTCCATGCCGGGCGCGCCTGCCGGGCCCGTCGCTGTCGCTGCTGTTGTCACCGCCGGCCGCCCCCACGATCCCACCGACCCGCCGGCCGCCCCGCCGGCCGCCCCACTCACGTGACCGTGTCGGCCAATGGGGGCGCAGGGCGGAGCCGCGGCCGCCCCGGGCGGGGGGCGTGAGGGAGTGGCCGGCGGTCGGGCCGAAGTGCGGATGGTGTGTCGCGACTCACCCCACCTGGCACGATGCTCCCCGGTGAGGGCGGGCCTTCGCACCCTCTTCCCTGTTCCCTTCCTCCTCCCGGCGGCGGGGGGGATGACGCACATCCGGCGCGGTCCGTGCACACGGCTCGCCCCCGCAGCCATGCCTGCTGGCGCTCCGTGGCCCACATATCTGCGGGCGCTAGCGGCCAGCATGCTGGCCATGTTCGCGGGGGCCGAGGTCGTGCACAGGTACTACAGGCCTGACCTTGTAAGTGTTCGGAGGGTCCCGGTCGCTGGTAGCGTGTGTGCGGGATGGAGGGTCTGCGGGAGAGGCTGTGCCTCGGAAAGGTCTCTGGCCTGGCGGTGGGCAGAGATCAGCCTCTACAGAGGCATTGGCCAGGCCGCCAGGACTTCATTGTGGCCGGTTCTGGGCTCCTCAGTACAAGAAAGACAAGGAGCTGCTGTAGCGGGTCTAGTGAAGGGTCACGAAGATGATGCAGGATCTGCAGTGTCTGTTGGGAGAGACGACTGAGAGGAGATCTCATTAATACTTGTAAATACCTTCGAGGTGGGTGCCAAGAGGATGGTGCCAGACTGTTTTCACTGGTGACCAGCGACAGGATTAGGAGCAAAGGCCATAAAATAAACCATAAAGAGTTACACCTCAATATGAGGAGGAACTTTCCATTGAGGGTGGCAGAGCACTGGAACAGCCGACCCACGGACGTCATGGAGTCTCCCTTCCTAGACACATTCCAACCCACCTGAACACATTCCTGTGTGACCTGCTCTTGAAAGGGGGTTAGGACTGCATGATCTCCAGAGGATGATCTTCCAGCACTAACAATGCTGTGATTCTGTGACTTCTCTGGGGAGTCGCCTCCACTGTGGACATAATACCACGTGTCGAGAAGGGATCTCTGCCGTGGAAAGCTGGGTTTAGAAAAGCGTGTGCAAAAGTGGCAAGAAGTGGCTGTACTAGATTTAAATAGACTTTATTTCCTCCAGTAATGGAAATGAAGGTGACCAATAGTTAACATTAGAAATTATGACAGCCAGGGATGTAAAAATGGCAGTCACAGAACTAAACTCTAAATGAGACCATCCACTAGAGATAATAATGGTTTGGTTTAGCCTCCTGGAGGTCTGACTTGAAAACTTTCTCTCATCCTTCTGCTCACGTATTCTTCTTGGGTTTTTTAATTTCTGGGCTACTTTCAAATGGGAAATAAGTTTTAAAAAAATACCATGCTTGAGCTGTCAGCTCAAAATTGAAGCAATGATGCTTCAGTCATTGATAAATACATTAGAATTTATGTGTTTTAGTAGTCTCTACTGTAGCCTTCATTACTGGCAAATTGACGTATTTATTTGGAGTGATCAAATCATCTATATCTCTTAAGTAGCATGAATTTTGAGGAGGTGCAGTTCTTGAAATGTCATCTTATCTGGTACCTTTGTAAAATTTTAACTCCAGTTTCAGTGCCTTATTTCTAAATCAGGGCAGTAGAAGCAGTGAAACATTTTTTTCTATCACCAAGAGCATGTGAGGAAACTTCAACTGTACTAGAACATCTTTACCAAACTCACTTTAATAGCAAAAATAAGCTTTGCTCCTTTAAAACAAACTGTCTGCTCTTCCTTTCATCTTGTTGGGGTTTTTTTTATTGTATTTTGCTACTATAAAATAAGTTTCAAAAAGGTAATAATTCTTAAGGTGTTTTGCATGTAGGAATTATATTCTGCTCAGAAAAGAGGGTGGTAAAATCACAGTTTAGTTGTCATGCTCTTCCAGAGTAAGCTCATTTACTGTTTTGGGAGTTTAATTTTTCCTCTGTCACAACACTGATGTCTTTCTCTGTTTTTAATAGAGCATACCTGAAATACCTCCTAAGCCTGGAGAACTGAGAACTGAACTGTTGGGTCTAAAAGAAAGATCAAGCGAAGTTCAGACTTCACAACAGTGACCAGAGTTATTTTTGTTGTGAAAACTAGAACCGATAAAATATTTATCCAACTGTTTAAGTTGCAGAAATACATATGTGAAATACTGTGCTCCTGTCATGTTTCTTTGCTTTCCTTGGAGCAGAGTTGCAGGCAGCATTAAAAATAAACCTACAGTGAATGTTGTTGGTAAAAGTCTCATCAGTTGTGTGCCAAAGTGCTTGTGAGTTCATGAATCTGGATTACATTTTAAGTATCCTTCAGAATAAGGTGTCAAACCACGACACAGATGTATCACTGACAGGAAATCTGCTTTGGTCCACTATAAGGCTGGAATCTTACAGTTTGGTCATCTCAGTTAAAATGGGGCAAATATGTACAGATTACACTGAAATCAGATTTGTTTGTGCTCCTTTTGGGCATCTTCATCTGTCTATGGCTGCTTTTGAAAGCTATAAGTATGCAAAACTCTGAAATAGAAAGTGCAGGTTTACCTTTCAGTCTGGAAATAGAATTACCACAACATTCTTGCACCAGGAACTTGAAGATTCAGTCACCATCCTGTGAAGGTGTCTCAACAACCCAGTTTTAAATGGTACAGTATAGAGCTTGGGAAGGTTGGGATTGTTTTACTTGAGAAAGGTGCCAGGACAAAGCATAGGCTTCATCCTCACTTAAGTTTAACTTGTAAAAACACAGTCTGACACATTACCTGGTAAGGAAACAAAAAACTCCCTAATTCCTACTTCCAAAGTACTTGGAAATCTTGTAAGAGCAGAGGGATCCAGAAATGATCACAGTAAGTGTTACATTTACATCAGTTCTGGCTATGAAGCTATTATTTGATTTATGCCTACATAAGCTGGAGTGGTTTTTCCTAGGAAGAAAGGTTTATAGTTCTTATGCATGTGTATGTGTCTGCTCTCGCCAAGTTTTAGAGCTGTTGGTGGGATGAGCTCCTCTCCTGCTCTTGTGTGTCCATGTGTTCACTTTTTATATAACTAGATCACATCCTCTCTCTCAGGCATCTTTATTAATGACAGCAGGCAGAGAGAGAGAGGCTCTGGTAAAACATAGATGTTAAACCCAAACAAAATCTATCAATGAAAAAATCTTAATAAATCGACTTCTGTGAAAAGACTTTTTCCTTTACTGCACCTGAAGAAAGCTGAGATTTGCAACCTTTTACTTCAGCAGAAGATAAAGTTTATTGAAGAGAAAATGGCACATTTCAGCAGTATTTTGTTCTAACTGGGGCATGAACAGCAGTTTTGTGATGATTCCTTTAACAAGCCTGCATTCACCAGCCCTTGCACTGTTACACTTTATCAGATTATCACCTTTTATGTTGTTGATTTCTGACATGTAAGACATATTTGTCTCTATTTTCTAAAGGGTTTTCAGATCCAAAGGCTGCAGAGGGAAGCTTCTACTAATTAGGCTTAGATTTCTAAGTGTATTCTGCTACTACTAGAAACTGAGTAGCAGGGAGCTCTGCCTTTTCTAGCTCTGAGGGAAATGTCCTCATTAGTGCCCATCTAGGAATAGCAAATGCAC
Source organism: Haemorhous mexicanus (assembly GCF_027477595.1). Taxonomy (NCBI): domain Eukaryota; kingdom Metazoa; phylum Chordata; class Aves; order Passeriformes; family Fringillidae; genus Haemorhous; species Haemorhous mexicanus. Next base: position 21,976,984 of record NC_082345.1, on the reverse strand, counting down.
CAAGTTTTAACAGCAGAGGTGACAGTGCCAGAAGCAGCATAACTGCAGCACTGAAGAAACAGTGCTGAGAGACACTTCCACTACTGCCACCATTTTCCTTCAGAGCTGACAAAAAAAAAAAGGCAACTTACAAGTGCATTTTGTGCTTATTAATAGCAAACACTTGTCACAGCAGGGTGTAGAGAAAGCTGCTGGACCACAGCTATGTTGCACATGATACTCTCAGCTGAAGTACATGAAGAAGCAGAAAGCATAACTCTCAACTATGCTCTTTATTATTTCTGAAATTTGATCAGTTTTGTCACCCTCAAACCAACCAAAGCAACGAGAACTTCAGCTATACAACAGAACTAGGTTTGCTTAAATCTACAAGTAACTTACAGATTAAAAGTACTGGAGGAGGCCACCCTTCCCCTTTAGTTTGTTGGGCAAACAAACTAAACCTCCAAACCATACAGGAAGTGGGAGCTACCTTTGTTACTCACAGGTCCAATAGAGATATATGGGTAGTAATGATACATTTCTGTGTATCACTGAAAATAAGTGATACTTTAAGAGGTTGATTGCTACAGAGCACAGTTTCACTGCTAGAGTAAGGGGATATGTCCTTTCTGCCATTTAGTAACTTAGTGCCAAAGGCTGATTCTAAAGCTGACAGTGGCAGGTGCTGAAACTCCTGTTAGACCATTCAGCCTGGGCCAATAACAAAAGGCTCTTCTCTAGGATACCACTGCAGTGAGCAGAAGCCAGAGACTCCCTCGAGAACCCTCGAGGCTCCCCCTCAGACTCCCTTGAGAACACCCCAAACTAAGCTTCCTTTCCTTGACATCTCAGACTGCAATCTAACTCTAAAATCTTGACATAACAATCACACTCATACATGGCATATTCTGGGCAATACAGAAGCCTAGTAAATGGAAAGCAAGTGCTTCAGGTCAGTGTTTAGTGCCCTCACCTAGTAAGAAAGCTTTTTTTGCTTCAGACTGCAGAAACTTGTAACTTCACAGACGTTCTGCTAACAAAACAGAAAAGATTGGTTCTTAAGTAGAATCACTGCGCAGAAGCACCATTCCTATGTCCTTCTTCCAAAGGGGAAGGCAAAAAAAAAATTTCCCAAATCCTCACTGTAAACACTTTTTACCAAGTCTGTGAAGATGTTTTCAAGTAGAGGCACTAGTGAGAAAACCACTTCATAAAGCTAACATAATGAATGGAAGCTCAACATGTCTAAAATTAACCAGGTTTAGCTTCAGTAACATTAGGTAACTACTATACTTTGCCATAAGAGACCAAGAACAAGTGTGAAAACATTTAGGAGTAACAGCATTAAGAATGTGTGAAAAGAACGTCCACCTTTAAAAAAGCTTGTAGAAAACAGAACTGCTGTAGCTACACAAGTCAAAGGCAGGGTTTCCAAGTGCCATGCAGGATGGTACCAGCTCATAGGTAGTAAGACAGTTCTGATGGTAGTTGTCCACAGTTAGTGAAAGGAAATGTTTTTCCTCCCCTCATCTGTAAAGCTTCTGCTGCCTATCCTATGGAGACAACTCATAGAGTCCAGCACAAGCTGTCAGCTTCATTTCCAATGCCATTTTTGAACAACCTATCTCCTCTTTCTCAGGCTTGCTGGAGATACCTAACTCAAAGTCTTATTTCAATTAGCAAGTTTAGTACAGCTCTCGGCTACCAGGTGTATTTAGCAGCAACACAGCAGGTTTGTAAATGTAAATCCCAGCCACAGGCAGATGCTACAAGTAGGTGTGGCTGTGCCAGCAAGGGAAAGTGCAAGGATTGCCAAAGAGCCTGTTTTGCACAGAGGACCTGAACACCCATTTCTTTCTGCTATGTATACATTTAGAGTTGGTGGTGTTTGGGAACATTTTATTTTGTACATGACAAGATTTTACACCAAGTCAGTTAAATAATACAAATTTACATTCATGAGGAATGTTTTTAGAAAAGTGAACTTAAAAAAAAAAGACATCCTTTACCCTTAAAACCCCGTACCACCCCTGTAACATTTTACAGTGGAAAAAAATCCCAAAACAATCTAATTCACAATCCCTCCTAACCCCCCAATGCAGGACAGTAGTTGAGTGCAGTTTACAGTTCATCTTTCACATCTGTGGATTCCTGTGAAGACAAAAAAGAGAATCAGAATATTACTTTTGGAAAGCGGAAAAAGGTTACAAGAACTGCCCCAGAAGAACAGAAATTTGTTTTACTGTCACTGCACATTATATTATACTGCTGTGCAAACACAGCAGCAGTGGCATCAAAATTAAGTAGGTATAGTACAATAAACATTGTTTCTCAAATTTATTCTTACCTAATCTGACATTTAACAGTAGGAAATTACATTGCTATAAACTATATATTTGCACTAGTCACAGGATATCATCTTGCAGGTGTCTTCCAAAAGCAACCCAAGAAAGGAACACTAGTTGATCCCTCATAGCAACTTTACAAATTAGTATTATCAAGATGCTATGGTGTTAGAAGAGTTCAGCATATCATCAAGACATAAATAAAACTGCAGACATGATTTAAGTGAAGGCTGACTTCACATGACAGGTGAACTGTTCAGAAGCAATGGCATTGTCTGGAGTGTTGTTCCAAGCCTGTATTGCAAGCATTTAAAATTACACCATTTTTTTACACAATTACTGGTTTTGCCCACAAGCTGTGGAAATACCATGGATAATTATCTTCACTAGAGGATTTGTTGCCCTTTTCTTGCCACAGAGCACTCTTACAATCTCTAAAGTTTACTCAGCTCCAGCTTTGAACATACCTCAGCGTCATCTTTTCAAAATACAGTTTAATAATAAATTTGTACTGCAGTTTTTTTCCCCCCTCCAAGGAAAGCCTGGAACACCTGACACTAAAAGCTAGTGTCATGAAAGGCAAAGTGAACTTTATTGCCAGGTAGCACCCACAGATGAAGTTGCACATAAATACTGGCAAGAAAGCATCAAACCTGAGACGCTACCTTCTGTGTTTCACTGTCCTCAGCATCAGCATCCAGTTCCTCTTCATCCTGCTCTGCCTCCTCAGTTGCATCTTCAGGCTCTTCAGGTTCCTCATCCACCTGTACACAAAGGTCACAAGCAATTTGCTTTAGTTGCTTAGGTTGTTTAACTAGTTGTGCACTAGCTAAATACAGGCTATGGAAGTATTCAGTATTATATCCTAACATTTGCCACCAGCTACCTGAAGGAAAAAGTAAAATCTGTTTAGCACTGCTCAACTCCAGCAAAACAGAAGCCAGCAGAAGATCTTGCACAGCATTATGAGAACCTGTATTATTTGTACCTACTTAGGAATTTCTCCATTAGAGAGACGGGAGCCAAAGGCCTGTGTGCCCAGTTTACTCCTGTAGAGCCAGCACTTAATTAAGGACAGGAATATGCTTAAGAAGCATAATGAAATAGCAAAATCTCAAGCAGCTACAAAGAAGAGCAAGGAAAGGAGAACATGACTTTTAAGTACAGATTCATGGCTGGACTTTTGGTGGCCCGCTTAACTGCAGGAAGCTGGATACATTTCATTTTATGCAAGTGAATGAAGCAGCTGCACTTTTTAAGATGGAGCAACAGTAGGTCAATTATCAGTTCAAGTAGAAGACAAACTAACCTTTGCATCCAGGTCAATGTTTAAACTCAAACGAAGCATCCTTTCTATTCTGTCCCCATATTCCTTAGTGTCAGGCAACATATATCCTGATCTCAGAGTTGCAGTTTCAAACAATACCACTGCAAGATCTGAAACAGTTTTGTCATCTTCATTTTCCTAACATGGAAGAACACCAGAAAAATCAAGAGACACCTCTTAAAGCAGGCTGTATGCAGCCAAGTCAGTCAATGTTTCACTACTGTTATTTATTTACCTTGACTCTCCTCAGCATGTCCTTGATCAGTGGATGCCTGGGGTTAATTTCAAATGTCTTCTTTTGGCTGGCATAATAACTGAGAAATTACAGCATTAAGTTTCAAAGTACAGGACCCAATGATATCTTTAAATCTACATACGCTGGTTACAGTCACAGTAACAAGTAAAATCCCCCCTTTCTTTAATACTGGTGCAACTATAAAAAGCATTCAAGTTACTAAGTTCATCTTCTTTTGCCAACAAATGGCAGATACCAAATGCCACTGATGAGTCTTGCTCACCAGGCAGTTTTACATACTGGGCTTGAAAATAACATAATGGAGACTAACTTGGTTGTAAAATGACCTTAAAAATACCCAGGATCATCTGAACTGGGCGGAAGCTTGTTATGGGCACACCAAGCAATTTCATGTCTACTGCTACAGAACTGGTAGCTTACTTTGTAGATATATCCTTCCCAGTCTGGTAAGCTTGAGCCTTCATGATTCTTTCCATGTTACCAGACCATCCATACTGACTAGCCACAAGAGCACATGGAGATTGAGTTAAACGTTGAGAGAGCACAGCTTTCTCAATCTGTAGAGGAAAAAAAAAAAAACAACCAACAACCCAAAACACCCTAATGTTAGTTCCCAGAGTGAATAGCTTATACTTAACAAAGTAAATAACTCAAACTTCTCTGTCAATTCAAAAATCTCTGAAAAAATGTCTAAAGTGATGTTCTAACTCATTATCTTCCCGAATAAAGATGTCATCTGTAAAGACTCACCCATGAAGACAGAGAAGCTACTGTCAAGTCTGTGCTCAAATCATCTGCAAGGTATGTTGTAGCAAGTATGACAAATAAAAATAATCACTACATATAACACAATATTTTACCTTGTCTTTGAGAGCTTTGTCTTTCATCCAGTTTAAGAGAGGCTCAAATTCCTTTTCCAAGGCTTCCCGACTCTCTTTAGACTTTTCACTTTCCTCAAACTTAACTCCTTCTTTTGCTACATTCTGAAACCTTTTGCCATCGAACTCTGGTAAAGCCTGAATACAGTATTCATCTACAGGTTCAGTCAGATAGATCACTTCATAGCCCTTTTTCAGCAGACGCTCAACAAATGGTGAGGACTCAGCCTAGGATGAAAATGTTTAACGTATCAGTTTAACTGCACTTGTAGCAGCAGCTACAAAAACCTGTACAACTATCTGGCAAATACTGGTACCAGAAAAACTGAACTGCAGTAGTAACATAAGCACGGAGTCTTCACATTTACAGTAAATACACAATTCACAACATCTATGGTGCTAAAACTACAAACTATAATACACTATACTCCTTCCCTCTTTCTTTCACTCTTACACACCTCCTTTCTGCTGGCACCAGCCATGAAATAGATTTTGTCTTGCTTCTCTTTCATTCTTTCCACATACTGATCAAGGCTTGTGAGGTTACTTTCATGATGAGAAGACTGGAAGCGCAGAAGTTTAGCGAGCCGGGTACGATTGGAGTGATCCTCAATAACACCAAGCTTCACATTGGTGCCAAACTCTTTCCAGAACGTGTCATTGTATTTTTCCTCTGCAATTTTCTTGATCATATCAAGAGTTTTGCGAACAAGTTTCTTTCTGATCACCTAAAAAAAAGGCAGTAATACTGAGTTACAACAGTAAGTATTTTGAATAGCCCTCAATGCAACCTTACTTCAATACAAATTCCACTTTGTATCCCTGATCCAAAGTTGACAAGTAATCTGTAAACAGCAATAACTGAGTTTCCTTCACATTAATTTCAGAGCCATGCAACAAAATTCATCAAGCTATTAAGTCTCCTAAACCTTGATGCTGTTGCGTTTACAATGAAGGAATTTAAAACCAATTAGCTTACCTTTAACAATTTATGCTGCTGAAGTGTTTCACGGGATACATTCAAAGGAAGATCATCAGAATCCACCTAATTGAGAAACAAAATTTTCAGTACATCTGGCAGTATTTGAAGCTAAAAAATAAATTAAAGTAATATTTATAATACTTACAACACCTTTAACGAAATTAAGATACTTGGGCATCATGTCATGGAAGTCATCAGTGATGAACACTCTTCGAACATACAGCTAAATTTACAAGAGCAGAGAGCACCCAAGTTACTGTAGGGTTTTTTCTTTTCCACAAAAAAAAACCATACACTTTTCTGTCCTACCTTAATGAAATCACTTTTTTTGGATCCATATTCATCAAACAGTCCACGTGGAGCAGAATTAGGAACAAACAAGATGGATTTGAAAGTTACTTCCCCTTCAGCAGTGAAGTGGATATATGCCATTGGGTCATCATGTTCCTGTGAAGAGATAACACTTTCAATTGACATGGGGAAAATACCAGTGAGGTAATAGGTTTCCAATAATAACAGATTTTGGCAAATAAGTGCAATTATTTTACAACTAATCCATGTAGCCATGCTTTGCTAGAGTCTATCATGGAGGCAGGAGTTTTAAGTTACAAGAGTTACTCATGTAAAAATAACTTTCCTACATAACGTTCCTGGAGACCTCCCAAGTTTTGCTGAATTTTAGTAAGCTAGTCACTAAACAGTTAACAACAGGACAATAACCAATAGAGTTATCATCACACCACAGTTAAGATATACTGTATGATACAAAGACAACACTTCTAGGAAACTGTCTCCCTTTCTTCCACCACATGCAACAAACACCACAACCCTCAGACTAAATACAAATTTCCCTGTAACATTTAAACACATCAGTAAGCTCCCCATGAGCTGCAACACAATACTTTCCAAAACTAGACTAATCAACACTTGGATGGCAATAACTTCTCTCTGGAAAAAAGATTAATTCCTGACTGAGATGTTATAACCTTCCAAGCTCTCTGCAGTTCCATCTACTGACAACAACTACTTAATTCTTCTTTAATAGCCCATTCTATAATAACTTAGCTTTATTTACATAGCAAGAGATACTATAGCAAGCTTCTTGCTTTGGAATTATCTTGAGGCCCAGAGATTACCTTTGAAAAGGTTTTGTAAAAGGCTTTGTATTCATCTTCTTCAACTTCTTTAGATGGTCTCTGCCAGATTGGTTTTATGTCATTCATGAGCTCCCAATCCCAGACGGTCTTCTCAACCTAAGTAAATAAACACAATAGTATTAAAAGGACTCATTCTTTACTTCAGGTTAGGCCAATTAAAGGCACTCCACTGAAGCCAAAACATAAAACAGCATGTAAAAATCCCAAACATGCTCTCATTTACAAAATCATGCAATAACCTGGACATTCTCATTTTAAGTATACACACTAGCGCAGCACAAAACAAAACTTTAGTCTACAATGTAGTATGTTCCATGTTCATTTAAACATTCTCTAAGCACCAGCATTTCTGTTCTAATGCCACTCTGGAAAAATCTTCCCAGCAGAGTATGTTAAATTTAAACTCGTCAACAGTGTCAGGTTATAGAATTCTGCTACCATTTCAAGCGGCTCATGCAAGTACTTATAATTAGCTGTGACCACAGCTTCACAAAGCTACTGCCAATCATCTGCCTGACTTCTACCTAGTCGGTTTCAAGCCTTCTCTCCTACCATTTCACTTTAAAAGGATTTGCTCCTTGAAAGCACACACTACTGAAATACACCTCTACAAGACTACCTAGGAAAATTGCTATCTGACCTGAGTTACAGGACCCCAAGACTAACAAAGCTTACCTTTTTAGTTTTTGGTTTCTTATCTTCCTCCTCTTCTTCAACTGCTGCCTCATCATCCATTTCTTCTTCTTTCTCCTTTGCGTCCTCCTCTTCAATGGGTTCTTCAACAGTCTCTGTCTAAAGAGACAACCACAGGTAGGGATTTGAAGACCTTGACTTCCTACCAGGTATGTTGTACTACTCTCTCAAACAGTTTAATCTTTCACAGCACTAGCCTGATTTCTGCTATTTGCCTGTAGCAAACTTTTCTATTAGTATTTTTCAGTAGCTTTTTCATTAATACATACTTTCCTTCAATACACTGGGAGATCACCACTCCAATTTAAGTTTCTCAATGCTTTACACATAATGCTTCTCAGAGACTTGGTGCTACACTTTTAAGCTGGTGCTATACTAAGAAAACATCACAACAGGCCTAAAATCTAAGATACTGTCCTGTTTCTTTTAGAAGGGCTATGGCTCTGCTTGAAAACTTAACAGAGATTCCATCTACCAAAGCCAGTAGAACAAAGATCCTTATTAGTAATTAGCAGTGTTTTTTCTTTGGTAAAGTTCTTTGAGTCAGAATAACACCAAGTTCCTTTCAAGTTTGTGATTTTAGCAACAGACCAGCATTTGGGAAAAAAATAAAAAAGAAAAAAAAACCCAAAATCCCTAGTAAAATAGTAGCCAAAAGAGTCCGGAACAGAAGAGTTTTAGAAATTGGACAAGAAGCAGCTCCATGGCAGGCCCTCAGCATTCATGAAAGATCTGGCCATGAAGACACCTTAACCAAACATTATACTGAACAATGCTCAGTTAAATACACTTACTTTGCTGCTCCACACATATATGGGGAAGTTTATGAACTGGGAGTATTTCTTCACTAGATTTTTAACAGTGTCCAGCTCAAGGTAATCAGATGCTTCCTCCTTCAAGACAAGGCTAAAAAAAAAAAAAAAAAACACCAAAGACCAAAAAGCAAAACAAACCTTTTTTAGTGCTGGACAGGTATTTGACAGTTTTACAGCAGAATATACATTTCTTATGCCTCACAGATTGACCAACTGAGCCAAAGCATGGTGCTAATAACCAAGAGTGAGGGTTGATCCACATATGGGATCATTCAGTTAAGAGTTGGACTTGATGATCCTTGTGGGTCCAAACTCAGAACAACCTGTAATTTTTGCTGCAGCCGCAGCAATGCAGATTTATGCAAGTAAACTTTTTTATTAGTCCAGCTCTAAGTATCTCTTAAAATATACAATTCTTACTCAACCAGCAATTGTTTTCACTGACTGAGGCAGAACACAATATTCCAGAGATTAAATGAAAACATCAAATCATATTGATACTTATCAGGATCTTGATGCACCCTCATGGGCTTTACTTCAAACCAGAGCACCAAGATCAACTTTTTTACACTGAGTGCCTCCTCCAGAAAAACATCCTCTAAATCCAGACCAAATAAATTTACCTGTTCATGAAAGCAATGAAGAATTGAACTAGCAAACTACCTCCAGTTTGAACTTTGCATCAGATCAGCCTCATTGATATATAAATAGCAGCCAGATCCCAAACAGAGCTCTATAACCCCTGTATAGGTTTTGCCAGGCCAGAATTGTGTTGAGTGACTGAATGAGCCTGAAAGGAGCTGAACTGTCTGGAATTACTTGCTGACAGTTGTCAAGACATTCACAGTTTTGTTAGCTCATCTAACAGAACGTGAACTACATTTCTTTTTGGATGCAGTTTGTATTTTGCATATTTCTATTAAACTGAAGAATAAAGCTGTATTACAAGAAGTAAATCAGTCAAGTCACTCACATATTCCAATAAGCAAAGCGTACTCACACAATCTTTTTTATTTTAAGACTAAAGAAACTTAATACTTACGTTATGGTTGTGCCACGTCCTAAGGTGTTCCCTCTTGGGTCATTGATCACAGAGAATTCATTTGAATCTGACTCCCAAATATGCTGAGTATCATTGTTGTGTTTTGATGTGACAATAACTCTGTCTGCTACTAAGAAAGCAGAATAAAAGCCAACACCAAACTGGCCAATTAACTCAGATGTTGACTGGCTATCATCCTGCATTTCAGTCATCTTGTTTAAGAATTCACTCGTACCAGACTTTGCAATGGTACCCAGGTTTTTAACTAACTCCTCCTTTGTCATGCCAATACCCGTGTCTGTAACATGAAGCATGTTCTTCTCTTTATCGCACTGAAAAAAATAAAGACAAAAATGCAGTTTGACTTCACTGTGATTCTTAATACATGCCAAGGAAAAGCGGTACATAGTAGCTATTCAAACATGCCTAGTTACAACAAACTGAATCTGCAGTAACTACAGAAATGAGGAAGACCTTCTTTCAAAGGAATCCAATACTTCAGCTGCTCTCTATAAAACCAGAAACATATCTTTACCATTAAAAGAGGAGTAGTCTTTGATAAGACTTAATTGCAAGGGTCCTCATGTGGTCCTAGTTTGTACTTGCATCAGTATTAAGCCAAAACCAGAAATTTAATGATGGAGTGTATTTTTGCATTCCTCCACCGCTTCTTTAAAAGGTATGTTTGCATCTAATTCTTCTTACCTTGATTTTGACTGTAAGTTCCTCATTGCCAGCAAGAGCATTTTCATCAGTTAATGATATCAACCGTATCTTATCTAAAGCATCTGATGCATTTGAAATAAGTTCCCGCAGGAAAATCTGAAATAGGAAACAGTAGTCAGAAATGCCAGGAGAGAAATAGACACACACCCCCCAAAATTCTAACATAATATGAAGACAAAAGTACTAACCTCTTTATTTTTATATAAAGAATTGATAATTAGCTTCATCATTCTGTTCACTTCTGCTTGAAATGCAAACTTCTCAGATTTTTCTCTGATTTCTTTGATCTGGGATGCATTTAGGCCATCTAGCTGGATAGCTTCTTCCTCTCTGTTAGGACAGTGAAAAACTTATCACAGAGTCTCGTCCACAAACAGCAAGACTAATTTAATTTTATCACAAAGCAGCAGCAATAACACTTAATCACTGATGCAACACAAAATTACATGATCACAGGAGTCAAGTGCAAGAGCAGCAACCCTCAACTACATTACCATAATCCAAAAACTTGAGTGAAAATTCATGCTTGCAAATAAGACTTTTTAAATTAAAAAAATCAAGAAATAATACTAGTAGTCTTAAAGCTACTGCAATCCTCAGCATGTGGTGCACCTCACAGGGGTAAGGCATTTCATGGGCATTGAGCTATTTCATCCACAGGCACTAAACTGACACGATTTATGACATGCACGAGTAAGCCAAAATTAACAGTTATTTCACAATAACAAGCTGAACTTTTCTGAATCCAAGTTCTCAAGCTCAATTTTATTTAGAAGGAAACAATCTTGACAGGAACGTTTTATTTCCCCCAGCTGACTGGATCTCTCTTTTGAACAGCATTCACCTCTTACCTCTGAGGCATTACTGGTGCTCAAATTGACCCTTTAAAAAGCAGAGCGCCCCAGGTACCAACCTCTGAACAACTTCATCATCCGTTCGAGACCCTTCTCTGCTTTTGCCCAAGTCATCTTCCACGGTCCCATCTACATCCACCTCATCGGCTCTGACAGACGCTAGGAAAACAAAGATTCTAGCGTTCTGAGCCCGACCCCCACAATAGGCACTACCCAAATTCTTCGCTTAACCCCCACCAACGCTTTCAGGCTCAGCGCTGCCCCTCCGGTCCGCCTACAAAGAGGAGCTCAGCCCAAACGGAGAAAAGAGAGATGGGCAGGGGGGGGCCCCCTCCTACCCTCCGCCCCCGCACGTGACGGCGGATGAGCCGCGCAGCCCCCTCCCCCCGCCGTCCCAGCCCCGGAGAGGACCAGGCCCAGGCAGGGCAGGCGAGGGCCCGAGCACCGCTTCCCCTCCCCGCGGAGGCAGACGGAGGGGTCCCGCCGGAAACCCCACTTCTCCTCGGCGGCCTCCGTCCCCCTCACCCCAGCAAACAGCGGAGGAAGGCGGGGGGGCCTGTTGGCCGGGACCCGGAGACACCTCCGCCAGAACCTTCTAGAAACCCGCAGGCTCTCACCGGCCAGGAGCAGCACAAACGCCAGAGCGAGCCCCCAGACCGACTTCATGGCGGTCGCAGTGACAAGAGAAGAGCCCCCAGCGCCGCCGCTGTCCTGCACTCCCAAACCCGTCCCGCGCCGTCACCGATCGCTGTAGAATTGCCGTGACCCTCCCCCTCCGCCTTATCAACCCCAGGGTGGGGGGGAGGGGGGGACGACGGGGGACGACAGCGCCACTCGGCCCAATAGCAGCGCACCACGCCAAACACGCAGCCAATGGAGAGCTTTGAAAGGCGGGGCCTTCAGCCGTGGCAGCCAATCGTAACTTTCCATGTGCGGTTTCCCCTGGTCGGAGCGTGGCCGGTGCCCATTGGCGGGCGGAGCGGCGCTCGGCCAATGGCTTGCTCGGGGGGTCGTGGCCAGCGCCGCATGCGCGGCGCTGCAATGAATGACATGCGGTGGTTAACGGCGGCGCTATGTGGGGCGCGGCTAGAGCCATAACCAGCTGGGCCGAGCGGCGGGAGTAGAGCCAGGCCTGGGCCGCCGTAGCCGCCGGCAGGGGCAGGGCGGCGCTGATGAGTCCTGCTGTCCGGCCCACCGCGTAGGGGCCGGAACGCGGGGGCTGCATGCGCTGTTCTGCGCATTGCATGCCGGGAGCTGTAGTTCGCGCTGTTGGTGCTCCGTGGCGCCCCCTGCCATGGTTGGGTCCCCCCGGCCAGCTGTTCGGGGCCTCACGGCCCGCCTGTTGTCCTTGTGACTCTGCACTTGGCGCTCGACTCCTCTCTGCGCGTTTCGTGCCTCACACCCCTTTGAGAGAAACCGGCTGGTCTCTGCTGAGCCTCTCTGGGGACTCCCGGTACTGCTGGAGGAAAAGTCAAGCCGGGTGGTTGGCAGGTTTCTGTCTTTTGGTTTCCAGCGCTCGTCAGGGCGACCATTCTCCCGGGAGCTCGTTAGCGCACCTTAGCCTACCTTGGAGGCCTTTGTTTATCCACCCGCGGCTCTCTTTTCCCCCCGGAGAGTGGCGGCTCCAGCAGTTGCCTCTGGTGTTAGGGGACACAGGACCTGCCGCCCCAGTGCCGCCTTGCCGGGCAGGGTCAGTGTGAGGGCAGTTACGATCTGTGGCACACTAAAAGGGAGCCCCGTTGCTCCAGAGATGAGACCTTTCCCATGCATTTCCAGTGTCCCTGGCAGGGGTTACAGCTTGGGACCTGAAATGCAGCTTGTGCGACTTCTGCCGTGCACCGCTGTTAACGGCTTAAATTATTAAGTGACTTGAAATAACTTACCATCCTGAAAAAGTCTGCCCAGGCTTGCATGTGCCAGTCACCTCTTTCGTCTTACACGTTTAACTCTAGACTGGGGAAAGAAAACACCGTATACCAAAAAAGCAAACTAGCAAGTAATGATTTAATGAACTTTTTACTTGGAGAGGAATGTATTTGAAAGAGATTGATTGATTGGCAATGTCGAACGCAAAAAATAAAAGCCCTCACTGTGTTTACAGTTTCACAAACACAGAGCTTAGTCTATCAGTAGCTGAAAGTCTTGGCAAAAATATGTTTATCATCTTGAGTTATACAATGGGCCAGATAGATTTTTGTTTAACTTTAATACTCAGTGTTGTACCTTTCTGTCCTCCTGATAACTAATGTTTATGGAACTGAAGAAGCCTTTGTAGTAAAGAATTGGAGTAAAGAATGGCTATCTTTTGGTTCTTCTTAATGAAGTGTTGTGCTTTAACCCCACCTGGCAACAAAGTCCTGTGCAGCTGCTTCCTCACTCCTCCCCTTGGACTGGGGGAGAGAATCAGAAGAGTAAAAGTGGGAAAACTCATGGGCTGAGATTAAAGGTAAGCAAAAGCCACATACACAAGCAAAGCAAAACAGGGAATTAATTCACCATTCCCCATGGGCAGGCAGGTGTTCAGCCATCCCCAGGACAGCAGGGCCCCAGCACACACGGCAGTGATTTGGGAAGACAAACACCATCACTCCCAACATCCTCCCCTTCCTCTTCCTTCCCCCAGTTCTGTACACTGAGCATGGCGCCGTATGGCATGGAATGTTCCTTGGGTCAGTTGGGCTCAGCTGTTCTGGCTGTGTCCCCTCCCAGCTTCTTATGCATCTCCAACCTCCTTGATGTTGGGGTGGTGTGAGGGGCAGAAAAGGCCTTGACTCTGTGCAGGCACTGCTCAGCAATAACCAAAACATCCCTGAGTTATCATCAACACTGTTTCCATCTCAAATCCACAACAGAGCCCCGTGCCCACTACTGTGAAGAAAATTAGCTCTAGCCCAGCCAATACCAGCACAAGAAGGCAAAATTCAATTGCAACCTCTTTAACAACTTGTAAAGCTTTTCTGTATGATTTGCAGTTTTAATAGGTGTCCTCACAGATCACAAATTATATGAGAAAAAAAAAGAACGGTTACTCTTCTAACACGTATGTGAGAATGACTGTGAAAAATAAATATGAGAGGTCAGTATCAGGGTTGTAAGTTAAAAAAAAAATCTGTCAGGTTTTTGTGAAGATTTGTGTGAAGTTGAATTATTTTCTGAAGAGTAGTCTTGTTTGAAAATACAATTTCATTATTCAGGAGTCTAAGCACAGAAAGTTTATTTTTTCTAAGATTCACCTACAAGCAGTTCAGGATTTGATTTCCTAATTGTGCCTCTGTGACTCCCAGAGTGACATGTTGCTCTATGACTGTGAATAGGCATTTGAAGGACACAGATATATACAGAGTAGTTATCTCTGTCTTGTAGAATTCTTGCATTAGAAGATTTTTCTGGCATTTCTGTTTTAGCAGTCATTTTGCTGGCAGCAGGAAAATGTAATGCTTTATGACAACCGTTTTGAATGTTGGTAGCTGGAGTAGTAAGAATACAAACCAATTCTGTTATTGATTGTGCTAAACCAACACAGATTTTAGATTAAGTTTTGTGGAATTCAAATTTTATTGGTTACTTTGCCCTTATGATTATACAGTGTAGAATGTTGATTTTGAAGGAAATACAAAGCCAGATAAATCTGTGTTTGTCTGTTGAATTTAAAGGCTAGACTAGTAAGAATTGTAATGAGTTTACCAGCATTGATTGCTTGATGTAGATTATACTGTTTGCTATCATGAATGCCAATTTGGATTACCCAGGACAAAACTGATAGGCAAGAATGAGGCAGCTGAGTACTTATGCTCTCAGAAAGAAAGTCTATTCTCTGTACAAGGAGGCTGTAAATTGGAGAAAATTTCAGCTTAATTTCTGCTTTAAAAACTTAAGACAGCTTTTAAGCTCTTAGTTGCACTGACTACTGCTGCCATTCAAAAGAAGTCTGAGTATCACCTTTCAGGAATTAATACCAAAGGGGAGATGTAACTGTCAAGTGATGATAGTTCTTCAGCAACTTAGCTGCATTACAGAGGTCTATAAAGCAATTAGATATGTTTTGGTAATTGTGTGCATAACAATTGAAATTGTCTATTTTAGCACTGTGCTTTTCTGTTAAGTAAAAACTCAGGGTCCTATGGTGGTAAAAGGAATGTAATACAGGCAGCATCTCCTCCCATGCAAACAGCAGACCCAGCCCCTTTCCAGTCCATTGAAAGCAACTTGATCAGGTCATCCCCATGTCAGTGTGGAAGTCACCTCTCTGAAGCAGGCCATGGGATTCCAACTCAATGTTGGAATTATCAAGAAGCATAACCTTTACAGAAATAGCTGTGGAGATAAACTGAGAGGAGTCCATAAGACCTGACTGTGGACTTAACCAATTAAATTAGCCACCTAATCTTTCTGGGCTCAATCTGTAACAACGAGCCAGTCCTCCTTTCACTGCCCTGCTTTGGCTCTGTCAGATTTTTCCTGAGCTGATTTAACTCTCTAGCCCAGAAAAATACTTGGTAGTAAATCAGCTTATATCAGGTGCAGGCTGAACCAGACACAGTAAAGATCAGGAGTTCGTGGCTAAGAGAAGGAGATATCCTGTTTTTTGTGGTGGTGAGCTGAACCTGGGATGTAAATTACATAGGAAAAGATATTGTACATAGGTGCAAACATAAGGAAGCCATAAAACTAAACAGCGAGTTTGCAATTTCAGAATATCATCTCTCTTAGTACACAGTTAAATTGAAATTGGCAACTAATGCAAGTTACATTTTTGTTCATGGATAATTAAAATGCTTTAATTCATGTCACTGCTAATCAGCCATTTATGGCCTCTCTGTATTTGAAAAAGATATGTGAGTGATTTTTTGGTGAGAATAATTAATACAGTCTGAAGTTTGTACCATCAAGTTGAACCTTATCTTTCCTACATGATAATGCATTGGAAATATGAAGAACTACTTATCTGCATTCTCTATGATTTAAGCTTAAGTGGTATCTTTTAAAATAATACATTGAGAGTTTATATTCCCCCCACCTGCAATGTCTGCATCAGGAACTAAAAACTGTCTGTACAGCACGAACTGAAGACAAAGCTACTTACATAAGATGTTCTGCAACATCTGGGACTGAGTGTGACTATGAAACAAACAAACAAAAAAATGTTGCCAGTAGCTAGCTTTTCAAGTTGGGTATCCAAATATTAGAAAATTTTAACAGTAACTACATACAACCAGGATTAAACTACTAATGTTTGAAGTTTGGAGGAAAGTGTTTTAGGGTATAAGTTGGCTTTTGTTTGTCTTTACCCCATTTATCTGGAGGCTGATAATTTCACTGCCGCTGGCACTGTTGAAGTCTGTAATCTGTGGTGTGCCCCCTCATCAAATATTTTTGAAATTTGCAAGGTCTTCATTGACATTTCATGCTCTAGATCTTTATAGCAGAATTCACAGAAGAGAATGGATTTTAAGGAGTCTACCACTAACAGCAGAATTGGTGAAGATGAATATTTGTATCTAAATGAATCTTTGTGCAGATAAAAGAACCATGTTTTGATCATTATGAAACTCTCCTTGAATCTTTAAATACTGAAACCTCTGTAAGTTTCAGTATCACAAGAAATCTGCATCTGCAGCAACATATTTCTGTGGCTAATACCATTTCTGCCCACTGGCACTCGCTTTGCTCAAGAACAGAGGCGTGAAGGTATAAAAGGTTTCGAAGAGGAGACATTAAGCTTTAAAAAGCGTGTTTTCTTTTTTGCCCTCCCCTGCCTGACAGCACGGGAGGACGAAAGAACCAGAGTGGTGGAGCTACAAGCCTGGGGCTGGATTTGCTGGGCGAGAGCTCGCCCTTGTGGTCTGTCGAGGGATCAGCCCTGCCAGGTCCATAATGTGCACACGGCTGCGTTGGATTTGTTGTTCCTCCTCCTTTTAGGAAATATTTCATCATCGTATTCTCCTTTTGGCACTGCCTTTATATGTTTACCCCTTATTTAGGGGTAACATTAGGACCAGAACGAGGCATTTCTGAAATATTTCAGCTACTCTTTGCACATATGTATGTGCGCATGTATTTAAAATATTTTTCTTTTTAATAGGGAGAATATATTTTTTGTGGTTACACAAACTGCCATCTTCTTGAAAATGTGTCATGGTTTCTCTCTTCTTGTGTCCCAGAAAGGCTCTTTGCAGTACTGCTAGAGAAAGTTAATAGACAACCTTTCAGCAGCACACATTTATGTCAGGAAAAAACAGCCTTTATTCCTCCATTCAAAGGAGTAAATTTCAGTAGCATGGGAACTTTAGACCTGTTAAATGTCCACCAGGAGCACCAGGATCTCTGTGAATAGATGGAGGTGTACTTTAGTTATGTATGCCTTATGTTGCTTATATGTTAAGTCAAATGTAATGTACCTGGAAACAGAAGGGGCCAGGACAGAAATGTCTTGCTGGACTATACCTCCCCACGATACCTTATCAGCTGCCCTACCAACATTGCCACCATATATGTTACTTCTGAAGGAAAGGCACTCCAAGTCACTTGGCTTGGCCTTGCCTCCAGTACCATGCCTAGTTTTCCTAGCCTACCCTACCCTAGCTTTTCTTGCTTGCCTATGTCTGCCTTGCCTAGCCCTACAAATAACATCTTCCTGGCTTTGCTTTGCCTTGCCTACCACTCTTTGCCTTGCCTTCCATGTGGGTAAGGCAATGCAAAGCAAGTGTAGGCAATTGTAGGCAAGTCATGGGAGAGGTTGGCAAGGCTGAAGCTGTGAGAGGAAAACAAATGGAGTGGTAGGTGAGAGAAGTCCCAGAAGTTAGAGGCAAGGCTGGGCATAGGAAGTAATTGTAACAGGAAGAGCTAGGCAAGGCAAAGCCCTGTAGGAAAACTGTAGGCAGGTCAAATGTGGGGCATGGGCATGCAAGGAAATGCAAAGCAACGGAGAATCAGTGGGGCAAGGCAAGGAAACTGTTGGGTTGCCAAAGCAAGGTAAGTGGCAGGTGCATTCAAAGATTGTTGGTACACAAAAGCGACCAGGACAGACCTCTCTGTCCAGCCTTGATCTTGCATGGGCCATCTCTAATCTGCACCTAAGACACTTGGGTCGCCTGCTTTCCTTTGGATGCAAAAGTACTGTCATTCTGGTCCTGAAGCCCAAGGGTGAAAGATGAATTTTGTGTCCAAAATTCAAGACATGGAAGGATAGATGTCAGAAGAAAGCTGTCAGGACAGATAGGTGTGTGTTCTTGCACGCAACCTCCTCCAGGCTTGCTCTCACATGCTCCTGAAACACTGGGGCCTTAAGAAAAAAAAGCCAGTGAAAGCCTGGAGAGTCCTAGGAGAAGTAGGCAGGGAAATGCAAGTTGAAGAAATCCCACAAAAAGAGAGGTGTTGAATTCCAGGTGAGGGTGAGGTAAGCAGGTGGCAAGGGCAAGGCAAGACAAGAGGTGGCTTTGCAAGGCAACACAAAGGAGAGGGAGGCAAGGCAGTAAGAGTCCTAGAAGGAGAAGGAAATGAAAGATTGGAGATGGACAAACAGAAAGGAAAAGAAGGATAGGTGAGCAAGTAAATGCAAGGCACTGGATTGGTACAAAGGGCAAGGGACGGACATGCATGGGTCAGAAAGCCAAAAAAAATGAAAGGAATGGTCAGGAATGACAAGGAAATGAAAGGCTGGGTAGAAAAGGCAAGGCAATGTAGGGGAGGGATAGGCAACAAAATGGGTGTCTTAAGAGGAAATGTCCATGCATGGCAAGGCCAAGAGAAAAGTGGTAGAGAGGTCAAGGTAGGGGATAGGTGAGTACAGCTGAGAAAGAAAGTGCATAGCTCTCATGTGTGTGTGTCTGTGTGTATGTGTGTGTCTGTGTGTGTGTGTGTGTGAAGATTGCAGGATGTAAAGCAAAGAAAGCTGCCTTTTGATTGTGGAGTGAATGGATGTTTTCGAATGTAAGTGGCAAGGTCCAAGCAACCTTTTCATCTGGGCACATCTGTGTGTGTGAGACATAGCCAGAAACTTCTCCGTTTAGATTCAGACTGCAAGCAGGTCACAGAATGTGATGGTGTGAATAGCTGAGCAGGAAAGCACATCACATCAACATGTTTCAACAGAAGCATTTTGTGTGAGAAGGAGATGGTCGCGTGGGACCCCAGCAATATGACAATGCACTCAGCTAAGAAGCAAAGTGCAATGCCTTGGTGCGTGCTCTGAAAAGAAAAGGCTGCAAGGAAAAGGCAAGGGGACAGGTCAATGAAAGCTTTCTGTCCTGGCACACTGAGCTGTTTGAAGGTGAACCACTGTTTGGTTTCACTAAGGACTCAGTTACACGGAGAGGATGTGCTTGTCCATGTAGCAGAGAAGGAAAGTGAGAATCACCAGTACATTTGGCAGATTTTGTAGGCTGCGAGGAGAAAGTGATGGCCATGTCTGGTATTTGGCTGTGGCACTTGTTGCAAGGAAGAAGCTGCTGGATGTTTTAAGCTTTTGGGGATCTGGAAGACTACGCTAGTACCTCATTAAACTAATGATTGTTGATATCTGGCTGAATCTATGACATAAATCAGAAGTGAGATTTTCCCCCATTCATGCCAGTTTTTTCACCTTTTCATTGAGCAGCTTCAGCCTTTTTGAGGATACTATCAAATGCCTTGCTTTGAAAGCTAGAAGTGTCTTAGTTCACCTGCTAAGAAACATGGAAAACAGCTGAAGTAAATTTCAGAATTGCCCTGAGCAGAGCTGGTGTTTCAGCTCTGAAATTACCATTGCGAATATGTGCAAGAATCACCATTTTATTACGCAAACATTTGAAATATGGTAGCAGCATATGATTATCTTTTTGTTTTTACAGTCCTTGGAAGTTTTGCTATTTACTGAAACAGGAAACAGATCAAACATAAGAAGCTTAAGAATCCAAGCTCACTTGCCATTGTGCAAATAGCACTTGATTAATTCAAGGCGTCGTTGTAACATAGAGAATGGCTCTGTGCAGGAAAATGGAAGTGTCGTTCTTCATGGAGGCAGAAAACCTTTCTACCACATGAACTCTGGGAGTAATCCGTCATGCCTCAGTGTGCTGCAGCTGGTCAGAGAGCTACACAATGGGTCTCTGTTGTACCCATGGCACTCTCGGGGTTCAAGGCCCCAGGTAAACTCCCCAGCTTACAGACATGCAAGTAAAGACCACTGAAAATGCTGTTCTCCAGACAGCTTACTGAAACCAGCTAGGAGTGCACAGCATCATGCTGGGCACTTCTGTCCACAGATAGCTTTGGTTTTAATGAATCCGTGGCAAAGTTGCATTTTTCTAATCTTTAGCTCCACTAAAGTATTTTATGTAACATGGCAAGAATAAATTTGTTTAAACAACGATAAATAACAGAGGGGATAATGTACGTTTTGCTGCTATCTTCTTTTCCTTCTACATTTTGCTTGCTTTGCTATCACTTTCTGTCAAATAAATACTAGCAAAATACCTCATCAAGTCTTGCTGTGAAGACAGACTGCCAGAAAGGTAAAGAGACTTTGAACCTTTACAAGACCCTTGTACCATGTGTCTTGGTCAATTTGTATGCATTGAACTGAATCCAGTGCAAAAGCAGTGAATAGAGTAACTGTTCTCTTTTAATTTGAATGGTGATAAAAATGCATATCAAATTAAAAGCATTTCAGGGCAGCAGGAAGATTTTATATGTCACTTGCAAATCATCAAAAGATGCATATTTAAAGGTTGGGAATTTACAAGAATTCCAGACAGAACACATAGCTTAGTAAACTGCAAATCTAAATCACAGTATCTAGAAAGGTGACATGAAAAAGAGCAAAAGGAAGAAAACCAAAAAGAAAATGAAAGGAAGCCAGAAATAAGGCACAACCTCTCCTCCTTTTCTGCTTACTACAGTTCCTTAGAAGTATCTTCGAGTGTTGTAACAGTCATGCAAGTAGAAAACTGTGCCGAGAACAACTGTGGAAAACTATGCTATCCCAACAGAAACATATGGTTTGCTTTCACAATGATTAAATCTGCATGCAATGCATAAGGTAAGAGTATGTTTTGTATATTAAAAAACAATTTTAAAGTATTTCCAATATGAAGGGACTACTTTTTATTTGTTTTGAATTATTTGGTTAAATATGGCGCACATTAAAATACTGCAGACGTCATTAATTTTAGAGTGTGCTTAAGAATGTAAAGTAGTGGAGAGTGCTTTTGTTACTTATTTAGAAGGTTAGAATATGTGTAAAAGATGCTAGCTGGGGACTTACAATTCATGAATTATTTGCTGTAAGTAAGTCAAATGACATTAACTTTCAAAAAAAAAAAAAGTAGTCTTATTCTATGTACCAGTTCTGAAGTAGATTAATAACCCTTAAGCACAATATAGATATGAAGAGGGATATCACATAAAATGTTAAGTAACACTGGTGACAGCAGAAGGCTTACCTGCTTCACACAAATACAGGAGATAAAATACTATTTTTACACAAACATTGCAATTCAGAGCTTTCCTTGAAAAGTTTCAATGCCAATCATGACAGTAAAATTCTGAGTGACAGTAAAATTTGCTCAATCATGACAGTAAAATTTGCTCAATCATGGGTAAAATACTTAGTGGGAGCTAAGTACCTTAGGCAAAGGGTAGCTCGACCATGACTTGTATTTGATGCAAAAAAAGGCAACTTGGCCTGTGTTTGTCACATCTGCTCCATGAAAAAGCTTACTCTGTCTCAGATTCCTTTTCTGGGATACCAACACAAGCCGTGAAACTGCATGAAAATGATGATTAAAAGAAGGATATATTAGAAGAATGGAATAATGGTTAATGTTCTTTTCTTCCAACTGCTCTGTTTGCCCTTTTTAATGTTTTAAGTGCTCAAGTCCTCTCTGTTATCACCATGGTAGCCCTGCAGCAACTGTTCAGTTCTAAACTGTCCATATTGCCAGCTTCTGGACTGCCTTCAGAAAACTTCCCACTGGTTTTGTGGAGAAATCACAACCAGTAGAGATGACAAAGACTGCAGAAAGCTTCTCATCTCTTTCTAGAGCAGGACCATGGCTTTGACCCACTCTTAACTAGACAACTTTCATCAGTCATGAGGGAGCCTCATGTTCAAGAGCTAAGCAATGACAGCAGTAAATGACAAAAAGCACAGTGAAATTCTCTTGGGACTCCAGCACAGAGCAATGAAGGAGCTTGAATTCACCTTCTTGGGAAGTTTTAAAATGCTCATTAACTTTAGGACAGAAGCTAAGCCATCATAAGCTTTGTTGAGTATGTCTGCCTAGACAGAGTTTCCATCACTGCAGAAGGAATGCCATTTAACCCACATTATCATCTCTAGCTGCTAAGCTGCACTTCCTGCAGAGTATCTGCAACATATTTTACAGGGTGGGCTTTTATGTGTAATCCCTGAGTAACATTTCAGAGAGAAGTATTTTGTGGGGGGGAAAACCCCCAACTCTTGACTATTTCAAATAATGGTTACATTTGAAAGTAAAAAGAGATCTAAAACCTTTCATTTCTAGATGTATTACCAGCACAAACTGTACCAGAATTTATGATGTTTTTGATTATGACAGCATAATTCTACCGTGGATGCTCTTGCTCTAGAATATTCCATAAGAAACAAAGTGCTTACTAGAAATAAAACAAAATTAGCCAAAATATTGGGCTGGATGATTTCAAATGCTATGTACTAAAGGCCAAACACTTGTAATAATAGTAATGAGTGGACTAAAAGTTAAATCAATACAGCATAACATAGTTCACAGATATCTTGTGTCCTAATGTTCTCAAAGAAGACTGTAAAAAAATTCTATTTTTGTGGGTTTGATTTATTGTTTTAGATATACCTTCTACTTATTTCCACAGTATGAGAATGTTTATGACAAGATTAGATGACCTCATGCAGCCTTCTAAAGAAAGAGAAGCCAGAAAAGAAAGGCAAAATTGTTAATTGCAGGTGGAAAAAGAGAGGCAAAAAAAAAAAAAAAAAAAAAAAAATTAAACCCCCCACTGTTTTCTATGAAAAGTAAAGGCACAGAAAGAAAGAACTGCAAAATTCTCACTAGAAAAATGCAGCTTACCCGGCTCAAGTATTTTGTGGTAGGTTTATTGCTGTTTTCTCATGCCAAACATCTTAACCATTAAATGTGTCCCTTTTCTCTTTCTGGAATACAGCTAGAAAGATTGCTGTGTCCTTGCTGACAAGCAATTGCATTGCTGCTATTCTCAGAGGTGTTCAGCTGAAAATCCTATATCAACTCATTTGCTCTGTCACTTTAATATGGCATGACTTAACCACTTACAGTTTCAGCACCTGGAGTTGCCCAGCCCTACAATTCTTTACCCCTTGAATGGTTATATAAGCTCCCTGGCAACTAGCATTTGTGAGTACATGAAAAGATGCAGAATTTTCACTATGAGATGATGCCAAATGAGACACTGGTAGATTACCTAGGGTATGCCAAGCAGAGAGGGGGGAATGAGACCACAAGAAGAGAGTACACAAGAAAAGAGTGCAATCTACTTTTTCTGCACTAGGGCTAACACCACAGAAATCAAAATTAACACAAATCCTCCTAGGGGTAATTCTTGCAAAAGACAAAGACTTCCTTTTCTGTTCACAGGCCTGGAATATTTAGCTCTGGAATATGAACAATATTGTAACAATATCAGTTACAAGTGGAACTGCAGGAGGGAACCACCATTCTTACAATTCACCTTTATATGTGTATAACATTTCATGGAGATCCATCTTTGTCGCACATATCACATTTTATAAGAGAAGAGGCATTGTTGAATGGCTTCAGTGAAAAAAAATCTTAAATGTACTTCAAATGGAATTAGGATCCAAAGGAGTGAATATTTAAAGAAAGCCTTAGATATTGCCTGTTATGAGATCCCTTCTAAGAGGTTCACTTAAAGTACCAAATTCTCCATCTAAATACTGGCAGATTAGTCACAGGAGAAAAGCAACCTTCTAAAATGGTCCTTTGGGAAGACAGGGCTTGCAGCGAATTTAGTACTTGCTGCTAGGTTGCCTACATTCCAGGCAAGAGTATTAAATACTGAAATTCGAGCGATGGTAGATTAAGTCTTTGTGACTGTGAAAGTCCAGTGCATGGCAATCTCAGAAAGGAACCCATCAAAGCCCCTGAAATGCCAACACACAAGCTGTGAGTTGGCAGTGCATGCCAGTTTTTAGCAAACCACAGCAAAATGCTGATGAAAAAATGAGGCCATTAAGTCACATACAGTATGAAGCAGTAGAGGAAAGCAGCTGAGAGCATCATCCCTGCTAAGTAGTCTCAGTATTCTTATTGCCATTAGCAGAAATTTGAAATGAGTCTATGAAAATTACAAAGGAGGCAAAAAAAAAGGGAGTGATGACTCCTCTGGCATAGTGTTTCCTAACAGGGATCTTCAAAATGTAAAGATTCTATCATCCTTTAAACTGAAGGAAGGTACTAAAATGACTGTAAGGAAATGGCATCAAATGCTAGAAAGACTCTGGGCAGTGTACTTCTAGACAGAAATGCCACTGATGGAAAACCGACTAAACTGGCACCAATGCAGCAGCATTGTACTAAAGCCCAGAAATGTCCACGGCTTCACTCTCTGCCATTCCTTTAACATGCACACAGCAGCTCTGCAACATTCTTACTCATCATCTCATTGGCAAACTGGGCGTGAGGGTCCGTAGTGACGCAGAGTCCCCAGGCAGGTGCAAAGGAGAGCTGCTTTCTTGCAAAAGCCAGGCTTTTGAAGCAGTCAGGCCTTTATCAGTTGCATAGCTTTAAGCCACAACAAACATAATTCAACCAACCGCCATACACCACGCTGTGAACACGCGATGGTTCTAGAACTTGTTGATCTACCTCTAATTCAGCTGCCTCACTTTCCCATAGTCCTTTTCTACTTAGCCAAAGTAACGGGCCTCAGCCATGGTTTTACAAGGCCTTCTTTTTGGAAGGTTCTACCTATATGCAACAGCAGACCACCAGTTTCTTCAGTGCCAAGAGTTTAAGTAGACGATTTGCATCTGCCCTTCCGGTGAAACATAATGGGGAGAGAAAATGCTGTTGGAGATGTTCAGTCATTCCATTTTCTAGACAGGCCAAATCAAAAGAAAAGCAAGCTATAGGATTGTGTACTTGCTCTTACAAAACACCTGCTGCCATCTGAGAATGAACTAGCAGAAAATCAGCAAAAATGAGACTTGAGGCAAACAACCCTTTGAAGAGAATAATGATGTGATAAGTAAAGACAACACATTTCCAGGCTATCAAAATACTTGAAATGTCAGCAAAGGATTGAGAGCAGAGGCTGAACTAATGGGGAAGGATTTAAAGAATCCCAAGAAAAACATGACCAAAGACTAAAAGAATCCCAAGAAAAATAGGAGCAACTGACCTGTTTAAGCCTTCAGGAAATCAGTGGCCACTGATTTAGATAGGCCATTCAAGTTAATTTACTGGTGCACTTTCCACTCCTTTTCCACCTGTCAGCATCTCAGGGTGAATTGTGACCATGGAATCACAATTATCTGGATTCTCTTCTTAGCTCTAGGAGAGAAGTACAGCAGGTGAAGTACCTGTTACTGATGTGATACCCAGGAACACAGATTTGACATATTTCATTCAAGCC
Organism: Haemorhous mexicanus; assembly: GCF_027477595.1. Taxonomy (NCBI): domain Eukaryota; kingdom Metazoa; phylum Chordata; class Aves; order Passeriformes; family Fringillidae; genus Haemorhous; species Haemorhous mexicanus. Next base: position 21,951,299 of record NC_082345.1, on the reverse strand, counting down.
CAATCTCAGCTAGCAATACTAAGAGGATAGGATTGGCCTCTTCTCATGACGCTCTTCTTGTTTTACATCCTGCTCTGATTCTGGTGAAACTTTTTCATTAGCTTCTCTCTAGAAAGGAGAAAAACCAATTAAATGTCCCTCCCTACTGGTGCAGGTTTACCATTTGGTTTGTCGAGCCTAAAAATGGAATTGGAACTAGCAGGAATTAATGTGCTTTAAGCCTCCGGTCCGTTAAGACAATCTCAGGTTGATAAAAGCCTACATGCTATTGGCGAAATACTCTTTCCCCCAGGAGCGGATGCTTGCAATTTAATCCAGCTTCCAGTAATACAAAATCCAGTAATACAAAAGCGTCACAAATAGCAGGAAGAATTATTTGACCATTTAGGGAAGCAACCTTCTCATCTTCCTTTGGAGTGAGCATAATCTGGTAGCTGAAGTAACAAACTTGAGGACAGAAATCTCCCTACTTTTGAGAAGTTGATGACATGGGAACCACATAAGCTCAGTGACTTTTCCCTTTCCATTCATTGGTCAAGACTAGTAGCCTAAAATTTACAGGGTCAATCAAAGACAAATGCTAATCTAGTCAGAGGTCTATGAAAGGTCCTAAAATAATCTGAGCTTTTATTAGACAATGGAAATGGAAGCAGAGCTACCAATCTATTTCCTTGCAACATATCCCTAAAACTCATTCCCTTCTATTCAGAACTAATGTATAGCCACCAGTACAATCAGGAAAAGATGAAACTGACTGATGTCAGCAAGGGAAGGATTTTAAAGAACTATTGCCATTAATCACCATATAGACAGTAACTTTATCATTTAAATCAAAGCCCTTTTAGTAAGTGTCACTTGTGGGAAATTCAGGACTACTGGACAATGGACCAAGAGGATTAAGCACAAGCCATTCATTGTTTACATGATGCACTTACACACTGACTCTCTGCACGTGCTAGTCACGCATTTCTTACTGGTGCTTTTGTCTTGTCCACGCATTCCGTGTGCACCTCTCAGAAATGCATTGGGTTACAGTCTAGGTGCTTTGTTGCCCCCCGTTTTGGAGTTCTTGTGGTCCTGGAATTTGGTTTCTTGTAAAAAAGCCGTGGGGCTTGCTCCTTAGCCAGATAGCTGATTCCCCTTAGGGTCAGAGCGCCCCAAGCAAGCAGTATTAGGGCCGGATATCTTAGCCCTCCGGAAGCTGGGTGCCTGAGCCCAAACTGCCGTACAGCCGTGGCTAACCCTTAGCAAGCTCAGTGATTGTCAGCTCTTAGTGATTTTCAGCTCTTTCATAGTTTCAGCTCTTAGCTTGCTAAGGCGCTCTGGCTGATCATGGCTTTCAGAAGAGCAGACGATGAGAGAGGAGAAGGCAGCTGCTTCGGCTTATTCCACAGTGGTTTATTAGAAGGGTCCGTGAAGGGGTTCCGACGACAGCTCTTCTACCAGAATGGGCCAAGGTAGCCCCTTTTATAGGGTTAGGGGGGCTTGGAAACTGACCAGTTGTAAGGCTTAGGGAAAATAGCCTATGGGGTCACAGAAAGATAAGCAGGCCTGAAGGACCGGAGTGAAGACTTCAGTTTGGTTCCTATGACTTGTCATTTCCTTATCTCTAAGCCTTCATCCGCCACGGGGCTGTAGCTAGCCCTGTGTCTGCTACAGTTTCTCTGCTTCTCTCTTCTTATTTTAGCACAGCTTATGTCTTAGTAACATTGATGAATTCCAGACAGCCCCGAGAAAATTCTGATAAGAAGAGTTACAAGCTAGATGGCTGGTGCATCCTGTAGTCTAAGTGGTTCAGATACATTGCTACAATTCCCCATTCTTCTTGCACCAGCCAGACCCTTTCCACCATATTTTCTACCAAGAGGCACACCAATTTCATGATGCATGGAATAACACAAAGCATTGGAATAATCACTACCAGTACTAACAAAGCTCCCTTTACAAGATCTTCTTTCCCATCTCTCAAACCATTCATCCAAACCCCAGTCATTCCCAGTCAATTTCCTAATGTTATCTTGTACTTGTGTGAGTTTCCTGTGAATGGATGCAAATGGTCAGAGAGCTTCATACAACACATTCCTTCAAATTCCTAACACTTGTGCCCATGTGCTAACAACAAAAAAATCTATAGCAGCTCTATTTTGCAGTGTGCCATGTCTAATAGTATCTACGCCAGTGAGCATCTGATTTAAAATAGCTAAAGTTACCTTGAGTTGTTTGACCATCCAGCATCCCAAATTATTAAGTGTAGCCAAAGCTTGAGCAGCAGCAATACCTGGAGTAAGGAATGATGCTATTATTCATGCTAGAGGGCCCCAAAACTCTACACAATTGTGGCAATCAGCTCTTTCAGTTCTCTTGCTATGTCCCACCCTCCAAATAGTCTGATTCAGCATTTCATGCATGCTAGCTGCAAACATGGTTAGTTTGCCGAAGTAACAAGGACCACCAAACAAATTAGTTGGAATTGCAGGCCATGCCCTAACCCCACAGATTATTAAAACACCTGGTGGAAGCTTTATTACAGTTGCATTTGCACCAGCTCTTCCAATATAAATCCAATTTTGGCAATATTTGGTCACATTCTGATACCATGGAGAATTGGGATTAAGGATGACACTATTATTTTTGGGTCATGGGACTAGGACATTGCTCATAGAAGTTGAATATGGCTTTAAAAAGTGGTTAAAAAACAGGCAATAATTTCCAGGTACTGATCCTAACAAATCTAATTCTTGGGGCTCTAGTTTACTTTCATTTTGTGATTGTGTTATTATAGCTGCTTGGAAGCCCTCGCCATTTGCCTTAATCCCCAACCTTTAGCATGTGTCCAATTTTGTACCTCTGCCGGCTATGTTACACCAGGGTTCTTCTGCGCTTGGTTTATTTGCTTCCACCTATGGTTTTCCTCCAACTCCTACCCATTTTGCAAAACCAGTAAAGTTACTTATTGGGATACCAATTAAACATGTGCGGAATTTTTCCCTTGAAGAGATAAAATTCAAAGTCGATTGAGAGGCCCTTGTGTCTACCAGGAAAACACCTCGCCCTGGACTGCTGCAACGTCTTGGATAGAATACACTGCATTTTGGAGAGCCGCCTGGAATCCCGCATCCCTCATTTAGGCTCTTCTATTCTGCTAAGAAATGGCTGTACTTCTAGTAGGGAAACTTCAAGGTCCAGTAAGATTTTATCTTGTACAAAATTTAAATAACTCAAACTATTAAAAATGATACCAGAAAATGATGTCTGTAAGATTGTGGCAGGAGGCTTTTTCCAGAACAATGTGCAGTTCTTCCCAATTCTATTTTCCCCTCCGATTACTTTGTACACAAAGATTTTTACCCAGTCTTCTAACAGTGGCATGTTACTACTGGGGTAGAGTATTGCCCTGCCAGCATTGGAATTGACTTGGCTGTAGTTGTGTTCAAATTTGCTGATGGGACAAGGGTTTTTTGCTGAACACACTTTAGCAAGCAAGAGGGCTTCTTGGTCTTTAGATGCTATGAGTCCCAGAAAAAGATGAATGAGGTGGTGACATGCCTTGTGTTTTGAAGAGAGATCAAAAACTTATTTCTGGGGTCACCTCCCTTTTGGTACAGAAAGCACACAGAGGGCTTTGAAGCAGCACTTTCACCCTCTTTGCATTCATTAGCAAATCTGAGACAGAGCTTGCCCCAATGTTTGTGCAAAAATACTCTTTTGATGCAACTGTTAACCAGACAATATCTCTGGGAAAATTTGCATGGGCAGAAAGCAAGCCCTTCCTGGGAAATCTACTGAAATGGTTCAGAAGTTATTCCCACTCACTGTTGCTAACCTCTGCTGTCTAGCAGTCAGATATTCCTGGGACCATGTTGAAATAGTTCTAAACAATGTACTGAAGCTGCAACATTGAGTAAACATAGGTATTTTCCATAGGTGTCAGGGGAAAATATTTTTATTGGTAAAAATGAGTTCCATAGAAAACAAGAACAGCATGGTAGAAAAAAAATTGCATCCATAGAATGAAGATGCCCAGAATTCTTCTTTTGAAGTTACACAGAGTCAATATTTTCTAAATAAGGTTGTGAAACTTATGAAGAAGGAGGAGTACATTCCACCTGACTGGTGCACAAGTTCATGTTTCCAACTTACAAAAAACATATTATTAAAAGAAAAATGTTCCACCTTGTGGAAAAGTAGCCCATTAGTAATTTTATCAAAGGTAGGATTAGATCAAGTATTCCTACAAGACAGTAGTAGTACTATGAAAAGCCTTTTGGCATCTATTTTTCTACAGGAAACTTGAGCAAGCAGAAGTGTCTTTCCCTGCCGCAAGCTGTACTTCCTATTTGCTACTGCTGCTTAAACATTGTCGAAAGAAAACTTGTCAAAATAAGACTACTCTATACAAGCAACTGGAACTATCCATTGCGTTCCAGTCAATTTTAACTAGAAAATATCAGACACACACTCTAGCTGAATATTCTAATGCATAGATGGAGTATACCATCACAAAGAAATGGGAACGCTGGAGAAAGGAGCAAATGCCGATGAATTTCAGGGAAGGAAATTATTGGAGAGCTAACAGCAGTCCCTCGACTTTACATGAAATGATGTCCAGTAAATCCCAACCAGAAACCTACATTATGGGGTCGACTGTCTGTCTCTGCCCCGACACACGCTCAGGATGGCTCTTGCACGCTGGGCTTCAAAAGATGAGTCTGGACGCTAGGTTTTTTCGGTCTTCAGAATTGTTTATTATTTCTTATCTAAAAAGTCCTTTCTCTGCCCGAAGGATCTGACCAGCACGGCAGCCAAAGGCACTCTGCCTACCCCCAAGGCGGCCGCATCTTTTATAACAAAAACTACGTATATCATATTTACCTTTTGTCCCCAATACCTATCATCTTCGTCACTAAATACACCCTCATCCCAGCCCAATCCCCAAATGCCAACACCACTGCAGAAGATGGAAGACAGGAAGAAGAAAGAAGAGTCTGGTGGCATGCCCTGATTCCTCCATCTTGTCTCTACAACCCCCCTGTACCAAAACCCCAAAAGTTGTGATTCACCCTATAATGATATCTTCCCTTCACCATTTACACTTGAGTGATTCTCGCAGGTTCCATTTCTTCATACATCGGTGGCACATCTCTAGATGGATCAAAATCAAGCCACCAAGTGCTTTTGGCAACATTCCAAGACTCCCGAGCCCCCCAAGGGTTCTCTTGGTAGCTCTGGACATCAGGAGGGATGTGCTGAGCTCCCACACTACATAACTCCTTTTTGAAGTGAGTTGCATCTATGGTCCTCTGTTCTTCCTAGATGAAGAAACTGTGTTTTGAATCAATCTTCCAAGCGCTATGGCTAAAGACCTTAGATACCTCAAATTTTTAATTTTTTTTCCAGAAGCAACTGTCTCAAAACCTCTTTAAAGCTGACTTTTCCCCTTAAGATGCCATATATTCAAAGAGCACCTTGTCATTTAACAGGGTACTCCAAACCTCATTTCCAAACTTAGACTAAAAATAACACTCTTCCTAGTTATCTTTCTTTTTTTTTTTTTTTGCACCTTCCTGCTAACATAGGCAGCAAAGAAGAGAACAGACCACAGCTCTTTCTGGAGCATCTTGAACAAATGCCCTTGCTTGTGTTCCAATCATTCACTTTGCCAAAATCCGTAACGATGAAGAAAAGGTTGTGAAGGCATTACTAGTAGTATGATATGGCAATGTATGGGTGTGATTTATCAAGTAGAATTTGTATCACATAGATGATACTTGGCAAACAGCAAATGAAGGGGTTTCTTTCAGCTCTCAGACTGTTATTACATGTCAGTAATTTAATCAAAAGCTAACAAGAAGGATATTTTTTAACAGTGAACTTAATTACACCCCTACCATGGACATCTGAATCTTAGGAATAGACAGTGTCTGATTTAGAAAAAAAAAAAAAGAATTATCACAGTTTAAAGAAGCATAGGATCATGAACACTTTGCTGATGGAACATAGCCTATTCATTGGCTGAAATGAAGCAGGTAGACAGGACATAGGAAATATTGTTTGGTGGATCAAACATTTATTTTTTTAAAGTGATGCTTACAGATGGTGAACTCACCAACTTCGATATTGCACAGTAGATAAGGGTACCTAACTTGCTCCGTCAGGTTATCCCTTGGAATCATCATCCAAGGGCATTTTCCCCTGCCTCTGTGAAAATGTGCCTACCTTTTTTTTTCACAATACTTTTGCAGCAGCATTGCTAGGCCTGATCAGCTGGTATGGAGGGTGAATTATCAGCAGCAAGGTGACTGGCCAGGGTCATTTGCTTCAATGGATTTTGATCTACCGGATATTTTGAAGACCTGCTTCAGCCCTGTTTGTCAGACACAGCCTTCAAATGGTGCTAAACAATTGTTCGGGCTGTGGACCACATGAAAAAGTACTTTCTGGTGCCTGTACTGGGCCATATGCTCTTTATTCTCTCCCTCAACTTCTCCATCACCTCTCATCTCTTTCACAGGAGCTATGTTCAAGGTCCACAGGATACTTTTCACAGAATCTTCAGGCCTGATGCAGTAGGAATGATGAACAGAACGCAGCTGGGATGAATTTTCCAGTTTGGATAAAACCTTTTGTGCACACAAATCCCCCTATGCCCAGAAAAACCTTCACTAGTACTAGTGTTCTACCTAATCTGCAATTTAGTCTGAAAGAAAAGCTTTTGTCTGAGAGTATCTGAGAGATCTGCATGAAGCACAGATATCTGACCTATGCAATTTTGAATATCAGAGAAAAAAGAAAATGGCAAGAAGTTTAAATTTTACTGGTTTTAATTTTCAATTCCATGCACTTTTTCAAAAAGTGTCAATCTCAAATGGCCATCAACATATTTCAGTCATCTGTAAGTTAGTATTCCTATCAAATGTGTTTCAAAACAAAAAATTTCAAACCTTTCCTCAAAGTTCATATGCCTAGATTTAGTATTTCTGATCTAGATTAGATGAAAGGAAGACCTTTTTTACTGTTGGGGTGCGGGAACGCTGGAACAAGTTGCCCAGAGAAGTTGTGGATGTCCCATCCCTGAGCATATTCAAGGTCAGCTTGGATGGGGCTTTGAACAGCAACAAATGCTACCCCTGATGGTAGATAAACAAAGCTTGAATATAGAAGAAACTCAGATTGAACTATAGGAGCAAATTTTCTCTCAGCTCTTGGGGCAAGTTCAAAGTTGTACAAAATTGCATTTCTCTGTGATTTTCACTACTGTAACAGAAAGCTTCATGAAAACTATGCAGAAGATATCAAATTTTAAAAGCGATAAGAACTACAACATCAAACACATGGGATGGGTTTCAACATGGGACACTCTCTGAGAGAAAATCTCTGTATTTCAACACTTCATCCCAATCATTAGGATTTCATGAAGTGCCAACGAAGGCGGCAAAATGTCCTTCAGGACATTATTTACTGTAGTTCAGCCTGGCCATTAGTTGGAATTGGTGTTTGAACTAATGTCGAAGTACCACACACACTTTCCATGCACTGAAAAATTACTGTTTACAATGAATAAGCAATGAGGATCAAAATTGATTGAAAGCATCTTAAAAATGTCAAGTATTTCACTGTAAATGATCTATGATCAAAATACTTATTCTACCTTAGTGAGGGACAAATAAATTCTTCCATACCATGATGGTTTAAAATTGTATAAACCAATGTTTTCTTCTGAAAAGACATAATCTAATTTTTTCTATTTGTAGAAGAAAATATTCCTAGTCATAGAACTCAGTAATTTTAAAGGAACAAATGAAAGGAAAATATTCTGCAAACAGAATACAATGAAAAACTGTGTTTTAAATATGAGGTGGATATTAAACAGAATTTTAGTACCAGATATTTGAAATAGTGTACCAGCTCTTTTGCCCACAAAGAGAGGCATTTAGCATTTCAGTCTTTTCCAAGGTGTTCATGATCTGCTATGCTGATCTCTGTGCGTGCCTAGGTGTGTGCGGAAGGGGGGGCATGTGAAGGGGAGTGTCTATGTTTGCTTAACCCTCGTAGTGACAGATTCATGCCTCAGCTCCATCATTTTTGTTAGAAACTTCACAGAGAGTGGATATGAAGCTTCATATTCAAAAGAGATCGATTCCTAAGTCATCCATTTTACTCTACCTTGTAAATCACATGATTGTTGTTTATTTTATCAAAAATACTTTGACGCTACATGAAGGAATGAGAATGTGGAGAATCCCTCCAATGCCTTGCAACTTTGCCACAAATAGATTTTCAAGAAAATCATCATTTCTCTTTTCAATATGTCTGGGACAGGCATGATGGTGGTGTCAACCTGTTGGAGTTTTTGTTGCTGGGGGAAGTTGTAGGAAAGGATTGGTTTTTACATTGACCAGTTACTGAATCAAGTGCATGAACCCATTTGAAATTCAACTGGGGTTTCCTTTTTCTAGCAGACTACTTCTAGAACTAGCTAGCAGACTCAAGATGACTCTTTTTCTCTGTTTTTGTTTCTTTCCTATTTTCTTGGCTTCTTTGCAACTATCTACACAATTGTAGAACTTTTTTCCCAACTAAAATTGTTTCATAGACCGATAATTAAGATACGCTTTTTACAAGGAATGTTTTAAATCTTTGTTAGAGTTAAGAAAGTTAAGGACATAGGTCCTTTTCTTCCCTTATGAATATTGCAATGAAAAAGTTAAATAAAGACCAACTCTTTATTTTTATTTGGAATCCAAGTAGATAACTCCCATACAGTAATGCATTTTGTGGACCCAATATTTGTCATTCTGATGTAAGTTGTCACTTCTTAACAATATGCCTTCAGTGACTACGTTGACAACACTTTCGGTGAAGATCCTAACTGGTCTTAGACACACATAGGGAGAAATTTGCTCAGCCAGTGTCAGTCTTAAGCATGCGTCTTAGAAGATCTTTCTATAGCTGGGGAATTTTCTCATGAAAGGGATTCAGTTATGGAAGAGACAGTTATCCCAGAGTTTTACATTCTTTTTGAACATTACTTAAGGAACTTAAATCCCATGTCCATTTGAATCTCACTCTGCACAGAGCTTTGTCATGCCAGTCCTTGAAATGCATCTGTAAGAGAATTCACTAGCAGAGAATGAATGAGGGTGGAAGGGGTCTGTGGGGCTCACCAAGTCCCATCCCCCTGCTTCAACCAGGATACCTAGAGCCTGTTGCCCAGGATTATATCTGGGCCTACTTTTAATGTCTTCAATGATCCAGACTCCACCATCTTTCTGGACACTCTGTGCCATGGTTCAGTCACCGTCACAGTAAGAAATAATTTTGTGATGTTCAGAGGCAATCTCCTGTATTTCAGTGTGTGTCCACTGCCTCTTGTCTTTTCACTGAGCATCACTGAAAAGACACTGGTTCCCTGCTCTTTGCACTATTCCTTCCCGTAGGTATGTGTGCTGCCATGTAGATAAATGTCAAAAACTTCCCTGAAGCCCAGGCAGATTATATTCTCTTCATCTACCAGGCAAGTTCATTCACTGGAGGAGTTTAAAAAGTTTTCAAGCACTAATTTCCCCTGCTAAATCCATGCTGACTACATTATTTTGTCCTCCTTCATGTGCCTGGCAATGCTTTCCAGGAATAGCTACTCCATCAACTAACTTCCTGGGGATAAAAATGAGGCTGGCTGGCTTGTGCTTTTCTGAGTCCTCCTAGTTGCCTTTTTTGAAGATGGGTGACATTTGCTTTCAACCAGTCTTTGCGCAATTTCCTCAGTCACCATGATCCATCAAACATGATCAGGAGTGGCCTCAGAATAACATCTGTTAACACCCTTGAGAGCTGTGCGTCCATCTCAACAGGGCCTGTGGGCTTAATGGAATACTTACCAATTCAGTGACTATGCCCATAAAAATTTGCATGGGATAAGAGGACATTTAAACAGGTACCTGAAGAGTGAGTGAAAAGCTATGGAAACAATCCAAAAGGACAAAGACTAGAGTTCCCTTTGAAGACAAAGCATCACATCATGGAGCTGAGCAGCTTTAGATCCAGGTAAGCTTGCTCTCTGAAAGGATGCAGAAGACATGATTTTACCTTATCCAGTAATAAAATGTGTTGACCATTCACTTGCAATACAAAAAATTCAATGATTTCCAAAATTATTGCCCCCTAACTAGACAATAATGTACTGGCTGGCTATTCCCCTAACAGATGAAAGCACCTGCTTGATGTCTCTTATGCGTGCAGACTATTTGAATTAGGTCATTTGAGTGGGGATTCCTGGTCTTCGAATTTTCTTTCTGATGAATTTGGAATATTTACTGAAGCAAGGACCTGAAGATGAAAACTTCATTTCCCATCAGCGCACTCTAACATCCATGGCCGTAATGCCATTGTTTCTCCCCAGCTGAGTCAAGAATTGATGACTACAAAGTGGATCAGCTCCAAAAGGAAAGATCAAGGCTGGATAATATTCTCTCTTGGTAAAGCTATTTATCTCAAATGAAGTGACCGACTTCAGTGATCTCTGACTGGCCTAAAGCTACAAGGAGGGGGAGATGGACAAGGTTTCCTTCCACTGCCATTCTCTTTGTCACCTCAGTGTTTAATATGGGTATGAAGACATTCAAAAAGATAGCTTTGCAGAATTCATAAAATTCAGTCGTAAAAAATAATTTCTTGGCAGCTGAAATGAAAATAGCAAATAAAATGCAATTAATTCCATGGAAGATTGAAATTATTATTTCTTCATTTTGCATTGGAGGATGTATATTGTATAAGTTTGTCTTGCCTTGTTCTCCAGGTTTTGTAACTGGCACACCTTTCCTTATGAATGCACTGTTCTTTCCTAAATACTCTCATATGGAGGAACATGCTTCTGATAAGAAGAGCACTAGGATGTCTTTACTTGACCTTTTATTTTTACTGATGCTTGGTCCTCTGAAATGAATGGTTTTCTAAAATTGAAATGTGCTACTATTGTTCCCATGGGGTAAGCCGCAGACTCTTCCTGTCGGAGCTGTCACTAATCAGCTACTCTCCTATCTGCCTTTAAGTAGTTGAATGTTCTGGTCTAAAAGTAGCACCTTTTATGTAGCCATGCTCTTAGTTGCCAGTGTCATCCTAAATCTAAATACCCTCCTGCAAAGGACCACTGGTTCTCTAGTCAACTAAGGAAAAAAGACCCATCCATCCATGCTTTCTGATTTAAAATATTAGGGTATGACGTCCCTAAACAATTCTCTGCAGCTGAACACTACTTATCTTTGGCGTATTCCTTCAACTCACTTGTAAGTCATTCATGCGTTAGGTTATTGGGAGAATTGGTTCATTTGAAGATGATTAAAAGGGGTATGAGAATACTTTTGTGCCTCTGGTATGAGGATATTTTTCAAATCCATACAAACTTCCTGCAAATGCAAAAACCTGCATCCTGTATTGTCCTAGCTTACAATATAAAAATGCGTTCTATTCCCACCCTCAAGAACTGCTGAAACCAGCGGTGGCATTGTTTTTTCCTTACCTCCTGTTAATGGGCCCATCAATGTCTTGCCACATGACTCAGAGATAACTCCCTCCAGGAGCTATTTCTATTTAACGGGTAATCAAGGACCGACAGCAGGACTCAGAACAATATCAGCCCATTGCGAGATGCTCTGCCCAGGGGGAGGAGCTAAGCATCCCCACCTGGATATAATCTGGGTTTTGGGACGCAACAAGCAGTCTTTCCACTGTATTGCCAGAGGAAAGGCCACCCTTACCCAATGGTTTTCCAGAGGAAAAGAGCAACCAGATGGTTTCTACAGAATCACCATTTCAACAAGACCATTTCATCCAAACTGCTACCACCACCCTAACTAGCAGGACGTCAGCTTCTATTCTGACTCTGTCAGTGGTTTTTCTTTTGTATTCTTGCATGGATTTGGGTTTTTCCCCCTTTTCCTAATAAACTGTATTTCTGACTTGGAGTCTTGCTGCGGTGCCCGATTTCTTCAGCCCGACTAGCTCCCGACACCAACAGCGAGAGTAGGCCGCCCCAAGAAAGCTGTCGAATCTGGGCTGCAGCTGTAGGGCACAGCTGCTCTATGGCACAGGTGGACTGCCTTGGGGATAGAACTGCGCTGAGGGCAGGGACAAGGAACAGGGAGAGGTCTTCTGTATGTTTTCCAGTTTACTCCCTGGAGGGGCAAGGACAGAAAGACACTGACTCAAAGGCATACATCAACTAAGAAATGAGGGGAGGTCCCAGGGGAGGATACAAACTTTAACCAACTGGGAGAATTTGGGGGTGGAACACAAGGCGGGGAATACAATGTTTAAACCAGTAGGGGGACTACAGGGCAGGAGAATAACTTGAACAAACCAATGGGGTTTCCAAGGCTACAAAATTGATAGGGAAGTTTCTAGAGAAAGGGGCAGGCTTGGGGAGGGGTTGATGTTCAATGGGAGGAAGAAAAGGGAACAAAAGGGCAGGTCTTTGGGGAGATGGACAGCTAGGGCAAAACCCAACAATACAGAGCAGAAAGGAACAATCCATTAATAATAACATATGCTATAACAGCACAAAATAGGAAGGATTATAAAACGGACTACTAGAACTGCATTACAATAATAAACACACACTGCAACAGAGTGTCTCACTGGTTTGGCTTTCAAACCAGAAGAGGTGCCAATCTAAAACTTTCCAAACCTTAAAGACAACTGGCTGCAGTTTTGATTTCCTTCTTAAATATATCACCGAGGCGCTACCAGCTTCTGTAATTGGCTTAGCAGCATGTCTATTCTTAGTGCCAAGCAGGGATTCACTTTGCCAGGCATGGAGGAAGCTTCTAGGGGCTTTCCAGAAAAAGTCACTTCTGTGGCTGGCTTCTTCCCTCCCCACCAAAAACCAAGCCATGCCAAACCAACACCTTAACTAATCCGTAGTACTTAGTACGCATCCAATAATTTCTTTCAAACGATGCTTTACGGTTTTTCCAAGCAAACTGAAAAGAAGTGGATCAATAATGTTGAAAAATTGTTCCAGTTCAGTAGAAATATTGGGTCATGCAACTCTGGATTACATAGCTATTTTTTTGTACAATACACAGAAGTTTTTTTCACCTCCATGTAAGAGCCTAAATGAGGGATGCAGGACTCCAGGCAGCTCTCCAAAATGCAGTTTATTCCATCCAAGACATTGCAGCAGTCCAGGGTGGTGGGCGACAAAGCCTGTGCCTACAGCTGTCAGCTCTGGCTGCAGGCAGGCCTGGACACCCTTTGGTTTTGGTTACATTGCATTATATACTTTGCTGAGCATCTTCATACAGTAGAACCGATCTATGCCTTAACTATTATCTATAGCCTATCATAACTACTCTAATTACCATATTCATGTTACTATTCTCCAATCACTAAAAGTCAGTACGTTACAGTTTAAGCTGAAAATTGTTTTTCAGTTTTCTTGGCAGTGGAAAATTCGGAGACCTTTTTTCTGCTTGCCACAGCGGCAGGCTTGTTTCCAGTGCTATCTTCCTGCTTGGTAAAAACATCTTCTTGTTTGGACTGGGTTTATCCTTTGCTCTAAGTAACAAAAACCCTTTCTAACTAACATACCCTTTTCATCCTTGGTTATCCAGTAAGACTGGCTCAGCAATTCTTCTCTACTAGATCAAAACTTGCTTCCAATACTATTCTTTCTTCAGACTCCGCATTCAAAAATCTTTCTGCCAAGCATACATATCTGTGAGACTTTCCTGTCAAACTTTCATCTTTCCCAACACCTCTAAAGAAATGTTTCCTGATGGTTTGGATCAGAAGATCCAGTATTGCCATCCTGAGATTTTTGTTTCGAAGCCCATAAGCTGTGCTCAAGGTTTTGGCTATGTTCTTTGTTGTGCCTTGCATCTATTTTGGCTAGAAAGCCAGTGTAGATGATGTCCTTGCTGCAGTAGCCATGGGAAATAAGGCGGAGTGTCTGGCTGATGTACCGGGCCTGTAGACTATCCACCACTCCCCCAGGGAGGCGAGGATCCCTAAAGGCATAGAATATTGGCTATGCTCTGGGAGTTTTACAGAGAGAAAGATCCTCACAGCTCAAATGATTTGTCTCCTGGAGTTCTGAGGAATATGTTGTGAAGAAGAAGGCTGCTGTCTTTTCCAAGAATCTTCCGTGCATTCAAGAGGATCATTGGACTTCTTGTCTGAGAATGTAAGAAATATTAGTAGTAATTAGTTCTTTTTCTCTGTCTGTGCATCACTGATTGAATTTGGGTAGGTTATATTTTATTTATTTATTTGTTTGAATAATTCATTATAAGGTCTTCCAAATTCCCAAATTCTGCTTCACTTCTTTATTTTGTAGGCCAGTCTGCTTCATCTTCTCTCTGCTGTATTATTGCAGACCATATCTGAATGGATTTTTTTTTTCATTTTGAACATTAGGTTTAAACGGTATGAACAGAACACTTTATTTATCATTATTTTACCAGTTTGCAAGGAAATACAGAATTTTGAAGAGAAGTGACGCGACTCCACTTGAGGTTTTCAATGGAAGAGAAGAATGACGATGTCCTACATTCACAGCATTGTTTACAGTAATATTGCAGCTAGTTTCCAGCAACTTAGGTCAGGTTCTAGAAGCAGGCAGCCGTGATAGTATAGAAGTCTAAAAAGTTTCAGTTTGGCCGCTTTTCTTGAACAATAGCTAATATGTCACAACGTTGTGCTGAATCTTGTTGTACAGTCACATCTTTTGATGTCTGAACTCCTTGCTGGACTTCTGTATCTAAGAATCAGATACAGTAAACCTATGTTTCCTTATACGCTTTAAGAATTTGGTTCTAATCCAGAAGAGCAAGAAAAGGTTGCCATATCAATACAAAGAATTGTAGCTAAAGAACCCGCTACGAAAGCAGTTAATGTACTGCTTTTTTAATACAAATTGGAGTAGAGATTTAGTTGTTTGATGGAGTTTTTTTTGCTTCTCAATAGAATTTTAGAAGTGGTGGGGTAAAAAAGTGTGGATTTTATAGGTTTGCCTTGAAAGAAGAATTACAGGGGAAGCTGTTGTAAAGAATTGATGCAGAGCTCAATGCAATAACGCACTCTTCCGTACAGAGTTTCAGAAGTGAAAACCAAGAGGAGAGAGTGCCGACAAGATGATTTAATAGAATGAATTCAAAATAGCATTCTTTTCTCTCTGAATTACAGCTCTAAACCTCAGGGTATTAATAGAAAGTACATGCCAATCTCAAAAATTTAAAAATGGATGATGAAGTTTTATATCCAGTAAACTGTAAGGCTTCACATTTTAATCTGATTTGCATTTTGGCGAAAGCCAGGAATCTTTTGCAATTTGCCAGATAACAAGGGATTTAGAACAGTAAGTATGCAAGTAATCTTTTGGACCCTTCATCTCCCTTCTTAGAACAACGAATACATTTATTATGCTCCTATTTTTATTCCATCAGGGGATTTGATCATGGAAATGTCTAGTCATTCTTTTCTTGTTTTCAACCCCTCAAAGAGCATGAATCAAAACTATTCAGAAGTTCTTGATCTGCAACAGTGACAAGCACTATACTGGTAAGAGTCAGTGGACATTAGCTGATCCCCATATGACAGCCCCCTATGGCGGGCTGTTCTGGCAGGACTGATATTTGAGGGGCTGGAATTCTGTGAAATAGAACATTCTATGAATGGGAAAAACGGAAACAGATTCTGAACGTTCAACCCAACACATGAACAAGTAATAGGGCAGGTAATTTTCTGTGGAAATTTCTTTAGCCCCAGTGTTGTGGATGATGATTACTCTTCCTACCTCCTTTGGTCAGCTTCCAGCACAGCCACGTTACTCCGCTTATGGACAGAAAACCAGAAGAAGTCATTTTTGAACAAAACACCCAGCAGGACCTTAGGGTGTTTTTGCTGCAAAATGTTTCAAGGCAGATAGGGAAACAATTCCATTGTAGAGAGTGTGCTGAGAAGACAAGTTTGGAAGTTAAAAACCATGGGATCTGTTTCTATATATGTCACTGATTTTGCTTATTATCAATTTGGTGGGGTTTCTTGTTTTGTTGTTTTTGTTTTTGTTTTTTTTTTTTTTTGTGTTTATTTTTTTTCCTGCATCCTTGAGATAAAAACATTAGACAGAAAAGTACTGTAAGGTTAAAATACTTTTGAGATGCCTTGTGCTGAAAAACTTGTAGCTACTGCTAAGGCCCATTGGCCAGTTCCTGTTTCATTTCTGAGAAGCTATAAAATTCCCATTGGTAATTTTGTTCTAAGCATCTGTTGTTATGGTGGAGATGCAAATTAAGAAGAACAATTTTTGAATCTGGAGGGATGTACTTACCATTTTGTAGCTGCCTTTTCAGTCTCAGAGCCATCAATGAAAAAAAGGAGAAGAATCTACACTGTTTTCAACCTGTGGACCATCCACTACTGTCCATGTGCTCAGATTCAAAGCCAAACAATCCTGTCGGGCCTGATTGGGAGGAATTATTTGGATTCAAAATACTAGACTAGTATTGGATTTCCACCAGTACAGTCCATTGGGCATGAACTTTGACAACTATATAACCTTTCACGGGGATCCATCTTTGTCACCTGCATCACATTTTATAAGAGAAGAGGCATTGTTGAATGGCTTCAGTGAAAAAAAAAAAATCTTAAATGCACTCTGAATGGAATTGAGATCCAAAGGAGCCAGTATTTCAAGAAAGCCTGAGATATTGTCTGTGATGAGATCCGTTCCAAGAGGTTCATTTAAGGTACCAAATTCTCCAACGAAATACTGGCAGATTGGTCAGAGGGGAAAAGCAATCTTTTTGAATGGTCCTTTGGGACGACAGGGCTTGCAGCGAATTTAGTACTTGCTGCTAGGTTGCCTACATTCCAGGCAAGAGTATTAATTACTGAAATTCGAGCGATGGTAGATGAAGTCTTTGTGACTGTGAAAGTCCAGTGCATGGCAATCTCAGAAAGGAACCCATCAAAGCCCCTGAAATGCCAACACACAAGTTGTGAGTTGGCAGTGCATGCCAGTTTTTAGCAAACCACAGCAAAATGCTGATTGCAAAACGAGGCCATTAAGTCGCATACAGTATGAAGCAGTAGGAAAGAAGAAAGCAGCTGAGAGCATCATCGCTGCTAAGTAGTCTCAGTATTCTTATTGACATTAGCAGAAATGTGAAATGAGTCTATAAAAATTACAAAGGAGGCAAAAGAAAAGGGACCGATGACTCCTCTGGCATAGTGTTTCCTAACAGGGATCTTCAAAATGTAAAGATTCTATCATCCTTTAAACTGAAGGAAGGTACTAAAATGACTGTAAGGAAATGGCATCAAATGCTAGAAAGACTCTGGGCAGTGTACTTCTAGACAGAAATGCCGACTAAACTGGCACCAGTGCAGCAGCATTGTACTAAAGCCCAGAAATGTCCACTGCTTCACTCTCTGCCATTCCTTTAACATGCACACAGCAGCTCTGCAACATTCCTACTCATCATCTCCTTGTCAAACTGGGCGTGAGGGTCCGTAGTGATGCAGAGTCCCCAGGCAGGTGCAAAGGAGAGCTGCTTTCTTGCAAAGACCAGGCTTTTGAAACAGTCAGGCCTTTGTCAGTTGCATAGCTTTAAGCCACAACAAACATAATTCATCCAACGCGCCATACACCATGCTGTGAACACGAGATGGTTCTAGAACTTGTTGATCTACCTCTAATTCAGCTGCCTCATTTTCCCATAGTCCTTTTCTACTTAGCCAAAGTAACGGGCCTCAGCCATGGTTTTACAAGGCCTTCCTTTTGGAAGGTTCTACCTATATGCAACAGCAGACCACCAGTTTCTTCAGTGCCATGAGTTTAGGTAGACGATTTGCATCTGCCCTTCCGGTGAAACATAATGGGGAGAGAAATGCTGTCAGAGATGTTCAGTCATTCCATTTTCTAGACAAGCCAAATCAAAAGAAAAGCAAGCTATAGGATTGTGCACTTGCTCTTACAAAACACCTGCTGCCATCTGACAATGAACTAGCAGATAATCAGCAAAAATGAGACTTGAGGCAAACAACCCTTTGAAAGGAATAATGAGGTGATGAATAAAGACAACACGTTTCCAGGCTATCGAGATACTTTAAATGGCAGCAAAAGATTTGAGAGCAGAGGCTGAACTAATGGGGAAGGATTTAAAGAATCCCAAGAAAAACATGACCAAAGACTAAAAGAATCCCAAGAAAAATAGGGGCAACTGACCTGTTTAAGCCTTCAGGAAATCAGTGGCTGCTGATTTAGATAGGCCATTCAAGGTCATTTACTGGTGCACCTTCCACTCCTTTTTCACCTGTCAGCATCACACGGTGAATTGGGACCTTGGAATTAAGATTATTTGAGATTCTGTACTTAGCTTTAGGAGAGACATACAGCAGCTGAAGTACCTGTTACTGATGTGATACCAGGAAGACAGAGTTGACACATTTCATTGAAGTCCAATCACAGCTAGCAATACTAAGAGGATAGGATTGGCCTCTTTTCATGACGCTCTTCTTGTTTTACAGCCTGCTCTGATTCTGGTGAAACTTTTTCATTAGCTTCTCTCTAGAAAGGAGAAAAACCAATTAAATGTCCCTCCCTACTGGTGCAGGTTTACAATTTGGTTTGTCAAGCCTAAAAGTGGAATTGAAACTACTGTGCAGGAATTAATGTGCTTTAAGCCTCCGGTCAGTTAAGACAATCTCAGGTTGATAAAAGCCTACGTGCCATTGGCTAAATACTCTGTTTCCCCAGGAGCGGATGCATGCAATTTAATCCAAATTTCTGGAACAAACTCCAGTAATACAAAAGCGTCACAAATAGCAGGAAGAATTATTTGACCATTTAAGGAAGCAACCTTCTCATCTCCTTTTGGCGTGAGCATCATCTGCTAGCTGAAGTAACAAACTTGAGGACAGAAATCTCCCTGCTCCTGAGAAATTGCTGACAAGAGAACCACTGAATCTCTGTGACTTTCCCCTTTCCATTTACTGGTCAAGCCTAGTAGCCTAAAATTTAGGGGGTCAATCAAAGACAAATGCTAATCTAGTCAGAGGTCTATGAAAGGGCCAAAAATAACCGGAATTCTACTTAGCCAATGGAAATGGAAGCAGAGCTACCAGTCTATTTCCTTGCATCATATCCATAAAACTCATTCCTTTCTATTCCTAACTAATGTATAGCCATCAGTACAATCAGGAAAAGACAAAACTGACTGATGTCAGCAAGGGAAGGATTTGAAAGAACCATTCCCATGAATCATTGTATAGACAGTAACTCTAGCATTAAAATCGGAGCCCTTTTAGTAAGTATCACTTAGGGGAAATTCAGGACTCCTGCACAATGGACCAAGAGGATTAAGCAGAAGCCGTTTATGGTTTACATTATGCACTTACACATTCTGACTCTCTGCACACGCTAGTCATGCATTTCTTATTGGTGCCTTTGTCTTGTCCACGCATTCTGCGTGCACCTCTCAGAAGATGTGTTTCCTTACAGTCCAGGTACTTTGCCCCCCCCAGCCCCGTACTGGAGTTCTTGTGGTCTTGGAATATGCTTTCTCAGCTTCTCCTCTCTTGTTTTTGCATGGCTTATGTCTTGATGAATTCCAGAAGGCCCTGAGAAAATTCTGAGAAGAACAGTTCCACACTGGATGGCTGGTGCACCCTGTAGTCTAAGCGGTTCAGATACGTTGCCACAATTCCCCCTTCTTCTTGCACCAGCCAGACCCTTTCCACTGTATTTTCTACCAAGAGGCACACCAGTTTCATGATGCATGGAATAACACAAAGCAACGAAATAATGAAAACTGGTAAAAACAAAGCTCCATTTACGAGATCTTTCAACCATCCAGTTCTTTCCCATCCCTCAAACCATTCATGCAAACCCCACTCGTTCCCAGTCAATTTCTTCATATTGTCTTGTAGTTGTGTGAGTTTCGTATGAATGGCTGCAGAATGCTCAAAAAGATTCATGCAACATATTCCTTATAAAATTCCTAACACTCGTGCCCTTGTGCTAATAACAATAAATCTATTTCAGCTCTTGTTTGCAGTGTGCTATATCTAATAGGATCCACGTCAGTGACCGCCTGACTTAAAATAGAAGAAGTTACGATAAGTTGTTTGAACATCCAGCACCCCAAATGGTTAAAAGCAGCCAAACCTTGATAAGCAGCGACACCTAGCGTAAGGAACAACGCAGTTATTCCTGCTGGATCGAGCAAAAACCTCCATAATGGTGCCAATGGCGTCCTTAGCTAGTGCTGCTCTCTAGGTATTCCCGGAAACGAAAAAGCGGCTTCGTCCAGCAAAGACCTTTATGAAGGTAAAAGAGCCCTCCGAAGAGCGGCTTCTGTTAGAAGAATCCAGCTACTGGCAACTACCTTCGGAGAGCTGCGTATGCCCGTCTTCTGCGTCTCTTGCCGCCTACATCTTGGCGAAGAGCTTTTCCACGCTTTCTGCCAAGAAGAAACGGTGCGACAGAGCAAGCGTCGGAAGACGTTTTTCATGAAGGTAGTTGAGTTCTTCCCATCTCCTGGAAAAAAGAAAAAGTAAGATTGGCTAGGGAGTGCTGCATAAGGTATCGAAGGATGCAAGAGAAAGTTGTCCAAAAACTTTTTCCCTACTTATGGTAATGTAAGTTTAAAGTGTTGGAAAGTGGTTAATTATCGTTTTCTCTCAGTTTGAGAGCTTCACACGTAATCCCTGTGATCTACTTCTTCGTTCTTGGCGTCTCAGCATCTGCCGAGCTCTCCGGCTGCCGGAGGCGAAGAAGCGGCTTTTTCGCGCCCAGAGCTTTCTGCCGGTCGCGGTGCGCTCCGGACCGCGGCTTCTGCCGAAAGCCGCCCGGGACCGGTACCTACCTTCGGAGAGCTGCGTATGCCCGTCTTCTGCGTCTCTTGCCGCCTATACCTAAGCGAAAGGCTTTTCCATGCTTTCTCTCAAAAAGAAACTGTGCCAGCACAGCAATCGTCCCACGACGTTTTTCAAGAAAGTAATCGAGCTCTTACCATCTCCTGGAGAAAAGAAATGTTAGATTGGCCAGAGAGTGCTGCAAAACGTTTAGAACGATGCACAAAAAAGTTATCCAAGAACTTTTTCCCTAGTTATGGTAATGTAAGTTTAAACCGTTGGAAAGTGTTTAGTTCCTGTCTTCTCTCAGTTTGAGAGCTGCTCACTCAATCCTGTAGATGTGTGGCTTCGTTCTTGGCGTCTCAGCATCTGCCGAGCTCTACTGCTGCTGGAGGCGAAGAAGCGGCTTTTTCGCGCCCAGAGCTTTCTGCCGGTCGCAGTGCGCTCCGGACCGCGGCTTCTGCCGAAAGGCGCCCGGGACCGGCACCTACCTTCGGAGAGCTGCGTATGCCCGTCTTCTACGTCTCTTGCCACCTACACCTAAGTGAAAGGCTTTTCAACGCATTTTCTCAAATAGAAACTGTGCCAGCACAGCAAGCATCCCACGACCTTTTTCATGAAGGTAGTCGAGTTCTTCGAATCTCCTGGAGAAAAGAAAAAATAAGATGAGCCAGGGAGTGCTGCATAAGGTTTAGAAGGATGCAAAAGAAAGTTTTCCAAGAACTTTTTCCCTAGTTATGGTAATGTAAGTTTCAACTGTTGGAAAGTGGTTAATTATGGTCTTCTCTCAGTTTGAGAGCTTCGCACGTAATCCCTGTGCTCTACTGCTTCGTTCTTGGCGTCTCAGCATCTGCCGAGCTCTCCGGCTGCCGGAGGCGAAGAAGCGGCTTTTTCGCGCCCAGAGCTTTCTGCTGGTCGCGGTGCGCTCCGGACCGCGGCTTCTGCCGAAAGCCGCCCGGGACCGGCACCTACCTTCGGAGAGCTGCGTATGCCCGTCTTCTGCATCTCTTGCCGCCTACACCTTTGCGAAAAAGTTTTCCAAGCTTTTTCTCAAAAAGAAACTGTGCCAGCACAGCAAGCATCCCACGACCTTTTTCATGAAGGTAGTCGAGTTCTTAGGATTTCCTGGAGAAAAGAAAAAGTAAGATGAGCCAGGGAGTGCTGCATAAGGTTTAGAAGGTTGCAAAAGAAAGTTTTCCAAGAACTTTTTCCCTAGTTATGGTAATGTAAGTTTCAACTGTTGGAAAGTGGTTAATTATGGTCTTCTCTCAGTTTGAGAGCTTCGCACGTAATCCCTGTGCTCTACTGCTTCGTTCTTGGCGTCTCAGCATCTGCCGAGCTCTCCGGCTGCCGGAGGCGAAGAAGCGGCTTTTTCGCGCCCAGAGCTTTCTGCCGGTCGCGGTGCGCTCCGGACCGCGGCTTTTGCCGAAAGCCGCCCGGGACCGGCACCTACCTTCGGAGAGCTGCGTATGCCCGTCTTCTGCGTCTCTTGCCGCGTACACCTTAGCGAAAAGCTTTTCAACGCATTTTCTCAAATAGAAACTGTGCCAGCACAGCAAGCATCCCACGACCTTTTTCATTAAGGTAGTCGAGTTCTTCGAATCTCCTGGAGAAAAGAAAAAATATGATGAGCCAGGGAGTGCTGCATAAGGTAATAGAAGAATGCAAAAGAAAGTTGTCCAAGAACTTTTTCCCTAGTTATGGTAATGTAAGTTTCAACTGTTGGAAATTGGTAATTATCGTCTTCTCTCAGTTTGAGAGCTTCGCACGTAATCCCTGTGCTTAACTGCTTCGTTCTTGGCGTCTCAGCATCTGCCGAGCTCTCCGGCTGCCGGAGGCGAAGAAGCGGCTTTTTCGTGCACAGAGCTTTCTGCCGGTCGCGGTGCGCTCCGGACCGCGGCTTCTGCTGAAAGCCGCCCGGGACCGGCACCTACCTTCGGAGAGCTGCGTATGCCCGTCTTCTGCCTCTCTTGCCGCCTACACCTTAGCGAAAAAGTTTTCCAAGCAATTTCTCAAAAAGAAACTGTGCCAGAACAGCCAGCGGCCCAAGACGTTTTTCATTAAGGTAATCGAGCTCTTACCATCTCATGGAGAAAAGAAATGTTAGATTGGCCAGAGAGTGCTGCATAAGGTTTAGAAGGATGCAAAGGAAACCTGCCCAACAACTTTTCCCCAACTTGTGATAAAGTAAGTTTAAACCTCTGGAAATTGATTAGTTCCAGTCTTCTCTCAGTTTGAGAGCTGCGCACTCAATCCTGTAGGTGTGTGGCTTCGTTCTTGGCGTCTCGGCATCTGCCGAGCTCTACAGCTGCTGGAGGCGAAGAAGCGGCTTTTTCGCGCCCAGAGCTTTCTGCCGGTCGCGGTGCGCTTCGGACCGCGGCTTCTGCCGAAAGCCGCCCGGGACCGGCACCTACCTTCGGAGAGCTGCGTATGCCCGTCTTCTGCGTCTCTTGCCGCCTACACCTTAGCGAAAAATTTTCCAAACATTTTGTGAAAAAGAAACTGTGCCAGCACAGCAAGCATCCCACGACCTTTTTCATGAAGGTAGTCGAGTTCTTCGAATCTCCTGGAGAAAAGAAAAAATAAGATGAGCCAGGGAGTGCTGCATAAGGTTTAGAAGGATGCAAAAGAAAGTTTTCCAAGAACTTTTTCCCTAGTTATGGTAATGTAAGTTTAAACTGTTGGAAAGTGGTTAATTATCGTTTTCTCTCAGTTTGAGAGCTTCGCACGTAATCCCTGTGCTCTACTGCTTCGTTCTTGGCGTCTCAGCATCTGGCGAGCTCCCCGGCTGCCGGAGGCGAAGAAGCGGATTTTTCGCGCACAGAGCTTTCTGCCGGTCGCGGTGCGCTCCGGACCGCGGCTTCTGCCGAAAGCCGCCCGGGACCGGCACCTACCTTCGGAGAGCTGCGTATGCCCGTCTTCAGCGTCTCTTGCCACCTACACCGGAGCGAAAAGCTTTTCCATGCTTTCTCTCAAAAAGAAACTGTGCCAGCACAGCAAGCGGCCCAAGACGTTTTTCATTAAGGTAATCGAGCTCTTACCATCTCATGGAGAAAAGAAAAATAAGATTTGCCAGGGAGTGCTGCATAAGGTTTAGAAGGATGCAAAGGAAACCTGCCCAACAACTTTTCCCCAACGTGTGATAAAGTAAGTTTAAACCTCTGGAAAGTGTTTAGTTCCTGTCTTCTCTCAGTTTGAGAGCTGCGCACTCAATCCTGTAGGTGTGTGGCTTCGTTCTTGGCGTCTCGGCATCTGCCGAGCTCTACTGCTGCTGGAGGCGAAGAAGCGGCTTTTTCGTGCCCAGAGCTTTCTGCCGGTCGCGTTGCGCTCCGGACCGCGGCTTCTGCCGAAAGGCGCCCGGGACCGGCACCTACCTTCGGCGAGCTGCGTACGCCCGTCTTCGGCGTCTCTTGCCGCCTACACCTTAGCGAAAAAGTTTTCCAAACATTTTGTGAAAAAGAAACTGTGCCAGCACAGCAAGCATCCCACGACCTTTTTCATGAAGGTAGTCGAGTTCTTCGAATCTCCTGGAGAAAAGAAAAAATAAGATGAGCCAGGGAGTGCGGCATAAGGTATAGAAGGATGCAAAAGAAAATTTTCCAAGAACTTTTTCCCTAGTTATGGTAATGTAAGTTTCAACTGTTGGAAAGTGGTTAATTATGGTCTTCTCTCAGTTTGAGTGCTACGCACTCAATCCCTGTGCTCTACTGCTTCGTTCTTGGCGTCTCAGCATCTGCCGAGCTCTACTGCTGCCGGAGGCGAAGAAGCGGCTTTTTCATGCCCAGAGCTTTCTGCCGGTCGCGGTGCGCTCCGGACCGCGGCTTCTGCCGAAAGCCGCCCGGGACCGGCACCTACCTTCGGAGAGCTGCGTATGCCCGTCTTCAGCGTCTCTTGCCGCCTAGACCTTAGCGAAAAAGTTTTCCAAGCATTTTCTCAAAAAGAAACTGTGCCAGCACAGCAAGCATCCCATGACGTTTCTCATGAAGGTAGTCGAGTTCTTCCCATGTCCTGGAGAAAAGAAAAATAAGACTTGCCAGGGAGTGCTGCATAAGGTTTAGAAGCATGCAAAGGAAACCTGCCCAACAACTTTTCCCCAACGTGTGATAAAGTAAGTTTAAACTGTTGGAAAGTGTTTAGTTCCTGTCTTCTCTCAGTTTGAGAGCTGCGCACTCAATCCTGTAGGTGTGTGGCTTCGTTCTTGGCGTCTCAGCATCTGCCGAGCTCTACTGCTGCTGGAGGCGAAGAAGCGGCTTTTTCGCGCACAGAGCTTTCTGCCAGTCGCGGTGCGCTCCGGACCGCCACTTCTGCCGAAAGGCGCCCGGGACCGGCACCTACCTTCGGCGAGCTGCGTATGCCCGTCTTCTGCGTCTCTTGCCGCCTACACCTTAGCGAAAAAGTTTTCCAAGCATTTTCTCAAAAAGAAACTGTGCCAGAACAGCAAGCATCCCACGACCTTTTTCATGAAGGTAGTCGAGTTCTTCGAATCTCCTGGAGAAAAGAAAAAATAAGAGGAGCCAGGGAGTGCTGCATAAGCTTCAGAAGGATGCAAAAGAAAGTTTTCCAAGGACTTTTTCCCTAGTTATGGTAATGTAAGTTTCAACTGTTGGAAAGTGGTTAATTATGGTCTTCTCTCAGTTTGAGAGCTCCGCACTCAATCCTGGTTCTGTGCGACTTCGTTCTTGGCGTCTCAGCATCTGCCGAGCTCTACTGCTGCTGGAGGCGAAGAAGCGGCTTTTTCGCGCCCAGAGCTTTCTGCCGGTCGCGGTGCGCTCCGGACCGCGGCTTCTGCCG
Source organism: Haemorhous mexicanus (assembly GCF_027477595.1). Lineage (NCBI taxonomy): Eukaryota > Metazoa > Chordata > Aves > Passeriformes > Fringillidae > Haemorhous > Haemorhous mexicanus. The sequence continues at coordinate 21,925,652 of NC_082345.1, read as the reverse complement.
AAAGGCGCCCGGGACCGGCACCTACCTTCGGCGAGCTGCGTACGCCCGTCTTTGGCGTCTCTTGCCGCCTACACCTTAGCGAAAAAGTTTTCCAAACATTTTCTGAAAAAGAAACTGTGCCAGCACAGCAAGCATCCCACGACCTTTTTCATGAAGGTAGTCGAGTTCTTCGAATCTCCTGGAGAAAAGAAAAAGTAAGATTAGCCAGGGAGTGCAGCATAAGCTTCAGAAGGATGCAAAAGAAAGTTTTCCAAGAACTTTTTCCCTAGTTATGGTAATGTAAGTTTCAACTGTTGGAAAGTGGTTAATCATGGTCATCTCTCAGTTTGATAGCTTCGCACGTAATCCCTGTGCTCTACTGCTTCGTTCTTGGCGTCTCAGCATCTGCCGAGCTCCCCGGCTGCCGGAGGCGAAGAAGCGGATTTTTCGCGCCCAGAGCTTTCTGCTGGTAGCGGTGCGCTCCGAACCGCGGCTTCTGCCGAAAGCCGCCCAGGACCGGCACCTACCTTCGGAGAGCTGCGTATGCCTGTCTTCTGCGTCGCTTGCCGCCTACACCTCAGCGAAAAAGTTTTCCAAACATTTTCTGAAAAAGAAACTGTGCCAGAACAGCAAGCATCCCACGACCTTTTTCATGAAGGTAGTCGAGTTTTTCCCATCTCCTGGAGAAAAGAAAAAGTAAGATTAGCCAGGGAGTGCAGCATAAGCATCAGAAGGATGCAAAAGAAAGTTTTCCAAGAACTTTTTCCCTAGTTATGGTAATGTAAGTTTCAACTGTTGGAAAGTGGTTAATTATGGTCTTCTCTCAGTTTGAGAGCTCCGCACTCAATCCCGGTTCTGTGCGACTTCGTTCTTGGCGTCTCAGCATCTGCCGAGCTCTCCGGCTGCCGGAGGCAAAGAAGCGGCTTTTTCGCGCACAGAGCTTTCTGCCGGTCGCGTTGCGCTCCGGACCGCGGCTTCTGCCGAAAGCCGCCCGGGACCGGCACCTACCTTCGGACAGCTGCGTATGCCCGTCTTCTGCGTCTCTTGCCCCCCACACCTTAGCGAATAAGTTTTCCAAGCATTTTCTGAAAAAGAAACTGTGCCAGCACAGCAAGCATCCCACGACCTTTTTCATTAAGGTAGTCGAGTTCTTCCCATCTCCTGGAGAAAAGAAAAAGTAAGATGAGCCAGGGAGTGCTGCATAAGGTTTAGAAGGATGCAAAAGAAAGTTTTCCAAGAACTTTTTCCCTAGTTATGGTAATGTAAGTTTCAACTGTTGGAAAGTGTTTAATTATCGTCTTCTCTCAGTTTGAGAGCTTCGCACTTAATCCCTGTGCTCTACTGCTTCGTTCTTGGCGTCTGAGCATCTGCCGAGCTCTCCGGCTGCCGGAGGCGAAGAAGCGGCTTTTTCGCGCACAGAGCTTTCTGCCGGTCGCGGTGCGCTCCGGACCGCGGCTTCTGCCGAAAGGCGCCCGGGACCGGCACCTACCTTCGGACAGCTGCGTATGCCCGTCTTCTGCGTCTCTTGCCCCCCACACCTTAGCGAATAAGTTTTCCAAGCATTTTCTGAAAAAGAAACTGTGCCAGCACAGCAAGCATCCCACGACCTTTTTCATTAAGGTAGTCGAGTTCTTCCCATCTCCTGGAGAAAAGAAAAAGTAAGATTAGCCAGGGAGTGCTGCATAAGCTTCAGAAGGATGCAAAAGAAAGTTTTCCAAGGACTTTTTCCCTAGTTATGGTAATGTAAGTTTCAACTGTTGGAAAGTGGTTAATTATGGTCTTCTCTCAGTTTGAGAGCTCCGCACTCAATCCTGGTTCTGTGCGACTTCGTTCTTGGCGTCTCAGCATCTGCCGAGCTCTACTGCTGCTGGAGGCGAAGAAGCGGCTTTTTCGCGCCCAGAGCTTTCTGCCGGTCGCGGTGCGCTCCGGACCGCGGCTTCTGCCGAAAGCCGCCCGGGACCGGCACCTACCTTCGGAGAGCTGCGTATGCCCGTCTTCTGCGTTGCTTGCCGCCTACACCTTAGCGAAAAAGTTTTCCAAACATTTTCTGAAAAAGAAACTGTGCCAGCACAGCAAGCATCCCACGACCTTTTTCCTGAAGGTAGTCGAGTTCTTCGAATCTCCTGGAGAAAAGAAAAAGTAAGATTAGCCAGGGAGTGCAGCATAAGCTTCAAAAGGATGCAAAAGAAAGTTTTCCAAGAACTTTTTCCCTAGTTATGGTAATGTAAGTTTCAACTGTTGGAAAGTGGTTAATTATGGTCATCTCTCAGTTTGATAGCTTCGCACGTAATCCCTGTGCTCTACTGCTTCGTTCTTGGCGTCTCAGCATCTGCCGAGCTCCCCGGCTGCCGGAGGCGAAGAAGCGGATTTTTCGCGCCCAGAGCTTTCTGCTGGTAGCGGTGCGCTCCGAACCGCGGCTTCTGCCGAAAGCCGCCCAGGACCGGCACCTACCTTCGGAGAGCTGCGTATGCCTGTCTTCTGCGTCGCTTGCCGCCTACACCTCAGCGAAAAAGTTTTCCAAACATTTTCTGAAAAAGAAACTGTGCCAGAACAGCAAGCATCCCACGACCTTTTTCATGAACGTAGTCGAGTTTTTCCCATCTCCTGGAGAAAAGAAAAAGTAAGATTAGCCAGGGAGTGCAGCATAAGCTTCAGAAGGATGCAAAAGAAAGTTTTCCAAGAACTTTTTCCCTAGTTATGGTAATGTAAGTTTCAACTGTTGGAAAGTGGTTAATTATGGTCTTCTCTCAGTTTGAGAGCTCCGCACTCAATCCCGGTTCTGTGCGACTTCGTTCTTGGCGTCTCAGCATCTGCCGAGCTCTCCGGCTGCCGGAGGCGAAGAAGCGGCTTTTTCGCGCCCAGAGCTTTCTGCCGGTCGCGTTGCGCTCCTGACCGCGGCTTCTGCCGAAAGCCGCCCGGGACCGGCACCTACCTTCGGCGAGCTGCGTATGCCCGTCTTCTGCGTCTCTTGCCGCCTACACCTCAGCGAAAAAGTTTTCCAAACATTTTCTGAAAAAGAAACTGTGCCAGCACAGCAAGCATCCCACGACCTTTTTCATGAAGGTAGTCGAGTTCTTCGAATCTCCTGGAGAAAAGAAAAAGTAAGATGAGCCAGGGAGAGCTGCATAAGGTATAGAAGGATGCAAAAGAAAGTTTTCCAAGAACTTTTTCCCTAGTTATGGTAATGTAAGTTTAAACTGTTGGAAAGTGGTTAATTATGGTCTTCTCTCAGTTTGAGAGCTTCGCACTTAATCCCTGTGCTCTACTGCTTCGTTCTTGGCGTCTGAGCATCTGCCGAGCTCTCCGGCTGCCGGAGGCGAAGAAGCGGCTTTTTCGCGCACAGAGCTTTCTGCCGGTCGCGGTGCGCTCCGGACCGCGGCTTCTGCCGAAAGCCGCCCGGGACCGGCACCTACCTTCGGACAGCTGCGTATGCCCGTCTTCTGCGTCTCTTGCCCCCCACACCTTAGCGAATAAGTTTTCCAAGCATTTTCTGAAAAAGAAACTGTGCCAGCACAGCAAGCATCCCACGACCTTTTTCATTAAGGTAGTCGAGTTCTTCCCATCTCCTGGAGAAAAGAAAAAGTAAGATTAGCCAGGGAGTGCTGCATAAGCTTCAGAAGGATGCAAAAGAAAGTTTTCCAAGAACTTTTTCCCTAGTTATGGTAATGTAAGTTTCAACTGTTGGAAAGTGGTTAATTATGGTCATCTCTCAGTTTGATAGCTTCGCACGTAATCCCTGTGCTCTACTGCTTCGTTCTTGGCGTCTCAGCATCTGCCGAGCCTTCCGGCTGCTGGTGGCGAAGAAGGTGCTTTCTCGCGCCCAGAGCTTTCGGCCGGTCGCGGTGCGCTCCGGACCGCCGCTTCTGCCGAAAGCCGCCCGGGACCGGCACCTACCTTCGGCGAGCTGCGTATGCCTGTCTTCTGCGTCTCTTGCTGCCTACACCTTAGCGAAAAAGTTTTCCAAACATTTTCTGAAAAAGAAACTGTGCCAGCACAGCAAGCATCCCACGACCTTTTTCATGAAGGTAGTCGAGTTCTTAGGATTTCCTGGAGAAAAGACAAAGTAAGATTAGCCAGGGAGTGCTGCATAAGCTTCAGAAGGATGCAAAAGAAAGTTTTCCAAGAACTTTTTCCCTAGTTATGGTAAGGTAAGTTTAAACTGTTGGAAAGTGGTTAATTATGGTCTTCTCTCAGTTTTAGAGCTTCGCACGTAATCCCTGTGCTCTACTGCTTCGTTCTTGGCGTCTCAGCATCTGCCGCGCTCTCCGGCTCCCGCAGGCGAAGAAGCGGCTTTTTCGCTCATAGAGCATTGTGCCGGATGCTGTGCCCTCTGTACCGCAGCTTCTGCTGAAGATGCCGGGGACCGGCACCTACCTTCGGAGAGCTGTGTATACCTGTCTTCTGCGTCTCTTGACGCCCGCATATTAGCGAAAAAGTTTTCCACAAATTCTCTCCAGAAGAAACTTTCCCAGCACAGCAAACTGCCCCTGATTATGGCCTCATATTTTGCCTTTGCTATGGATTCCAGATGTTATCTTCTTTTTTAGATAAGCTCCCGGTTGTTTTTAAATCTTCACTCTCCGTGTCCCCTCCCATCCCGTGCGAATAGACACAGGCACATTACCTTGTAGGTATTAAATCCAAGCAGTAGGAGAATCCCAGAAGAATATGCCTTGAGTTTTAGAAGCAATGCCTATTGAATAGAAAAAAGATAATCCCTTCTTTGAGACCCATTATCAGACATCTTTGTGTGGTGGGGGGAGGTGTATCTGTGTGTGTGAATGGGAAGTGTACTCACCCACAAACCAGAGGCAATATTTAGTAACCAACATATCATAAGGGTGGATGCATATAATTTCCTGCTCTTTATTGAGCTTTTTTTTCCAAGGTTCATTTGTTTTTACAGATTTTCTAGTCAGTTGAAAAATTCTTCTGTGTTTGTGTGAGAATAGAAACCTCCATAAAGCTTACTGTGTGAGGAGAATCCTTTGGACTAGATGATGACTATTTAGAAGATGATATTTTCATCTGCATCAATGCATTTCCTTGTTTTGGAAATATTTTTGGTTTTCAAAGTAACAATTTTCAAGATGTATTTTTCGAAGGTGAAAAAACCGAGATCCTAATTGGTATCACAGAAATACAAAAAAAAAAAAATCCCTTAAAATCATCCGTTGTATCATTTCAATATTGTCTTTTTGAATTTTCTAGAGCTACCTCGAAATCTCATATTAATATCTTTTAAATGCTCTGTCTTCACACAATTTTCTTCTTGATCCATTTCTAAGCTTCGAAATGATATTCAGGTAAGAGTCAATTACTGAAACTACTTCACATTTTGCAAATTGAAATCACAGTGTAAGGAGGGAGGGAGGGAGGGAGGAAGGAAGGGAAAGGAGGAAGAAAAGAAAGAAAGAAAGAAAGAAAGAAAGAAAGAAAGAAAGAAAGAAAGAAGGAAGGAAGGAAGGAAGGATGAAAGAAAGAAAGAAAGAAAGAAAGAAAGAAAGAAAGAAAGAAAGAAAGAAAGAAAGAAAGAAAGAAAGAAAGAAAGAAAGAAAGAAAGAAAGAAAGAAAGAAAGAAAGAAAAAGAAAGAAAGAAAGAAAGAAAGAAAAGAATGGAAAGAAGGAAAGATGGAAGGAAGGAAGAAAAGAAGGAAGGAAGGAAGGAAGGAAGGAAGGGAGGGAAATGAGGAAGAAAAGAAAGAAAGAAAGAAAAAGAAAGAAAGAAAGAATGAAAGAAAGAAAGTAAGAAAGAGAAGAAAGAAAGAAAGAAAGAGAGAAAGAAAGAAAGAAAGAAAGAAAGAAAGAAAGAAAGAAAGAAAGAAAGAAAGAAAGAAAGAAAGAAAGAAAGGAAGAAAGAAAGAAAGAAAGAATTATAAAATATTTGTGTGGATGATATTTAAGTGCTGAGACTGTTCCTACTTATAATAATGCTAAAAGGAACTTCTATGTGAGTCCAAAACAGTTCAACTGAATGGCAATTTCTCAGAATCACTAGTCTGTTTTTTCTATCTGCAGCTAGTTACTGCTACTGCACAGAATGACTATTACCACAGAAAAATAGAATGGTTTGGATTGGAAGGGACCTTAAAATTCACCTAAATTCACCCCCCATGTCATTGGCAAGGACACCTTCCACTAGGCCGCCTTAAGCTCAAAGACCCATTCAAGCTGGCCTTGAACACTTCCAGGAATGGGTCACCCACATCATGTTCCAGTGTCTCACCAGCCTCCTGGCAAGGAATTTCTTCCCAATACCCAAAGGAAACATATACTCTTCAGGTTTTAAAGCCATCAACACTTTTCCTATCACTCCATGCCCTTGTGTAGCTCATCTGCCTCCTTTTGCTAGGCTGCCTTCAGATCCTGGAGGACTGCTCTAACATTTGCTCAGAGTCTGCTCTTCTCCAGGTTGAGAAGATGCCTGGAGGACTCTGGCTTGATGACAGACTCCCTGAGCTACACTGGAGGCTCAGACCATTCTTCTTCTTGGAATTGTTGAAGGATGCACAAGCTCTGCCGATTGTGCTTCATTGTGGTACAGGTAATAAACAGTTGATTGTTTTAATAAAAACACACTTGAAATGCTAAGAGCCAAATTTTAAAGCACAATTAATTGGAGAAAGATTCCTAAACTTGTGGCCGGTTTCCCCAACCCATCTATTGATTATAAACAACATTCCTTGCTGATGTTATGCTGCATGAACCAAAGCCCAGTGATGTCTACTACTTAAGACAGACGTTCTACCTGCTTGCTAGAATATGTTCTTACCCTTTTAAAACAATCCCCCAAACATTAAGAACAGGAGATTACCTCATGAAGTAATGAAGTGCTTTGGTTGAAAGTAAATTGCATTTGAAGGAAACGGGTTTGGGGGCGAGCACAGGAAGATCTCAGAAGTAGAGTGCCAGCTTAGTTCTCTGCTTCAGAGATAAGTGAAGCAATTCAGCAATGTCTTTCCGTGAAAATAGTTTACAGATCTTTCTGCACAACAGGTAACAACCAGCATCAGAAATGTGTGCAAATAATAGACTACTCACTACAAGGTTGTCATCCATGAGTGGTAAGGCAACTCAGACTCATAGCAGTGGTTTTGCTCTTGTGCCTCTTAGAATAGACAGAAAAGAATGAGGAAAACTAATTTTTCCACCAAGTTTCTTTCAGTATTGGTTCCAAGACTATTTTCCTGCCCTCAGGAGACAGCAAAAACTCTCAAAAACTGAAATGCTTCAGAACTGGAAATGATCTGAATCACAAATATTTCTCCTCAAATAAAATTTAAAACGTATGTCATATGGGTAAAACAGATCAAACTATTTAAAGATGAATGTTCTATACATACTAAAACATTCCCAGAGATATCTATTGTGTCCCAAGTCTGTTTAAAAGTCCAGAGTTCCTGGTAAAAGACTTATATGCAGATGAGGTGGCTACATGATATTCTCTTTCCAGCTTAATTATACTCTTCACTCTCACCACCTCTACCAGTTGATTTCCGTAAGTTCTTAGAAAACAGTAATTTAACTTTTTTAATTCTATGAAAAAAAAATGACAGTGATAAGAGTTCTTTGCACTGCCTGTTTTCTGAGAAGCCTGACCATCAAGCCTTAGGAACTTCATCATGAGTTTTATTTCATCTCAAAGTAAATTTTAAGGGAGTGGCAGAGAGAATGGGAGCCTCATGCAAAACAATTTAGGCTTCTAATTCTTGTATTGTCCTACTTACCTACGACAAGAACTGGAAAGAGGATAGATTCGAGTTAGCAGCTGTTAAACATTTGCACATACTCTTCCGCTAAAGAAGAGGTCAAGGATGGTTTTCTGGCCCTCCCTCCACAAGCTGCAGCTTCCTTCAAGGCACTTTGACCTGTTGTGGCATGGAGCTTTCCAGCAGCTGCACTGTAGATATGTGTTCCTCCATGGTTCTCTAGGGACTGCTGGGAGACAACCTGCTTCACTAGGATATCTCCAGGGACTGCGGGGGATTCTTTGCTCTGTCAACTGGAACACCTCCACCTCCTTCTTGTCTTACTGTAGTATCACAGAGCTGCTTCCCATACTGTTTTTTCCCCTCACTTGCCACTGCCTATTCATATGTTTTGTGCTTTTGACAATATATTCTCACAGAGCCTGATGGGCTCAGTTGCAAAAATGTGTCTTGCTAGAAAATGACATGCTCTACAAAACCATGATTTTATAGAAAAGAATAGTGGAAGTATAAATATACTGCTAAAGTTCTGGAAAATTGACAGTGCTTCATTGTAATACATCCCCTCATTTTGCCTTCTTTCTCCTTAAGATCTGGAAAGAATACTGGGCAGGAGACAGTGTTGTTTCAAGGAAAAGACTTTTTTAGGATTCTAGGGTGCATGTTCAACTTTCTTGAGAAAATTGAGAAAAGGCACTTTGTCTTTTGTGGTAAATATCATTAGGCAGTAGTGACAAATTCTGACCAACAAGAGCAGGTCAAAATCTGGTGAGATGAAGCAATACACCTTGAGTGGCCAGGACAGAACCATAGAGTCGTAGAATCAGTTGAATTGGAAGGGGCCCGTCAGGAGCATCAAGTCCAACTTCTGGCCCTGCATGGGACCTTCCTCAAGAATCACACCGGATGCCTGAGAGCAATGTCCCAAAGGTTCTTGAACTCAAGATAGGTGTGATGCTGTGACCACTCCCTGGAGAGACTCTTCCAGGGCCCAGCCATCCTCTGGTTAAAAAACTTTTTCCTGATACCGGACCTGACCCTCCCCTGACTCAGATGCATGCCATTTCCTCCAGTTCTGTCCTTGTAAACCTCATTTGAGAACTTTCTGATACCTTCATGTCTTTTTTCATTGTGGTACCTAAAACTGCCCCCAAGCACTCAAGGTGAGGCCGCCCCAGAACAGAACAGAGCAGAGCAGAGCAGAGCAGAGCAGAGCAGAGCAGAGCAGAGCAGGACAATGCCCTCTCTTGCCCAGCTGGCGATACTGTGCCTGATGCACCCCAGGACAGGCTTGGCCCTCCTGGCTGCCAGGGCACTGCTGATGCACATTTAGCTCGCCATTGGCCAGGAGCCTGGCTTCCTTTCTGCAGTGCTTCTCTCCAGCCTCTGGCTCCCTAATCTATACACACACACAGCAGGATTGCCCTGTTCCAGGTTCTGAATCCAGCACTTGCCATCACACAACTCCCTAAGGTTGGGGATTGCCTGTGGGAATCCTTGAAAACAGAGGATTTTGGGAAAGCTGCAAAAGGCAGGCCTCAGAGACAGCAGAACTGTGGCTGGAGCTAAGCAGTAGTCATAAGGTTTGTCAGCAGAAAAATGATAGAAGAAGTAGAGAAGTAAGGACAAATAGAACAATGGCCTGTGTATTAACGCTTGACCAGAAGAACTCCCTAAGCTACAGCAAAGTAGATCTAGCCAGATGTTAGGAAGTTCTAAGCTTAATAACGGAGCTCTGTGCATTCTCTCTTAAGGCTTACAAGCAGGACTTTTATTCAAAAGAAGCAAGCGTTCTTTGAACCAAGGGTATGTGTGCTTCTAGTGTCAATATGCTTTTGCTTTGTGGGATTGGTCAAAAAACTTTTCAAGTAAGTTGTAACATGAAGTTCTTTTTCTGCTGCTGGGGACGTGAGCTGCTGGCATCTTCCCACTGTCATAACCATGTCATGAGACTGATGCTGGAAAATACAACAGTTTGGGACGCCTTCCCCGGCAGTCCCGCCCCTTTCGTGATTTGTGCATAGACTCCCGGCCAGCCATAATTGCCCATCTCTCTTATTTGTCAAGATCTCTCTGCAGCGTCTCACTGGCCTCAAGGGAGTTAGTTGACAGCTCCTCCCAATGTAGTGTCTCTGGCAAACTTGCTTAATATTCCTTCAAGTGCCGAGTCCAAGTGGTTCAAAAGATGTTGAAGAGAACTGGCCCAAGGATGATACTGTCTTAGCGCTTCATGCTTCTTCTTGCTCCTTAGTGCAGAAATCACAACAAATATCTTCTTTGTTTCTTTTCTATCCATGCAGATATCTTTGCTTATGCTCATGCTTTTTATCTCAACAGCAGCTGACACGACATTTACATACAGAGCAAGAGCATGCTTTTCCTGCTGTTACTAGACTTAACAATTTTGCAATCTGTCAATCAGATACCTTTGCAACTGAAGTCAGACCTTCAGCATTTCTCATCAAAAGAGTAGAATGTCCTCAGAAGTAGAGAAAACTTTACTGCATACTCTGTAAGCCTGCAGAATATATCATAAGGAGTTAGCATCACAATCATTTAAGCACAGACCCTATACTTTAGCAGGGAAAAAACTTCAAAGAAGAGCTAATTAATGCAGCAACATAATCTAAGGACTAAAACAACTAGGATCTTCCAAACTGGTCCCTGCGGTAGAAATGTAAGAATACAGAAGGTAAAAGATAAGGTTTGGAAAGGCTATATCCTTGCTAAGCTAAATTGGATCTCATCCTGTAGATGAAAGATCAAGAAGCTCAAAGCAGAGCTAGAGAGACATGTCCAGATCATGAGATATAGCAAAGCATTTTTCAAGATAATTAGGCATTCTGGTGGACTGGGCAGTTAGGTTAAATCTGCTACACTTACTCACTTTTGGGGACTGAATTGTGGAGTGCTAAACCATATCTGCTGCTATAGAAAGTAAAAGAGACCCATCCAAATAATATGGTCAGTGTGAAGACTCTCACTCTCTATTGCTAAACACTTCATAAGCTATTAACCGGTCATAGGAACAAAATGAAATAAAGCCGTTATACCATCTCGGAATGGAAAAATATGTTCAAAATATTTTTTTCCTTATGTTTTCTTCCTCTTTTCTTTTTTCTTTTTTCTTTTTCTTTTTTTTTTAATCCCAGAAGATATGATTCATAATTTCAACCATTCTGGAATGCTTTCAACAGATGAAGCCAGCATAGTATTTTTCTAACAGGCTCTTGCCCCTTACATTCTCCATTACTGTTTTGGAATATACTCCACAGTCATTTGATCTCAGTCACTTTTTTATCTCTTTCCCCCAAGACAAATTTTAAAGGACTACCTAACCACTAAAAACTCATCATTTCTCTGGTTTCTCAAAGCTTTTTGAGAAAGTTGTTTTATTTTGGTTTTTTCATATTGCATCATTGCTAATGTCTTCAGACCTACTACAAGTGGAAGTTAAAACAAATCTTATCTTAAAGAGACTGTTCAAGATAATGAACTGCCAGTCTTGGTATTTGTATGTTTCTAAATCCTTTTGATTTCAAGGTTGCCTTCCTGAATGCTCAGTTTAATTAGAAAACATTGTGTTTCTAAAGGAGACCCAGTTCAATTGCTTCTGCAAATTCACCTTCATTTTGTAGGATTGTACTTCAAGAAATCTTGTTTCATTCAAACATTAAAAGAATAGATTTGACATCATATGTGACCCTTTCATCAGTCGGAACTGCATTTCATTGCGTGAGTTTCACAGTTGCCTCAAAGAAGATTCCTTTCAATTCGCAAAGCATGTTATCTGAAGATCTGTCTGCTTTCTTCACTTGCTTTAATGGGAAGACATGGGAAATACATTCTGAATGTTATCTTTTGTAGTCTACTTTTACCTACCAGTGTGCTTCTATTGACTAGAACCAATTTCAGCTGCAAAGAACATATTGTTCTGATCTGCTCATACAAAGGGTATGGTGATGGTCACTTAACAGATCTCGGAGGGCAAAAGAGCGGATGGAAAGGGGATTGCAGTATCACTCAAAAAAATGCACCTTTCTAGAATGACCATAGCAAATGCCTTAAAGGAATTAGGGAGAGGAAAGGAATAGAAAAGAGGGGGAGAAAGAGAGAGGGAGTATAGCTACCAAATGGAGAGAAATGAAGTCCTCGCAGTGCAGCCGATGGAGTTCTCCTAGTCACGTTGGGAAATCTCAAAGTCCTGGTTATCTCAAGGTTCTATTATAGTCCACTGCTGGGGGGGAAAACAGATCTAGAAATGGCTGAGGGGGAGCAGATACAATAAAGAGCAAGTCTATTGAAATTGCTGAGGGGGAAAATGGTATTGAAGACGGGTACAGAGAGTCCATGTTCTCAGCAGGAGAAGTCAATATCAATATCAGCAGTGAGTGGGACCCATTGTTTCAGGACTGGTTTCTATGGGAAACCAGTCTAGGTCCAGCAAACACATCTGCAGGCAACACTTAGCAGGCATCCTGCTTCAGTCAGGCCAGCACCCCTGGATCAGAATTACGGGGGTCTCAGCCTCTGTACTTGGGAGGGGGGCTTCAATCTCCGTCCCTCACGGTGGTAGTGGAGAAGATGAAGGATTTTCCATGGGGCAGCTACCACAGTTGCCCCAACAAGTTCATCTGGCCAAGAGGTGGGAAAATTCCTGGGCTGGTGTCGCGAAGCACGTGCGGGCACATAGGTTACGTCCCCCCTTGGCAGGCCCTGCTAGAAGCAGTCACTGTAGACACAGCTGCCAACAATCACTTGGCAGGCCAGAATTCTGCTCAGGGGCCTCAGGATTTTAGCATTCCTCCACGACCGGCATGCCAGCATTCCAATCAGGGTCCTCAGGGTCCCGATGTCTGTCCTGGGGTCGGTTGTGAGGCAAATGCGGGGAACTTCGGACTGTCTTTCACATGGATCAGAAAATCTGTTTACTAAAATGGCCAAAAAGAATGCATAACATTTAGATTTGAGGAAAAATAAAAACCAAAACCAAACCCAAAGCGTTTGGGCAATATCATTCTAGAGAATGCCATGTACCTATGAGAAGTACAAAAAACTTCTGTTTTCAAATGCACTTACAAATCACCATTTTGCATCTGGTTTGGTTTTCTTTTTTGTTTGAAAGCTCTGGCACTTATCTGATTCCTTTTTGAGCTAGTTCAGCTCAATAATCTGGTACGAAAGCAGCTAAAAGTAAACAGAAAAATCTATGGGGACCAGGATGCCACTTCAGCCATGTTGTCGTGAAGCATTAGGTCAGCCTTCTGCGTTCTAGAAATAGGTCTGTCATATATGAATATCAACGCATAGCACTATCTTCTTTTAAACTTTGTCCTTGCTGCTGGGTTCCGTAATGTTCAAGATGCTTTCAAACCAAACAACACCCAGCCCTATAAGATAATCCCCAAAGTATTGGGATGGAATAACTTTATCAGGAGGAAGAGCTCGCTATGCAAAACCTGAATATGATGTCAAGAATGCTTTGTGGTGGATTACCATTGTTTGGGATTGTTTATCCCTTACCCCACCATGTAGGTATAGGAAAAAATTAGGTAGCCACAAGCTTTTACAGCTCTTCTTGTATTTTGGGATAGTAAGGATTTAGGGGAGTAAACAAAACTGTGGTGAGTTTTACTATTGGCTTTATTGGTCTTTCACTTTGACTTAACTGCTTTGCATGGCAGCTTACCCATCAGTATAAATGAGAAGAATATTATCTTCCTTCCTGCACAAAGGATGTTTCATTATGCCTGTGATGTCAAGGACTTAAAAATGAAGAACATTGTGATTGAAAGGAAGCACTGGCATGCCACATGGTAACTGTAGTGAGCTGTGTTTCCTCCTCAGCTTCACTGTGATAGTAGAATTTTAATGAGCAGGTCCAAAACTTGGTCTTAGCATAGTCTGGTGACATATCTCAATAGAGCAGTGTCCTCGGGTGACTTTATGATGCTTGTATCCCCAGTCATCTGTTCTGTTAATGCTGGATATGATATTCTCTGCTTTCAAGACTGGTTCTGAGAGCAAAGGTGGGGAGAAGAAGAAGCACGGAGTTTGTTATCAGAGGCTGCACTCCTTAGAAAGCAACACTCTTCCACATTCTGTGCTGCACTGTGTTGTCTGGGCACTGACGGAGCAGAACAGAGCGCTCATTTGCTTTTTAGTTGGTTTAGCTGGCTGATGCAGAGTTTTCCCTGGACTGGTTTTTTTTTTTCCTTTCCCTTTTCTTGGAATGTTTCGAATCTGCTCTGGACTGGGACCTGGGAAGCACTGGGAAGTTGCACTTTGTGGCCTACTGGGGTCTACTCTGGGCAGCAGCCTTCCCCATTGCCGGAGGGATTGATAACAGAGCGAGCACCCACAGGAGAGACTTTCTGATTTGTCATCTCTTCAGTGTGGCAAATGAGTTTTATCATCTGGTATTGTTCATTTTTTGTGCTTGGGAGTGCTTTGCCTGTAAAATAAAGAGCTTTTTCCCACTTCTCTCCGAGGAAATTTTCCCCAAACCAGTTGAGGGGAGGGGCCGTGTGGGTGGGCTTTTGGGGGGGGAGGGTGGGGCTTTTTGAGGTTTTCTGCCAAATTTGCCCTAAACCAGGACAATCAGGATGTGCCACTTAGAGAATGATGGTTGGAACTCTGGTCGGGAAAGACCTTTAAGAACATTGAGTCTAAATGGAATTAGCAAATGCAACCATCAAGAAATGCTTTGCTGTTTGAAGAGAACATGACTTATCTGGTAAGCTTTGCAAGTATTTGTGTCATCACAAGCACACATGTCCAATGCATTAGATGGGAATATAATAAGAAACCTGTGCAGATCAACAGAATAATTCTCAGGGTAGGATATTTGCATGTTTCATCTTTCTTCCTGACTTCTTCAAAGGAATTCTTTTTAGAAAGTAATGATTGGAATTGTTACTCTTTTGACAGTTCTGAGTGTATTACTGACCTTTTTGGCATATGAATGCCAAACGGGTTAATTCACCTCGTTTTTCAGATAAAGACCGAGATTTAGTGTTGCTTCAGCTGGAGGCAGAAACATTGAAATCCTCTTGCCTCCTTCTTAGTCCCTAATTTCTATTACAAAATCAGTGCACAATCTTGTCCCTTAAGGTCCACTTAGCTCAGTTTATACCAACAGGGTGACATTAGCAGGGCTCACATGATGCTGCACACAGAAGCCCTCAGTGTGCAGCTCTAGCAGACAGTAATTCCATGCAGTTGGACAATCCCAGAGCTGACTTTGAATCACCAGAAGCGTTCTTAGTAGAACGAGACAGATTTAATGGAGAGGTCTCTGCAGGAAGTGGCCTGAAGAAGACAGCAGAAATCCCAGCTGTGTGTTTGTAGAAATCAGTTGAATGCCATTTACAGAAAAAGATCTTTAAATCTAGCTAGCTTTTTCTGCAGATTATTTGTAAACTATATGCATTACATGGACAGTTTCACTGAGCATCTGAAATACAGCTGCGTTTAAGGGGATTGAATCAGGGTTGGAAAGCAGTGAAACAAAGCTTTTCAGGAATACCTGACATCCAAGCCCCGCCGAAATTTATCCCTTTTTTATGTCCAGATGCTTTTTAAAATAATGGGTGACCATTTGGCTACCTCATCGTTTTAATCAGAAATACAAAGAGAATTTTAAACTCAAATCTTTTATAGCTTGAATATTTTTCTTCGTTTATTTCCTGCTTTCCAATTCAGTTCTACAAATCATATGATTAGGTAATGAGAACTCATGCTGTATAAAAATATTTAATGCTCTACTTCCAAGTTAAGGCCATGTATTTCCTGGAACTGTTTCAAAAAAAAAAACAGCCTATCTGGATTCTTTCTTCCCCATGCTCATTATTAGATGAAAATCATTTCAATATTCTATTTTGACTTTAGATGGTGCAAGATTATATTCAGAAATTCAAGCCTCTACTGTTAGGTTGTTTACATGGTTTTCTGGCCATTCTAACTTTGCGCAACCACTCTTTGCAGCTATATATTTTTGCAGTAAGGCATCCCAGGGGTCTGTGAGAAGTTTTAATGTCAAGCAGAACTAACATGTAAACTACACGTGACATACTCAACATATTTCACTTCAGAAAGTTACAGTATGCTTAGACAGGATGAAATAGGAAATAAATAGACTTAACACAATATTTCTAAATCTTGGAAATCTATTACCTGAACTTTGAGTCAGTTTGCAGGACTCTGTAGAAATGCAAACGTGAAGTCCAGGGAGTAGAGCAGAAGGCGTATTGGGCAGGGGGACAGAAGATTGCTTTGAAGGGTGATGTAAGCAAGATTGCATCCTATAAAGAGAGCAGCTGCTTCTGCTGGTTCCAACATCGAGAATTTGTGCCACTGGCCTAGTTTTCTGGGGACTTTTGACCTGTACGCTCTTGAGGGCTTGCAGATGTGAATTAATCTGTCCTTTGATCTTTTCTTTCATTTGAATGTCTATGACCTGTTTTGGTCTTCTGTATTGTACTGTATTGTTTTATAAACAGACATGTTTCCAATGTTTGAAAGCTGTAGTTGAAAGTTAGGTTGCAATTATGAGTTGGCTGTCAAAAGAATTAATTTTCTGCTTTAAGCAAAATATCAATAGAAGCATTCAATCCACTCCTGTGATACAGATTCGTTTTGAATTCACAGGGTAATTTGCATTAGTGGTTGTACTGCATGAGCAATAAATATGACTTACTTGGTTTCTAATGATGATAATAGTCCTCTTTGTATTACTGTAAGAATTGAATCCACCATCATTCTTTTCCGACTATTATTGTGCTGTAAAAGAAAAACAGTTTTGCATTAACCAAGGAGTAAAATGCATGCATTTAGCATCATTCTTGCAGGTAGTCCTCCATTCTGAAAAGACCTCTCAGAAGCTGCATCAAACGAGAAAGC
This sequence comes from Haemorhous mexicanus, assembly GCF_027477595.1. NCBI lineage: Eukaryota > Metazoa > Chordata > Aves > Passeriformes > Fringillidae > Haemorhous > Haemorhous mexicanus. The sequence goes on along the minus strand of NC_082345.1, from coordinate 21,909,063 downwards.
TAGACGGATGGCGGAATGCAGAACCTGCCGTTTAGGATCGAGTACAAAATGACACCCAAGAAATTCTTCATGGATGCTGCATAAGTACAAAGACGCCACTATTTCAAGGTGAAAAATAGTCAATGTGAAACTTGTTCGATGAATAAAAAACGATGCTAATCAAGACACTAGAGTACCAAGCGTGCGACAAGGCTTTTTTGTAATGAACATCATGCCCAGCATGAAAAAGTACTCTTTTTATTGTAGATCGTTTAAAAGTGCACAACAGTTTGGAAAAAAGTGCTTTTCTTTTTTCTAGTAATAAGAACTGTGTATCATTCTAAGAGATACTGGGCACAGGTTTTTGAAAACAATGTTATTTTAAAGGTTAATTCTATTCATAAATACTTCACAGGAAAACATTTGATCTGCTGTTCATCCTGAAGACTCTTAAAGGAAAATGTTTTGGTTGCGTTCTCTTCTGACTAGCTCAGGAGCTCAGTCTTGCCTGCATTCTAATGCTTTTTTATGTTCCTGATGGCACGGCTTAGACATCCTTGTCACCATTACTGTCATGATTTCCATATCAAGTGATGAGAATTTTTCTTCCTGATTGGTGAAGTGAAGTGTCATAACATTCATGCAAGTCAATTTGAAATTTTTTTTTCCAAAGGAAGCTCTTCCTTCCTAATGAAAACCATTTGAAATGGCAAACCTCCTCAGTTTTTCAGAAAGTGATATAATACACCTGTAGAGTAAAATGTCCTCGGAGTTGTTTTTTCACCAGAAGAAGAAAACTGCTGTTTTCTTCTTCTTCTATCACCTTAGACTTACTTTATTCAAAACCTTTTTAAACCTTTGAATTTCTATTTTGATAGCTAATTCCTTTCACAGTGTGCTATAGCATATGTATTTTGAAAGGCCATTTGTACATATTCAAATGGCTTACTTCTATTCTACTAAGAAATGGCTGTACTTCTAGTAGGGAAACTTCAAGGTCCAGTAAGATTTTATCTTGTACAAAATTTAAAAAACTCCAACTCTTAAAAATGATACCAGAAAATGACGTCTGTAAGACTGTGGCAGGAGGCTTTTTCCAGAACAATGTGCAGTTCTTCCCAATTCTATTTTTCCCTCCAATTACTTTGTACACAAAGATTTTTACACAGTCTTCTAACAGTGGCATGTTACTACTGGGGTAGAGTATTGCCCTGCCAGCATTGGAATTGACTCGAATGCAGCTGTGTTCAAATTTGCTGATGGGACAAGGGTTTTTTGCTGAACACACTTTAGCAAGCAAGAGGGCTTCTTGGTCTTTAGATGCTATGAGTCCCAGAAAAAGATGAATGAGGTGGTGACATGCCTCCTGTTTTGAAGAGAGATCCAAAACTTATTTCTGGGGTCACCTCCCTTTTGGTACAGAATGCGCACAGAGGGCTTTGAAGCAGCGCTTTCACCCTCTTTGCATTCACTAGTAAATCTGAGACAGAGCTTGCCCCAATGTTTGTGCAAAAATACTCTTTTGATGCAACTGTTAACCAGACAATATCTCTGGGAAAATTTGCAGGGGGAGAAAGCAAGCCCTTCCTGGGAAATCTACTGAAATGGTTCAGAAGTTATTCCCATTCACTGCTGCTAACCTCTGCTGTCTAGCTGTCGGATATGCTTGGGACCATGTTGAAATAATTCTAAACAATGTACTGAGGCTGCAATATTGAGTAAACAGAGGTATTTTCCATAGGTGTCAGGGGAAAATATTTTTATTGGTAAAAATGAGTTCCATAGAGAACAAGAACAGCATGGTAGAAAAAAAATTACATCCATAGAATGAAGATGCCCAGAATTCTTCTTTTGAAGTTACACAGAGTCAATATTTTCTAAATAAGGTTGTGAAACGTATGAAGAAGGAGGAGTACATTCCACCTGACTGGTGCACAAGTTCATGTTTCAAACTTACAAAAAACCATATTATTAAAAGAAAAATATTCCGCCTTGTGGAAAAGTAGCCCATTAGTAATTTTATCAAAGGTAGGATTAGATCAAGTATTCCTACAAGACAGTAGTAGTACTATGAAAAGCCTTTTGGCATCTATTTGACTACAGGAAACTTGAGCAAGCAGAAGTGCCCTTCCCTGCCGCAAGCTGAACTTCTTATTTGCTAGTGCTGCTTATACATTGTCGAAAGAAAACTTGTCAAAATAAGACTACTCTATACAAGCAACTGGAACTATCCATTGCGTTCCAGTCAATTTTAACTAGAAAATATCAGACACACACTCTAGCTGAATACGCATAGATGGAGTATACCATCACAAAGAAATGGGAACGCTGGAGAAAGGAGCAAATGCAGATGAATTTCAGGGAAGGAAATTATTGGAGAGCTAACTGCAGTCTCTTGACTTTACAAGAAATGATGTCCAGTAAATCCCAACCAGAAACCTACATAACTCCATTTTGAAGTGAGTTGCATCTATGGTCCTCTGTCCTTCCTAGATGAAGAAACTGTGTTTTGAATCAATCTTCCAAGCGGTATGGCTAAAGACCTTAGATACCTCAAATTTTTTTTTTTTTTTTCCCCAGAAGCAACTGTCTCAAAACCTCTTTAAAGCTGACTTTTCCCCTTAAGATGCCATATATTCAAAGAGCACCTTGTCATTTAACAGGGTACTCCAAACCTCATTTCTAACTTAGACTAAAAATAACACTCTTCCTAGTTATCTTTCTTTTTTTTTTTTTTTTTTTTTTTTTTTTTTGCACCTTCCTGCTAACATAGGCAGCAAAGTAGAGAACAGACCACAGCTCTTTCTGGAGCATCTTGAACAAATGCCCTTGCTTGTGTTCCAATCATTCACTTTGCCAAAATCCCTAACGATGAAGAAAAGGTTGTGAAGGCATTACTAGTAGTATGATATGGCAATGTATGGGTGTGATTTATCAAGTAGAATTTGTATCACATAGATGATACTTGGCAAACAGCCAATGAAGGGGCTTCTTTCAGCTCTCAGACTGATGTTACATGTCAGTAATTTAAACAAAAGATAACAAGAAGGATATTTTTTAACAGTGAACTTAATTACACCCCTACCCATGGACATCTGAATCTTAGGAATAGACAGTGTCTGATTTAGAAAAAAGTAAAGAATTATCACAGTTTAAAGAAGCATATGATCATGAACACTTTGCTGATGGAACATAGCCTATTCATTGGCTGAAATGAAGCAGGTAGACAAGACATAGGAAATATTGTTTTGTGGATCAAACATTTATTTTTTTAAAGTGATGCTTACAGATGGTGAACTCACCAACTTCAAAATTGCCCAGTAGATAAGGGTACCTAACTTGCTCCATCAAGTTATCCCTTGGAATCATCATCCAAGGGCATTTTCCCCTGCCTCTGTGAAAATGTGCCTACCTTTTTCACAATACTTTTGCAGCAGCATTGCTAGGCCTGATCAGCTGGTATGGAGGGTGAATTATCAGCAGGTCATTTGCTTCAATGGATTTTGATCTACCGGATATTTTGAAGACCTGCTTCAGCCCTGTTTGTCAGACACAGCCTTCCAATGGTGCTAAACAATTGTTTGGGCTGTGGACCACATGAAAAAGTACTTTCTGGTGCCTGTACTGGGCCATATGCTCTTTATTCTCTCCCTCAACTTCTCCATCACCTCTCATCTCTTTCACAGGAGCTATGTTCAAGGTCCACAGGATACTTTTCACAGAATCTTCAGGCCTGATGCAGTAAGAATGATGAACAGAACGCAGCTGGGATGAATTTTCCAGTTTGGATAAAACCTTTTGTGCACACAAATGCCCCTATGCCCAGAAAAACATTCACTAGTACTAGTGTTCTACCTAATCTGCAATTTAGTCTGAAAGAAAAGCTTTTGTCTGAGAGTATCTGAGAGATCTGCATGAAGCACAGATATCTGACCTATGCAATTTTGAATATCAGAGAAAAAAGAAAATGGCAAGAAGTTTTTAATTTTACTGGTTTTAATTTTCAATTCCATGCACTTTTTCAAAAAGTGTCAATCTCAAATGGCCATCAACATATTTCAGTCATCTGTAAGTTAGTATTCCTATCAAATGTGTTTCAAATCAAAAGAATTTCAAACCTCTCCTCAAAGTTCATATGCCTAGATTTAGTATTTCTGATCTAGATTAGATGAACGGAAGACATTTTTTGCTGTTGGGGTGCGGGAACGCTGGAACAGGTTGCCCAGAGAAGTTGTGGATGTCCCATCCCTGAGCGTATTCAAGGTCAGCTTGGATGGGGCTTTGAACAGCAATGAATGCGACCCCTGATGGTAGATAAACAAAGCTTGAATATAGAAGAAACTCAGATTGAAGTACAGGAGCAAATTTTCTCTCAGCTCTTGGGGCAAGTTCAAAGTTGTACAAAATTGCATTTCTCTGTGATTTTCACTACTGTAACAGAAAGCTTCATGAAAACTATGCAGAAGATATCAAATTTTAAAAGCGATAAGAACTACAACATCAAACACATGGGATGGGTTTCAACATGGGACATTCTCTGAGAGAAAATCTCTGTATTTCAACACTTCATCCCAATCATTAGGATTTCATGAAGTGCCAAAGAAGGCGGCAAAATGTCCTTCAGGACATTATTTACTGTAGTTCAGCCTGGCCATTAGTTGGAATTGGTGTTTGAACTAATGTCGAAGTACCACACACACTTTCCATGCACTGAAAATTACTGTTTACAATGAATAAGCAATGAGGATCAAAATTGATTGAAAGCATCTTAAAAATGTCAAGTATTTCACTGTAAATGATCTATGATCAAAATACTTATTCCACCTTAGTGAGGGACAAATAAATTCTTCCATACCATGATGGTTTAAAATTGTATAAACCAATGTTTTCTTCTGAAAAGACATCATCTAATTCTTTCTATTTGTAGAAGAAAATATTCCTGGGCATAGAACTCAGTAATTTTAAAGGAACAAATGAAAGGAAAATATTCTGCAAACAGAATTCAATCAAAAGCTGTGTTTTAAATATGAGGTGGCTATTAAACAGAATTTTAGTACCAGATATTTGAAATAGTGTACCAGCTATTTTGCCCACAAAGAGAGGAATTTAGCATTTCAGTCTTTTCCAAGGTGTTCATGATCTGCTATGCTGATCTCTGTGCGTGCCTAGGTGTGTGCGGAAGGGGGGGCATGTGAAGGGGAGTGTCTATGTTTGTTTAATCCTCGTAGTGGCAGATTCATGCCTTAGCTCCATCATTTTTTTTTTAGAAACTTCCCAGAGAGTGGATATGAAGTTTCATGTTCAAAAGAGATCATTTCCTAAGTCATCCATTTTACTCTACCTTGTAAATCACTTTGTTGATATTGATAAAATATGCTTTGTTGCATGTTTTATCAAATATGCTTTCACGCTACATGGAGAATGTAGCGTGGAGAATCCCTCCAATGCCTTGCAACTTTTCCGCAAATAGATTTTCAAGAAAATCATCATTTCTCTTTTCAATATATCTGGGACAGGCATGATGGTGGTGTCAACCTGTTGGAGTTTTTCTGGCTGGGGGAAGTTGTACAAAAGGATTGGTTTTTACATTGACCAGTTACTGAATCAAGTGCATGAACCCATTTGAAATTCAACTGGGGTTTCCTTTTTCTAGCAGACTACTTCTAGAACTAGCTAGCAGACTCAAGATGACTCTTTTTCTCTGTTTTTGTTTCTTTCCTATTTTCTTGGCTTCTTTGCAACTATCTACACAATTGTAGAACTTTTTTCCCAACTAAAATTGTTTGATAGACTGATAATTAAGATACGCTTTTTACAAGGAATGTTTTAAATCTTTGTTAGAGTTAAGAAAGTTAAGGACATAGGTCCTTTTCTTCCCTTATGAATATTGCAATGAAAAAGTTAAATAAAGACCAACTCTTTATTTTTATTTGGAATCCAAGTAGATAATTCCCATACAGTAATGCATTTTGTGGACCAATATTTGTCATTCTGATGCAAGCTGTCGCTTCTTAAAAACATGCCTTCTGTGACTACGTTGACAACACTTTCGGTGAAGATCCTAACTGGTCTTAGACACACATAGGGAGAAATTTGCTCAGCCAGTGTCAGTCTTAAGCATGCGTCTTAGAAGATCTTTCTATAGCTGGGGAATTTTCTCATGAAAGAGATTCAGTTATGGAAGAGACAGTTATCCCGGAGTTTTACATTCCTCTTGAACATTACTTAAGGAACTTAAATCCCATGTCCACTTGAATCTCGCTCTGCACAGAGCTTTGTCATGCCAGTCCTTGAAATGCATCTCTAAGAGAATTCACTAGCAGAGAATGAATGAGGGTGGAAGGGGTCTATGGGGCTCACCAAGTCCAATCCCCCTGCTTCAACCAGGATACCTAGAGGTATGGGGTTCGGCTGTTTGTCTCTGCTCCCACACACACTTAGGATGGTTCTTGCACGCTGGGCTTCACAAGATGAGTCTGGACGCTAGGTTTTTTCGGTCTTCAGAATTGTTTATTATTTCTTATCTAAAAAGTCCTTTCTCTGCTCGAAGGATCTGACCAGCACGGCAGCCAAAGGCACACTCTGCCCACCCCCATGGCGGTCGCAACTTTTATAACAAAAACTTCGTATATCATATTTACCTTTTGTCCCCAATACCTATCACCCTCGTCACTAAGTACACCCTCACCCTAGACCAATCCCCAAATGCCAACACCACTGCAGAAGATGGAAGACAGGAAGAAGAAAGAAGAGCCTGGTGGCACACCCTGATTCCTCCATCTTGTCTCTACAATCCACCTGGACCAAAACCCCAAAAGTTGTGATTCACCCTACAATGATATCTTCCCTTCACCATTTACACCCGAGTGATTCTCACAGGTTCCATTTCCTCATACATCGGTGGCATATCCCTAGATGGATCAAAAACAAGCCACCAAGTGCTTTTGGCAACATTCCAAGACTCCCGAGCCCCCCATGGGTTCTCTCGGTAGCTCTGGACATCAGGAGTGATGTGCTGAGCTCCCACATAGAGCCTGTTGCCCAGATTATATTTGTGCCTGCTTATAATGCTTTCAATGATCCAGACTCCACCATCTTTCTGGACACTCTGTGCCATGGTTCAGTCACCGTCACAGTAAAAAATCAGTTGTGATGTTCGGAGACAATCTCCTGTATTTCAGTGTGTGCCCACTGCCTCTTGTCTTTTCACTGAGCATCATTGAAAAGACACTGGTTCCCTGCTCTTTACACTATTCCTTCCCATAGGTATGTGAGCTGCGATGTAGATAAATGTCAAAATCTTCCCTGAAGTCCAGGCAGACGATATTCTCTTCATCTACCAGGCAAGTTCATTCACCGGAGGAGTTTAAAAAGTTGTCAAGCACAAATTTTCCCTGGTAAATCCATGCTGACTACATTATTTTGTCCTCCTTCATGTGCCTGGCAATGCTTTCCAGGAATAGCTACTCCATCAACTAACTTCCTGGGGATAAAAATGAGGCTGGCTGGCTTGTGCTTTTCTGAGTCCTCCTAGTTGCCTTTTTTGAAGATGGGTGACATTTGCTTTCATCCGGTCTTTGCTCACTTTCCTCAGTCACCATGATCCGTCAAACATGATCAGGAGTGGCCTCAGAATAACATCTGCTAACACCCTTGAGAGCTGTGCATCCATCTCAACAAGGCCTGTGGACTTAATGGAATACTTACCAATTCAGTGACTATGCCCATAAAAATTTGCACGGGATAAGAGGACATTTTAACATGTACCTGAAGAGTGAGTGAAAAGCTATGGAAACAATCCAAAAAGACAAAGACTAGAGTTCCCTTTGAAGACAAAGCATCCCATCATGGAGCTGAGCAGCTTTAGATCCAGGTAAGCTTGCTCTCTGAAAGGATGCAGAAGACATGATTTTACCTTATCCAGTAATAAAATGTGTTGACCATTCACTTGCAATACAAAAACTTCAATGATTTCCTAAATTATTGCCTCTTAACTAGACAATAATGTACTGGCTGGCTATTCCCCTAACAGATGAAAGCACCTGCTTGATGTCTTTTATGCATGCAGACTATTCGAATTAGGTCATTTGAGTGGGGATTACTGGTCTTCGAATTTTCTTTCTGATGAATTTGGAATATTTACTGAAGCAAGGACCTGAAGATGAGAACTTCATTTCCCATCAGCGCACTCTAACATCCATGGCCGTAATGCCATTTTATCTCCCCAACTGAGTCAAGAATTGATGACTACAAAGTGGATCAGCTCCAAAAGGAAAAATCAAGGCTGGATAATATTCTCTCTTGGTAAAGCTATTTATCTCAAATGAAGTGACCGACTTCAGTGATCTCTCACTGGTCTAAAGCTACAAGGAGGGGGAGATGGACAAGGTTTCCTTCCACTGCCGTTCTCTTTGTCACCTCAGTGTTTAATACGGGTATGAAGACATTCAAAAAGATAGCTTTGCAGAATTCATAAAATTCAGTTGTAAAAAATCATTTCTTAGCAGCTGAAATGAAAATAGCAAATAAAATGCAATTAATTCCATGGAAGATTGAAATGATTGTTTCTTCATTTTGCATTGGAGGATGTATATTGTATAAGTTTGTCTTGCCTTGTTCTCCAGGTTTTGTAACTGGCACACCTTTCCTTATGAATGCACTGCTCTTTCCTAAATACTCTCATATGGAGGAACATGCTTCTGATAAGAAGAGCACTAGGATGTCTTTACTTGACCTTTTATTTTTACGGATGCTTGGTCCTCTGAAATGAATGGTTTTCTAATATTGAAATGTGCTACTATTGTTCCCATGGGGTAAGCCGCAGACTTTTCCTGTCGGAGCTGTTACTAATCAGCTACTCTCCTATCTGCCTTTAAGTAGTTGAATGTTCTGGTCTAAAATCAGCACCTTCTATGTAGCCGTGCTCTTAGTTGCCAGTGTCATCCTAAATCCAAATACCCTCCTGCAAAGGACCGCTGGTTCTGTAGTCAACTAAGGAAAAAAGACCCGTCCATCCATGCTTTCTGATTTAAAATATTAGGGTATGACGTCCCTAAACAATTCTCTGCAGCTGAACACTACTTATCTTTGGCGTATTCCTTCAACTCACTTGCAAGTCATTCATGCGTTAGGTTATTGGGAGAATTGCTTAATTTGAAGATGATTAAAAGGGGTATGAGAATACTTTTGTGCCTCTGCTATGAGGATACTTTTCAAATCCATACAAACTTCCTGCAAATGCAAAAACCTGCATCCTGTATTGTCCTAGCTTACAACATAAAAATGCATTCTATTCCCACCCTCAAGAACTGCTGAGCGGTGGCATTGTTTTTTCCTTACCTCCTGTTAATGGGCCCATCAATGTCTTGCCACATGACTCAGAGATAACCCCCTCCAGGAGCCATTTCTGTTTAATGGGTACTCAAGGACCCATAGCATGACTCAGAAGGATATCAGCCCATTGGGAGATGCTCTGCCCAGGGGGTAGGAGCTAAGCATCCCCACCTGGATATAATCTGGGTTTTGGGACACAACAAGCAGTCTTTCCACTGCATTGCCAGAGGAACGGCCGCCCTCACCCAATGGTTTTCCAGAGGAAAAGAGCAACCAGATGGTTTCTACAGAATCACCATTTCAACAAGACCTTTTCATCTAAACTGCTACCACCACCCTAACTAGCAGGACGTCAGCTTCTATTCTGACTCTGTCAGTGGTTTTTCTTTTGTATTCTTGCATGGATTTGGGTTTTTCCCCCTTTTCCTAATAAACTGTATTTCTGACTTGGAGTCTTGCTGCCGTGCCAGATTTCTTCAGCCCGACTAGCTCCCGACACCAACAGCGAGAGTGGGCCGCCCCAAGAAAGCTGTTGAATCTGGGCTGCAGCTGTAGCGCACAGCTGCTCCACGGCACAGGTGGACTGCCTTGGGGATAGAACTGAACTGAGGGCAGAGACAAGGAACAGGGAGAGGTCTTCTCTATGTTTTCCAGTTTACTCCCTGGAGGGTCAAGGACAGAAAGACACTGACTCAAAGGCATACATCAACTAAGAAATGAGGGGAGGTCCCAGGGGAGGATACAATCTTTAACCAACTGGGAGAAACTGGGGGTGGAACACAAGGCGGGGAATACAATGTTTAAACCAGTAGGGGGACTACAGGGCAGGAGAATAACTTGAACAAACCAATGGGATTTCCAAGGGTACAAAATTGATAGGGAAGTTTCTAGAGAAAGGGGCAGGCTTGGGGAGGGGTTGATGTTCAATGGGAGGAGGAAAAGGGAACAAAAGAGCAGGTCTTTGGGGAGATGGACAGCTAGGGCAAAACCCAACAATACAGGGGGGAAAGGAACAATCCATTAATAATAACATATGCTATAACAGCACAAAATAGGAAGGATTATGAAACAGACTACTAGAACTGCATTACAATAATAAACGCACACATCAACAGAGTGTCTCACTGGTTTGGCTTTCAAACCAGAAGAGGTGCCAATCTAAAACTTTCCAAACCTTAAAGACAACTGGCTGCAGTTTTGATTTCCTTCTTAAATATATCACCGAGGCGCTACCAGCTTCTGTAATTGGCTTAGCAGCATGTCTATTCTTAGTACCAAGCAGGGATTCACTTTGCCAGGCATGGAGGAAGCTTCTAGGGGCTTTCCAGAAAAAGTCACTTCTGTGGCTGGCTTCTTCCCTCCCCACCAAAAACCAAGCCATGAAAAACCTTAACTAATCCGTAGAACTTAGAACGCATCCAATAATTTCTTTCAAACGATATTTTACGGTTTTTCCAAGCAAACTGAAAAGAAGTGGATCAATAATGTTGAAAAATTGTTCCAGTTCAGTAGAAATATTGGGTCATGCAACTCTGGATTACATAGCTATTTTTTTGTACAATACACAGAAGTTTTTTTCACCTCCATGTAAGAGCCTAAATGAGGGATGCAGGACTCCAGGCGGCTCTCCAAAATGCAGTTTATTCCATCCAAGACATTGCAGCAGTCCAGGGTGGTGGGCGACAAAGCCTGTGCCTACAGCTGTCAGCTCCGGCTGCAGGCAGGCCTGGACACCCTTTGGTTTTGGTTACATGGCATTATATACTTTGCTGAGCATCTTCATACAGTAGAACCTATCTATGCCTTAACTATTATCTATAGCCTATCATAACTACTCTAATTACCATATTCATGTCACTGTTCTCCAATCACTAAAAGTCTGTACGTTACAGTTTAGGCTGAAAATTGTTTTTTTCAGTTTTCTTGGCAGTGGAAAATTCGGAGACCTTTCTTCTGCTTGCCACATCGGCAGGCTTGTTTCCGGTGCTATCTTCCTGCTTGGAAAAACATCCTTTTGTCTGGACTGGGTTTATCCTTTGCTCTAAGTCATAAAACCCCCTTCTAACTAACAAACCCTTTGCCTCCTTGATTATCCAGTAGGACTGCCTCAGCAATTCTTCTCTTCTAGATCAAAACTTGCTTCCAACTCTATTCTTTCTTCAGACTCCACATTCAAAAATCTTTCTGCCAAGCATACATATCTGTGAGACTTTCTTGTCAAACTTTCATCTTTCCCAACACCTCTAAAGAAATGATTCCTGATGGTTTGGATCAGAAGATCCAGTATTGCCATCCTGAGATTTTTGTTTCGAAGCCCATAAGCTGTGCTCAAGGTTTTGGCTATGTTCTTTGTTGTGCCTTGCATATATTTTGGCTAGAAAGCCAGTGTAGATGATGTCCTTGCTGCAGTAGCCATGGGAAATAAGGCGGAGTGTCTGGCTGATGTACCGGGCCTGTAGACTATCCACCTCTCCCCCAGGGAGGCGAGGATCCCTAAAGGAATAGAATATTGACTATGCTCTGGGAGTTTTACAGAGAGAAAGATCCTCACAGCTCAAATGATTTGTCTCCTGGAGTTCTGAGGAATATGTTGTGAAGAAGAAGGCTGCTGTCTTTTCCAAGAATCTTCCGTGCATTCAAGAGGATCATTGAACTTCTTGTCTGAGAATGAAAAAAATATTAGTAGGAATTAGTACTTTTTCTCTGTCTGTGCATCACTGATTGAATTTGGGTAGGTTATATTTTATTTATTTATTTATTTTATTATTACATCATAAGGTCTTCCAAATTCCCAAATTCTGCTTCACTTCTTTATTTTGTAGGCCAGTCTGCTTCCTCTTCTCTCTGCTGAATTATTGCAGACCATACCTGAATGGATTTTTTTTTTTCATTTTGAACATTAGGTTTAAACGGTATGAACAGAACACTTTATTTATCATTATTTTACCAGTTTGCAAGGAATTACAGAATTTTGAAGAGAAGTGATGCAACTCCACATGAGGTTTTCAATGGAAGAGAAGAATGACGATGTCCTACATTCACAGCATTGTTTACAGTAATATTGCAGCTAGGTTATTTTTGCTTCTCAATAGAATTTTAGAAGTGGTGGGGTAAGAAACTGTGGATTTTTATAGGTTTGCCTTGAAAGAAGAATTACAGGGGAAACTGTTGAAAAGAATTGATGCAGAGCTCAATGCAATAATGCACTCTTCCGTACAGAGTTTCAGAAGTGAAAACCAAGAGGAGAGAGTGCCGACAAGATGATTTAATAGAATGAATTCAAAATAGCATTCTCTTCTCTCTGAATTACAGCTCTAAACCTCAGGGTAGTAACAGGAAGTACATGACAATCTCAAAGATTTAAAAATGGATGATGAAGTTTTATATCCAGTAAACTGTAAGGCTTCACATTTTAAACTGATTTGCATTTTGGCAAAAGCCTGGAAGCTGTTGCAATTTGCCGGATAATAAGGGATTTAGAACAGGAAGTATGCAAGTAATCTTTTGGACCCTTCATCTCCCTTCTTAGAACAACGAATACATTTATTATGCTCCTATTTTTATTCCATCAGGGGATTTGATCCTAGAAATGTCTAGTCATTCTTTTCTTGTTTTCAACCCCTCAAAGAGCATGAATCAAAACTATTCAGAAGTTCTTGATCTGCAACGGTGACAAGCACTATACTGGTAAGAGTCAGTGGACATTAGCTGATCCCCATATGACAGCCCCCTATGGCGGGCTGTTCTGGCAGGAGTGATGTTTGAGGGGATAGCATTCTGTGAAATAGAACATTCTATGAATGGGAAAAATGGAAACAGATTCTGAACGTTCAACCCAACACATGAACAAGTAATAGGGCATGTAATTTTCTGTAGAAATTTCTTTAGCCCCAGTGTTGTGGATGATGAATACTCTTCCTACCTCCTTTGGCCAGCTGCCAGCGCAGCAATGTTACTCTGATTATGGAAGGAAAACCAGAAGTGATGGTTCACCTGATAGGTGAACAAAACACCTATCAGGACCTTAGAGTGTTTTTTGCTGCAAAATGCTTCAAGGCAGAAAGGGAAACAATTCCATTTTAGAGAGTGTGTTGAGAAGACAAGGTTGGAAGTTAAAAACCATGGCTTCTGCTTCTATATATGTTACTGATTTTGCTTATTAGCTATTTGGTGGGGGTTTGGTTTTTTGGGGTTTTTTTTTTATGCCTGCATCAGTGAGATGAAAGCATAAGACAGAAAAGTACTGTAAGTTTAAAATACTTTTGCGATGCCTTGTGCTGAAAAACTTGTAGCTACTGCTAAGGCCCATTGGCCAGTTCCTGTTTCATTTCTGAGAAGCTATAAATTTCCCATTAGTAATTTAGTTCTAACCATCTCTTGTTATGGTGGAGATGCAAATTAAGAAGAACAATTTTTGAATCTGGAGGGATGTACTTACCATTTTGTAGCTGCCTTTTTAGTCTCTGAGCCATCAATGAAAAAAAGGAGAAGAATCTCCACTGTTTTCGACCTGTGGACCATCCACTACTGTCCACGTGCTCAGAGTCAAAGCCAAACAATCCTGTCGGGCTTGATTGGGAGGAATTATTTGGATTCAAAATACTAGACTAGTATTGGATTTCCACCAGTACAGTCCATTGGGCATGAACTTTGACATCTATAGAACCTTTCATGGGGATCCATCTTTGTCACCTGCATCACGTTTTATAAGAGAAGAGGAATTGTTAAACGGCTTCAGTGAAAAAAAAAAAAAATCTTAAATGCACTCTGAATGGAATTGAAATCCAAAGGAGCCAGTATTTCAAGAAAGCCTGAGATATTGTCTGTGATGAGATCTGTTCCAAGAGGTTCATTTAAGGTACCAAATTCTCCAACGAAATACTGGCAGATTGGTCGGAGGGGAAAAGCAGTCTTTTTGAATGGCCCTTTGGGACGACAGGGCTTGCAGCAAATTTAGTACTTGCTGCTAGGTTGCCTACATTCCAGGCAAGAGTATTCAATACTGAACTTCGAGCAATGGTAGATGAAGTCTTTGTGACTTTGAAAGTCCAGTGCATGGCAATCTCAGAAAGGAACCCATCAAAGCCCCTGAAATGCCAACACACAAGTTGTGAGTTGGCAGTGCATGCCAGTTTTTAGCAAACCACAGCAAAATGCTGATTGCAAAACGAGGCCATTAAGTCGCATACGGTATGAAGCAGTAGGAAAGAAGAAAGCAGCTGAGAGCGTCATCCCTGCTAAGTAGTCTCAGTATTCTTATTGCCATTAGCAGAAATGTGAAATGAGTCTATAAAAATTACAAAGGAGTCAAAAGAAAAGGGAGCGATGACTCCTCTGGCATAGTGTTTCCCAAGAGGGATCTTCAAAATGTAAAGATTGCATCATCCTTTAAACTGAAGGAAGGTATTAACACGACAGTAAGGAAATGGCATCAAATGCTAGAAAGACTCTGGGCAGTGTACTTCTAGACAGAAATGCCACTGATGGAAAACCGACTAAACTGGCACCAATGCAGCATCATTGTACTATAGCCCAGAAATGTCCACGGCTTCACTCTCTGCCATTCCTTTCATATGCACACAGCAGCTCTGCAACATTCCTACTCATCATCTCCTTGGCAAACTGGGCGTGAGGGTCCGTAGTGACGCAGAGTCCCCAGGCAGGTGCAAAGGAGAGCTGCTTTCTTGCAAAAGCCAGGCTTTTGAAACAGTCAGGCCTTTGTCAGTTGCATAGCTTTAAGCCACAACAAACATAATTAAACCAACGCGCCATACACCACGCTGTGAACACGCGATGGTTCTAGAACTTGTTGATCTACCTCTAATTCAGCTGCCTCACTTTCCCATAGTCCTTTTCTACTTAGCCAAAGTAACGGGCCTCAGCCATGGTTTTACAAGGCCTTCCTTTTGGAAAGTTCTACCTATATGCAACAGCCAGCCACTAGTTTCTTCAGTGCCATGAGTTTAGGTAGACGATTTGCATCTGCCCTTCCGGTGAAACACAATGGGGAGAGAAAATGCTGTCAGAGATGTTCAGTCATTCCATTTTCTAGACAGGCCAAATCAATAGAAAAGCAAGCTATAGGATTGTGTACTTGCTCTTACAAAACACCTGCTGCCATCTGACAATGAACTAGCAGAAAATCAGCAAAAATGAGACTTGAGGCAAACAACCCTTTGAAAGGAATAATGAGGTGATGAATAAAGACAACACGTTTCCAGGCTATTGAGATACTTTAAATGGCAGCAAAAGATTTGAGAGCAGAGGCTGAACTAATGGGGAAGGATTTAAAGAATCCCAAGAAAAACATGACCAAAGACTAAAAGAATCCCAAGAAAAATAGGGGCAACTGACCTGTTTAAGCCTTCAGGAAATCAGTGGCTGCTGATTTAGATAGGCCATTCAAGGTCATTTACTGGTGCACCTTCCACTCCTTTTTCACCTGTCAGCATCACACGGTGAATTGGGACCTTGGAATTAAGATTATTTGAGATTCTGTTCTTAGCTGTAAGAGAGACGTACAGCAGCTGAAGTACCTGTTACTGATGTGATACCCAGGAACACAGAGTTGACACATTTCATTGAAGTCCAATCACAGCTAGCAATACTAAGAGGATAGGATTGGCCTCTTTTCATGACGCTCTTCTTGTTATACAGCCCGCTCTGATTCTGGTGAAACTTTTTCATTAGCTTCTCTCTAAAAAGGAGAAAAACCAATTAAATGTCCCTCCCTGCTGATGCAGGTTTACCATTCAGTTTGTCAAGCCTAAAAGTGGAATTGAAACTACTGTGCAGGAATTAATGTGCTTTAAGCCTCCAGTCCGTTAAGACAATCTCAGGTTGATAAAAGCCTACGTGCCATTGGCTAAATACTCTGTTTCCCCAGGAGCGGATGCATGCAATTTAATCCAACTTTCTGGAACAAACTCCAGTAATACAAAAGCGTCATAAATAGCAGCAAGAATGATTTGACCATTTAAGGAAGCAACCTTCTCACCTCCTTTTGGCGTGAGCATCATCTGCTAGCTGAAGTAACAAACTTGAGGAAAGAAATCTCCCTGCTCCTGAGAAATTGCTGACAAGAGAACCACTGAAGCTCTGTGACTTTCCCCTTTCCATTCATTGGTCAAGCCTAGTAGCCTAAAATTTAGGGGGTCAATCAAAGACAAATGCTAATCTAGTCAGAGGTCTATGAAAGGGCCAAAAATAATCGGAATTCTACTTAGACAATGGAAATGGAAGCAGAGCTTCCAATCTATTTCATTGCAACATAACCCTAAAACTCATTCCTTTCTATTCCTAACTAATGTATAGCCATCAGTACAATCAGGAAAGGACAAAACTGACTGATGTCAGCAAGGGAAGGATTTGAAAGAACCATTCCCATGAATCATCGTATAGACAGTAACTCTAGCATTAAAATCGGAGCCCTTTTAGTAAGTATCACTTAGGGGAAATTCAGGACTCCTGCACAATGGACCAAGAGGATTAAGCAGAAGCCGTTTATGGTTTACATGATGCACTTACACATTCTGACTCTCTGCACACGCTAGTCACGCATTTCTTATTGGTGCCTTTGTCTTGTCCACGCATTCTGCGTGCACCTCTCAGAAGATGTGTTTCCTTACAGTCCGGGTACTTTGCCCCCCCCCCCGATTTTGGAGTTCTTGTGGTCTTGGAATATGCTTTCTCAGCTTCTCCTCTCTTGTTTTAGCACGGCTTATGTCTTGATGAATTCCAGAAGGCCCTGAGAAAATTCTGAGAAGAACAGTTCCACGCTGGATGGCTGGTGCACCCTGTAGTCTAAGCGGTTCAGATACATTGCCACAATTCCCCCTTCTTCTTGCACCAGCCAGACCCTTTCCACTGTATTTTCTACCAAGAGGCACACCAGTTTCACGATGCATGGAATAACACAAAGCAACAAAATAATGAAAACTGGTAAAAACAAAGCTCCGTTTAGGAGATCTTTCAACCATCCAGTTCTTTCCCATCCCTCAAACCATTCATGCAAACCCCACTCGTTCCCAGTCAATTTCTTCATATTGTCTTGTACTTGTGTGAGTTTCGTATGAATGGCTGCAGAATGCTCAAAAAGATTCATGCAACATATTCCTTATGAAATTCCTAACACTCCTGTCCATGTGCTAATTACAAAAAATCTATTTCAGCTCTTATTTGCAGTGTGCTATATCTAATAGGATCCACGTCAGTGACCGCCTGACTTAAAATAGAAGAAGTTACGATAAGTTGTTTGAACATCCAGCACCCCAAATGGTTAAAAGCAGCCAAACCTTGATAAGCAGCGACACCTAGCGTAAGGAGCAACGCAGTTATTCCTGCTGGAAAGAGCAAAAACCTCCATAATGGTGCCAATCGCGTCTTTAGCTAGTGCTGCCCTCTAGGTATTCCCGGAAACAAAAAGGCGGCTTCGTCCAGCAAAGACCTTTATAAAGGATAAAGAGCCCACCGAAGAGCGGATTCTGTTAAAAGAACAGGGCTACTGGCACCTACCTTTGGAGAGCTGCGTATGCCCGTCTTCTGCGTCTCTTGCCGCCTACACCTTAGCGAAAAGCTTTTCCACGCATTTTCTCTAAAAGAAACTGTGCCAGCACAGCAAGCATCCCACAACGTTTTTCATGAAGGTAGTCGAGTACTTACCATCTCCTGGAGAAAAGAAAAAGATTGGCCAGGGAGTGCTGCATAAGGTATAGAAGGATGCAAAAGAAAGTTGTCCAAGAACTTTTTTTC
Source organism: Haemorhous mexicanus (assembly GCF_027477595.1). NCBI lineage: Eukaryota > Metazoa > Chordata > Aves > Passeriformes > Fringillidae > Haemorhous > Haemorhous mexicanus. The sequence goes on along the minus strand of NC_082345.1, from coordinate 21,891,000 downwards.
TACTTATGGTAATGGAAGTTTAAACTGTTGGAAAGTGGTTAGTTCCTGTCTTCTCTCAGTTTCAGAGCTGCGCACTCAATCCCGGTGCTGTGCGGCTTTGTTCATGGCGTCTCAGCATCTGCGGAGCTCTCCGGCTCCCGGAGGCGAAGAAGCGGCTTTCTGCTCATTGAGCATTGTGCCGGATGCAGGGCCTTCTGGAACGCGGCTTCTGCAGAAAGACGCCCGGGACCGGCACCTACCTTCGGAGAGCTGCGTATGCCCATCTTCTGTGTCTCTTGACGCCCGCATCTTAGCGAAAAGCTTTTCCACAAATTCTCTCCAGAAGGAACTGTCCCAGCACAGCAAACTGCCCCTGATTATGGCCTCCTATTTTGCCTTTGCTATGGATTCCAGAAGTACTCTTCTTTCTTTTTTAAGCTCCTAGTTGTTTTCAAATCGCCGCTCTCCATGTCCCCTCCCATCCCGTGCGAATAGACACAAGCACATTATCTTGTAGGTATTAAATCCAGGCAATAGGAGAATCCAAGAAGAATACGCCTTGAGTTTCAGAAGCAATGCCTGTTGAATTGAAAAAAGATAATCCCTTCTTTGAGACCCATTATCAGACATCTGTGTTTGGGGGGGGAGGTGTATCTGTGTGTGTGAATGGGAAGTGTACTCACCCACAAACCAGAGGCAATATTTAGTAACCAACATATCATAAGGGTGGATGCATATAATTTCCTGCTCTTTATTGATCTTTTATTTCAAATGTTCATTTGTTTTTACAGATTTTCTAGTCAGTTGAAAAATTCTTCTGTGTTTGTGTGAGAATAGAAACCTCCATAAAGCTTACTGTGTGAGGAGAATCCTTTGGACTAGATGATGACTATTTAGAAGATGATATTTTCATCTGCATCAATGCATTTCCTTGTTTTGGAAATATTTTTGGTTTTCAAAGTAACAATTTTCAAGATGTATTTTTCGAAGGTGAAAAAACCGAGATCCTAATTGGTATCACAGAAATACAAAAAAAAAATCCCTTAAAATCATCCGTTGCATCATTTCAATGTTGTCTTTTTGAATTTTCAAGAGCTACCTCGAAATCTCATATTAATATCTTTTAAATGCTCTGTCTTCACACAATTTTCTTCTTGATCCATTTCTAATCTTCGAAATGATATTCAGGTAAGAGTCAATTACTGAAACTACTTCACATTTTACAAATTGAAATCACAGTGCAGGGAGGGAGGGAGGGAGGGAGGAAGGAAGGGAAAGGAGGAAGAAAAAGAAAGAAAGAAAGAAAAGAAAGAAAGAAAGAAAGAAAGAAAGAAAGAAAGAAAGAAAGAAAGAAAGAAAGAAAGAAAGAAAGAAAGAAAGAAAGAAAGAAAGAAAGAAAGGAAGAAAGAGAAAGAAATGAAGAAAAAAGGACGGAAGGAAGGAAGGAAGGAAGGAAGGAAGGAAGGAAGGAAGGAAGGAAGGAAGGAAGGAAGGAAGGAAGGAAGGAAGATGGAAGGAAGAAGGAAGGAAGGAAAGAAACAATGAAAGATAGAAAGAGAGAGAGAGAGAGAAAGGAAATTCCCAAATGTCCAAAACCTTAAAAATTATAGAATATTTGTGTGGATGATATTTAAGTGCTGAGACTGTTCCTAGTTATATTAATGCTAAAAGGAACTTCTATGTGAGTCCAAAACAGTTCAACTGGATGGCAGTCTGTTTTTTCTATCTTCAGCTAGTTACTGCTACTGCACAGAATGACTATTACCACAGAATAACAGAATGGTTTGGATTGGAAGGGACCTTAAAATTCACCTCAATTCACCCCCCATGTCATTGGCAGGGACACCTTCCACTAGGCCGCCTTAAGCTCAAAGACCCATTCAAGCTGGCCTTGAACACTTCCAGGAATGGGTCACCCACATCATGTTCCAGTGTCTCACCAGCCTCCTGGCAAGGAATTTCTTCCCAATACCCAAAGGAAACATACTCTTCAGGTTTTAAAGCCATCAACACTTTTCCTATCACTCCATGCCCTTGTGTAGCTCATCTGCCTCCTTTTGCTAGGCTGCCTTCAGATCCTGGAGGACTGCTCTAACATTTGCTCAGAGTCTGCTCTTCTCCAGGTTGAGAAGATGCCTGGAGGACTCTGGCTTGATGACAGACTCCCTGAGCTACACTGGAGGCTCAGACCATTCTTCTTCTTGGAATTGTTGAAGGATGCACAAGCACTGCTGATTGTGCTTCCTTGTGGTACAGGTAATAAACAGTTGATTGTTTTAATAAAAACACACTTGAAATGCTAAGAGCCAAATTTTAAAGCACAATTAATTGGAGAAAGATTCCTAAACTTGTGGCCGGTTTCCCCAACCCATCTATTGATTGTAAACGACATTCCTTGCTGATGTTATGGTGCATGAACCAAAGCCAAGTGATGTCTACTACTTAAGACAGACGTTCTACCTGCTTACTAGAATATGTTCTTACCCTTAATAAAACAATCCCCCAAACATTAAGAACAAGAGATTGCCTCATGAAGTAATGAAGTGCTTTGGTTGAAAGTAAATTGCATTTGAAGGGAACGGGTTTGGGGGCGAGCACAGGAAGATCTCAGAAGTGGATTGCCAGCTTAGTTCTCTGCTTCAGAGATAAGTGAAGCAATTCAGGAATGTCTTTCCGTGAAAATAGTTTACAGATCTTTCTGCACAACAGGTAACAACCAGCATCAGAAATGTGTGCAAATAATAGACTACTCACTACAAGGTTGTCATCCATGAGTGGTAAGGCAACTCAGACTCATAGCAGTGGTTTTGCTCTTGTGCCTCTTAGAATAGACAGAAAAGAATGAGGAAAACTAATTTTTCCATCTACTTTCTTTCAGCATTGGTTCCAAGACTATTTTCCTGCCTTCAAGAGACAGCAAAAACTCTCAAAAACTGAAATGCTTCAGAACTGGAAATGATCTGAATAACAAATATTTCTCCTCAAATAAAATTTAAAACGTAACTCATAAGGGTAAAACAGATCGAGCTATTTAAAGATGAATGTTCTATACATACTAAAACATTCCCAGAGACAATTATTGTGTCCTAAGTATGTTTAAAAGTCCAGAGTTCCTGGTAAAAAACTTATATGCAGATGGGGTAGCTACATGATATTCTCTTTCCAGCCTAATTATACTCTTCACTCTCACCACCTCTACCAGTTGATTTCCGTAAGTTCTTAGAAAACAGTAATTTAACTTTTTTAGTTCTATGACAAAAAATGACAGTGATAAGAGTTCTTTGCACTCCTGGTTTTCTGAGAAGCCTGACCATCAAGCCTTAGGAACTTCATCATGAGTTTTATTTCATCTCAAACTAAATTTTAAGGGAGTGGCAGAGAGAATGGGAGTCTCAAGCAAAACAATTTAGGCTTCTAATTCTTGTATTGTCCTACTTACCTACGACAAGAACTGGAAAGAGGATAGATTCGAGTTAGCAGCTGTTGAACATTTGCACATACTCTTCCGCTAAAGAAGAGGTCAAGGATGGTTTTCTGGCCCTCCCTCCACAAGCTGCAGCTTCCTTCAAGGCACTTTCACCTGCTGTGGCATAAAGCCCTCCAGCAGCGGCACTGTAGGTGTGTGTTCCTCCATGGTTCTCTAGGGACTGCTGGGAGACAACCTGCTTCACTAGGATGTCTCCAGGGACTGCGGGGGATTCTTTGCTCTGTCAACTGGAACACCTCCACCTCCTTCTTGTCTTACTGTAGTATCACGGAGCTGCTTCCCATACTGTTTTTTCCCCTCACTTGCCACTGCCTATTCATATGTTTTGTGCTTTTGACAATATATTCTCACAGAGCCTGATGGGCTCAGTTGCAAAAATGTGTCTTGCTAGAAAATGACATGCTCTACAAAACCATGATTTTATAGAAAAGAATAGTGGAATTGCAAATATACCGCTAAAGATCTGGAAAATAGACAGTGCTTCGTTGTAATACATTCCCTCATTTTGCCTTCTTTCTCCTTAAGATCTGGAAAGAATACTGGGCAGGAGACAGTGTTGTTTCAAGGAAAAGACTTTTTTAGGATTCTAGGGTGCATCTTCAACTTTCTTGAGAAAATTGAGAAAAGGCTTTTGTGGTAAATATCATTAGGCAGTAGTGACAAATTCTGACCAACAAGAGCAGGTCAAAATCTGGTGAGATCAAGCAATACACCTTGAGTGGCCAGGACAGAACCATAGAGTCGTAGAATCAGTTGAATTGGAAGGGGCCCGTCAGGAGTATCAAGTCCAACTTCTGGCCCTGCATGGGACCTTCCTCAAGAATCACACCGGATGCCTGAGAGCAATGTCCCAAAGGTTCTTGAACTCAAGATAGGCGTGATGCTGTGACCACTCCCTGGAGAGACTCTTCCAGTGCCCAGCCATCCTCTGGTTAAAAAACTTTTTCCTGATACCGGACCTGCCCCCCCCTGACTCAGCTGCATGCCATTTCCTCCAGTTCTGTCCTTGTAAACCTCATTTGAGAACTTTCTGATACCTTCATGGCTTTTTTCATTGTGGTACCCAAAACTGCCCCCAAGCACTCAAGGTGAGGCCGCCCCAGAACACAGCAGAGCAGAGCAGAGCAGAGCAGGACAATGCCCTGTCTTGCCCAGCTGGCGGTACTGTGCCTGATGCACCCCAGGACAGGCTTGGCCCTCCTGGCTGCCAGGGCACTGCTGATGCACATTTAGCTTGCCATTGGCCAGGAGCCTGGCTTCCTTTCTGCAGTGCTTCTCTCCAGCCTCTGGCTCCCTAGTCTATACATACACACAGCAGGATTGCCCTGTTCCAGGTGCTGAATCCAGCACTTGCCATCGCACAACTCCTTAAGGCTGGGGATTGCCTGTGGGAATCCTTGAAAACAGAGGATTTTGGGAAAGCTGCAAAAGGCAGGCCTCAGAGACAGCAGACCTGTGGTTGGAGCTAAGCAGTAGTCATAAGGTTTGTCAGCAGAAAAATTATAGAAGAAGTAGAGAAGTAAGGACAAATAGAACAATGGCCTGTGTATTAACGCTTGACCAGAAGAACTCCCTAAGCTACAGCAAAGTAGATCTAGCCAGATGTTAGGATATTCTAAGCTTAATAATGCGGCTCTGTGCATTCTATCTGAAGGCTTACAAGCAGGACTTTTATTCAAAAGAAGCCAGCGTTCTTTGAACCAAAGTTATGTGTGCTTCTAGGGATCGGCTAGAACTAGTGTCAATATGCTTTTGCTTTGTGGGATTGGTCAAAAAACTTTTCAAGTAAGTTGTAACATGAAGTTCTTTTTCTGCTGCTGGGGACGTGAGCTGCTGGCATCTTCCCACTGTCATAACCATGTCATGAGACTGATGCTGGAAAATACAACAGTTTGGGATGCCTTCCCCAGCAGTCCCGCCTCTTTCGTGATTTGCGCATAGACTCCCGGCCAGCCATAATTGCCCATCTCTCTTTTTTGTCAAGATCTCTCTGCAGCGTCTCACTGGCCTCAAGGGAGTTAGTTGACAGCTCCTCCCAATGTAGTGTCTCTGGCAAACTTGCTTAATATTCCTTCAAGTGCCGAGTCCATATGGTTCAAAAGATGTTGAAGAGAAGTGGCCCAAGGATGATACTGTCTTAGCCACTGAAATTAGCGCTTCATGCTTCTTCTTGCTCCCTAGTGCAGAAATCACAATGTCTTCTTTGTTTCTTTTCTATCCATGCAGATATCTTTGCTTATGCTCATGCTTTTTATCCCAACAGCAGCTGACACAACATTTACATACAGAGCAAGAGCATGCTTTTCCTGCTGTTACTAGACTTAACAATTTTGCAATCTGTCAATCAGATACCTTTGCAACTGAAGTCAGACCTTCAGCATTTCTCATCAAAAGAATAGAATGTCCTCAGAAGAAGAGAAATCTTTGCTGCATACTCTGTAAGCCTGCAGAATATACCATAAGGAGTTAGCATCACAATCATTTAAGCACTGACCCTATACTTGAGCAGGGAAAAAACGTCAAAGAAGAGCTAATTAATGCAGCAACATAATCTAAGGAATAAAACAACTAGGATCTTCCAAACTGGTCCCTGCGGTAGAAATGTAAGAATACAGAAGGTAAAAGATATGCTTTGGAAAGGCTATATCCTTGCTAAGCTAAATTGGATCTCATCCTGTAGATGAAAGATCAAGAAGCTCAAAGTGGAGCTAGAGAGACATGTCCAGATCATGAGATAGAGCAAAGCATTTTTCAAGATAATTAGGCATTCTGGTGGACTGGGCAGTTGGGTTAAATTTGCCACACTTACTCACTTTTGGGGACTGAATTGTGGAGTGCTAAACCATATCTGCTGCTATAGAAAGTAAAAGAGACACATCCAAATGGTATGGTTAGTGTGAAGACTCTCACTCTCTATTGCTAAACACTTCATAAGCTATTAACCGGTCATAGGAACAAAATGAAATAAAGCCATTATACCATCTTGGAATGGAAAAATATGTTCAAAATATTTTTTTCCTTATGTTTTCTTCCTTTTTTCTTTTTTATTTTTCTTTTTTTTTTTAATCCCACAAGATATGATTCATAATTTCAACCATTCTGGAATGCTTTCGACAGATGAAGCCAGCATAGTATTTTTCTAACAGGCTCTTGCCCCTTACCTTCTTCATTACTGTTTTGGAATATACTCCACAGTCATTTGATCCCAGTCAGTTTTTTATCTCTTTCCCCCAAGACAAATTTTAAAGGACTACCTAACCACTAAAAATCATCATTTCTCTGGTTTCTCAAAGCTTTTTGGGAAAGTTGTTTTGTTTTGTTTTTTTTATGTTGCATCATTGCAAATGTCTTCAGACCTACTACAAGTGGAAGTTAAAACAAATCTTATCTTAAAGAGACTGTTCAAGATAACGAACTGCCAGTCTTGGTATTTGTATGTTTCTAAATCCTTTTGATTTCAAGGTTGCCTTCCTGAATGCTCAGTTTAATTAGAAAACATTGTGTTTCTAAAGGAGACCCAGTTCAATTGCTTCTGCAAATTCACCTTCATTTTGTAGGATTGTACTTCAAGAAATCTTGTTTCATTCAAACATTAAAAGAATAGATTTGACATCATATGTGACCCTTTCATCAGTCGGAACTGCATTTCATTGCGTGAGTTTCACAGTTGCCTCAAAGACGATTCCTTTCAATTCGCAAAGCATGTTATCTGAAGATCTGTCTGCTTTCTTCACTTGCTTTAATGGGAAGACATGGGAAATACATTCTGAATGTTATCTTTTATAGTCTACTTTTACCTACCAGTGGGCTTCTATTGACTAGAACCAATTTCAGCTGCAAAGAACATATTGTTCTGATCCGCTCATACGAAGGGGGGATGATGTTTTCTTAACTGATGTCGGAGGGCAAAAGACAAGATGGAAAGGGGATTGCAGTATCACTCAAAACAAATGCACCTTTCTAGAATGACCACAGAAAATGCCTTAAAGGAATTAGGGAGAGGAAAGGAATAGAAAAGAGGGGGAGAAAGAGAGAGGGAGTATAGCTACCAAATGGAGAGAGATGAAGTCCTCGCAGTGCAGCCGATGGAGTTCTCCTAGTCACGTTGGGAAATCTCAAAGTCCTGGTTATCTCAAGGTTCTATTATAGTCCACTGCTGAGGGGGAAAACAGATCTAGAAATGGCTGAGGGGGAGCAGATACAGTAAAGAGCAAGTCTATTGAAATTGCTGAGGGGGACAAAGGTATTGAAGACGGGTACAGAGAGTCCATGTTCTCAGCAGGAGAAGTCAATATCAGCAGTGAGTGGGACCCATTGTTTCAGGACTGGTTTCTATGGGAAACCAGTCTAGGTCCAGCGAACACATCTGCAGGCAACACTTAGCAGGCATCCTGCTTCAGTCATGCCAGCACCCCTGGATCAGAATTACGGGGGTCTCAGCCTCTGTCCTTGGGAGGGGGCCTTCAGTCTCCATCACTCACAGTGGTAGTGGAGCAGATGAAGGATTTTCCATGGGACAGCTACCACAGTTTCCCCAACAAGTTCATCTGGCCAAGAGGTGGGAAAATTCCTGGGCTGTTTTTCGCCAAGCACTTGCGGGCACATAGGGCGCGTCGCCCCTTGGCAGGCCCTGCTAGAAGCAGTCACTGTAGACACAGCTGCCAACAATCACTTGGCAGGCCAGAATTCTGCTCAGGGGCCTCAGGATTTCTGGCATTCCTCCACCACCAGCAGGCCAGCATTCCGATCAGGGTCCTCAGGGTCCCGATGTCTGTCCTGGGGTCGGTTGTGAGGCAAATGCAGGGAACTACAGACTGTCTTTCACATGGATCAGAAAATCTGTTTACTAAAATGGCCAAAAAGAATGCGTAACATTTAGATTTGAGGAAAAATAAAAACCAAAACCAAACCCAAAGTGTTTGGGCAATATCATTCTAGAGAATGGCATGTACCTATGAGAAGTACAAAAAACTTCTTTTTTGAAATGCACTTACAAATCACCATTTTGCATCTGGTTTGTTTTTTTTGTTGTTTGAAAGCTCTGGCACTTATCTGATTCCTTTTTGAGCTAGTTCAGCTCATTAATCTGGTAAGAAAGCAGCTAAAAGTAAAGAGAAAAACCTATGGGGACCAGGATGCCACTTCAGCCACGTTGTCGTGAAGCATTAGGTCAGCCTTCTGTGTTGTAGAAATATCTCTGTCCTAGATGAAAATCAATGCATAGCACTATCTTCTTTTAAGCTTTGTCCTTGCTACTGGGTTCCTGAATGATCAAGATGCTTTCAAACCAAACAACACCCAGCCCTCTAAGATACTCCCCAAAGTATTGGGATGGAATAACTTTATCAGGAGGAAGAGCTCGCTATGCAAAACCTGAATATGATGGCAAGAATGCTTTGTTGTGGATTACCATTGTTTGGGATTGTTTATCCCTTACCCCACCATGTAGGTATAGGAAAAAATTAGGTAGCCACAAGCTTTTACAGCTCTTCTTGTATTTTGGGATAGTAAGGATTTAGGGGAGTAAACAAAACTGTGGTTTTACTATTGGCTTTATTGCTCTTTCACTTTGAATTAACTGCTTTGCATGTCAGCTTACCCATCAGTATAAATGAGAAGAATATTATCTTCCTTCCTGCACAAAGGATGTTTCATTACGCCTGTGATGTCAGGGACTTAAAAATGAAGAACATTGTGATTGAAAGGAAGCACTGGCATGCCACAAGGTAACTGTAGTGAGCTGTGTTTCCTCCTCAGCTTCACTGTGATAGTAGAATTTTAATGAGCAGGTCCAAAACTTGGTCTTAGCATAGTCTGGTGGCGTATCTCAATAGAGCAGTGTCCTCGGGTGACTTTATGATGCTTGTATCCCCAGTCATCTGTTCTGTTAATGCTGGATATGATATTCTCTGCCTTCAAGACTGGTTCTGAGAGCAAAGGTGGGGAGAAGAAGAAGCACGGAGTTATCAGAGGCTGCACTCCTTAGAAAGCAACACTCTTCCACATTCTGCACTGCACTGTGTTGTCTGGGCACTGACGGAGCAGAACAGAGCGCTCATTTGCTTTTTAGTTGGTTTAGCTGTCTGAGGCAGAGTTTTCCCTGGACTGTTTTTTTTTTTTCTTTCCCTTTTCTTGGAACGTTTCGAATCTGCTCCTGGACTGGGACCTGGGAAGCACTGGGAACTAGCACTTTGTGGCCTACTGGGGCCTACTCTGGGCAGCAGCCTTCCCCATTGCCGGAGGGATTGATAACAGAGCGAGCACCCACAGGAGAGACTTTCTGATTTGTCATCTCTTCAGTGTGGCAAATGAGTTTTATCATCTGGTATTGTTCGTTTTTTGTGCTTGGGAGTGCTTTGCCTGTTAAATAAAGAGCTTTTTCCCACTTCTCTCCGAGGAAATTTTCCCCAAACCAGTTGAGGGGAGGGGCTGTGTGGGTGGGCTTTTGGGGGGGTGGGGGGGGCGTTTTGAGGTTTCTGCCAAATTTGCCCTAAACCAGGACAATCAGGATGTGCCACTTAGAGAATGATGGTTGGAACTCTGGTCGGGAAAGACCTTTAAGAACATTGAGTCTAAATAGAATTAGCAAATGCAACAATCAAGAAATGCTTTGTTGTTTGAAGAGAACATGATTTATCTGTTAAGCTTTGCAAGTATTTGTGTCATCACAAGCACACATGACCAATGCATTAGATGGGAATATAATAAGAAACCTGTGCAGATACACAGAATGATTCTCAGGGTAGGATATTTGCATGTTTCATCTTTCTTCCTGACTTCTTCAAAGGAATTCTTTTTAGAAAGTAATGATTGGAATTGTTACTCTTGTCCTAGGGTGACTGTTATCCCCATTCGTGTGTGTGTAATTTATGCTGGATATTATATTCTGTGCCTTTAAGACTGGTGGAGTGAAGGTTTTGTTTTGGCCTCTTATCAGCCACTCGGCGGGACATCCAGATAGCACCAGTGCATGTTGCTGCTTTTTGCTTCTTGCCCCTGCTTTTTGCTTTCGCTCTTGCTTCTGCTTCGCTTCTGCTTTGCTTGCTCTTGCTTTCTTTCCCCCCCCCCCCCGCCATTAGTTAATTTAGCTAAACAGTCCAAATTCCTTTCTGGACTGTTCCCCCCACCCCGTTGGACCTGCCAACTGCTCCAGACTGGGATTTGGAACACGGAGAGAGTGAGTTTACACCTTGTGACTGCAGCAGCTGCCTCAGCGCCGGAGGGACTGATAACAGAGCAAACCCCCAGGAGAGACTTTTCTGAATTTGTCATCTTTGTCAGAGCAGTGGAAGAGTGGTGTCATCCGGTACTGTTCATTGTGTGTGCTGGGGGGTGCTGTGCTTATCAAATAAACAGGTTCTTTCCACTTCTCTCCGAGGAATTCTTCCTGAACCGGTTGGGGGAGGGGCGTGTGGGTTTGTTTTTTGGAGAAGCTATTTTTGGGGATTCTCTCCCAAATTTGCCCTAAACCAGGACAACACTTTTGACAGTTCTGAGTGTATTACTGACCTTTTTGGCATATGAATGCCAAACGGGTTAATTCACCTAGTTTTTCAGATAAAGACCGAGATTTAGTGTTGCTTCAGCTGGGGGCAGAAACATTGAAATCCTCTTGCCTCCTTCTTAGTCCCTAATTTCTATTACAAAATCAGTGCACAATCTTGTCCCTTAAGGTCCACTTAGCTCAGTTTATACCAACAGGGTGACATTAGCAGGGCTCACATGATGCTGCACACAGAAGCCCTCAGTGTGCAGCTCTAGCAGACAGTAATTCCATGCAGTTGGACAATCCCAGTGCTGACTTTGAATCACCAGAAGCGTTCTTAGTAGAACGAGACAGATTTAATGGAGAGGTCTCTGCAGGAAGTGGCCTGAAGAAGACAGCAGAAATCCCAGCTGTGTGTTTGTAGAAATCAGTTGAATTCCATTTACAGAAAAAGATCTTTAAATCTAGCTAGCTTTTTCTGCAGATTATTTGTAAACTATATGCATTACATGGACAGTTTCACTGAGCATCTGAAATACAGCTGCGTTTAAGGGGATTGAATCAGGGTTGGGAAGCAGTGAAATAAAGCTTTTCAGGAATACCTGACATCCAAGTCCCGCCAAAATTTATCCGTTTTTTATGTCCAGATGCTTTTGAAAATAATGGGTGACCATTTGGCTACCTCATCGTTTTAATCAGAAATACAAAGAGAATTTTAAACTCAAATCTTTTATAGCTTGAATATTTTTCTTTGTTTATTTCCTGCTTTCCAATTCAGTTCTACAAATCATATGATTAGGTAATGAGAACTCATGCTGTATAAAAATATTTAATGCTATACTTCCAAGTTAAGGCCATGTATTTCCTGGAACGGTTTCAAAAAAAAAAAAAAAAAAAAAGCCTATCTGGATTCTTTCTTCCCCACGCTCATTATTAGATGAAAATCATTTCAATATTCTATTTTGACTTTAGATGGTGCAAGATTATATTCAGAAATTCAAGCCTCTACTGTTAGGTTGTTTACATGGTTTTCTGGCCATTCTAACTTTGCGCAACCACTCTTTGCAGCTATATATTTTTGCAGTAAGGCATCCCAGGGGTCTGTGAGAAGTTTTAATGTCAAGCAGAGCTAACATGTAAACTACACGTGACATACTCGACATATTTCACTTCAGAAAGTTACAGTATGCTTAGACGGGATGAAATAGGAAATAAATAGACTTAACACAATATTTCTAAATCTTGGAAATCTATTACCTGAACTTTGAGTCACTTTGCAGGACTCTGTAGAAATGCAAACGTGAAGTCCAAGGAGTAGAGCAGAAGGCATATTGGGCAGGGGGACAGAAGATTGCTTTGAAGGGTGATGTAAGCAAGATTGCATCCTATAAAGAGAGCAGCTGCTTCTGCTGGTGCCAACATCGAGAATTTGTGCCACTAGCCTAGTTTTCTGGGGACTTTTGACCTGTACGCTCTTGAGGGCTTGCAGATGTGAATTAATCTGTCCTTTGATCTTTTCTTTCATTTGAACGTCTATGACCTGTTTTGGTCTTGTGTACTGTACTGTATTGTTTTATAAACAGACATGTTTCCACTGTTTGAAAGCTGTAGTTGAAAGTTAGGTTGCAATTATGAGTTGGCTGTCAAAAGAATTAATTTTCTGCTTTAAGCAAAATATCAATAGAAGCATTCAATCCACTCCTGTGATACAGATTCGTTTTGAATTCACAGGGTAATTTGCATTAGTGCTTGTACTGCATGAGCAATAAATATGACTTGATGGGTTTCTAATGATGATAATAGTCCTCTTTGTATTACTGTAAGAATTGAATCCACCATCATTCTTTTCCTATTATTATTGTGCTGTAAAGGAAAAACAGTTTTGCATTAACCAAGGAGTAAAATGCATGCATTTAGCATCATTCTTGCAGGTAGTCCTCAATTCTGAAAAGACCTCTCAGAAGCTGCATCAAACGGGAAAGCCAGACGGATGGCAGAATGCAGAACCTGCCGTTTAGGATCGAGTACAAAATGACACCCAAGAAATTCTTCATGGATGCTGCATAAGTACAAAGACGCCACTATTTCAAGGTGAAAAATAGTCAATGTGAAACTTGTTCGATGAATAAAAAACTATGCGAATCAAGACACAAGAGTACCAAGCGTGCGACGAGGCTTTTTTGTAATGAACATCATTCCCAGCATGAAAAAGTACTCTTTTTATTGTAGATCGTTTAAAAGTGCACAACAGTTTGGAAAAAAGTGCTTTCCTTTTTTCTAGTAATAAGAACTGTGTATCATTCTAAGAGATACTGGGCACAGGTTTTTGAAAACAATGTTATTTTAAAGGTTAATTCTATTCATAAATACTTCACAGGAAAACATTTAATCTGCTGTTCATCCTGAAGACTCTTAAAGGAAAATGTTTTGGTTGCGTTCTCTTCTGACTAGCTCAGGAGCTCAGTCTTGCCTGCATTCTAATGCTTTTTTATGTTCCTGATGGCACGGCTTAGACATCCTTGTCTCCATTACCGTCATGATTTCCATATCAAGTGATGAGAATTTTTCTTCCTGATTGGTGAAGTTAAGTGTCATAACATTCATGCAAGTCAATTTGAAGTTTTTTTTCCAAAGGAAGCTCTTCCTTCCTAATGAAAACCATTTGAAATGGCAAACCTCCTCAGTTTTTCAGAAAGTGATATAATACACCTGTAGAGTACAATGTCCTCGGAGTTGTTTTTTCAGCAGAAGAAGAAAACTGCTGTTTTCTTCTTCTTCTATCACCTTAGACTTACTTTATTCAAAACCTTTTTAAACCTTTGAATTTCTATTTTTATAGCTAATTCCTTTCACAGTGTGCTATAGCATATGTATTTTGAAAGGCCATTTGTACATATTCAAATGGCTTCCTTCTATTCTACTAAGAAATGGCTGTACTTCTAGTAGGGAAACTTCAAGGTCCAGTAAGATTTTATCTTGTACAAAATTTAAAAAACTCCTGCTATTAAAAATGATACCAGAAAATGACATCTGTAAGACTGTGGTAGGAGGCTTTTTCCAGAACAATGTGCAGTTCTTCCCAATTCTATTTTTCCCTCCGATTACTTTGTACACAAAGATTTTTACACAGTCTTCTAACAGTGGCATGTTACTACTGGGGTAGAGTATTGCCCTGCCAGCATTGGAATTGACTCGAATGCAGTTGTGTTCAAATTTGCTGATGGGACAAGGGTTTTTTGCTGAACACACTTTAGCAAGCAAGAGGGCTTCTTGGTCTTTAGATGCTATGAGTCCCAGGAAAAAGATGAATGAGGTGGTGACATGCCTCATGTTTTGAAGAGTGATCAAAAACTTATTTCTGGGGTCACCTCCCTTTTGGTACAGAAAGCGCACAGAGGGCTTTGAAGCAGCGCTTTCACCCTCTTTGCATTCACTAGTAAATCTGAGACAGAGCTTGCCCCAAGGTTTGTGCAAAAATACTCTTTTGATGCAACTGTTAACCAGACAATGTCTCTGGGAAAATTTGCAGGGGGAGAAAGCAAGCCCTTCCTGGGAAATCTACTGAAATGGTTCAGAAGTTATTCCCATTCACTGCTGCTAACCTCTGCTGTCTAGCTGTCGGATATGCTTGGGACCATGTTGAAATAATTCTAAACAATGTACTTAGGCTGCAACATTGAGTAAACATAGGTATTTTCCATAGGTGTCAGGGGAAAATATTTTTATTGGTAAAAATGAGTTCCATAGAAAACAAGAACAGCATGGTAGAAAAAAAATTACATCCATAGAATGAAGATGCCCAGAATTCTTCTTTTGAAGTTACACAGAGTCAATATTTTCTAAAAAATGTTGTGAAACTTATGAAGAAGGAGGAGTACATTCCACCTGACTGGTGCACAAGTTCATGTTTCCAACTTACAAAAACCATATTATTAAAAGAAAAATGTTCCGCCTTGTGGAAAAGTAGCCCATTAGTAATTTTATCAAAGGTAGGATTTGATCAAGTATTCCTACAAGACAGTAGTAGTACTATGAAAAGCCTTTTGGCATCTATTTGACTACAGGAAACTTGAGCAAGCAGAAGTGTCTTTCCCTGCCGCAAGCTGTACTTCCTATTTGCTACTGCTGCTTAAACATTGTCGAAAGAAAACTTGTCAAAAAAGGACTACTCTATACAAGCAACTTGAACTATCCATTGCGTTCCAGTCAATGCTAACTAGAAAATATCAGACACACACTCTAGCTGGATACGCATAGATGGAGTATACCATCACAAAGAAATGGGAACGCTGGAGAAAGGAGCAAATGCAGATGAATTTCAGGGAAGGAAATTATTGGAGAGCTAACTGCAGTCCCTCGACTTTACAAGAAATGATGTCCAGTAAATCCCAACCAGAAACCTACGTAACTCCATTTTGAAGTGAGTTGCATCTATGGTCCTCTGTTCTTCCTAGATGAAGAAACTGTGTTTTGAATCAATCTTCCAAGCGCTATGGCTAAAGACCTTAGATACCTCAAATTTTTTTTTTTTTTTCCCCAGAAGCAACTATCTCAAAACCTCTTTAAAGCTGACTTTTCCCCTTAAGATGCCATATATTCAAAGAGCACCTTGTCATTTAACAGGGTATTCCAAACCTCATTTCTAACTTAGACTAAAAATAATACTCTTCCTAGTTATCTTTCTTTTTTTTTTTTTTTTTTTCCAGCTTCCTGCTAACATAGGCAGCAAAGTAGAGAGCAGATCACAGCTCTTTCCGGAGCATCTTGAACAAATGCCCTTGCTTGTGTTCCAATCATTCACTTTGCCAAAATCCGTAACGATGAAGAAAAGGTTGTGAAGGCATTACTAGTAGTATTAGATGGCAATGGATGGGTGTGATTTATCAAGTAGAATTTGTATCACATAGATGATACTTGGCAAACAGCAAATGAAGGGGTTTCTTTCAGCTCTCAGACTGATGTTACATGTCAGTAATTTAAACAAAAGCTAACAAGAAGGATATTTTTTAACAGTGAACTTAATTACACCCCTACCATGGACATCTGAATCTTAGGAATAGACAGTGTCTGATTTAGAAAAAAGTAAAGAATTATCACAGTTTAAAGAAGCATATGATCATGAACACTTTGCTGATGGAACATAGCCTATTCATTGGCTGAAATGAAGCAGGTAGACAGGACATAGGAAATTTTGTTTTGTGGATCAAACATTTATTTTTTAAAGTGATGCTTACAGATGGTGAACTCATCAACTTCGATACTGCACAGTAGATAAGGGTACCTAACTTGCTCCATCAAGTTATCCCTTGGAATCATCATCCAAGGGCATTTCCCCCTGCCTCTGTGAAAATGTGCCTACCTTTTTCACAATACTTTTGCAGCAGCATTGCTAGGCCTGATCAGCTGGTATGGAGGGTGAATTATCAGCAGCAAGGTGACTGGCCAGGGTCATTTGCTTCAATGGATTTTGATCTACCGGATATTTTGAAGACCTGCTTCAGCCCTGTTTGTCAGACACAGCCTTCAAATGGTGCTAAACAATTGTTCGGGCTGTGGACCACATGAAAAAGTACTTTCTGGTGCCTGTACTGGGCCATATGCTCTTTATTCTCTCCCTCAACTTCTCCATCACCTCTCATCTCTTTCACAGGAGCTATGTTCCAGGTCCACAGGATACTTTTCACAGAATCTTCAGGCCTGATGCAGTAAGAATGATGAACAGAACGCAGCTGGGATGAATTTTCCAGTTTGGATAAAACCTTTTGTGCACACAAATGCCCCTATGCCCAGAAAAACCTTCACTAGTACTAGTGTTCTACCTAATCTGCAATTTAGTCTGAAAGAAAAGCTTTTGTCTGAGAATATCTGAGAGATCTGCATGAAGCACAGATATCTGACCTATGCAATTTTGAATATCAGAGAAAAAAGAAAATGGCAAGAAGTTTTTTAATTTTACTGGTTTTAATTTTCAATTCCATGCACTTTTTCAAAAAGTGTCAATCTCAAATGGCCATCAACATATTTCAGTCATCTGTAAGTTAGTATTCCTATCAAATGTGTTTCAAATCAAAAGAATTTCAAACCTCTCCTCAAAGTTCATATGCCTAGATTTAGTATTTCTGATCTAGATTAGATGAAAGGAAGACATTTTTTACTGTTGGGGTGCGGGAACGCTGGAACAGGTTGCCCAGAGAAGTTGCGGATGTCCCATCCCTGAGCGTATTCAAGGTCAGCTTGGATGGGGCTTTGAACAGCAAGGAATGCGACCCCTGATGGTAGATAAACAAAGCTTGAATATAGAAGAAACTCAGATTGAACTATAGGAGCAAATCTTCTCTCAGCTCTTGGGGTAAGTTCAAAGTTGTACAAAATTCCATTTCTCTGTGATTTTCACTACTGTAACAGAAAGCTTCACTAAAACTATGCAGAAGATATCAAATTTTAAAAGCGATAAGAACTACAACATCAAACACATGGGATGGGTTTCAACATGGGACACTCTCTGAGAGAAAATCTTTGTATTTCAACACTTCATCCCAATCATTAGGATATCATGAAGTGCCAACGAAGGCGGCAAAATGTCCTTCAGGACATTATTTACTGTAGTTCAGCCTGGCCATTAGTTGGAATTGGTGTTTGAACTAATGTCGATGTACCACACACACTTTCCATGCACTGAAAACTTACTGTTTACAATGAATAAGCAATGAGGATCAAAATTGATTGAAAGCATCTTAAAAATGTCAAGTATTTCACTGTAAATGATCTATGATCAAAATACTTATTCCACCTTAGTGAGGGACAAATAAATTCTTCCATACCATGATGGTTTAAAATTGTATAAACCAATGTTTTCTTCTGAAAAGACATCATCTAATTTTTTCTATTTTTAGAAGAAAACATTCCTAGACATAGAACTCAGTAATTTTAAAGGAACAAATGAAAGGAAAATATTCTGCAAACAGAATACAATGAAAAGCTGTGTTTTAAATATGAGGTGGATATTAAACAGAATTTTAGTACCAGATATTTGAAATAGTGTACCAGCTCTTTTGCCCACAAAGAGAGGCATTTAGCATTTCAGTCTTTTCCAAGGTGTTCATGATCTGCTATTCTGATCTCTGT
Source organism: Haemorhous mexicanus (assembly GCF_027477595.1). Taxonomy (NCBI): domain Eukaryota; kingdom Metazoa; phylum Chordata; class Aves; order Passeriformes; family Fringillidae; genus Haemorhous; species Haemorhous mexicanus. The sequence goes on along the minus strand of NC_082345.1, from coordinate 21,872,923 downwards.
GCATGCCGAGGTGTGTGCGGAAGGGGGGGCATGTGAAGGGGAGTGTCTATGTTTGCTTAACCCTCGTAGTGGCAGATTCATGCCTCAGCTCCATCATTTCTTTTAGAAACTTCACAGAGAGTGGATATGAAGTTTCATATTCAAAAGAGATCGATTCCTAAGTCATCCATTTTACTCTACCTTGTAAATCACATGATTGTTGTTTATTTTATCAAAAATACTTTGACGCTACATGGAGGAATGAGAATGTGGAGAATCCCTCCAATGCCTTGCAACTTTGCCACAAATAGATTTTCAAGACAATCATCATTTCTCTTTTCAATATGTCTGGGACAGGCATGATGGTGGTGTCAACCTGTTGGAGTTTTTCTGGCTGGGGGAAGTTGTAGGAAAGGATTGGTTTTTACATTGACCAGTTACTGAATCAAGTGCATGAACCCATTTGAAATTCAACTGGGGTTTCCTTTTTCTAGCAGACTACTTCTAGAACTAGCTAGCAGACTCAAGATGACTCTTTTTCTCTGTTTTTGTTTCTTTCCTATTTTCTTGGCTTCTTTGCAACTATCTACACAATTGTAGAACTTTTTTTCCAACTAAAATTGTTTCATAGACTGATAATTAAGATACGCTTTTTACAAGGAATGTTTTAAATCTTTGTTAGAGTTAAGAAAGTTAAGGACATAGGTCCTTTTCTTCCCTTCTGAATATTGCAATGAAATAGTTAAATAAAGACCAACTCTTTATTTTGATTTGGAATCCAAGTAGATAATTCCCATACAGTAATACATTTTGAGGACCGATATTTGTCATTCTGATGTAAGTTGTCGCTTCTTAAAAATATGTCTTCAGTGACTACGTTGACAACACTTTTGGTAAAGATCCTAATTGGTCTTAGACACACATAGGGAGAAATTTGCTCTGCCAGTGTCAGTCTTCTAAGCATGCGTCTTAGAAGATCTTTCTATAGCTGGGGAATTTTCTCATGAAAGGGATTCAGTTATGGAAAAGACAGTTATCCCGGAGTTTTACATTCTTCTTGAACATTACTTAAGGAACTTAAATCCCATGTCCATTTGAATCTCGCTCTGCACAGAGCTTTGTCATGCCAGTCCTTGAAATGCATCTGTAAGAGAATTCACTAGCAGAGAATGAATGAAGGTGGAAGGGGTCTGTGGGGCTCACCAAGTCCCATCCCCCTGCTTCAGCCAGGATACCTAGAGCATGTTGCCCAGGATTATATCTGGGCTTACTTTTAATGTCTTCAATGATCCAGACTCCACCATCTTCTGGACACTCTGTGCCATGGTTCAGTCACCGTCACAGTAAAAAATAATTTTGTGATGTTCAGAGGCAATCTCCTGTATTTCAGTGTGTGCCCACTTCCTCTTGTCTTTTCACTGAGCATCATTGAAAAGACACTGGTTCCCTGCTCATTACACTATTCCTTCCTACATTGCGATGCGATGTAGATAAATGTCAAAAACTTCCCTGAAGTCCAGGCAGACGATATTCTCTAAATATACCAGGCAAGTTCATTCACCGGAGGAGTTTAAAAAGTTGTCCAGCACAAATTTCCCCTGGTAAATCCATGCTGACTACATTATTTTGTCCTCCTTCATGTGCCTGGCAATGCTTTCCAGGAATAGCTACTCCATCAACTAACTTCCTGGGGATAAAAATGAGGCTGGCTGGCTTGTGCTTTTCTGAGTCCTCCTAGTTGCCTTTTTTGAAGATGGGTGACATTTGCTTTCATCCAGTCTTTGCTCACTTTCCTCAGTCACCATGATCCTTCAAACATGATCAGGAGTGGCCTCAGAATAACATCTGTTAACACCCTTGAGAGCTGTGCATCCATCTCAACAAGGCCTGTGGTCTTAATGGAATACTTACCAATTCAGTGACTATGCCCATAAAAATTTGCATGGGATGAGAGGACATTTTAACATGTACCTGAAGAGTGAGTGAAAAGCTATGGAAACAATCCAAAAGGACAAAGACTAGAGTTCCCTTTGAAGACAAAGCATCCCATCATGGAGCTGAGCAGCTTTAGATCCAGGTAAGCTTCCTCTCTGAAAGGATGCAGAAGTCATGATTTTACCTAATCCAGTAATAAAATGTGTTGACCATTCACTTGCAATACAAAAAATTCAATGATTTCCAAAATTATTGCCTCCTAACTAGACAATAATGTACTGGCTGGCTATTCCCCTAACAGATGAAAGCATCTGCTTGATGTCTCTTATGTGTGCAGACTATTCGAATTAGGTCATTTGAGTGGGGATTACTGGTCTTCGAATTTTCTTTCTGATGAATTTGGAATATTTACTGAAGCAAGGACCTGAAGATGAGAACTTCATTGCCCATCAGCGCACTCTAACATCCATGGCCGTAATGCCATTGTTTCTCCCCAACTGAGTCAAGAATGGATGACTACAAAGTGGATCAGCTCCAAAAGGAAAGATCAAGGCTGGATAATATTCTCTCTTGGTAAAGCTATTTATCTCAAATGAAGTGACCGACTTCAGTGATCTCTCACTGGTCTAAAGCTACAAGGAGGGGGAGATGGACAAGGTTTCCTTCCACTGCCGTTCTCTTTGTCACCTCAGTGTTTAATACGGGTATGAAGACATTCAAAAAGATAGCTTTGCAGAATTCATAAAATTCAGTCGTAAAAAATCATTTCTTAGCAGCTGAAATGAAAATAGCAAATAAAATGCAATTAATTCCGTGGAAGATTGAAATGATTGTTTCTTCATTTTGCATTGGCGGATGTATATTGTATAAGTTTGTCTTGCCTTGTTCTCCAGGTTTTGTAACTGGCACACCTTTCCTTATGAACGCACTGTTCTTTCCTAATACTCTCATATGGAGGAACATGCTTCTGATAAGAAGAGCACTAGGATGTCTTTACTTGACCTTTTATTTTTACTGATGCTTGGTCCTCTGAAATGAATGGTTTTCTAAAATTAAAATGTGCTACTATTGTTCCCACGGGGTAAGACGTAGACTCTTCCTGTCGGAGCTGTCACTAATCAGCTACTCTCCTATCTGCCTTTAAGTAGTTGAATGTTCTGGTCTAAAAGTAGCACCTTCTATGTAGCCATGCTCTTAGTTGCCAGTGTCATCCTAAATCCAAACACCCTCCTGCAAAGGACCGCTGGTTCTCTAGTCAACTAAGGAAAAAAGACCCGTCCATCCATGCTTTCTGATTTAAAATATTAGGGTATGACGTCCCTATACAATTCTCTGCAGCTGAACACTACTTATCTTTGGCGTATTCCTTCAACTCACTTGCAAGTCATTCATGCGTTAGGTTATTGAGAGAATTGCTTCATTTGAAGATGATTAAAAGGGGTATGAGAATACTTTTGTGCTTCTGCTATGAGGACACTTTTCAAATCCATACAAACTTCCAGCAAATGCAAAAAACCTGCATCCTGTATTGTCCTAGCTTACAATATAAAAATGCATTCTATTCCCACCCTCAAGAACTGCTGAGCGGTGGCATTGTTTATTCCTTACCTCCTGTTAATGGGCCCATCAATGTCTTGCCACATGACTCAGAGATAACCCCCTCCAGGAGCCATTTCTGTTTAATGGGTAATCAAGGACCCATAGCATGACTCAGAAGGATATCAGCCCATTGCGAGATGCTCCACCCAGGGGGTAGGAGCTAAGCATCCCCGCCTGGATATAATCTGGGTTTTGGGACACAACAAGCAGTCTTTCCACTGCATTGCCAGAGGAACGGCCGCCCTTAGCCAATGGTTTTCCAGAGGAAAAGAGCAACCAGATGGTTTCTACAGAATCACCATTTCAACAAGACCATTTCATCCAAACTGCTACCACCACCCTAACTAGCAGGACGTCAGCTTCTATTCTGACTCTGTCAGTGGTTTTTCTTTTGTATTCTTGCATGGATTTGGGTTTTTCCCCCTTTTCCTAATAAACTGTATTTCTGACTTGGAGTCTTGCTGCGGTGCCAGATTTCTTCAGCCCGACTAGCTCCCGACACCAACAGCGAGAGTGGGCCGCCCCAAGAAAGCTGTGGAATCTGGGCTGCAGCTGTAGGGCACAGCTGCTCTACGGCACAGGTGGACTGCCTTGGGGATAGAACTGCGCTGAGGGCAGGGACAAGGAACAGGGAGAGGTCTTCTCTATGTTTTCCAGTTTACTCCCTGGAGGGTCAAGGACAGAAAGACACTGACTCAAAGGCATACATCAACTAAGAAATGAGGGGAGGTCTCAGGGGAGGATACAATCTTTAACCAACTGGAAGAAACTGGGGGTGGAACACAAGGCGGGGAATACAATGTTTAAACCAGTAGGGGGACTACAGGGCAGGAGAATAACTTGGACAAACCAATGGGGTTTCCAAGGGTACAAAATTGATAGGGAAGTTTCTAGAGAAAGGGGCAGGCTTGGGGAGGGGTTGATGTTCAATGGGAGGAAGAAAAGGGAACAAAAGGGAAGGTCTTTGGGGAGATGGACAGCTAGGGCAAAACCCAACAGTAAAGGGGGGAAAGGAACAATCCATTAATAATAACATAAGCTATAACAGCACAAAATAGGAAGGACTAGAAAACGGACTACTAGAACTGCAGTACAATAATAAACACACACTGCAACAGAGTGTCTCACTGGTTTGGCTTTCAAACCAGAAGAGATGCCAACCCAAAAATTTCCAAACCTTAAAGACAACTAGCTGCAGTTTTGATTTCCTTCTTAAATATATCACCAAGGCGCTACCAGCTTCTGTAATTGGCTTAGCAGCATGTCTATTCTTAGTGCCAAGCAGGGATTCACTTTGCCAGGCATGGAGGAAGCTTCTAGGGGCTTTCCAGAAAAAGTCACTTCTGTGGCTGGCTTCTTCCCTCCCCACCAAAAACCAAGCCATGAAAAACCAACACCTTAACTAATCCGTAGAACTTAGTATGCATCCAGTAAGTTCTTTCAAACGATATTTTACGGTTTTTACCAAGCACCCTGAAAAGAAGTGGATCAATAATATTGATAAAAATTGTTCCAGTGCAGTAGAAATATTGGGTCATGCAACTCTGGATTACATAGCTATTTTTTTGTACAATACACAAAAGTTTTTTTCACCTCCATGTAAGAGCCTAAATGAGGGATGCGGGACTCCAGGCAGCTCTCCAAAATGCAGTTTATTCCATCCAAGATGTTGCGACAGTCCAGGGTGGTGGGCAACAAAGCCTGTGCCTACAGCTGTCAGCTCCGGCTGCAGGCAGGCCTGGACACCCTTTGGTTTTGGTTACATGGCATTATATACTTTGCTGAGCATCTTCATACAGTAGAACCAATCTATGCCTTAACTATTATCTATAGCCTATCATAACTACTCTAATTACCATATTCATGTCACTGTTCTCCAATCACTAAAAGTCAGTACGTTACAGTTTAAGCTGAAAATTTTTCAGTTTTCTTGGCAGTGGAAAATTCGGAGACCTTTCTTCTGCTTGCCACAACGGCAGGCTTGTTTCCGGTGTTAGCTTCCTGCTTGGTAAAAACATCTTCTTGTCTGGACTGGGTTTATCCTTTGCTCTAAGTCATAAATCCCCCTTCTAACTAACATACCCTTTGCCTCCTTGGTTATCCAGTAAGACTGGCTCAGCAATTCTTCTCTTCTAGATCAAAACTTGCTTCCAACTCTATTCTTTCTTCAGACTCCACATTCAAAAATCTTTCTGCCAAGCATACATATCTGTGAGACTTTCTTGTCAAACTTTCATCTTTCCCAACACCTCTAAAGAAATGATTCCTGATGGTTTGGATCAGAAGATCCAGTATTGCCATCCTGAGATATTTGTTTCGAAGCCCATAAGCTGTGCTCAAGGTTTTGGCTATGTTCTTTGTTGTGCCTTGCATCTATTTTGGCTAGAAAGCCAGTGTAGATGATGTCCTTGCTGCAGTAGCCATGGGAAATAAGGCGGAGTGTCTGGCTGATGTACCGGGCCTGTAGACTATCCACCACTCCCCCAGGGAGGCGAGGATCCCTAAAGGAATAGAATATTGGCTATGCTCTGGGAGTTTTACAGAGAGAAAGATCCTCACAGCTCAAATGATTTGTCTCCTGGAGTTCTGAGGAATATGTTGTGAAGAAGAAGGCTGCTGTCTTTTCCAAGAATCTTCCGTGCATTCAAGAGGATCATTGAACTTCTTGTCTGAGAATGAAAGAAATATTAGTAGTAATTAGTACTTTTTCTCTGTCTGTGCATCACTGATTGAATTTGGGTAGGCAATATTTTATTTATTTATTTGTTTGAATTATTCATCATAAGGTCTTCCAAATTCCCAAATTCTGCTTCACTTCTTTCTTTTGTAGGCCAGTCTGGTTCATCTTCTCTTCTACTGTATTATTGCAGACCATATCTGAATGGATTTTTTATTTCCATTTTGAACATTAGGTTTAAACTGAATGAACAGAACACTTTATTTATCCTTATTTGACCAGTTTGCAAGGAAATACAGAATTTTGAAGAGAAGTGATGCAACTCCACTTGAGGTTTTCAATGGAAGAGAAGAATGACGACGTCCTACATTCACAGCATTGTTTACAGTAATATTGCAGCTAGTTTCCAGCAACTTAGGTCAGGTTCTGGAAGCAGGCAGCCGTGATAGTATAGAAGTCTAAAAAGTTTCAGTTTGGCTGCTCTTCTTGAAAAATAGCTAACATGTCTCAGCGTTGTGCTGAATCTTGTTGTACAGACACTTCTTTTGAGGTCTGAACTCCTTGCTGGACTTCTGTATCTAAGAATCAGATACAGTAAACCTATGTTTCCTTATACGCTTTAAGAATTTGGTTCTAATCCCAAAGAGCAAGAAAGGTTGCTGTATGATTACAAGCTAAAGTATCTGCTAAGAAAGCAGTTAATGGACTGCTTTTTAAATACAAATTGGAGCAGAGATTTCATTGTTTGATGGGATTTTTTTTTGCTTCTCAATAGAATTTTAGAAGTGGTGGGGTAAGAAAGTGTGGATTTTTATAAGTTTGCCTTGAAAGAAGAATTACAGGGGAAACTGTTGAAAAGAATTGATGCAGAGCTCAATGCAATAATGCACTCTTCCGTACAGAGTTTCAGAAGTGAAAACCAAGAGGAGAGAGTGCCGACAAGATGATTTAATAGAATGAATTCAAAATAGCATTCTCTTCTCTCTGAATTACAGCTCTAAACCTCAGGGTATTAATAGGAAGTACATGACAATCTCAAAGATTTAAAAATGGATGATGAAGTTTTATATCCAGTAAACTGTAAGGCTTCACATTTTAAACTGATTTGCATTTTGGCAAAAGCCAGGAATCTTTTGCAATTTGCCGGATAATAAGGGATTTAGAACAGGAAGTATGCAAGTAATCTTTTGGACCCTTCATCTCCCTTCTTAGAACAACGAATACATTTATTATGCTCCTATTTTTATTCCATCAGGGGATTTGATCCTAGAAATGTCTAGTCATTCTTTTCTTGTTTTCAACCCCTTAAAGAGCATGAATCAAAACTATTCCAAAGTTCTTGATCTGCAACAGTGACAAGCACTATACTGGTAAGAGTCAGTGGACATTAGCAGATCCCCATATGACAGCCCCCTATGGCGAGTTGTTGTGACAGGACTGATGTTTGAGGGGCTGGCATTCTGTGAAACAGAACATTCCATGAATGGGAAAATGGAAACAGATTCTGAACGTTCAACCCAACACATGAACAAGTAATAGGGCATGTAATTTTCTGTGGAAATTTCTTTAGCCCCAGTGTTGTGGATGATGAATACTCTTCCTACCTCCTTTGGCCAGCTGCCAGCGCAGCAATGTTACTCTGATTATGGAAGGAAAACCAGAAGTGATTTTTGAACAAAACACCTATCAGGACCTTAGAGTGTTTTTTGCTGCAAAATGCTTCAAGGCAGAAAGGGAAACAATTCCATTTTAGAGAGTGTGTTGAGAAGACAAGGTTGGAAGTTAAAAACCATGGCTTCTGTTTCTATATATGTTACTGATTTTGCTTATTAGCTATTTGGTGGGGGTTTGGTTTTTTGGGGTTGTTCTTTTTGCCTGCATCCTTGAGATGAAAGCATAAGACAGAAAAGTACTGTAAGGTTAAAATACTTTTGAGATGCCTTGTGCTGAAAAACTTGTAGCTACTGCTAAGGCCCATTGGCCAGTTCCTGTTTCATTTCTGAGAGGCTATAAAATTCCCATTGGTAATTTAATTCTAACCATCTGTTGTATGGTGGAGATGCAAATTAAGAAGAACAATTTTTGAATCTGGAGGGATGTACTTACCATTTTGTAGCTGCCTTTTCAGTCTCTGAGCCATCAATGAAAAAAAGGAGAAGAATCTACACTGTTTTCAGCCTGTGGACCATCCACTACTGTCCACGTGCTCAGATTCAAAGCCAAACAATCCTGTCGGGCCTGATTGGGAGGAATTATTTGGATTCAAAATACTAGACTAGTATTTGATTTCCACCAGTACAGTCCATTGGGCATGAACTTTGACATCTATAGAACCTTTCATGGGGATCCATCTTTGTCACCTGCATCACGTTTTATAAGAGAAGAGGAATTGTTAAACGGCTTCAGTGAAAAAAAAAAAAATCTTAAATGCACTCTGAATGGAATTGAAATCCAAAGGAGCCAGTATTTCAAGAAAGCCTGAGATATTGTCTGTGATGAGATCCGTTCCAAGAGGTTCATTTAAGGTACCAAATTCTCCAACGAAATACTGGCAGATTGGTCGGAGGGGAAAAGCAGTCTTTTTGAATGGTCCTTTGGGACGACAGGGCTTGCAGCAAATTTAGTACTTGCTGCTAGGTTGCCTACATTCCAGGCAAGAGTATTTAATACTGAACTTCGAACAATGGTAGATGAAGTCTTTGTGACTGTGAAAGTCCAGTGCATGGCAATCTCAGAAAGGAACCCATCAAAGCCCCTGAAATGCCAACACACAAGTTGTGAGTTGGCAGTGCATGCCAGTTTTTAGCAAACCACAGCAAAATGCTGATTGCAAAACGAGGCCATTAAGTCACATCCGGTATGAAGCAGTAGGAAAGAGGAAAGCAGCTGAGAGCGTCAACCCTGCTAAGTAGTCTCAGTATTCTTATTGCCATTAGCAGAAATGTGAAATGAGTCTATAAAAATTACAAAGGAGGCAAAAGAAAAGGGAGCGATGACTCCTCTGGCATAGTGTTTCCCAACAGGTATCTTCAAAATGTAAAGATTGCATCATCCTCTAAACTGAAGGAAGGTATTAACACGACAGTAAGGAAATGGCATCAAATGCTAGAAAGACTCTGGGCAGTGTACATCTAGACAGAAATGCATCTGATGGAAAACCGACTAAACTGGCACCAATGCAGCAGCATTGTACTAAAGCCCAGAAATGTCCACGGCTTCACTCTCTACCATTCCTTTCATATGCACACAGCAGCTCTGCAACATTCCTACTCATCATCTCCTTGGCAAACTGGGCGTGAGGGTCCGTAGTGACGCAGAGTCCCCAGGCAGGTGCAAAGGAGAGCTGCTTTCTTGCAAAAGCCAGGCTTTTGAAACAGTCAGGCCTTTGTCAGTTGCATAGCTTTAAGCCACAACAAACATAATTCAACCAACGCGCCATACACCACGCTGTGAACACGCGATGGTTGTAGAACTTGTTGATCTACCTCTAATTCAGCTGCCTCACTTTCCCATAGTCCTTTTCTACTTAGCCAAAGTAACGGGCCTCAGCCATGGTTTTACAAGGCCTTCCTTTCGGAAAGTTCTACCTATATGCAACAGCAAGCCACTAGTTTCTTCAGCGCCATGAGTGTAGGTAGACGATTTGCATCTGCCCTTCCGGTGAAACACAATGGGGAGAGAAAATGCTGTTGGAGATGTTCAGTCATTCCATTTTCTAGACGGGCCAAATCAATAGAAAAGCAAGCTATAGGATTGTGCACTTGCTCTTACAAAACACCTGCTGCCATCTGAGAATGAACTAGCAGAAAATCAGCAAAAATGAGACTTGAGGCAAACAACCCTTTGAAAGGAATAATGAGGTGATGAATAAAGACAACACGTTTCCAGGCTATCGAGATACTTTAAATGGCAGCAAAAGATTTGAGAGCAGAGGCTGAACTAATGGGGAAGGATTTAAAGAATCCCAAGAAAAACATGACCAAAGACTAAAAGAATCCCAAGAAAAATAGGGGCAACGGACCTGTTTAAGCCTTCAGGAAATCAGTGGCCGCTGATTTAGATAGGCCATTCAGATTCATTTACTGGTGCACCTTCCACTCCTTTTTCACCTGTCAGCATCACACGGTGAATTGGGACCTTGGAATTAAGATTATTTGAGATTCTGTTCTTAGCTTTAGGAGAGACGTACAGCAGCTGAAGTACCTGTTACTGATGTGATACCCAGGAACACAGAGTTGATACATTTCATTGAAGTCCAATCACAGCTAGCAATACTAAGAGGATAGGATTGGCCTCTTTTCATGACGCTCTTCTTGTTATACAGCCCGCTCTGATTCTGGTGAAACTTTTTCATTAGCTTCTCTCTAAAAAGGAGAAAAACCAATTAAATGTCCCTCCCTGCTGATGCAGGTTTACCATTCGGTTTGTCAAGCCTAAAAGTGGAATTGAAACTACTGTGCAGGAATTAATGTGCTTTAAGCCTCCCGTCCATTAAGACAATCTCAGGTTGAGAAAAGCCTATGTGCTATTGGCTAAATACTCTTTTTCCCCAGGAGCGGATGCATGCAATTTAATCCAACTTTCTGGAACAAACTCCAGTAATACAAAAGCGTCACACATAGCAGGAAGAATGATTTGACCATTTAAGGAAGCAACCTTCTCACCTCCTTTTGGCGTGAGCATCATCTGCTAGCTGAAGTAACAAACTTGAGGAAAGAAATCTCCCTGCCCCTGAGAAATTGCTGACAAGAGAACCACTGAAGCTCTGCGACTTTCCCCTTTCCATTCATTGGTCAAGCCTAGTAGCCTAAAATTTAGGGGGTCAATCAAAGACAAATGCTAATCTAGTCAGAGGTCTATGAAAGGGCCAAAAATAACCGGAGTTCTACTTAGCCAATGGAAATGGAAGCAGAGCTTCCAATCTATTTCCTTGCAACATAACCCTAAAACTCATTCCTTTCTATTCCTAACTAATGTATACCCATCAGTACAATCAGGAAAGGACAAAACTGACTGATGTCAGCAAGGGAAGGATTTGAAAGAACCATTCCCATGAATCATCGTATAGACAGTAACTCTAGCATTAAAATCGGAGCCCTTTTAGTAAGTATCACTTAGGGGAAATTCAGGACTCCTGCACAATGGACCAAGAGGATTAAGCAGAAGCCGTTTATGGTTTACATGATGCACTTACACATTCTGACTCTCTGCACACGCTAGTCACGCATTTCTTATTGGTGCCTTTGTCTTGTCCACGCATTCTGCGTGCACCTCTCAGAAGATGTGTTTCCTTACAGTCCAGGTACTTTGCCCCCCCCCCCCGATTTTGGAGTTTTTGTGGTCTTGGAATATGCTTTCTCAGCTTCTCCTCTCTTGTTTGAGCACGGCTTATGTCTTGATGAATTCCAGAAGGCCCTGAGAAAATTCTGAGAAGAACAGTTCCACATTGGATGGCTGGTGCACCCTGTAGTCTAAGCGGTTCAGATACATTGCCACAATTCCCCCTTCTTCTTGCACCAGCCAGACCCTTTCCACTGTATTTTCTACCAAGAGGCACACCAGTTTCACGATGCATGGAATAACACAAAGCAACAAAATAATGAAAACTGGTAAAAACAAAGCTCCGTTTAGGAGATCTTTCAACCATCCAGTTCTTTCCCATCCCTCAAACCATTCATGCAAACCCCACTCGTTCCCAGTCAATTTCTTCATATTGTCTTGTACTTGTGTGAGTTTCGTATGAATGGCTGCAGAATGGTCAAAAAGATTCATGCAACATATTCCTTATAAAATTCCTAACACTCCTGTCCATGTGCTAATTACAAAAAATCTATTTCAGCTCTTATTTGCAGTGTGCTATATCTAATAGGATCCACGTCAGTGACCGCCTGACTTAAAATAGAAGAAGTTACGATAAGTTGTTTGAACATCCAGCACCCCAAATGGTTAAAAGCAGCCAAACCTTGATAAGCAGCGACACCTAGCGTAAGGAACAACGCAGTTATTCCTGCTGGAACGAGCAAAAACCTCCATAATGGTGCCAATCGCGTCTTTAGCTAGTGCTGCCCTCTAGGTATTCCCGGAAACGAAAAGGCGGCTTCGTCCAGCAAAGACCTTTATAAAGGATAAAGAGCCCACCGAAGAGCGGATTCTGTTAAAAGAACACGGCTACTGGCACCTACCGTTGGAGAGCTGCGTATGCCCGTCTTCTGCCGCCTACACCTTAGCGAAAAAGATTTTCCAAGCATTTTCTCAAAAAGAAACTGTGCCAGCACAGCAAGCATCCCACAACGTTTTTCATGAAGGTAGTCGAGTTCTTCTCATCTCCTGGAGAAAAGAAAAAGGAAGATTGGCCAGGGAGTGCAGCTTAAGGTTTAGAAGGATGCAAAAGAAAGTTGTCCAAGAACTTTTTCCCTACTTATGGTAATGAAAGTTTAAACTGTTGGAAAGTGGTAATTATCGTCTTCTCTCAGTTTCAGAGCTGCGCACTCAATCCCGGTGCTGTACGGCTTCGTTCTTCGCGTCTCAGCATCGGCCGAGCTCTCCGGCTGCCGGAGGCGAAGAAGCGGCTTTGTCGCGCACAGAGCTTTCTGCTGGTCGCGGTGCGCTCCGAACCGCGGCTTCTGCCGAACGCCGCCCGGGACCGGCACCTACCTTCGGAGAGCTGCGTATGCCCGTCTTCTGCGTCTCTTGCCGCCTACACCTTAGCGAAAAAGTTTTCCAAGCATTTTCTGAAAAAGAAACTGTGCCAGCACAGCAAGCATCCCACGACCTTTTTCATGAAGGTAGTCGAGTTATTTTTATCTCCTGGAGAAAAGAAAAAGTAAGATGAGCCAGGGAGTGCTGCGTAAGGTATAGAAGGATGCAAAAGAAAGTTTTCCAAGAACTTTTTCCCTAGTTATGGTAATGGAAGTTTAAACTGTTGGAAAGTGGTTATTTCCTGTCTTCTCTCAGTTTGAGAGCTTCGCACGTAATCCCTGTGCTCTACTGCTTCGTTCTTGGCGTCTCAGCATCTGCCGAGCTCTCAGGCTGCCGGAGGCGAAGAAGCGGCATTTTCGCGCCCAGAGCTTTCTGCCGGTCGCGGTGCGCTCCGGACCGCGGCTTCTGCCGAAAGCCGCCCGGGACCGGCACCTACCTTCGGACAGCTGCGTATGCCCGTCTTCTGCGTCTCTTGCCGCCTACACCTTAGCGAAAAAGTTTTCCAAGCATTTTCTCAAAAAGAAACTGTGCCGGCACAGCAAGCATCCCACGACCTTTTTCATTAAGGTAGTCGAGTTCTTCCCATCTCCTGGAGAAAAGAAAAGATAAGATTAGCCAGGGAGTGCTGCCTAAGGTTTAGAAGGATGCAAAAGAAAGTTTTCCAAGAACTTTTTCCCTAGTTATGGTAATGTAAGTTTCAACTGTTGGAAAGTGGTTAATGATCGTCTTCTCTCAGTTTCAGAGCTCCGCACTCAATCCCGGTTCTGTGCGACTTCGTTCTTGGCGTCTCAGCATCTGCCGAGCTCTCCGGCTGCCAGAGGCGAAGAAGCGGCTTTTTCGCGCCCAGAGCTTTCTGCCGGTCGCGGTGCGCTTCGGACCGCGGCTTCTGCCGAAAGCCGCCGGGGACCGGCACCTACCTTCGGAGAGCTGCGTATGCCCGTCTTCTGCGTCTCTTGCCACCTACACCTTAGCGAAAAAGTTTTCCAAGCATTTTCTGAAAAAGAAACTGTGCCAGCACAGCAAGCATCCCACGACCTTTTTCATGAAGGTAGTCGAGTTCTTAGGATTTCCTGGAGAAAAGAAAAAGTAAGATGAGCCAGGGAGTGCTGCATAAGGTATAGAAGGATGCAAAAGAAAGTTGTCCAAGAACTTTTTCCCTAGTTATGGTAATGGAAGTTTAAACTGTTGGAAAGTGGTTATTTCCTGTCTTCTCTCAGTCTGAGAGCTTCGCACGTAATCCCTGTGCTCTACTGCTTTGTTCTTGGCGTCTCAGCATCTGCCGAGCTCTCCGGCTGCCGGAGGCGAAGAAGCGGCTTTTTCGCGCCCAGAGCTTTCTGCCGGTCGCGGTGCGCTCCGGACCGCGGCTTCTGCCGAAAGCCGCCCGGGACCGGCACCCACCTTCGGAGAGCTGCGTATGCCCGTCTTCTGCGTCTCTTGCCGCCTACACCTTAGCGAAAAAGTTTTCCAAGCATTTTCTCAAAAAGAAACTGTGCCGGCACAGCAAGCATCCCACGACCTTTTTCATGAAGGTAGTCGAGTTCTTCCCATCTCCTGGAGAAAAGAAAAAATAGGATGAGCCAGGGAGTGCTGCATAAGGTTTAGAAGGATGCAAAAGAAAGTTGTCCAAGAACTTTTTCCCTAGTTATGGTAATGGAAGTTTAAACTGTTGGAAAGTGGTTAATTATGGTCATCTCTCAGTTTGAGTGCTCCGCACTCAATCCCGGTTCTGTGCGACTTCGTTCTTGGCGTCTCAGCATCTGCCGAGCTCTCCGGCTGCCGGAGGCGAAGAAGCGGCTTTTTTGCGCACAGAGCTTTCTGCCGGTCGCGGTGCGCTCCGGACCGCGGCTTCTGCCGAAAGTCGCCCGGGACCGGCACCTACCTTCGGAGAGCTGCGTATGCCCGTCTTCTGCGTCTCTTGCCGCCTACACCTTAGCGAAAAAGTTTTCCAAGCATTTTCTCAAAAAGAAACTGTGCCGGCACAGCAAGAATCCTACGACGTTTTTCATGAAGGTAGTCGAGTTCTTCCCATCTCCTGGAGAAAAGAAAAAGTAAGATGAGCCAGGGAGTACTGCATAAGGTATAGAAGGATGCAAAAGAAAGTTTTCCAAGAACTTTTTCCCTAGTTATGGTAATGGAAGTTTAAACTGTTGGAAAGTGGTTATTTCCTGTCTTCTCTCAGTTTGAGAGCTTCGCACGTAATCCCTGTGCTCTACTGCTTCGTTCTTGGCGTCCCAGCATCTGCCGAGCTCTCAGGCTGCCGGAGGCGAAGAAGCGGCATTTTCGCGCCCAGAGCTTTCTGCCGGTCGCGGTGCACTCCGGACCGCGGCTTCTGCCGAAAGCCGCCCGGGACCGGCACCTACCTTCGGACAGCTGCGTATGCCCGTCTTCTGCGTCTCTTGCCGCCTACACCTTAGCGAAAAAGTTTTCCAAGCATTTTCTCAAAAAGAAACTGTGCCGGCACAGCAAGCATCCCACGACCTTTTTCATGAAGGTAGTCGAGTTCTTCCCATCTCCTGGAGAAAAGAAAAGATAAGATTAGCCAGGGAGTGCTGCCTAAGGTTTAGAAGGATGCAAAAGAAAGTTTTCCAAGAACTTTTTCCCTAGTTATGGTAATGTAAGTTTAAACTGTTGGAAAGTGGTTAATGATCGTCTTCTCTCAGTTTCAGAGCTCCGCACTCAATCCCGGTTCTGTGCGACTTCGTTCTTGGCGTCTGAGCATCTGCCGAGCTCTCCGGCTGCCAGAGGCGAAGAAGCGGCTTTTTCGCGCCCAGAGCTTTCTGCCGGTCGCGGTGCGCTTCGGACCGCGGCTTCTGCCGAAAGCCGCCCGGGACCGGCACCTACCTTCGGACAGCTGCGTATGCCCGTCTTCTGCGTCTCTTGCCGCCTACACCTTAGCGAAAAAGTTTTCCAAGCATTTTCTCAAAAAGAAACTGTGCCGGCACAGCAAGCATCCCACGACCTTTTTCATGAAGGTAGTCGAGTTCTTCCCATCTCCTGGAGAAAAGAAAAGATAAGATGAGCCAGGGAGTGCTGCATAAGGTTTAGAAGGATGCAAAAGAAAGTTGTCCAAGAACTTTTTCCCTAGTTATGGTAATGGAAGTTTAAACTGTTGGAAAGTGGTTATTTCCTGTCTTCTCTCAGTCTGAGAGCTTCGCACGTAAACCCTGTGCTCTACTGCTTCGTTCTTGGCGTCTCAGCATCTGCCGAGCTCTCCGGCTGCCGGAGGCGAAGAAGCGGCTTTTTCGCGCACAGAGCTTTCTGCCGGTCGCGGTGCGCTCCGGACCGCGGCTTCTGCCGAAAGCCGCCCGGGACCGGCACCCACCTTCGGAGAGCTGCGTATGCCCGTCTTCTGCGTCTCTTGCCGCCTACACCTTAGCGAAAAAGTTTTCCAAGCATTTTCTCAAAAAGAAACTGTGCCGGCACAGCAAGCATCCCACGACCTTTTTCATGAAGGTAGTCGAGTTCTTCCCATCTCCTGGAGAAAAGAAAAAGTAAGATGAGGCAGGGAGTACTGCATAAGGTATAGAAGGATGCAAAAGAAAGTTTTCCAAGAACTTTTTCCCTAGTTATGGTAATGGAAGTTTAAACTGTTGGAAAGTGGTTAATTATGGTCATCTCTCAGTTTGAATGCTCCGCACTGAATCCCGGTTCTGTGCGACTTCGTTCTTGGCGTCTCAGCATCTGCCGAGCTCTCCGGCTGCCAGAGGCGAAGAAGCGGCTTTTTCGCACCCAGAGCTTTCTGCCGGTCGCGGTGCGCTCTGGATCGCGGCTTCTGCCGAAAGCCGCCGGGGACCGGCACCTACCTTCGGAGAGCTGCGTATGCCCGTCTTCTGCGTCTCTTGCCACCTACACCTTAGCAAAAAAGTTTTCCAAGCATTTTCTGAAAAAGAAACTGTGCCAGCACAGCAAGCATCCCACGACCTTTTTCATGAAGGTAGTCGAGTTCTTAGGATTTCCTGGAGAAAAGAAAAAGTAAGATGAGCCAGGGAGTGCTGCATAAGGTTTAGAAGGATGCAAAAGAAAGTTTTCCAAGAACTTTTTCCCTAGTTATGGTAATGTAAGTTTAAACTGTTGGAAAGTGGTTATTTCCTGTCTTCTCTCAGTTTGAGAGCTTCGCACGTAATCCCTGTGCTCTACTGCTTTGTTCTTGGCGTCTCAGCATCTGCCGAGCTCTCCGGCTGCCGGAGGCGAAGAAGCGGCTTTTTCGCGCACAGAGCTTTCTGCCGGTCGCGGTGCGCTCCGGACCGCGGCTTCTGCCGAAAGCCGCCCGGGACCGGCACCCACCTTCGGAGAGCTGCGTATGCCCGTCTTCTGCGTCTCTTGCCGCCTACACCTTAGCGAAAATGTTTTCCAAGCATTTTCTCAAAAAGAAACTGTGCCAGCACAGCAAGCATCCCTCGACCTTTTTCATGAAGGTAGTCGAGTTCTTCCCATCTCCTGGAGAAAAGAAAAAATAAGATGAGCCAGGGAGTGCTGCATAAGGTTTAGAAGGATGCAAAAGAAAGTTGTCCAAGAACTTTTTCCCTAGTTATGGTAATGGAAGTTTAAACTGTTGGAAAGTGGTTAATTATGGTCATCTCTCAGTTTGAGTGCTCCGCACTCAATCCTGGTTCTGTGCGACTTCGTTCTTGGCGTCTCAGCATCTGCCGAGCTCTCCGGCTGCCGGAGGCGAAGAAGCGGCTTTTTTGCGCACAGAGCTTTCTGCCGGTCGCGGTGCGCTCCGGACCGCGGCTTCTGCCGAAAGTCGCCCGGGACCGGCACCTACCTTCGGAGAGCTGCGTATGCCCGTCTTCTGCGTCTCTTGCCGCCTACACCTTAGCGAAAAAGTTTTCCAAGCATTTTCTCAAAAATAAACTGTGCCGGCACAGCAAGCATCCCACGACCTTTTTCATGAAGGTAGTCGATGTCTTCCCACCTCTTGGAGAAAAGAAAAAATGAGATGAGCCAGAGAGTGCTGCATAAGGTTTAGAAGGATGCAAAAGAAAGTTTTCCAAGAACTTTTTCCCTAGTTATGGTAATGGAAGTTTAAACTGTTGGAAAGTGGTTATTTCCTGTCTTCTCTCAGTTTGAGAGCTTCGCACGTAATCCCTGTGCTCTACTGCTTCGTTCTTGGCGTCTCAGCATCTGCCGAGCTCTCCGGCTGCCAGAGGCGAAGAAGCGGCTTTTTCGCGCCCAGAGCTTTCTGCCGGTCGCGGTGCGCTCCGGACCGCGGCTTCTGCCGAAAGCCGCCCGGGACCGGCACCCACCTTCGGAGAGCTGCGTATGCCCGTCTTCTGCGTCTCTTGCCGCCTACACCTTAGCGAAAATGTTTTCCAAGCATTTTCTGAAAAAGAAACTGTGCCAGCACAGCAAGCATCCCTCGACCTTTTTCATGGAGGTAGTCGAGTTCTTCCCATCTCCTGGAGAAAAGAAAAAATAAGATTAGCCAGGGAGTGCTGCATAAGGTTTAGAAGGATGCAAAAGAAAGTTTTCCAAGAACTTTTTCCCTAGCTAAGGTAATGTAAGTTTAAACTGTTGGAAAGTGGTTAATTATCGTCTTCTCTCAGTTTGAGAGCTTCGCACGTAATCCCTGTGCTCTACTGCTTCGTTCTTGGCATCTCAGCATCTGCCGAGCTCTCCGGCTGCCGGAGGCGAAGAAGCGGCTTTTTCGCTCATAAGGCATTGTGCCGGACGCTGTGCC
Source organism: Haemorhous mexicanus (assembly GCF_027477595.1). Classification (NCBI taxonomy): domain Eukaryota; kingdom Metazoa; phylum Chordata; class Aves; order Passeriformes; family Fringillidae; genus Haemorhous; species Haemorhous mexicanus. Next base: position 21,854,354 of record NC_082345.1, on the reverse strand, counting down.
CTCTGTACCGCGGCTTCTGTCGAAGATGCCGGGGACCGGCACCTACCTTCAGAGAGCTGCGTATACCTGTCTTCTGCGTCTCTTGACGCCCGCATCTTAGTGAAAAGCTTTTCCACAAATTCTCTCCAGAAGAAACTGTCCCAGCACAGCAAACTGCCCCTGATTATGGCCTCATATTTTGCCTTTGCTATGGATTCCAGAAGTACTCTTCTTTTTTATTTAAGCTCCCAGTTGTTTTTAAATCTTCACTCTCCGTGTCCCCTCCCATTCCGTGCGAATAGACACTGGCACATTACCTTGTAGGTATTAAATCCAAGCAGTAGGAGAATCCAAGAAGAATACGCCTTGAGTTTTAGAAGCAATGCCAATTGAATAGAAAAATGATAATCCCTTCTTTGAGACCCATTATCAGACATCTGTGTGTGGTGGGGGGAGGTGTATCTGTGTGTGTGAATGGGAAGTGTACTCACCCACAAACCAGAGGCAATATTTAGTAACCAACATATCATAAGGGTGGATGCATATAATTTCCTGCTCTTTATTGAGCTTTTTTTTCCAAGGTTCATTTGTTTTTACAGATTTTCTAGTCAGTTGAAAAATTCTTCTGTGTTTGTGTGAGAATAGAAACCTCCATAAAGCTTACTGTGTGAGGAGAATCCTTTGGACTAGATGATGACTATTTAGAAGATGACATTTTCATCTGCATCAATGCATTTCCTTGTTTTGGAAATATTTTTGGTTTTCAAAGTAACAATTTTCAAGATGTATTTTTCGAAGGTGAAAAAACCGAGATCCTAATTGGTATCACAGAAATACAAAAAAAAAAATCCCTTAAAATCATCCGTTGTATCATTTCAATGCTGTCTTTTTGAATTTTCAAGAGCTACCTCTAAATCTCATATTAATATCTTTTAAATGCTCTGTCTTCACACAATTTTCTTCTTGATCCATTTCTAAGCTTCGAAATGATATTCAGGTAAGAGTCAATTACTGAAACTACTTCACATTTTGCAAATTGAAATAACAGTGTAAGGAGGGAGGGAGGGAGGGAGGAAGGAAGGGAAAGGAGGAAGAAAAGAAAGAAAGAAAGAAAGAATGAAAGAAAGAAAGAAAGAAAGAAAGAAAGAAAGAAAGAAAGAAAGAAAGAAAGAAAGAAAGAAGGAAAGAAAGAAAGAAAGAAAGAAAAAGAAAGAAAGAAAGAAAGAAAGTAAAAGAAAGAAAGAAAGAAAGAAAGAAAGAAAGAAAGAAAGAAAGAAAGAAAGAAAGAAAGAAAAGAATGGAAAGATGGAAAGAAGGAAGAAAAAAAGGAATGAAGGAAGGAAGGAAGGAAGGAAGGAAGGAAGGAAGGAAGGAAGGAAGGAAGGAAGGAAGGAAGGAAGGAAGGAAAGGAAATGAGGAAGAAAAGAAAGAAAGACAGAAAAAGAAAGAAAGAAAGAAAGAAAGTAAGAAAGAGAAGAATGAAAGAAAGAAAGAAAGAAAGAAAGAAAGAAAGAAAGAAAGAACTATAAAATATTTGTGTGGATGATATTTAAGTGCTGAGACTGTTCCTACTTATAATAATGCTAAAAGGAACTTCTATGTGAGTCTAAAACAGTTCAACTGAACGGAAATTTCTCAGAATCACTAGTCTGTTTTTTCTATCTCCAGCTAGTTACTGCTACTGCACAGAATGACTATTACCACAGAATAACAGAATGGTTTGGATTGGAAGGGACCTTAAAATTCACCTCAATTCACCCCCCATGTCATTGGCAGGGACACCTTCCACTAGGCCGCCTTAAGCTCAAAGACCCATTCAAGCTGGCCTTGAACACTTCCAGGAATGGGTCACCCACATCATGTTCCAGTGTCTCACCAGCCTCCTGGCAAGAAATTTCTTCCCAATACCCAAAGGAAACATATACTCTTCAGGTTTTAAAGCCATCAACACTTTTCCTATCACTCCATGCCCTTGTGTAGCTCATCTGCCTCCTTTTGCTAGGCTGCCTTCAGATCCTGGAGGACTGCTCTAACATTTGCTCAGAGTCTGCTCTTCTCCAGGTTGAGAAGATGCCTGGAGGACTCTGGCTTGATGACAGACTCCCTGAGCTACACTGGAGGCTCAGACCATTCTTCTTCTTGGAATTGTTGAAGGATGCACAAGCACTGCCGATTGTGCTTCGTTGTGGTACAGGTAATAAATAGTTGATTGTTTTAATAAAAACACACTTGAAATGCTTAGAGCCAAATTTTAAAGCACAATTAATTGGAGAAAGATTCCTAAACTTGTGGCCAGTTTCCCCAACCCATCTATTGATTGTAAACGACATTCCTTGCTGATGTTATGCTGCATGAACCAAAGCCAGATGATGTCTACTACTTAAGACAGACGTTCTACCAGCTTGCTAGAATATGTTCTTACCCTTTTAAAACAATCCCCCAAACATTAAGAACAGGAGATTACCTCATGAAGTAATGAAGTGCTTTGGTTGAAAGTAAATTGCATTTGAAGGAAACGGGTTTGGGGGCGAGCACAGGAAGATCTCAGAAGTAGAGTGCCAGCTTAGTTCTCTGCTTCAGAGATAAGTGAAGCAATTCAGCAATGTCTTTCTGTGAAAATAGTTTACAGATCTTTCTGCACAACAGCTAACAACCAGCATCAGAAATGTGTGCAAATAATAGACTACTCACTACAAGGTTGTCATCCATGAGTGGTAAGGCAACTCAGACTCATAGCAGTGGTTTTGCTCTTGTGCCTCTTAGAATAGACAGAAAAGAATGAGGAAAACTAATTTTTCCATCTACTTTCTTTCAGTATTGGTTCCAAGACTATTTTCCTGCCCTCAGGAGACAGCAAAAACTCTAAAAAACTGAAATGCTTCAGAACTGGAAATGATCTGAATCACAAATATTTCTCCTCAAATAAAATTTAAAACGTAAGTCATAAGGGTAAAACAGATCGAGCTATTTAAAGATGAATGTTCTATACATACTAAAACATTCCCAGAGATAACTATTGTGTCCCAAGTCTGTTTAAAAGTCCAGAGTTCCTGGTAAAGAACTTATGCGCAGGTGGGGTAGCTACATGATATTGTCTTTCCAGCTTAATTATACTCTTCACTCTCACCACCTCTACCAGTTGATTTCCGTAAGTTCTTAGAAAACAGTACTTTAACTTTTTTAGTTCTATGAAAAAAAATGACAGTGATAAGAGTTCTTTGCACTCCTGGTTTTCTGAGAAGCCTGACCATCAAGCCTTAGGAACTTGATCATGAGTTTTATTTCATCTCAAACTAAATTTTAAGGGAGTGGCAGAGAGAATGGGAGCCTCAAGCAAAACGATTTAGGCTTCTAATTCTTGTATTGTCCTACTTACCTACGACAAGAACTGGAAAGAGGACAGATTCGAGTTAGCAGCTGTTAAACATTTGCACATACTCTTCCGCTAAAGAAGAGGTCAAGGATGGTTTTCTGGCCCTCCCTCCACAAGCTGCAGCTTCCTTCAAGGCACTTTCACCTGCTGTGGCATGGAGCCCTCCACCAGCTGCACTGTAGGTATGTGTTCCTCCATGGTTCTCTAGGGACTGCTGGGAGACAACCTGCTTCACTAGGATGTCTCCAGGGACTGCGGGGGATTCTTTGCTCTGTCAACTGGAACACCTCAACCTCCTTCTTGTCTTACTGTAGTATCACGGAGCTGCTTCCCATACTGCTTTTTCCCCTCACTTGCCACTGCCTATTCATATGTTTTGTGCTTTTGACAATATATTCTCACAGAGCCTGATGGGCTCAGTTGCAAAAATGTGTCTTGCTAGAAAATGACATGCTCTACAAAACCATGATTTTATAGAAAAGAATAGTGGAAGTATAAATATACTGCTAAAGTTCTGGAAAATTGACCGTGCTTCATTGTAATGCATCCCCTCATTTTGCCTTCTTTCTCCTTAAGATCTGGAAAGAATACTGGGCAGGAGACAGTGTTGTTTCAAGGAAAAGACTTTTTTAGGATTCTAGGGTGCATCTTCAACTTTCTTGAGAAAATTGAGAAAAGGCACTTTGTCTTTTGTGGTAAATATCATTAGGCAGTAGTGACAAATTCTGACCAACAAGAGCAGGTCAAAATCTGGTGAGATCAAGCAATACACCTTGAGTGGCCAGGACAGAACCATAGAGTCGTAGAATCAGTTGAATTGGAAGGGGCCCGTCAGGAGCATCAAGTCCAACTTCTGGCCCTGCATGAGACCTTCCTCAAGAATCACACCGGATGCCTGAGAGCAATGTCCCAAAGGTTCTTGAACTCAAGATAGGTGTGATGCTGTGACCACTCCCTGGAGAGACTCTTCCAGTGCCCAGCCATCCTCTGGTTAAAAAACTTTTTCCTGATACCGGACCTGACCCTCCCCTGACTCAGCTGCATGCCATTTCCTCCAGTTCTGTCCTTGTAAACCTCATTGGAGAACTTTCTGATACCTTCATGTCTTTTTTCATTGTGATACCCAAAACTGCCCCCAAGCACTCAAGGTGAGGCCGCCGCAGAGCAGAGCAGAGCAGAGCACAGCAGAGCAGCGCAGAGCAGAGCAGAGCAGAGCAGAGCAGAGCAGAGCAGGACAATGCCCTCTCTTGCCCAGCTGGTGATACTGTGCCTGATGCACCCCAGGACAGGCTTGGCCCTCCTGGCTGCCAGGGCACTGCTGATGCACATTTAGCTTGCCATTGGCCAGGAGCCTGGCTTCCTTTCTGCAGTGCTTCTCTCCAGCCTCTGGCTCCCTAGTCTATACACACACACAGCAGGATTGCCCTGTTCCAGGTGCTGAACCAAGCACAACTCCCTAAGGCTGGGGATTGCCTGTGGGAATCCTTGAAAACAGAGGATTTTGGGAAAGCTGCAAAAGGCAGGCCTCAGAGACCGCAGACCTGTGGTTGGAGCTAAGCAGTAGTCATAAGGTTTGTCAGCAGAAAAATGATAGAAGAAGTAGAGAAGTAAGGACAAATAAAACAATGGCCTGTGTATTAACGCTTGACCAGAAGAACTCCCTAAACTACAGCAAAGTATATCTAGCCAGATGTTAGGAAGTTCTAAGCTTAATAATGGAGCTCTGTGCATTCTATCTTAAGGCTTACAAGCAGGACTTTTATTCAAAAGAAGCCAGCGTTCTTTGAACCAAAGTTATGTGTGCTTCTAGGGATCGGCTAGAACTAGTGTCAATATGCTTTTGCTTTGTGGGATTGGTCAAAAAACTTTTCAAGTAAGTTGTAACATGAAGTTCTTTTTCTGCTGCTGGGGACGTGAGCTGCTGGCATCTTCCCACTGTCATAACCATGTCATGAGACTGATGCTGGAAAATACAACAGCTTGGGATGCCTTCCCCAGCAGTCCCACCCCTTTCGTGATTTGTGCATAGACTCCCGGCCAGCCATAATTGCCCATCTCTCTTATTTGTCAAGATCTCTCTGCAGCGTCTCACTGGCCTCAAGGGAGTTAGTTGACAGCTCCTCCCAATGTAGTGTCTCTGGCAAACTTGCTTAATATTTCTTCAAGTGCCGAGTCCTAGTGGTTATAAGATGTTGAAGAGAACTGGCCTAAGGATGATACTGTCTTAGCCACTGAAAGTAGCGCTTCATGCTTCTTCTTGCTCCTTAGTGCTGAAATCACAACAAATGTCTTCTTTGTTTCTTTTCTATCCATGCAGATATCTTTGCTTATGCTCATGCTTTTTATCCCAACAGCAGCTGACACGACATTTACATACAGAGCAAGAGCACGCTTTTCCTGCTGTTACTAGACTTAACAATTTTGCAATCTGTCAATCAGATACCTTTGCAACTGAAGTCAGACCTTCAGCATTTCTCATCAAAAGAATAGAATGTCCTCAGAAGAAGAGAAAACTTTGCTGCATACTCTGTAAGCATGCAGAATATATCATAAGGAGTTAGCATCACAATCATTTCAGCACTGACCCTATACTTGAGCAGGGAAAAAACTTCAAAGAAGAGCTAATTAATGCAGCAACATATCTAAGAAATAAAACAACTAGGATCTTCCAAACTGATCCCTGCGGTAGAAATGTACTTGTAAGAATACAGAAGGTAAAAGATAAGGTTTGGAAAGGCTATATCCTTGCTAAGCTAAATTGGATCTCATCCTGTAGATGAAAGATCAAGAAGCTCAAAGCGGAGCTAGAGAGACATGTCCAGATAATGAGATATAGCAAAGCATTTTTCAAGATAATTAGGCATTCTGGTGGACTGGGCAGTTGGGTTAAATCTGCCACACTTACTCACTTTTGGGGACTGAATTGTGGAGTGCTAAACCATATCTGCTGCTATAGAAAGTAAAAGAGACCCATCCAAATGGTATGGTTAGTGTGAAGACTCTCACTCTCTATTGCTAAACACTTCATAAGCTATTAACCAATCATAGGAACAAAATGAAATAAAGCCATTATACCATCTTGGAATGGAAAAATATGTTCAAAATATTTTTTTCCGTTTTCTTCCTCTTTTTCTTTTTTTTTTTTTTTTTTAATTAATCTCACAATATGTGCTTCATAATTTCAACCATTCTGGAATGCTTTCAACAGATGAAGCCAACATAGTGTTTTCATTACAGGCTCTTGCCCCTTACATTCTTCATTACTGTTTTGGAATATACTCCACAGTCATTTGATCCCAGTCAGTTTTTTATCTCTTTCCCCCAAGACAAATTTTAAAGGACTACCTAACCACTAAAAATCATCATTTCTCTGGTTTCTCAAAGCTTTTTGAGAATGTTGTTTTGTTTTGGTTTTTTCATATTGCATCATTGCTAATGTCTTCAGACCCACTACAAGTGGAAGTTAAAATAAATCTTATCTTAAAGAGACTGTTCAAGATAATGAACTGCCAGTCTTGGTATTTGTATGTTTCTAAATCCTTTTGATTTCAAGGTTGCCTTCCTGAATGCTCAGTTTAATTAGAAAACATTGTGTTTCTAAAGGAGACCCAGTTCAATTGCTTCTGCAAATTCACCTTCATTTTGTAGGATTGTACTTCAAGAAATCTTGTTTCATTCAAACATTAAAAGAATAGATTTGACATCATATGTGACCCTTTCATCTGTCGGAACTGCATTTCATTGCGTGAGTTTCACAGTTGCCTCAAAGAAGATTCCTTTCAATTCGCAAAGCATGTTATCTGAAGATCTGTCTGCTTTCTTCACTTGCTTGAATGGGAAGACATGGGAAATACATTCTGAAGGTTATCTTTTACAGTCTACTTTTACCTACCAGTGTGCTCCTATTGACTAGAACCAATTTCAGCTGGAAAGAACATATTGTTCTGATCCGCTCATATGAAGGGGGGATGATGTTTTCTTAACTGGTCTCGGTGGGCAAAAGAGCGGATGGAAAGGGGATTGCAGTATCACTCAAAACAAATGCACCTTTCTAGAATGACCACAGAAAATGCCTTCAAGGAATTAGGGAGAGGAAAGGAATAGAAAAGAGGGGGAGAAAGAGAGAGGGAGTATAGCTACCAAATGGAGAGAGTTGAAGTCCTTGCAGTGCAGCCGATGGAGTTCTCCTAGTCACGTTGGGAAATCTCAAAGTCCTGGTTATCTCAAGGTTCTATTATAGTCCACTGCTGAGGGGGGAAACAGATCTAGAAATGGCTGAGGGGGAGCAGATACAATAAAGAGCAAGTCTATTGAAATTGCTGAGGGGGAAAATGGTATTGAAGACGGGTACAGAGAGTCCATGTTCTCAGCAGGAGAAGTCAATATCAGCAGTGAGTGGGACCCATTGTTTCAGGACTGGTTTCTATGGGAAACCAGTCTAGGTCCAGCAAACACATCTGCAGGCAACACTTAGCAGGCATCCTGCTTCAGTCAGGCCAGCACCCCTGGATCAGAATTACGGGGGTCTCAGCCTCAGCCCTTGGGAGGGTGGCCTTCAGTCTCCATCCCTCACAGTGGTAGTGGAGCAGATGAAGGATTTTCCATGGGGCAGCTACCACAGTTTCCCCAACAAGTTCATCTGGCCAAGAGGTGGGAAAATTTCCTGGGCTGTTTTTCATCAAACAGGTGCAAGCATATAGGGCGCGTCCCCCCTTGGCAGGCCCTGCTAGAAGCAGTCACTGTAGACACAGCTGCCAGCAATCACTTGGCAGGCCAGAATTCTGCTTAGGGGCCTCAGGATTTCTGGCATTCCTCCACCACCAGCAGGCCAGCATTCTGATCAGGGTCCTCAGGGTCCCGATGTCTGTCATGGGGTCGGTTGTGAGGCAAATGCAGGGAACTACAGACTGTCTTTCACATGGATCAGAAAATCTGTTTACTAAAATGGCCAAAAAGAATGCGTAACATTTAGAATTGAGGAAAAATAAAAAACCAAAACCAAACCCAAAGCGTTTGGGCAATATCATTCTAGAGAATGCCATGTACCTATGAGAAGTACAAAAAACTTCTGTTTTCAAATGCACTTACAAATCACCATTTTGCATCTGGTTTGGTTTTCTTTTTTGTTTGAAAGCTCTGGCACTTATCTGATTCCTTTTTGAGCTAGTTCAGCTCAATAATCTGGTACGAAAGCAGCTAAAAGTAAACAGAAAAACCTATGGGGACCAGGATGCCACTTCAGCCATGTTGTCGTGAAGCATTAGGTCAGCCTTCTGCGTTGTAGAAATATCTCTGTCCTAGATGAAAATCAATGCATAGCACTATCTTCTTTTAAACTTTGTTCTTGCTACTGGGTTCCTGAATGATCAAGATGCTTTCAAACCAAACAACACCCAGCCCTCTAAGATACTCCCCAAAGTATTGGGATGGAATAACTTTATCAGGAGGAAGAGCTCGCTATGCAGAACCTGAATATGAGGTCAAGAATGCTTTGTTGTGGATTACCATTGTTTGGGATTGTTTATCCCTTACCCCACCATGTAGGTATAGGAAAAAATTAGGTAGCCACAAGCTTTTACAGCTCTTCTTGTATTTTGGGATAGTAAGGATTTAGGGGAGTAAACAAAACTGTGGTTTTACTATTGGCTTTATTGCTCTTTCACTTTGAATTAACTGCTTTGCATGTCAGCTTACCCATCAGTATAAATGAGAAGAATATTATCTTCCTTCCTGCACAAAGGATGTTTCATTATGCCTGTGATGTCAGGGACTTAAAAATGAAGAACATTGTGATTGAAAGGAAGCACTGGCATGCCACATGGTAACTGTAGTGAGCTGTGTTTCCTCCTCAGCTTCACTGTGATAGTAGAATTTTAATGAGCAGGTCCAAAACTTGGTCTTAGCATAGTCTGGTGACATATCTCAATAGAGCAGTGTCCTAGGGTGACTTTATGATGCTTGTATCCCCAGTCATCTGTTCTGTTAATGCTGGATATGATATTCTCTGCCTTCAAGACTGGTTCTGAGAGCAAAGGTGGGGAGAAGAAGAAGCACCGAGTTTGTTATCAGAGGCTGCACTCCTTAGAAAGCAACACTCTTCCACATTCTGTGCTGCACTGTGTTGTCTGGGCACTGACGGAGCAGAACAGAGCGCTCATTTGCTTTTTAGTTGGTTTAGCTGTCTGAGGCAGAGTTTTCCCTGGACTGTTTTTTTTTTCCTTTCCCTTTTCTTGGAATGTTTCGAATCTGCTCCGGACTGGGACCTGGGAAGCACTGGGAAGTTGCACTTTGTGGCCTACTGGGGTCTACTCTGGGCAGCAGCCTTCCCCATTGCCGGAGGGATTGATAACAGAGTGAGCACCCACAGGAGAGACTTTCTGATTTGTCATCTCTTCAGTGCGGCAAATGAGTTTTGTCATCTGGTATTGTTCATTTTTTGTGCTTGGGAGTTCTTTGCCTGTTAAAAAAAGAGCTTTTTCCCACTTCTCTCCGAGGAAATTTTCCCCAAACCAGTGGAGGGGAGGGGCCGTGTGGGTGGGCTTTTGGGGGGGGTGGGGGGGGCTTTTTGAGGTTTTCTGCCAAATTTGCCCTAAACCAGGACAATCAGGATGTGCCACTTAGAGAATGATGGTTGGAACTCTGGTCGGAAAAGACCTTTAAGAACATTGAGTCTAAATGGAATTAGCAAATGCAACCATCAAGAAATGCTTTGCTGTTTGAAGAGAACGTGATTTATCTGGTAAGCTTTGCAAGTATTTGTGTCATCACAAGCACACATGACCAATGCATTAGATGGGAATATAATAAGAAACCTGTGCAGATACACAGAATGATTCTCAGGGTAGGATATTTGCAGGTTTCATCTTTCTTCCTGACTTCTTCAAATGTATTCTTTTTAGAAAGTAATGATTGGAATTATTACTCTTTTGACAGTTCTGAGTGTATTACTGACCTTTTAGGCATATGAATGCCAAACGGGTTAATTCACCTCGTTTTTCAGATAAAGACCGAGATTTAGTGTTGCTTCAGCTGGAGGCAGAAACATTGAAATCCTCTTGCCTCCTTCTTAGTACCTAATTTCTATTACAAAATCAGTGCACAATCTTGTCCCTTAAGGTCCACTTAGCTCAGTTTATACCAACAGGGTGACATTAGCAGGGCTCACATGGTGCTGCACACAGAGGCCCTCAGTGTGCAGCTCTAGCAGACAGTAATTCCATGCAGTTGGACAATCCCAGTGCTGACTTTGGATCACCAGAAGTGTTCTTAGTAGAACGAGACAGATTTAATGGAGAGGTCTCTGCAGGAAGTGGCCTGAAGAAGACAGCAGAAATCCCAGCTGTGTGTTTGTAGAAATCATTTGAAGGCCATTTACAGAAAAAGATCTTTAAATCTAGCTAGCTTTTTCTGCAGATTATTTGTAAACTATATGCATTACATGGACAGTTTCACTGAGCATCTGAAATACAGCTGCGTTTAAGGGGATTGAATCAGGGTTGGAAAGCAGTGAAACAAAGCTTTTCAGGAATACCTGACATCCAAGCCCCGCCGAAATTTATCCCTTTTTTATGTCCAGATGCTTTTTAAAATAATGGGTGACCATTTGGCTACCTCATCGTTTTAATCAGAAATACAAAGAGAATTTTAAACTCAAATCTTTTATAGCTTGAATATTTTTCTTCGTTTATTTCCTGCTTTCCAATTCAGTTCTACAAATCATATGATTAGGTAATGAGAACTCATGCTGTATAAAAATATTTAATGCTCTACTTCCAAGTTAAGGCCATGTATTTCCTGGAACTGTTTCAAAAAAATTAAAAAAGCCTATCTGGATTCTTTCTTCCCCACGCTCATTATTAGATGAAAATCATTTCAATATTCTATTTTGACTTTAGATGGTGCAAGATTATATTCAGAAATTCAAGCCTCTACTGTTAGGTTGTTTACATGGTTTTCTGGCCATTCTAACTTTGCGCAACCACTCTTTGCAGCTATATATTTTTGCAGTAAGGCATCCCAGGGGTCTGTGAGAAGTTTTAATGTCAAGCAGAGCTAACATGTAAACTACACGTGACATACTCGACATATTTCACTTCAGAAAGTTACAGTATGCTTAGACAGGATGAAATAGGAAATAAATAGACTTAACACAATATTTCTAAATCTTGGAAATCTATTACGTGAACTTTGAGTCACTTTGCAGGACTCTGTAGAAATGCAAACGTGAAGTCCAAGGAGTAGAGCAGAAGGCGTATTGGGCAGGGGGACAGAAGATTGCTTTGAAGGGTGATGTAAGCAAGATTGCACCCTATAAAGAGAGCAGCTGCTTCTGCTGGTGCCAACATCGAGAATTTGTGCCACTGGCCTAGTTTTCTGGGGACTTTTGACCTGTACGCTCTTGAGGGCTTGCAGATGGGAATTAATCTGTCCTTTGATCTTTTCTTTCATTTGAAAGTCTATGACCTGACCTGGTCTTGTCTACTGTACTGTATCGTGTTATAAACAGACATGTTTCCACTGTTTGAAAGCTGTAGTTGAAAGTTAGGTTGCAATTATGAGTTGGCTGTCAAAAGAATTAATTTTCTGCTTTAAGCAAAATATCAATAGAAGCATTCAATCCACTCCTGTGATACAGATTCGTTTTGAATTCACAGGGTAATTTGCATTAGTGCTTGTACTGCATGAGCAATAAATATGACTTGATGGGTTTCTAATGATGATAATAGTCCTCTTTGTATTACTGTAAGAATTGAATCCACCATCATTCTTTTCCGATTATTATTGTGCTGTAAAGGAAAAACAGTTTTGCATTAACCAAGGAGTAAAATGCATGCATTTAGCATCATTCTTGCAGGTAGTCCTCAATTCTGAAAAGACCTCTCAGAAGCTGCATCAAACGGGAAAGCTAGACGGATGGCAGAATGCAGAACCTGCCGTTTAGGATCGAGTACAAAATGACACCCAAGAAATTCTTCATGGATGCTGCATAAGTACAAAGACGCCACTATTTCAAGGTGAAAAATAGTCAATGTGAAACTTGTTCGATGAATAAAAAACTATGCTAATCAAGGCACTAGAGTACCAAGCGTGCGACAAGGCTTTTTTGTAATGAACATCATGCCCAGCATGAAAAAGTACTCTTTTTATTGTAGATCATTTAAAAGTGCACAACAGTTTGGAAAAAAGTGCTTTTCTTTTTTCTAGTAATAAGAACTCTGTATCATTCTAAGAGATACTGGACACAGGTTTTTGAAAACAATGTTATTTTAAAGGTTAATTCTATTCATAAATACTTCACAGGAAAACATTTGATCTGCTGTTCATCCTGAAGACTCTTAAAGGAAAATGTTTTGGTTGCGTTCTCTTCTGACTAGTTCAGGAGCTCAGTCTTGCCTGCATTCTAATGCTTTTTTATGTTCCTGATGGCACGGCTTAGACATCCTTGTCTCCATTACCGTCATGATTTCCATATCAAGTGATGAGAATTTTTCTTCCTGATTGGTGAAGTGAAGTGTCATAACATTCATGCAAGTCAATTTGAAGTTTTTTTTCCAAAGGAATCTCATCCTTCCTAATGAAAACCATTTGAAATAGCAAACCTACTCAGTTTTTCAGAAAGTGATATAATACACCTGCAGAGTACAATGTCCTCGGAGTTGTTTTTTCAGCAGAAGAAGAAAACTGCTGTTTTCTTCTTCTTCTATCACCTTAGACTTACTTTATTCAAAACTTTTTTAAACCTTTGAATTTCTATTTTGATAGCTAATTCCTTTCACAGTGGGCTATAGCATATGTATTTTGAAAGGCCATTTGTACATATTCAAATGGCTTACTTCTATTCTACTAAGAAATGGCTCTACTTCTAGTACGGAGACTTCAAGGTCCAGTAAGATTTTATCTTGTACAAAATTTAAAAAACTCCTGCTATTAAAAATGATACCAGAAAATGACGTCTGTAAGACTGTGGCAGGAGGCTTTTTCCAGAACAATGTGCAGTTCTTCCCAATTCTATTTTTCCCTCCGATTACTTTGTACACAAAGATTTTTACACAGTCTTCTAACAGTGGCATGTAACTGCTGGGGTAGAGTATTGCCCTGCCAGCATTGGAATCGACTCGAATGCAGTTGTGTTCAAATTTGCTGATGGGACAAGGGTTTTTTGCTGAACACACTTTAGCAAGCAAGAGGGCTTCTTGGTCTTTAGATGCTGAGTCCCAGAAAAAGATGAATGAGGTGGTGACTTGCCTCGTGTTTTGAAGAGAGATCAAAAACTTATTTCTGGGGTCACCTCCCTTTTGGTACAGAAAGCGCACAGAGGGCTTTGAAGCAGCGCTTTCACCCTCTTTGCATTCACTAGTAAATCTGAGACAGAGCTTGCCCCAAGGTTTGTGCAAAAATACTCTTTTGATGCAACTGTTAACCAGACAATATCTCTGGGAAAATTTGCATGGGCAGAAAGCAAGCCCTTCCTGGGAAATCTACTGAAATAGTTCAGAAGTTATTCCCATTCACTGCTGCTAACCTCTGCTGTCTAGCTGTCGGATATGCTTGGGACCATGTTGAAATAATTCTAAACAATGTACTGAGGCTGCAACATTGAGTAAACATAGGTATTTTCCATAGGTGTCAGGGGAAAATATTTCTATTGGTAAAAATGAGTTCCATAGAGAACAAGAACAGCATGGTAGAAAAAAAATTACATCCATAGAATGAAGATGCCCAGAATTTTTCTTTTGAAGTTACACAGAGTCAATATTTTCTAAATAAGGTTGTGAAACTTATGAAGAAGGAGGAGTACATTCCACCTGACTGGTGCACAAGTTCATGTTTCCAACTTACAAAAACCATATTATTAAAAGAAAAATGTTCCGCCTTGTGGAAAAGTAGCCCATTAGTAATTTTATCAAAGGTAGGATTTGATCAAGTATTCCTACAAGACAGTAGTAGTACTATGAAAAGCCTTTTGGCATCTATTTGACTACAGGAAACTTGAGCAAGCAGAAGTGTCTTTCCCTGCCACAAGCTGTACTTCCTATTTGCAACTGCTGCTTAAACATTGTCGAAAGAAAACTTGTCCAAAAAGGACTACTCTACACAAGCAACTTGAACTATCCATTGCGTTCCAGTCAATGTTAACTAGAAAATATCAGTCACACACTCTAGCTGAATATTCTAATGCATAGATGGAGTATACCATCACAAAGAAATGGGAACGCTGGAGAAAGGAGCAAATGCAGATGAATTTCAGGGAAGGAAATTACTGGAGAGCTAACTGCAGTCCCTCGACTTTACAAGAAATGATGTCCAGTAAATCCCAACCAGAAACCTACATAACTCCATTTTGAAGTGAGTTGCATCTATGGTCCTCTGTCCTTCCTAGATGAAGAAACTGTGTTTTGAATCAATCTTCCAAGCGGTATGGCTAAAGACCTTAGATACCTCAAATTTTTTTTTTTTTTTTCCAGAAGCAACTGTCTCAAAACCTCTTTAAAGCTGACTTTTCCCCTTAAGATGCCATATATTCAAAGAGCACCTTGTCATTTAACAGGGTATTCCAAACATCATTTCCAAACTTAGACTAAAAATAACACTCTTCCTAGTTATCTTTCTTTTTTTTTTTTTTTTTTTTTGCACCTTCCTGCTAACATAGGCAGCAAAGTAGAGAACAGACCACAGCTCTTTCTGGAACATCTTGAACAAATGCCCTTGCTTGTGTTCCAATCATTCACTTTGCCAAAATCCCTAATGATGAAGAAAAGGTTGTGAAGGCATTACTAGTAGTATGATATGGCAATGTATGGGTGTGATTTATCAAGTAGAATTTGTATCACATAGTTGATACTTGGCAAACAGCAAATGAAGGGGTTTCTTTCAGCTCTCAGACTGATGTTACATGTCAGTAATTTAAATAAAAGATAACAAGAAGGATATTTTTTAACAGTGAACTTAATTACACCCCTACCATGGACATCTGAATCTTAGGAATAGACAGTGTCTGATTTAGAAAAAAGTAAAGAATTATCACAGTTTCAAGAAGCATATGATCATGAACACCTTGCTAATGGAACATAGCCTATTCATTGGCTGAAGTGAAGCAGGTAGACAGGACATAGGAAATATTGTTTTGTGGATCAAACATTTATTTTTTTAAAGTGATGCTTACAGATGGTGAACTCACCAACTTCGATACTGCACAGTAGATAAGGGTACCTAACTTGCTCCATCAAGTTATCCCTTGGAATCATCATCCAAGGGCATTTCCCCCTGCCTCTGTGAAAATGTGCCTACCTTTTTCACAATACTTTTGCAGCAGCATTGCTAGGCCTGATCAGCTGGTATGGAGGGTGAATTATCAGCAGCAAGGTGACTGGCCAGGGTCATTTGCTTCAATGGATTTTGATCTACCGGATATTTTGAAGACCTGCTTCAGCCCTGTTTGTCAGACACAGCCTTCAAATGGTGCTAAACAATTGTTCGGGCTGTGGACCACATGAAAAAGTACTTTCTGGTGCCTGTACTGGGCCATATGCTCTTTATTCTCTCCATCAGCTTCTCCATCACCTCTCATCTCTTTCACAGGAGCTATGTTCCAGGTCCACAGGATACTTTTCACAGAATCTTCAGGCCTGATGTAGTAAGAATGATGAACAGAACGCAGCTGGGATGAATTTTCCAGTTTGGATAAAACCTTTTGTGCACACAAATGCCCCTATGCCCAGAAAAACCTTCACTAGTACTAGTGTTCTACCTAATCTGCAATTTAGTCTGAAAGAAAAGCTTTTGTCTGAGAGTATCTGAGAGATCTGCATGAAGCACAGATATCTGACCTACGCAATTTTGAATATCAGAGAAAAAAGAAAATGGCAAGAAGTTTTTAATTTTACTGGTTTTAATTTTCAATTCCATGCACTTTTTCAAAAAGTGTCAATCTCAAATGGCCATCAACATATTTCAGTCATCTGTAAGTTAGTATTCCTATCAAATGTGTTTCAAAACAAAAGAATTTCAAACCTCTCCTCAAAGTTCATACGCCTAGATTTAGTAGATTTTCTGATCTAGATTAGATGAAAGGAAGACATTTTTTGCTGTTGGGGTGCGGGAAGGCTGGAACAGGTTGCCCAGAGAAGTTGTGGATGTCGCATCCCTGAGCGTATTCAAGGTCAGCTTGGATGGGGCTTTGAACAGCAACAAATGCTACCCCTGATGGTAGATAAACAAAGCTTGAATATAGAAGAAACTCAGATTGAAGTACAGGAGCAAATTTTCTCTCAGCTCTTGGGGTAAGTTCAAAGTTGTACAAAATTCCATTTCTCTGTGATTTTCACTAGTGTAACAGAAAGCTTCATGAAAACTATGCAGAAGATATCAAATTTTAAAAGCGATAAGAACTACAACATCAAACACATGGGATGGGTTTCAACATGGGACACTCTCTGAGAGAAAATCTCTGTATTTCAACACTTCATCCCAATCATTAGGATTTCATGAAGTGCCAAAGAAGGCGGCAAAATGTCCTTCAGGACATTATTTACTGTAGTTCAGCCTGGCCATTAGTTGGAATTGGTGTTTGAACTAATGTCGAAGTACCACACACACTTTCCATGCACTGAAAATTACTGTTTACAATGAATAAGCAATGAGGATCAAAATTGATTGAAAGCATCTTAAAAATGTCAAGTATTTCACTGTAAATGATCTATGATCAAAATACTTATTCCACCTTAGTGAGGGACAAATAAATTCTTCCATACCATGATGGTTTAAAATTGTATAAACCAATGTTTTCTTCTGAAAAGACATCATCTAATGTTTTCTATTTGTAGAAGAAAATATTCCTAGACATAGAGCTAAGTAATTTAAAGGAACAAATGAAAGGAAAATATTCTGCAAACAGAATTCAATGAAAAGCTGTGTTTTAAATATGAGGTAGCTATTAAACAGAATTTTAGTACCAGATATTTCAAGTAGTGTACCAGCTCTTTTGCCCACAAAGAGAGGCATTTAGCATTTCAGTCTTTTCCAAGGTGTTCATGATCTGCTATGCTGATCTTTGTGTGTGCCTAGGTGTGTGCGGAAGGGGGTGCCTGTGAAGGGGAGTGTCTATGTTTGTTTAACCCTCGTATTGGCAGATTCATGCCTCAGCTCCATCATTTTTTTTTAGAAACTTCACAGAGAGTGGATATGAAGTTTCATGTTCAAAAGAGATCAATTCCTAAGTCATCCATTTTATTCTACCTTGTAAATCACTTTGTTGATATTGATAAAATATGCTTTGTTGCATGTTTTATCAAATATGCTTTCACGCTACCTGGAGGAATGAGAATGTGGAGAATCCCTCCAATGCCTTGCAACTTTTCCGCAAATAGATTTTCAAGAAAATCATCATTTCTCTTTTCAATATATCTGGGACAGGCATGATGGTGGTGTCAACCTGTTGGAGTTTTTGTTGCTGGGGGAAGTTGCACGAAAGGATTCGTTTTTACATTGACCAGTTACTGAATCAAGTGCATGAACAAATTTGAAATTCAACTGGGGTTTCCTTTTTCTAGGAGACTACTTCTAGAACTAGCTAGTAGACTCAAGATGACTCTTTTTCTCTGTTTTTGTTTCTTTCCTATTTTCTTGACTTCTTTGCAACTATCTACACAATTGTAGAACTTTTTTCCCAACTAAAATTGTTTCATAGACTGATAATTAAGATACGCTTTTTACAAGGAATGTTTTAAATCTTTGTTAGAGTTAAGAAAGTTAAGGACATAGGTCCTTTTCTTCCCTTCTGAATATTGCAATGAAATAGTTAAATAAAGACCAACTCTTTATTTTTATTTGGAATCCAAGTAGATAATTCCCATACAGTAATACATTTTGAGGACCGATATTTGTCATTCTGTGTAAGTTGTCGCTTCTTAAAAACATGCCTTCAGTGACTACATTGACAACACTTTTGGTAAAGATCCTAACTGGTCTTAGACACACATAGGGAGAAATTTGCTCAGCCAGTGTCAGTCTTAAGCATGCGTCTTAGAAGATCTTTCTATAGCTGGGGAATTTTCTCATGAAAGGGATTCAGTTATGGAAGAGACAGTTATCCCGGAGTTTTACATTCCTCTTGAACATTACTTAAGGAACTTAAATCCCATGTCCACTTGAATCTCGCTCTGCACAGAGCTTTGTCATGCCAGTCCTTGAAATGCATCTGTAAGAAAATTCACTAGCAGAGAATGAATGAAGGTGGAAGGGGTCTGTGGGGCTCACCAAGTCCAATCCCCCTGCTTCAACCAGGATACCTAGTGCCTGTTGCCCAGGATTCTATCTGGGCTTGCTTTTAATGTCTTCAATGATCCAGACTCCACCATCTTTCTGGACACTCTGTGCCATGGTTCAGTCACCGTCACAGTAAAAAAAAATTTTGTGATGTTCAGAGGCAATCTCCTGTATTTCAGTGTGTGCCCACTGCCTCTTGTCTTTTCACTGAGCATCATTGAAAAGACACTGGTTCCCTGCTCTTTACACTATTCCTTCCTACATTGCGATGTGATGTAGATAAATGTCAGAAACTTCCCTGAAGTCCAGGCAGATGATATTCTCTTCATCTACCAGGCAAGTTCATTCACCAGAGGAGTTTAAAAAGTTGTCAAGCACAAATTTCCCCTGGTAAATCCATGCTGACTACATTATTTTGTCCTCCTTCATGTGCCTGGCAATGCTTTCCAGGAATAGCTACTCCATCAACTAACTTCCTGGGGATAAAAATGAGGCTGGCTGGCTTGTGCTTTTCTGAGTCCTCCTAGTTGCCTTTTTTGAAGATGGGTGACATTTGCTTTCATCCTGTCTTTGCTCATATTCTTCAGTCACCATGATCCATCAAACACGACCAGGAGTGGCCTCAGAATAACATCTGCTAACACCCTTGAGAGCTGTGCATCCATCTCAACAAGGCCTGTGGTCTTAATGGAATACTTACCAATTCAGTGACTATGCCCATAAAAATTTGCATGGGATAAGAGGACATTTTAACATGTACCTGAAGAGTGAGTGAAAAGCTATGGAAACAATCCAAAAAGACAAAGACTAGAGTTCCCTTTGAAGACAAAGCATCCCATCATGGAGCTGAGCAGCTTTAGATCCAGGTAAGCTTGCTCTCTGAAAGGATGCAGAAGACATGATTTTACCTTATCCAGTAATAAAATGTGTTGACCATTCACTTGCAATACAAAAAATTCAATGATTTCCAAAATTATTGCCCCCTAACTAGACAATAATGTTCTGGCTGGCTATTCCCCTAAAAGATGAAAGCACCTGCTTGATGTCTCTTATGTGTGCAGACTATTCGAATTAGGTCATTTGAGTGGGGATTACTGGTCTTCGAATTTTCTTTCTGATGAATTTGGAATATTTACTGAAGCAAGGACCTGAAGATGAGAACTTCATTGCCCATCAGCGCACTCTAACATCCATGGCCGTAATGCCATTGTTTCTCCCCAGCTGAGTCAAGAATGGATGACTACAAAGTGGATCAGCGCCAAAAGGAAAGTTCAAGGCTAGATAATATTCTCTCTTGGTAAAGCTATTTATCTCAAATGAAGTGACCGACTTCAGTGATCTCTCACTGGTCTAAAGTTACAAGGAGGGGGAGATGGACAAGGTTTCCTTCCACTGCTGCTCTCTTTGTCACCTCAGTGTTTAATACGGGTATGAAGACATTCAAAAAGATAGCTTTGCAGAATTCATAAAATTCAGTTGTAAAAAATCATTTCTTAGCAGCTGAAATGAAAATAGCAAATAAAATGCAATTAATTCCATGGAAGATTGAAATGATTGTTTCTTCATTTTGCATTGGAGGATGTATATTGTATAAGTTTGTCTTGCCTTGTTCTCCAGGTTTTGTAACTGGCACACCTTTCCTTATGAACGCACTGTTCTTTCCTAAATACTCTCATATGGAGGAACATGCTTCTGATAAGAAGAGCACTAGGATGTCTTTACTTGACCTTTTATTTTTACTGATGCTTGGTCTTCTGAAATGAATGGTTTTCTAAAATTGAAATGTGCTACTATTGTTCCCACGGGGTAAGCCGCAGACTCTTCCTGTCGGAGCTGTCACTAATCAGCTACTCTCCTATCTGCCTTGAAGTAGTTGAATGTTCTGGTCTAAAAGTAGCACCTTCTATGTAGCCATGCTCTTAGTTGCCAGTGTCATCCTAAATCCAAACACCCTCCTGCAAAGGACCGCTGGTTCTCTAGTCAACTAAGGAAAAAAGACTCGTCCATCCATGCTTTCTGATTTAAAATATTAGGGTATGCCGTCCCTAAACAATTCTCTGCAGCTGAACACTACTTATCTTTGGCGTATTCCTTCAACTCACTTGCAAGTCATTCATGCGTTAGGTTATTGGGAGAATTGCTTCATTTGAAGATGATTAAAAGGGGTATGAGAATACTTTTGTGCCTCTGCTATGAGGATACTTTTCAAATCCATACAAACTTCCTGCAAATGCAAAAACCTGCATCCTGTATTGTCCTAGCTTACAACATAAAAATGCATTCTATTCCCACCCTCAAGAACTGCTGAGCGGTGGCATTGTTTTTTCCTTACCTCCTGTTAATGGGCCCATCAATGTCTTGCCACATGACTCAGAGATAACTCCCTCCAGGAGCCATTTCTGTTTAACGGGTAATCAAGGACCCATAGCATGACTCAGAAGGATATCAGCCCATTGCGAGATGCTCCGCCCAGCGGGGAGGAGCTAAGCATCCCCACCTGGATATAATCTGGGTTTTGGGACAAAACAAGCAGTCTTTCCACTGCATTGCCAGAGGAACGGCTGCCCTTACCCAATGGTTTTCCAGAGGAAAAGAGCAACCAGATATTTTCTACAGAATCACCATTTCAACAAGACCATTTCATCTAAACTGCTACCACCACCCTAACTAGCAGGACGTCAGCTTCTATTCTGACTCTGTCAGTGGTTTTTCTTTTGTATTCTTGCATGGATTTGGGTTTTTCCCCCTTTTCCTAATAAACTGTATTTCTGACTTGGAGTCTTGCTGCCGTGCCAGATTTCTTCAGCCCGACTAGCTCCCGACACCGACAGCGAGAGTGGGCCGCCCCAAGAAAGCTGTCGAATCCGGGCTGCAGCTGTAGGGCACAGCTGCTCTACGGCACAGGTGGACTGCCTTGGGGATAGAACTGCGCTGAGGGCAGGGACAAGGAACAGGGAGAGGTCTTCTGTATGTTTTCCAGTTTACTCCCTGGAGGGTCAAGGACAGAAAGACACTGACTCAAAGGCATACATCAACTAAGAAATGAGGGGAGGTCCCAGGGGAGGATACAATCTTTAACCAACTGGGAGAAACTGGGGGTGGAATACAAGGCGGGGAATACAATGTTTAAACCAGTAGGGGGACTACAGGGCAGGATTATAAAACGGACTACTAGAACTGCATCACAATAATAAACACACACTGCAACAGAGCGTCTCACTGGTTTGGCTTTCAAAGCAGAAGAGGTGCCAACCTAAAAATTTCCAAAGCTTAAAGACAACTGGCTGCAGTTTTGATTTCCTTCTTAAATATATCACCGAGGCGCTACCAGCTTCTGTAATTGGCTTAGCAGCATGTCTATTCTTTGCGCCAAGCAGGGATTCACTTTGCCAGGCATGGAGGAAGCTTCTAGGGGCTTTCCAGAAAAAGTCACTTCTGTGGCTGGCTTCTTCCCTCCCCACCAAAAACCAAGCCATGAAAAACCAACACCTTAACTAATCCGTAGAACTTAGAACGCATCCAATAATTTCTTTCAAATGATACTTTACGGTTTTTACCAAGCGCACTGAAAAGAAGTGGATCAATAATATTGATAGAAATTGTTCCAGTTCAGTAGAAATATTGGGTCATGCAACTCTGGATTACATAGCTTTTTTTTTGTACAATACACAAAAGTTTTTTTCACCTCCATGTAAGAGCCTAAATGAGGGATGCGGGACTCCAGGCAGCTCTCCAAAATGCAGTTTATTCCATCCAAGTTGTTGCAGCAGTCCAGGGTGGTGGGCGACAGAGCCTGTGCCTACAGCTGTCATCTCCGGCTTCAGGCAGGTCTGGACACCCTTTGGTTTTGGTTACATTGCATTATATACTTTGCTGAGCATCTTCATACAGTAGAACCTATCTATG
The DNA here is from genome assembly GCF_027477595.1 of Haemorhous mexicanus. NCBI lineage: Eukaryota > Metazoa > Chordata > Aves > Passeriformes > Fringillidae > Haemorhous > Haemorhous mexicanus. Next base: position 21,831,832 of record NC_082345.1, on the reverse strand, counting down.
CCTTAACTATTATCTATAGCCTATCATAACTACTCTAATTACCATATTCATGTCACTGTTCTCCAATCACTAAAAGTCAGTACGTTACAGTTTAAGCTGAAAATTGTTTTTTCAGTTTTCTTGGCAGTGGAAAATTCGGAGACCTTTCTTCTGCTTGCCACAATGGCAGGCTTGTTTCCGGTGTTAGCTTCCTGCTTGGTAAAAGCATCTTCTTGTCTGGACTGGGTTTATCCTTTGCTCTAAGTCATAAAAGCCCCTTCTAACTAACAAACCCTTTGCTTCCTTGGTTATCCAGTAAGACTGGCTCAGCAATTCTTCTCTTCTAGATCAAAACTTGCTTCCAACTCTCTTCTTTCTTCAGACTCCACATTCAAAAATCTTTCTACCAAGCATACATATCTGTGAGACTTTCTTGTCAAACTTTCATCTTTCCCAACACCTCTAAAGAAATGATTCCTGATGGTTTGGATCAGAAGATCCAGTATTGCCATCCTGAGATTTGTGTTTCGAAGCCCATAAGCTGTGCTCAAGGTTTTGGCTATGTTCTTTGTTGTGCCTTGCATCTATTTTGGCTAGAAAGCCAGTGTAGATGATGTCCTTGCTGCAGTAGCCATGGGAAATAAGGCGGAGTGTCTGGCTGATGTCCCGGGCCTGTAGACTATCCAGCACTCCCCCAGGGAGGCGAGGATCCCTAAAGGAATAGAATATTGGCTATGCTCTGGGAGTTTTACAGAGAGAAAGATCCTCACAGCTCAAATGATTTGTCTCCTGGAGTTCTGAGGAATATGTTGTGAAGAAGAAGGCTGCTGTCTTTTCCAAGAATCTTCCGTGCATTCAAGAGGATCATTGAACTTCTTGTCTGAGAATGAAAAAAATATTAGTAGGAATTAGTTCTTTGTCTGTGCATCACTGATTGAATTTGGGTAGGTTATATTTTATTTATTTATTTGTTTGAATAATTCATCATAAGGTCTTCCAAATTCCCAAATACTGCTTCACTTCTTTATTTTGTAGGACAGTCTGCTTCCTCTTCTCTCTGCTGTATTATTGCAGACCATATCTGAATGGATTTTTTATTTCCATTTTGAACATTAGGTTTAAACTGAATGAACAGAACACTTTATTTATCCTTATTTGACCAGTTTGCAAGGAAATACAGAATTTTGAAGAGAAGTGATGCAACTCCACTTGAGGTTTTCAATGGAAGAGAAGAATGACGATGTCCTACATTCACAGCATTGTTTACAGTAATATTGCAGCTAGTTTCCAGGTTCTGGAAGCAGGCAGCCGTGATAGTATAGAAGTCCAAAAAGTTTCAATTTGGCTGCTCTTCTTGAAAAATAGCTAATATGTCTCAACGTTGTGCTGAATCTTGTTGTACAGACACTTCTTTTGAGGTCTGAACTCCTTGCTGGACTTCTGTATCTAAGAATCAGATACAGTAAACCTATGTTACCTTATACACTTTAAGAATTTGGTTCTAATCCAGAAGAGAAAGAAAGGTTGCTGTATGATTACAAGCTAAAGTATCTGCTAAGAAAGCAGTTAATGGACTGCTTTTTAAATACAAATTGGAGCAGAGATTTCATTGTTTGATGGGATTTTTTTTTGCTTCTCAATAGATTTTTAGAAGTGGTGGGGTAAGAAAGTGTGGATTTTTATAAGTTTGCCTTGAAAGAAGAATTACAGGGGAAACTGTTGAAAAGAATTGATGCAGAGCTCAATGCAATAATGCACTCTTCCGTACAGAGTTTCAGAAGTGAAAACCAAGAGGAGAGAGTGCCGACAAGATGATTTAATAAAATGAATTCAAAATAGCATTCTCTTCTCTCTGAATTACAGCTCTAAACCTCAGGGTATTAATAGGAAGTACATGACAATCTCAAAGATTTAAAAATGGATGATGAAGTTTTATATCCAGTAAACTGTAAGGCTTCACAATTTAATCTGATTTGCATTTTGGCAAAAGCCTGGAATTTTTTGCAATTTGCCGGATAATAAGGGATTTAGAACAGGAAGTATGCAAGTAATCTTTTGGACGCTTCATCTCCCTTCTTAGAACAACGAATACATTTATTATGCTCCTATTTTTATTCCATCAGGGGATTTGATCCTAGAAATGTCTAGTCATTCTTTTCTTGTTTTCAACCCTTCAAAGAGCATGAATCCAAACTATTCAGAAGTTCTTGATCTGCAACAGTGACAAGCACAATACTGGTAAGAGTCAGTGGACATTAGCTGATCCCCATATGACAGCCCCCTATGGCGGGCTGTTCTGACAGGACTGATGTTTGAGGGGCTGGCATTCTGTGAAATAGAACATTCTATGAATGGGAAAAATGGAAACAGATTCTGAACGTTCAACCCAACACATGAACAAGTAATAGGGCATGTAATTTTCTGCAGAAATTTCTTTAGCCCCAGTGTTGTGGATGATGAATACTCTTCCTACCTCCTTCGGCCAGCTGCCAGCGCAGCAGTGTTACTCTGATTATGGACAGAAAACCAGAAGTGATTTTTGAACAAAACACCTATCAGGACCTTAGAGTGTTTTTTGCTGCAAAATGCTTCAAGGCAGAAAGGGAAACAATTCCATTTTAGAGAGTGTGTTGAGAAGACAAGGTTGGAAGTTAAAAACCATGGCTTCTGCTTCTATATATGTTACTGATTTTGCTTATTAGCTATTTGGTGGAGGTTTGGTTTTTTGGGGTTGTTCTTTTTTGCCTGCATCCTTGAGATGAAAGCATAAGACAGAAGAGTACGGTAAAGTTAAAATACTTTTGAGATGGCTTGTGCTGAAAAACTTGTAGCTACTGCTAAGGCCCATAAGCCAGGTCCTGTTTCATTTCTGAGAAGCTATAAAATTCCCATTGGTAATTTAGTTCTAAGCATCTGTTGTTATGGTGGAGATGCAAATTAAGAAGAACAATTTTTGAATCTGTAGGGATGTATTTACCATTTTGGAGCTGCCTTTTCAGTCTCTGAGCCATCAATGAAAAGAAGGAGAAGAATCTACACTCTTTTCAACCTGTGGACCATCCACTACTGTCCACGTGCTCAGATTCAAAGCCAAACAATCCTGTCGGGCCTGATTGGGAGGAATTATTTGGATTCAAAATACTAGACTAGTATTGGATTTCCACCAGTACAGTCCATTGGGCATGAACTTTGACATCTATAGAACCTTTCATGGGGATCCATCTTTGTCACCTGCATCACATTTTATAAGAGAAGAGGCATTGTTAAACGGCTTCAGTGAAAAAAAAAAAAATCTTAAATGCACTCTGAATGGAATTGAAATCCAAAGGAGCCAGTATTTCAAGAAAGCCTGAGATATTGTCTGTGATGAGATCCGTTCCAAGAGGTTCATTTAAGGTACCAAATTCTCCATCAAAATACTGGCAGATTGGTCGGAGGGAAAAAGCAGTCTTTTTGAATGGTCCTTTGGGACGACAGGGCTTGCAGCAAATTTAGTACTTGCTGCTAGGTTGCCTACATTCCAGGCAAGAATATTTAATACTGAACTTCGAGCAATGGTAGATGAAGTCTTTGTGACTGTGAAAGTCCCAGTGCATGGCAATCTCAGAAAGGAACCCATCAAAGCCCCTGAAATGCCAACACACAAGTTGTGAGTTGGCAGTGCATGCCAGTTTTTAGCAAACCACAGCAAAATGCTGATTGCAAAACGAGGCCATTAAGTCGCATCCGGTATGAAGCAGTAGGAAAGAAGAAAGCAGCTGAGAGCGTCATCCCTGCTAAGTAGTCTCAGTATTCTTATTGCCATTAGCAGAAATGTGAAATGAGTCTATAAAAATTACAAAGGAGGCAAAAGAAAAGGGACCGATGACTCCTTTGGCATAGTGTTTCCCAACAGGGATCTTCAAAATGTAAAGATTGCATCATCCTTTAAACTGAAGGAAGGTATTAACACGACAGTAAGGAAATGGCATCAAATGCTAGAAAGACTCTGGGCAGTGTACTTCTAGACAGAAATGCCACTGATGGAAAACCGACTAAACTGGCACCAATGCAGCATCATTGTACTATAGCCCAGAAATGTCCACGGCTTCACTCTCTGCCATTCCTTTCATATGCACACAGCAGCTCTGCAACATTCCTACTCATCATCTCCTTGGCAAACTGGGCGTGAGGGTCCGTAGTGACGCAGAGTCCCCAGACAGGTGCAAAGGAGAGCTGCTTTCTTGCAATAGCCAGGCTTTTGAAACAGTCAGGCCTTTGTCAGTTGCATAGCTTTAAGCCACAACAAACATAATTCAACCAACGCGCCATACACCACGCTGTGAACACGCGATGGTTCTAGAACTTGTTGATCTACCTCTAATTCAGCTGCCTCACTTTCCCATAGTCCTTTTCTACTTAGCCAAAGTAACGGGCCTCAGCCGTGGTTTTACAAGGCCTTCCTTTTGGAAGGTTCTACCAATATGCAACAGCAAGCCACTAGTTTCTTCAGCGCCATGAGTTTAGGTAGACGATTTGCATCTGCCCTTCCGGTGAAACACAATGGGGAGAGAAAATGCTGTTGGAGATGTTCAGTCATTCCATTTTCTAGACAGGCCAAATCAATAGAAAAGCAAGCTATAGGATTGTGCACTTGCTCTTACAAAACACCTGCTGCCATCTGAGAATGAACTAGCAGAAAATCAGCAAAAATGAGACTTGAGGCAAACAACCCTTTGAAAGGAATAATGAGGTGATGAATAAAGACAACACGTTTCCAGGCTATCGAGATACTTTAAATGGCAGCAAAAGATTTGAGAGCAGAGGCTGAACTAATGGGGAAGGATTTAAAGAATCCCAAGAAAAACATGACCAAAGACTAAAAGAATCCCAAGAAAAATAGGGGCAACTGACCTGTTTAAGCCTTCAGGAAATCAGTGGCCGCTGATTTAGATAGGCCATTCAAGGTCATTTACTGGTGCACCTTCCACTCCTTTTTCACCTGTCAGCATCACACGGTGAATTGGGACCTTGGAATTAAGATTATTTGAGATTCTGTACTTAGCTTTAGGAGAGACGTACAGCAGCTGAAGTACCTGTTACTGATGTGATACCCAGGAAGACAGAGTTGACACATTTCATTGAAGTCCAATCACAGCTAGCAATACTAAGAGGATAGGATTGGCCTCTTTTCATGACGCTCTTCTTGTTATGCAGCCCGCTCTGATTCTGGTGAAACTTTTTCATTAGCTTCTCTCTAAAAAGGAGAAAAACCAATTAAATGTCCCTCCCTGCTGATGCAGGTTTACCATTCAGTTTGTCGAGCCTAAAAGTGGAATTGAAACCACTGTGCAGGTATTAATGTGCTTTAAGCCTCCGGTCCGTTAAGACAATCTCAGGTTGAGAAAAGCCTATGTGCCATTGGCTAAATACTCTGTTCCCCCAGGAGCGGATGCATGCAATTTAATCCAACTTTCTGGAGCAAACTCCAGTAATACAAAAGCGTCACAAATAGCAGGAAGAATGATTTGACCATTTAAGGAAGCAACCTTCTCACCTCCTTTTGGCGTGAGCATCATCTGCTAGTTGAAGTAATAAACTTGAGGACAGAAATCTCCCTGCTCCTGAGAAATTGCTGACAAGAGAACCACTGAAGCTCTGTGACTTTCCCCTTTCCATTCATTGGTCAAGCCTAGTAGCCTAAAATTTAGGGGGTCAATCAAAGACAAATGTTAATCTAGTCAGAGGTCTATGAAAGGGCCAAAAATAACCGGAATTCTACTTAGACAATGGAAATGGAAGCAGAGCTACCAGTCTATTTCCTTGCAACATATCCCTAAAACTCATTCCTTTCTATTCCTAACTAATGTATAGCCATCAGTACAATCAGGAAAAGACTAAACTGACTGATGTCAGCAAGGGAAGGATTTGAAAGAACCATTCCCATGAATCATCGTATAGACAGTAACTCTAGCATTAAAATCGGAGCCCTTTTAGTAAGTATCACTTAGGGGAAATTCAGGACTCCTGCACAATGGACCAAGAGGATTAAGCAGAAGCCGTTTATGGTTTACATGATGCACTTACACATTCTGACTCTCTGCACACGCTAGTCACGCATTTCTTATTGGTGCCTTTGTCTTGTCCACGCATTCTGAGTGCACCTCTCAGAAGATGTGTTTCCTTACAGTCCAGGTACTTTGCCCCCCCACCCCCCCCACCCCGATTTTGGAGTTCTTGTGGTCTTGGAATATGCTTTCTCAGCTTCTCCTCTCTTGTTTGAGCACGGCTTATGTCTTGATGAATTCCAGAAGGCCCTGAGAAAATTCTGAGAAGAACCGTTCCACGCTGGATGGCTGGTGCACCCTGTAGTCTAAGCGGTTCAGATACATTGCCACAATTCCCCCTTCTTCTTGCACCAGCCAGACCCTTTCCACTGTATTTTCTACCAAGAGGCACACCAGTTTCACGATGCATGGAATAACACAAAGCAACAAAATAATGAAAACTGGTAAAAACAAAGCTCCGTTTAGGAGATCTTTCAACCATCCAGTTCTTTCCCATCCCTCAAACCATTCATGCAAACCCCACTCGTTCCCAGTCAATTTCTTCATATTGTCTTGTACTTGTGTGAGTTTCGTATGAATGGCTGCAGAATGGTCAAAAAGATTCATGCAACATATTCCTTATAAAATTCCTAACACTCCTGTCCATGTGCTAATTACTAAAAATCTATTTCAGCTCTTATTTGCAGTGTGCTATATCTAATAGGATCCACGTCAGTGACCGCCTGACTTAAAATAGAAGAAGTTACGATAAGTTGTTTGAACATCCAGCACCCCAAATGGTTAAAAGCAGCCAAACCTTGATAAGCAGCGACACCTAGCGTAAGGAACAACGCAGTTATTCCTGCTGGAACGAGCAAAAACCTCCATAATGGTGCCAATCGCGTCTTTAGCTAGTGCTGCCCTCTAGGTATTCCCGGAAACGAAAAGGCGGCTTCGTCCAGCAAAGACCTTTATAAAGGATAAAGAGCCCACCGAAGAGCGGATTCTGTTAAAAGAACACGGCTACTGGCACCTACCTTCAGAGAGCTGCGTATGCCCGTCTTCTGCGTCTCTTGCCGCCTACACCTTAGCAAAAAAGATTTTCAAAGCATTTTCTCAAAAAGAAACTGTGCCAGCACAGCAAGCATCCCACGACCTTTTTCATGAAGGTAGTCGAGTTCTTCTCATCTCCTGGAGAAAAGAAAATGTAAGATTGGCCAGGGAGTGCTGCCTAAGGTTTAGAAGGATGCAAAAGAAAGTTGTCCAAGAACTTTTTCCCTACTTATGGTAATGAAAGTTTAAACTGTTGGAAAGTGGTAATTATCGTCTTCTCTCAGTTTGAGAGCTCCGCACTCAATCCCGGTGCTGTACGGCTTCGTTCTTCGCATCTCAGCATCTGCCGAGCTGTCCGGCTGCCGGAGGCGAAGAAGCGGCTTTTTCGCGCCCAGAGCTTTCTGCTGGTCGCAGTGCGCTCCGGACCGCGGCTTCTGCCGAAAGCCGCCGGGGACCGGCACCTACCTTCGGACAGCTGCGTATGCCCGTCTTCTGCGTCTCTTGCCGCCTAGACCTTAGCGAAAAGCTTTTCCAGGCATTTTCTCTAAAAGGAACTGTGCCAGCACAGCAAGCGACCCGCGACGGTTTTCATGAAGGTACTCGAGTTCTTACCATCTCCTGGAGAAAAGAAAATGTAAGATTGACCAGGAAGTGCTGCATAAGGTTTAGAAGGATGCAAAAGAAAGCTGTCCAAGAACTTTTTCCCTACTTATGGTAAAGCATGTTGAAACTGTTGGAAAGTGGTTAGTTATCGTTTTCCCTCAGTTTCAGAGCTGCTCACTTAATCCCAGTGCTGTGCGGTTTCGTTCTTGACGTCTCAGCATCGGCCGAGCTCTCCGGCTGCCGGAGGCGAAGAAGCGGCTTTTTCGCGCCCAGAGCTTTCTGCCGGTCGCGGTGCGCTCCGAACCGCGGCTTCTGCCGAAAGCCGCCGGGGACCGGCACCTACCTTCGGACAGCTGCGTATGCCCGTCTTCTGCGTCTCTTGCCGCCTAGACCTTAGCGAAAAGCTTTTCCAGGCATTATCTCAAAAAGGAACTCTGCCAGCACAGCAAGCGACCCGCGACGGTTTTCATGAAGGTACTCGAGTTCTTACCATCTCCTGGAGAAAAGAAAAAGTAAGATTGGCCACATAGTGCTGCATAAGGTTTAGAAGGATGCAAAAGAAAGCTGTCCAAGAACTTTTTCCCTACTTATGGTAAAGCAAGTTGAAACTGTTGGAAAGTGGTTAGTTATCGTTTTCCCTCAGTTTGAGAGCTGCTCACTTAATCCCAGTGCTGTGCGGCTTCGTTCTTGGACGTCTCAGCATCGGCCGAGCTCTCCGGCTGCCGGAGGCGAAGAAGCGGCTTTTTCGCGCCCAGAGCTTTCTGCCGGTCGCGTTGCGCTCCGAACCGCGGCTTCTGCCGAAAGCCGCCGGGGACCGGCACCTACCTTCGGACAGCTGCGTATGCCCGTCTTCTGCGTCTCTTGCCGTCTAGACCTTAGCGAAAAGCTTTTCCAGGCATTATCTCTAAAAGGAACTGTGCCAGCACAGCAAGCGACCCGCGACGGTTTTCATGAAGGTACTCGAGTTCTTACCATCTCCTGGAGAAAAGAAAATGTAAGATTGACCAGAAAGTGCTGCATAAGGTTTAGAAGGATGCAAAAGAAAGCTGTCCAAGAACTTTTTCCCTACTTATGGTAATGCAAGTTGAAACTGTTGGAAAGTGGTTTGTTATCGTTTTCCCTCAGTTTCAGAGCTGCTCATTGAATCCCAGTGCAGCGCCCCTTCGTTCTTGGACGTCTCAGCATCGGCCGAGCTCTCCGGCTGCTGGAGGCGAAGAAGCGGCTTTTTCGCGCCCAGAGCTTTCTGCCGGTCGCGGTGCGCTCCGAACCGCGGCTTCTGCCGAAAGCCGCCGGGGACCGGCACCTACCTTCGGACAGCTGCGTATGCCCGTCTTCTGCGTCTCTTGCCGCCTAGACCTTAGCGAAAAGCTTTTCCAGGCATTATCTCTAAAAGGAACTGTGCCAGCACAGCAAGCGACCCGCGACGGTTTTCATGAAGGTACTCGAGTTCTTACCATCTCCTGGAGAAAAGAAAATGTAAGATTGACCAGGAAGTGCTGCATAAGGTTTAGAAGGATGCAAAAGAAAGCTGTCCAAGAACTTTTTCCCTACTTATGGTAAAGCAAGTTGAAACTGTTGGAAAGTGGTTTGTTATCGTTTTCCATCAGTTTGAGAGCTGCTCACTTAATCCCAGTGCTGTGCGGCTTCGTTCTTGACGTCTCAGCATCGGCCGAGCTCTCCGGCTGCCGGAGGCGAAGAAGCGGCTTTTTCGCGCCCAGAGCTTTCTGCCGGTCGCGGTGCGCTCCGAACCGCGGCTTCTGCCGAAAGCCGCCGGGGACCGGCACCTACCTTCGGACAGCTGCGTATGCCCTTCTTCTGCGTCTCTTGCCGCCTAGACCTTAGCGAAAAGCTTTTCCAGGCATTATCTCAAAAAGGAACTCTGCCAGCACAGCAAGCGACCCGCGACGGTTTTCATGAAGGTACTCGAGTTCTTACCATCTCCTGGAGAAAAGAAAAAGTAAGATTGGCCACATAGTGCTGCATAAGGTTTAGAAGGATGCAAAAGAAAGCTGTCCAAGAACTTTTTTCCCTACTTATGGTAATGCAAGTTGAAACTGTTGGAAAGTGGTTAGTTATCGTTTTCCATCAGTTTGAGAGCTGCTCATTGAATCCCAGTGCAGCGCCCCTTCGTTCTTGGACGTCTCAGCATCGGCCGAGCTCTCCGGCTGCTGGAGGCGAAGAAGCGGCTTTTTCGCGCCCAGAGCTTTCTGCCGGTCGCGGTGCGCTCCGAACCGCGGCTTCTGCCGAAAGCAGCCGGGGACCGGCACCTACCTTCGGACAGCTGCGTATGCCCGTCTTCTGCGTCTCTTGCCGCCTAGACCTTAGCGAAAAGCTTTTCCAGGCATTTTCTCTAAAAGGAACTCTGCCAGCACAGCAAGCGACCCGCGACGGTTTTCATGAAGGTACTCGAGTTCTTACCATCTCCTGGAGAAAAGAAAATGTAAGATTGGCCAGGACGTGGTGCATAAGGTTTAGAAGGATGCAAAAGAAAGCTGTCCAAGAACTTTTTTCCCTACTTATGGTAATGCAAGTTGAAACTGTTGGAAAGTGGTTAGTTATCGTTTTCCCTCAGTTTGAGTGCTGCTCACTTAATCCCAGTGCTGTGCGGCTTCGTTCATGACGTCTCAGCATCGGCCGAGCTCTCCGGCTGCCGGAGGCGAAGAAGCGGCTTTTTCGCGCCCAGAGCTTTCTGCCGGTCGCGGTGCGCTCCGAACCGCGGCTTCTGCCGAAAGCCGCCGGGGACCGGCACCTACCTTCGGACAGCTGCGTATGCCCGTCTTCTGCGTCTCTTGCCGCCTAGACCTTAGCGAAAAGCTTTTCCAGGCATTATCTCAAAAAGGAACTCTGCCAGCACAGCAAGCGACCCGCGACGGTTTTCATGAAGGTACTCGAGTTCTTACCATGTCCTGGAGAAAAGAAAATGTAAGATTGGCCAGGACGTGGTGCATAAGGTTTAGAAGGATGCAAAAGAAAGCTGTCCAAGAACTTTTTTCCCTACTTATGGTAAAGCAAGTTGAAACTGTTGGAAAGTGGTTAGTTATCGTTTTCCCTCAGTTTGAGAGCTGCTCACTTAATCCCAGTGCTGTGCGGCTTCGTTCTTGGACGTCTCAGCATCGGCCGAGCTCTCCGGCTGCCGGAGGCGAAGAAGCGGCTTTTTCGCGCCCAGAGCTTTCTGCCGGTCGCGTTGCGCTCCGAACCGCGGCTTCTGCCGAAAGCCGCCGGGGACCGGCACCTACCTTCGGACAGCTGCGTATGCCCGTCTTCTGCGTCTCTTGCCGCCTAGACCTTAGCGAAAAGCTTTTCCAGGCATTATCTCTAAAAGGAACTGTGCCAGCACAGCAAGCGACCCGCAACGGTTTTCATGAAGGTACTCGAGTTCTTACCATCTCCTGGAGAAAAGAAAATGTAAGATTGACCAGGAAGTGCTGCATAAGGTTTAGAAGGATGCAAAAGAAAGCTGTCCAAGAACTTTTTCCCTACTTATGGTAAAGCAAGTTGAAACTGTTGGAAAGTGGTTAGTTATCGTTTTCCCTCAGTTTGAGAGCTGCTCACTTAATCCCAGTGCTGTGCGGCTTCGTTCTTGGACGTCTCAGCATCGGCCGAGCTCTCCGGCTGCCGGAGGCGAAGAAGCGGCTTTTTCGCGCCCAGAGCTTTCTGCCGGTCGCGTTGCGCTCCGAACCGCGGCTTCTGCCGAAAGCCGCCGGGGACCGGCACCTACCTTCGGACAGCTGCGTATGCCCGTCTTCTGCGTCTCTTGCCGTCTAGACCTTAGCGAAAAGCTTTTCCAGGCATTATCTCTAAAAGGAACTGTGCCAGCACAGCAAGCGACCCGCGACGGTTTTCATGAAGGTACTCGAGTTCTTACCATCTCCTGGAGAAAAGAAAATGTAAGATTGACCAGAAAGTGCTGCATAAGGTTTAGAAGGATGCAAAAGAAAGCTGTCCAAGAACTTTTTCCCTACTTATGGTAATGCAAGTTGAAACTGTTGGAAAGTGGTTAGTTATCGTTTTCCATCAGTTTCAGAGCTGCTCACTTAATCCCAGTGCTGTGCGGCTCCGTTCTTGACGTCTCAGCATCGGCCGAGCTCTCCGGCTGCCGGAGGCGAAGAAGCGGCTTTTTCGCGCCCAGAGCTTTCTGCCGGTCGCGGTGCGCTCCGAACCGCGGCTTCTGCCGAAAGCCGCCGGGGACCGGCACCTACCTTCGGACAGCTGCGTATGCCCGTCTTCTGCGTCTCTTGCCGCCTAGACCTTAGCGAAAAGCTTTTCCAGGCATTATCTCAAAAAGGAACTCTGCCAGCACAGCAAGCGACCCGCGACGGTTTTCATGAAGGTACTCGAGTTCTTACCATGTCCTGGAGAAAAGAAAATGTAAGATTGGCCAGGACGTGGTGCATAAGGTTTAGAAGGATGCAAAAGAAAGCTGTCCAAGAACTTTTTCCCTACTTATGGTAATGCAAGTTGAAACTGTTGGGAAGTGGTTAGTTATCGTTTTCCCTCAGTTTCAGAGCTGCTCACTTAATCCCAGTGCTGTGCGGCTTCGTTCTTGGACGTCTCAGCATCGGCCGAGCTCTCCGGCTGCCGGAGGCGAAGAAGCGGCTTTTTCGCGCCCAGAGCTTTCTGCCGGTCGCGTTGCGCTCCGAACCGCGGCTTCTGCCGAAAGCCGCCGGGGACCGGCACCTACCTTCGGACAGCTGCGTATGCCCGTCTTCTGCGTCTCTTGCCGTCTAGACCTTAGCGAAAAGCTTTTCCAGGCATTATCTCTAAAAGGAACTGTGCCAGCACAGCAAGCGACCCGCGACGGTTTTCATGAAGGTACTCGAGTTCTTACCATCTCCTGGAGAAAAGAAAATGTAAGATTGACCAGAAAGTGCTGCATAAGGTTTAGAAGGATGCAAAAGAAAGCTGTCCAAGAACTTTTTCCCTACTTATGGTAATGCAAGTTGAAACTGTTGGAAAGTGGTTAGTTATCGTTTTCCCTCAGTTTCAGAGCTGCTCACTTAATCCCAGTGCTGTGCGGCTCCGTTCTTGACGTCTCAGCATCGGCCGAGCTCTCCGGCTGCCGGAGGCGAAGAAGCGGCTTTTTCGCGCCCAGAGCTTTCTGCCGGTCGCGGTGCGCTCCGAACCGCGGCTTCTGCCGAAAGCCGCCGGGGACCGGCACCTACCTTCGGACAGCTGCGTATGCCCGTCTTCTGCGTCTCTTGCCGCCTAGACCTTAGCGAAAAGCTTTTCCAGGCATTATCTCAAAAAGGAACTCTGCCAGCACAGCAAGCGACCCGCGACGGTTTTCATGAAGGTACTCGAGTTCTTACCATGTCCTGGAGAAAAGAAAATGTAAGATTGGCCAGGACGTGGTGCATAAGGTTTAGAAGGATGCAAAAGAAAGCTGTCCAAGAACTTTTTTCCCTACTTATGGTAATGCAAGTTGAAACTGTTGGAAAGTGGTTTGTTATCGTTTTCCCTCAGTTTCAGAGCTGCTCATTGAATCCCAGTGCAGCGCCCCTTCGTTCTTGGACGTCTCAGCATCGGCCGAGCTCTCCGGCTGCTGGAGGCGAAGAAGCGGCTTTTTCGCGCCCAGAGCTTTCTGCCGGTCGCGGTGCGCTCCGAACCGCGGCTTCTGCCGAAAGCCGCCGGGGACCGGCACCTACCTTCGGACAGCTGCGTATGCCCGTCTTCTGCGTCTCTTGCCGCCTAGACCTTAGCGAAAAGCTTTTCCAGGCATTATCTCTAAAAGGAACTGTGCCAGCACAGCAAGCGACCCGCAACGGTTTTCATGAAGGTACTCGAGTTCTTACCATCTCCTGGAGAAAAGAAAATGTAAGATTGACCAGGAAGTGCTGCATAAGGTTTAGAAGGATGCAAAAGAAAGCTGTCCAAGAACTTTTTCCCTACTTATGGTAGTGCAAGTTGAAACTGTTGGAAAGTGGTTAGTTATCGTTTTCCCTCAGTTTCAGAGCTGCTCACTTAATCCCAGTGCTGTGCGGCTTCGTTCTTGGACGTCTCAGCATCGGCCGAGCTCTCCGGCTGCCGGAGGCGAAGAAGCGGCTTTTTCGCGCCCAGAGCTTTCTGCCGGTCGCGTTGCGCTCCGAACCGCGGCTTCTGCCGAAAGCCGCCGGGGACCGGCACCTACCTTCGGACAGCTGCGTATGCCCGTCTTCTGCGTCTCTTGCCGCCTAGACCTTAGCGAAAAGCTTTTCCAGGCATTTTCTCTAAAAGGAACTCTGCCAGCACAGCAAGCGACCCGCGACGGTTTTCATGAAGGTACTCGAGTTCTTACCATGTCCTGGAGAAAAGAAAATGTAAGATTGGCCAGGACGTGGTGCATAAGGTTTAGAAGGATGCAAAAGAAAGCTGTCCAAGAACTTTTTTCCCTACTTATGGTAATGCAAGTTGAAACTGTTGGAAAGTGGTTTGTTATCGTTTTCCCTCAGTTTCAGAGCTGCTCATTGAATCCCAGTGCAGCGCCCCTTCGTTCTTGGACGTCTCAGCATCGGCCGAGCTCTCCGGCTGCTGGAGGCGAAGAAGCGGCTTTTTCGCGCCCAGAGCTTTCTGCCGGTCGCGGTGCGCTCCGAACCGCGGCTTCTGCCGAAAGCCGCCGGGGACCGGCACCTACCTTCGGACAGCTGCGTATGCCCGTCTTCTGCGTCTCTTGCCGCCTAGACCTTAGCGAAAAGCTTTTCCAGGCATTATCTCAAAAAGGAACTCTGCCAGCACAGCAAGCGACCCGCAACGGTTTTCATGAAGGTACTCGAGTTCTTACCATCTCCTGGAGAAAAGAAAATGTAAGATTGACCAGGAAGTGCTGCATAAGGTTTAGAAGGATGCAAAAGAAAGCTGTCCAAGAACTTTTTCCCTACTTATGGTAAAGCAAGTTGAAACTGTTGGAAAGTGGTTAGTTATCGTTTTCCCTCAGTTTGAGAGCTGCTCACTTAATCCCAGTGCTGTGCGGCTTCGTTCTTGGACGTCTCAGCATCGGCCGAGCTCTCCGGCTGCCGGAGGCGAAGAAGCGGCTTTTTCGCGCCCAGAGCTTTCTGCCGGTCGCGTTGCGCTCCGAACCGCGGCTTCTGCCGAAAGCCGCCGGGGACCGGCACCTACCTTCGGACAGCTGCGTATGCCCGTCTTCTGCGTCTCTTGCCGCCTAGACCTTAGCGAAAAGCTTTTCCAGGCATTATCTCAAAAAAGAACTGTGCCAGCACAGCAAGCGACCCGCGACGGTTTTCATGAAGGTACTCGAGTTGTTCCCATCTCCTGGAGAAAAGAAAATGTAAGATTGTCCAGAAAGTGCCTCATAAGGTTTAGAAGGATGCAAAAGAAAGCTGTCCAAGAACTTTTTCCCTACTTATGGTAATGCAAGTTGAAACTGTTGGAAAGTGGTTAGTTATCGTTTTCCCTCAGTTTCAGAGCTGCTCACTTAATCCCAGTGCTGTGCGGCTTCGTTCTTGACGTCTCAGCATCGGCCGAGCTCTCCGGCTGCCGGAGGCGAAGAAGCGGCTTTTTCGCGCCCAGAGCTTTCTGCCGGTCGCGGTGCGCTCCGAACCGCGGCTTCTGCCGAAAGCCGCCGGGGACCGGCACCTACCTTCGGACAGCTGCGTATGCCCGTCTTCTGCGTCTCTTGCCGCCTAGACCTTAGCGAAAAGCTTTTCCAGGCATTATCTCAAAAAGGAACTCTGCCAGCACAGCAAGCGACCCGCAACGGTTTTCATGAAGGTACTCGAGTTCTTACCATCTCCTGGAGAAAAGAAAATGTAAGATTGACCAGGAAGTGCTGCATAAGGTTTAGAAGGATGCAAAAGAAAGCTGTCCAAGAACTTTTTCCCTACTTATGGTAAAGCAAGTTGAAACTGTTGGAAAGTGGTTAGTTATCGTTTTCCCTCAGTTTGAGAGCTGCTCACTTAATCCCAGTGCTGTGCGCCTTCGTTCTTGGACGTCTCAGCATCGGCCGAGCTCTCCGGCTGCCGGAGGCGAAGAAGCGGCTTTTTCGCGCCCAGAGCTTTCTGCCGGTCGCGTTGCGCTCCGAACCGCGGCTTCTGCCGAAAGCCGCCGGGGACCGGCACCTACCTTCGGACAGCTGCGTATGCCCGTCTTCTGCGTCTCTTGCCGCCTAGACCTTAGCGAAAAGCTTTTCCAGGCATTATCTCAAAAAAGAACTGTGCCAGCACAGCAAGCGACCCGCGACGGTTTTCATGAAGGTACTCGAGTTGTTCCCATCTCCTGGAGAAAAGAAAATGTAAGATTGTCCAGAAAGTGCCTCATAAGGTTTAGAAGGATGCAAAAGAAAGCTGTCCAAGAACTTTTTTCCCTACTTATGGTAATGCAAGTTGAAACTGTTGGAAAGTGGTTAGTTATCGTTTTCCCTCAGTTTGAGAGCTGCTCACTTAATCCCAGTGCTGTGCGGCTTCGTTCTTGACTTCTCAGCATCGGCCGAGCTCTCCGGCTGCCGGAGGCGAAGAAGCGGCTTTTTCGCGCCCAGAGCTTTCTGCCGGTCGCGGTGCGCTCCGAACCGCGGCTTCTGCCGAAAGCCGCCGGGGACCGGCATCTACCTTCGGACAGCTGCGTATGCCCGTCTTCTGCGTCTCTTGCCGTCTAGACCTTAGCGAAAAGCTTTTCCAGGCATTATCTCAAAAAGGAACTGTGCCAGCACAGCAAGCGACCCGCGACGGTTGTCATGAAGGTACTCGAGTTCTTACCATCTCCTGGAGAAAAGAAAATGTAAGATTGACCAGAAAGTGCTGCATAAGGTTTAGAAGGATGCAAAAGAAAGCTGTCCAAGAACTTTTTCCCTACTTATGGTAATGCAAGTTGAAACTGTTGGAAAGTGGTTAGTTATCGTTTTCCCTCAGTTTCAGAGCTGCTCACTTAATCCCAGTGCTGTGCGGCTTTGTTCTTGACGTCTCAGCATCGGCCGAGCTCTCCGGCTGCCGGAGGCGAAGAAGCGGCTTTTTCGCGCCCAGAGCTTTCTGCCGGTCGCGGTGCGCTCCGAACCGCGGCTTCTGCCGAAAGCCGCCGGGGACCGGCACCTACCTTCGGACAGCTGCGTATGCCCTTCTTCTGCGTCTCTTGCCGCCTAGACCTTAGCGAAAAGCTTTTCCAAGCATTTTCTCAAAAAGGAACTCTGCCAGCACAGCAAGCGTCCCACGACGGTTATCATGAAGGTACTCGAGTTCTTACCATCTCCTGGAGGAAAGAAAATGTAAGTTTGACCAGACAGTGCTGCATAAGGTTTAGAAGGATGCAAAAGAAATTTTTCCAAGAACTTTTTTTCAGCTTATGGTAATGAGCTATACTGGAGGCTCAGACCATTCTTCTTCTTGGAATTGGTGAAGGATGCACAAGCACTGCTGATTGTGCTTCGTTGTGGTACAGGTAATAAATAGTTGATTGTTTTAATAAAAGCACACTTGAAATGCTAAGAGACAAATTTTAAAGCATAATTAATTGGAGAAAGATTCCTTAACTTGTGGCCGGTTGCCCAACCCATCTATTGATTGCAAACGACATTCCTTGCTGTTGTTCTGGTGCATGAACCAAAGCCCAGTGATGTCTACTACTTAAGAAAGAGGTTCTACCTTCTTACTAGAATATGTTCTTACCCTTTAAAAACACTACCCCGAACATTAAGAACAAGAGATTACCTGGTGAAGTAATGAAGTGCTTTGGTTGAAAGTAAATTGCATTTGAAGGAAACGGGTTTGGGGGCGAGCACAGGAAGATCTCCGAAGTAGAGTGCCAGCTTAGAGATAAGTGAAGCAATTCAGGAATGTCTTTCCGTGAAAATAGTTTACAGATCTTTCTGCACAACAGGTAACCACCAGCATCAGAAATGTGTGCAAATAACAGACTACTCACTACAAGGTTGTCATCCATGAGTGGTAAGGCAACTCAGACTCATAGCAGTGGTTTTGCTCTTGTGCCTCTTAGAATAGACAGAAAAGAATGAGGAAAACTAATTTTTCCATCTACTTTCTTTCAGTATTGGTTCCAAGACTATTTTCCTACCCTCAGGAGACAGCAAAAACTGTCAACAACTGAAATGCTTCAGAACTTGAAATGATCTGAATGGCAAATATTTCTCCTCAAATAAAATTTAAAACGTAAGTCATAACGGTAAAACAGATCGAGCTATTTAAAGATGAATGTTCTAGACTTACTAAAACATTCCCAGAGATAACTATTGTGTCCTAAATCTGTTTAAAAGTCCAGAGTTCCTGGTAAAAAAATTTCTATGCAGATGAGGTAGCTACATGATAGTCTCTTTCCAGCTTAATTATACTCTTCACTCTCACCACCTCTACCAGTTGATTTTCGTAAGTTCTTAGAAAACAGTACTTTAACTTTTTTAGTTCTATGAAAAAAAATGACAGTGACAAGAGTTCTTTGCACTGCCTGTTTTCTGAGAAGCCTGACCATCAAGCCTTAGGAACTTGATCATGAGTTTTATTTCATCTCAAAGTAAATTTTAAGGGCGTGGCAGAGAGAATGGGAGCCTCATGCAAAACAGTTTAGGCTTCTAATTCTTGTATTGTCCTACTTACCTACGACAAGAACTGGAAAGAGGATAGATTCCAGTTAGCAGCTGTTAAACATTTGCACATACTCTTCCGCTAAAGAAGAGGTCAAGGATGGTTTTCTGGCCCTCCCTCCACAAGCTGCAGCTTCCTTCAAGGCACTTTCACCTGTTGTGGCATGGAGCTTTCCAGCAGCTGCACTGTAGGTATGTGTTCCTCCATGGTTCTCTAGGGACTGCTGGGAGACAACCTGCTTCACTAGGATATCTCCAGGGACTGCGGGGGATTCTTTGCTCTGTCAACTGGAACACCTCCTCCTCCTTGTCTTACTGTAGTATCACGGAGCTGCTTCCCATACTGGTTTTTCCCCTCACTTGCCACTGCCCATTCATATGTTTTGTGCTTTTGACAATATATTCTCACAGAGACTGATGGGCTCAGTTGCAAAAATGTGTCTTGCTAGAAAATGACATGCTCTACAAAACCATGATTTTATAGAAAAGAATAGTGGAAGTACAAATATACTGCTAAAGGTCCGGAAACTTGACAGTGCTTCATTGTAATACATCCCCTGATTTTGCCTTCTTTCTCCTTAAGATCTGGAAAGAATACTGGGCAGGAGACAGTGTTGTTTCAAGGAAAAGACTTTTTTAGGATTCTAGGGTGCATCTTCAACTTTCTTGAGAAAATTGAGAAAAGGCCCTTTGTCTTTTGTGGTAAATATCATTAGGCAGTAGGGACAAATTCTGACCAACAAGAGCAGGTCAAAATCTGGTGAGATCAAGCAATATACCTTGAGTGGCCAGGACAGAATCATAGAGTGGTAGAATCAGTTGAATTGGAAGGGGCCCGTCAGGAGCATCAAGTCCAACTTCTGGCCCTGCATGGGACCTTCCTCAAGAATCACACCAGATGCCTGAGAGCAATGTCCCAAAGGTTCTTGAACTCAAGATAGGTGTGATGCTGTGACCACACCCTGGAGAGACTCTTCCAGTGCCCAGCCATCCTCTGGTTAAAAAACTTTTTCCTGATACCGGACCTGACCCTCCCCTGACTCAGCTGCATGCTATTTCCTCCAGTTCTGTCCTTGTAAACCTCATTGGAGAACTTTCTGATACCTTCATGTCTTTTTTCATTGTGGTACCCAAAACTGCCCCCAAGCACTCAAGGTGAGGCCGCCCCAGAACACAGCAGAGCAGAGCAGAGCAGAGCAGGACAATGCCCTCTCTTGCCCAGCTGGTGATACTGTGCCTGATGCACCCCAGGACAGGCTTGGCCCTCCTGGCTGCCAGGGCACTGCTGATACCCATTTAGCTTGCCATTGGTCAGGAGCCTGGCTTCCTTTCAGCCTCTGGCTCCCTAGTCTATACACACACACAGAACAGGATTGCCCTGTCCCAGGTGCTGAATCCAGCACTTGCCATCGCACAACTCCCTAAGGTTGGGGATTGCCTGTGGGAATCCTTGGAAACAGAGGATTTTGGGAAAGCTGCAAAAGGCAGGCCTCAGAGACAGCAGAACTGTGCTTGGAGCTAAGCAGTAGTCATAAGGTTTGTCAGCAGAAAAATGATAGAAGAAGTAGAGAAGTAAGGACAAATAGAACAATGGCCTGTGTATTAAAGCTTGACCAGAAGAACTCCCTAAGCTACAGCAAAGTAGATCTAGCCAGATGTTAGGAAGTTCTAAGCTTAATAATGGAGCTCTGTGCATTCTATCTTAAGGCTTACAAGCAGGTCTTTTATTCAAAAGAAGCAAGCGTTCTTTGAACCAAAGTTCTGTGTGCTTCTAGGGATCGGAAAGAACTAGTGTCAATATGCTTTTGCTTTGTGGGATTGGTCAAAAAGCTTTTCAAGTAAGTTGTAACATGAAGTTCTTTTTCTGCTGCTGGGGACGTGAGCTGCTGGCATCTTCCCACTGTCATAACCATGTCATGAGACTGATGCTGGAAAATACAACAGCTTGGGACGCCTTCCCCAGCAGTCCCGCCCCTTTCGTGATTTGTGCATAGACTCCCGGCCAGCCATAATTGCCCATCTCTCTTATTTGTCAAGATCTCTCTGCAGTGTCTCACTGGCCTCAAGGGAGTTAGTTGACAGCTCCTCCCAATGTAGCGTCTCTGGCAAACTTGCTTAATATTCCTTCAAGTGCCGAGTCCAAGTGCTTCAAAAGATGTTGAAGAGAACTGGCCCAAGGACGATACTGTCTTAGCCACTGAAATTAGCGCTTCATGCTTCTTCTTGCTCCTTAGTGCAGAAATCACAACAAATATCTTCTTTCTTTCTTTTCTATCCATGCAGATATCTTTGCTTATGCTCATGCTTTTTATCCCAACAGCAGCTGACACGACATTTACATACAGAGCAAGAGCACGCTTTTCCTGCTGTTACTAGACTTAACAATTTTGCAATCTGTCAATCAGATACCTTTGCAACTGAAGTCAGACCTTCAGCATTTCTCATCAAAAGAGTAGAATGTCCTCAGAAGTAGAGAAAACTTTGCTGCATACTCTGTAAGCCTGCAGAATAGATCATAAGGAGTTAGCATCACAATCATTTCAGCACTGACCCTATACTTGAGCAGGGAAAAAACTTCAAAGAAGAGCTAATTAATGCAGCAACATAATCTAAGGAATAAAACAACTAGGATCTTCCAAACTGGTCCCTGCGGTAGAAATGTACTTGTAAGAATACAGAAGGTAAAAGATATGGTTTGGAAAGGCTACATCCTTGCTAAGCTAAATTGGATCTCATCCTGTAGATGAAAGATCAAGAAGCTCAAAGTGGAGCTAGAGAGACATGTCCAGATCATGAGATAGAGCAAAGCATTTTTCAAGATAATTAGGCATTTTGGTGGACTGGGCAGTTAGGTTAAATCTGCCACACTTACTCACTTTTGGGGACTGAATTGTGGAGTGCTAAACCATATCTGCTGCTCTAGAAAGTAAAAGAGACACATCCAAATGGTATGGCTAGTGTGAGGACTCTCACTCTCTATTGCTAAACATTTCATAAGCTATTAACCGGTCATAGGAACAAAATGAAATAAAGCCATTATACCATCTTGGAATGGAAAAATATGTTCAAAATATTTTTTTCCTTCTGTTTTCTTCCTCTTTTTTTTTTTTTTTTTTTTTTTTTTTTTTTTTTTTTTTTTTTTTTTTTTAATCCCAGAAGATATGATTCATAATTTCAACCATTCTGGAATGCTTTCAACAGATGAAGCCAGCATAGTATTTTTCTAACAGGCTCTTGCCCCTTACCTTCTTCATTACTGTTTTGGAATATACTCCACAGTCATTTGATCTCAGTCAGTTTTTTATCTCTCTCCCCCCAAGACAAATTTTAAAGGACTACCTAACCACTAAAAATCATCATTTCTCTGGTTTCTCAAAGCTTTTTGAGAAAGTTGTTTTGTTTTGGTTTTTTCATATTGCATCATTCCTAATGTCTTCAGACCTACTACAAGTGGAAGTTCAAATCAATCTTATCTTAAAGAGACCGTGAAAGATAACGAACTGCCAGTCTTGGTATTTTGTATTTTTCTAAATCCTTTTGATTTCAAGGTTGCCTTCCTGAATGCTCAGTTTAATTAGAAAACATTGTGTTTCTAAAGGAGACCTAGTTCAATTGCTTCTGCAAGTTCACCTTCATTTTGTAGGATTGTACTTCAAGAAATCTTGTTTCATTCAAACATTAAAAGAATAGATTTGACATCATATGTGACCCTTTCATCTCTCTCATCTGTATTTCATTGCGTGAGTTTCACAGTTGCCTCCAAGAAGATTCCTTTCAATTCGCATAGCATGTTATCTGAAGATCTGTCTGCTTTCTTCACTTGCTTGAATGGGAAGACATGGGAAATACATTCTGAAGGTTATCTTTTATAGTCTACTTTTACCTACCAGTGTGCTTCTATTGACTAGAACCAATTTCAGCTGGAAAGAACATATTGTTCTGATCCGCTCCTACCAAGGGGGGATGATGTTTTCTTAACTGATCTCGGAGGGCAAAAGACAAGATGGAAAAGGGATTGCAGTATCACTCCAAACAAATGCACCTTTCTAGAATGACCACAGCAAATGCCTTCAAGGAATTAGGGAGAGGAAAAGAATAGAAAAGAGGGGGAGAAAGAGAGAGGGAGTATAGCTACCAAATGGAGAGAGATGAAGTCCTCGCAGCCCAGCCGATGGAGTTCTCCTAGGGGAGATCTCAAAGTCCTGGTTATCTCAAGGTTCTATTCTAGTCCATTGCTGAGGGGGGAAACAGATCTAGAAATGGCTGAGGGGGAGCAGATACAATAAAGAGCAAGTCTATTGAAATTGCTGAGGGGAAAATGGTATTGAAGACGGGTACAGACAGTCCATGTTCTCAGCAGGAGAAGTCAATATCAATATCAGCAGTGAGTGGGAGCTATTGGTTAAGGACTGGTTTCTATAGAAAACCAGTTTAGGTCCCGCGAACACATCTGCAGGCAACACTTAGCAGGCATCCTGCTTCAGTCAGGCCAGCAGCCCTGGATCAGAATTACGGGCGTCTCAGCCTCAGTCCTTGGGAGGGGGGCTTCAATCTGCGTCCCTCACGGTGGTAGTGGAGCAGATGAAGGATTTTCCATAGGGCGGCTACCACAGTTGCCCCAGCAAGTTCATCTGGCCAAGAGGTGGGAAAATTCCTGGGCTGGTGTCGCGAAGCACGTGCAGGCCCATAGGTCGCCTCGCCCCTTGGCAGGCCCTGCTAGAAGCAGTCACTGTAGACACAGCTGCCAACAATCACTTGGCAGGCCAGAATTCTGCTCAGGGGCCTCAGGATTTCTGGCATTCCTCTCTGACCGGCATGCCAGCATTCCAGTCAGGGTCCTCAGGGTCCCGATGTCTGTCCTGGGGACGGTCGTGAGGCAAATGAGGGGAACTTCGGACTGTCTTTCACATGGATCAGAAAATCAGTTTACTAAAATGGCCAAAAAAGAATGTGTAACATTTAGAATTGAGGAAAAAAACAAAAACAAAACCAAACCCAAAGCATTGGAGCAATATCATTCTAGAGAATGCCATGTATCTATGAAAAGTACAAAAAACTTCTGTTTTCAAATGCACTTACAAATCACCTTTTTGCATCTGTTTTGGGTTTTTTTTTTTTTGTTTTGTTTTGTTTTTTTTTGTTTGAAAGCTCTGGCACTTATCTGATTCTTTTTTGAGCTAGTTCAGCTCATTAATCTGGTAAGAAAGCAGCTAAAAGTAAAGAGAAAAACCTATGGGGACCAGGATGCCACTTCAGCCACGTTGTCGTGAAGCATTAGGTCAGCCTTCTGTGTTGTAGAAATATCTCTGTCCTAGATGAAAATCAATGCATAGCACTATCTTCTTTTAAACTTTGTCCTTGCTACTGGGTTCCTGAATGATCAAGATGCTTTCAAACCAAACAACAGCCAGCCCTCTGAGATACTCCCCAAAGTATTGCGATGGAATAACTTGATCAGGAGGAAGAGCTCGCTATGCAGAACCTGAATATGAGGTCAAGAATGCTTTGTTGTGGATTACCATAGTTTGGGATTGTTTATCTCTTACCCCACCATGTAGGTCTAGGAAAAAATTAGGTAGCCACAAGGCTTTTACAGCTGTTCTTGTATTTTGGGATAGTAAGGATTTAGGGGAGTAAACAAAACTGTGGTGAGTTTTCCTATTGACTTGATTGCTCTGTCACTTTGAATTAACTGCTTTGCATGTCAGCTAACCCATCAGCATCAATGAAAAGAATATTTTCTTCCTTCCTGCACAAAGGATGTTTCATGATGCCTGTGATGTCAGGGACTTAAAAACGAAGACCATTGTGATTGAAAGGAAGCACTGGCATGCCACAAGGTAACTGTAGTGAGCTGTGTTTCCTCCTCAGCTTCACTGTGAGAGTAGAATTTTAATGAGCAGTTCCAAAACTTGGTCTTAGCATAGTCTGGTGACATATCTCAAAGGAGCAGTGTCCTAGGGTGACTTTATGATGCTTGTATCCCCAGTCATCTGTTCTCTTAATGCTGGATATGATATTCTCTGCCTTCAAGACTGGTTCTGAGAGCAAAGGTGGGGAGAAGAAGAAGCACCGAGTTTCTTATCAGAGGCTGCACTCCTTAAAAAGCAAGACTCTTCCACATTCTGCGCTGCACTGTGTTGTCTGGGCACTGACGGAGCAGAACAGAGCACGCATTTGCTTTTTAGTTGGTTTAGCTGGCTGAGGCAGAGTTTTCCCTGGACTGGTTTTTTTTTTCCTTTCCCTTTTCTTGGAACGTTTCGAATCTGCTCCGGACTGGGACCTGGGAAGCACTGGGAACTTGCACTTTGTGGCCTACTGGGGCCTACCCTGGGCAGCAGCCTTCCCCATTGCTGGAGGGGTTGATAACAGAGTGAGCACCCACAGGAGAGACTTTCTGATTTGTCGCCTCTTCAGTGCGGCAAATGAGTTTTGTCATCTGGTATTGTTCATTTTTTGTGCTGGGAAGTGCTTTGCCTGTTAAAGAAACAGCTTTTTCCCACTTCTCTCCCCAAACCAGTTGAGGGGAGCGGCTGTGTGGGTGGGCTTTCGGTGGGGGGGAGGGTGCAGTGGCCCTTTGTGAGGTTTTCTGCCAAATTTAGCCCTAAACCAGGACAATCAGGATGTGCGACTTAGAGAATGGTGGTTGGAACTTTGGTTGGAAAAGACCTTTAAGAACACTGAGTCTAAATGGAATTAGCAAATGCAACCATCAAGAAATGCTTTGCTGTTTGAACAGAACGTGATTTATCTGGTAAGCTTGGCAAGTATTTGTGTCATCACAAGCACACATGACCAATGCATTAGATGGGAATATAATAAGAAACCTGTGCAGATCAACAGAATGATTCTCAGGGTAGGATATTTGCATGTTTCATCTGTCTTCCTGACTTCTTCAAATGAATTCTTTTTAGAAAGTAATGATTGGAATTGTTACTCTTTTGACAGTTCTGAGTGTATTACTGACCTTTTTGGCATATGAATGCCAAACGGGTTAATTCACCTCGTTTTTCAGATAAAGACCGAGATTTAGTGTTGCTTCAGCTGGGGGCAGAAACATTGAAATCCTCCCGCCTCCTTCTTAGTACCTAATTTCTATTACAAAATCAGTGCACAATCTTGTCCCTTAAGGTCCACTTAGCTCAGTTTATACCAACAGGGTGACATTAGCAGGGCTCACATGATGCTGCACACAGAAGCCCTCAGTGTGCAGCTCTAGCAGACAGTAATTCCATGCAGTTGGACAATCCCAGTGCTGACTTTGGATCACCAGAAGCGTTCTTAGTAGAACGAGACAAATTTAATGGAGAGGTCTCTGCAGGAAGTGGCCTGAAGAAGACAGCAGAAATCCCAGCTGTGTGTTTGTAGAAATCAGTTGAAGGCCATTTACAGAAAAAAGATCTTTAAATCTAGCTAGCTTTTTCTGCAGATTATTTGTAAACTATATGCATGAGATGGACAGTTTCACTGAGCAACTGAAATACAGCTGCATTTAAGGGGATTGAATCAGGGTTGGGAAGCAGTGAAATAAAGCTTTTCAGGAATACCGGACATCCAAGTCCCGCCAAAATTGATCCGTTTTTTATGTCCAGATGCTTTTGAAAATAATGGGTGACCATTTGGCTACCTCATCGTTTTAATCAGAAATACAAAGAAAATTTTAAACTCACATTTTTTATAGCTTGAATATTTTTCTTTGTTTATTTCCTACTTTCCAATTCAGTTCTACAAATCATATGATTAGGTAATGAGAACTCATGCTGTATAAAAATATTTAATGCTATACTTCCAAGTTAAGGCCATGTATTTCCTGGAACTGTTTCAAAAAAAAAAAAAAATCCTATCTGGATTCTTTCTTCCCCACGCTCATTATTAGATGAAAATCATTTCAATATTCTATTTTGACTTTAGATGGTGCAAGATTATATTCAGAAATTCAAGCCTCTACTGTTAGGTTGTTTACATGGTTTTCTGGCCCTTCTAACTTTGTGCAACCACTCTTTGCAGCTATATATTTTTGCAGTAAGGCATCCCAGGGGTCTGTGAGAAGTTTTAATGTCAAGCAGAACTAACATGTAAACTACACGTGACATACTCGACATATTTCACCTCAGAAAGTTACAGTATGCTTAGACGGGATGAAATACGAAAGAAATAGACTTAACACAATATTTCTAAATCTTGGAAATCTATTACCTGAACTTTGAGTCCGTTTGCAGGACTCTGTAGAAATGCAAACGTGAAGTCCAAGGAGTAGAGCAGAAGGCATATTGGGCAGGGGGACAGAAGATTGCTTTGAAGGATGATGTAAGCAAGATTGCGTCCTAGAAAGATAGCAGCTGCTTCTGCTGGTGCCAACATCGAGAATTTGTGCCACTGGCCTAGTTTTCTGGGGACTTTTGACCTGCACGCTCTTGAGGGCTTGCAGACATGAATTAATCTGTCCTTTGATCTTTTCTTTCATTTGAACGTCTAGGACCTGTTTTGGTCTTGTGTACGGTACTGTATCGTGTTATAAACAGACATGTTTCCACTGTTTGAAAGCTGTAGTTGAAAGTTAGGTTGCAACTATGAGTTGGCTGTCAAAAGAATTAATTTTCTGCTTTAAGCAAAATATCAAGAGAGACATTCAATCCACTCCTGTGATACAGATTCATTTTGAATTTACAGGGTAATTTGCATTAGTGGTTGTACTGCATGAGCAATAAATATGACTTGCTTGGTTTCTAATGATGATAATAGTTCTCTTTGTATTACTATAAGAATTGAATCCACCATCATTCTTTTCCTATTATTATTATGCTGTAAAGGAAAAACTCTTTTGCATTACCCAAGGAGTAAAATGCATGCATTTAGCATCATTCTTGCAGGTAGTCCTCAATTCTGAAAAGACCTCTCAGAAGCTGCATCAAATGGGAAAGCTAGACAGATGGCAGAATGCAGAACCTGCCGTTTAGGATCGAGTACAAAATGACACCCAAGAAATTCTTCATGGATGCTGCAGAAGTACAAAGACGCCATTATTTCAAGGTGAAAAAGAGTCAATGAATAAAAAACGATGCTAATCAAGACACTAGAGTACCAAGCGTGCGACAAGGCTTTTTTGTAATGAACATCATGCCCAGCATGAAAAAGTACTCTTTTTATTGTAGATCGTTTAAAAGTGCACAACAGTTTGGAAAAAAGTGCTTTTCTTTTTTCTAGTAATAAGAACTCTGTATCATTCTAAGAGATACTGGACACAGGTTTTTGAAAACAATGTTCTTTTAAAGGTTAATTCTATTCATAAATACTTCACAGGAAAACATTTGATCTGCTGTTCATCCTGAAGACTTTTAAAGGAAAATGTTTTGGTTGCGTTCTCTTCTGACTAGTTCAGGAGCTCAGTCTTACCAGCATTCTAATGCTTTTTGATGTTCCTGATGGCACGGCTTAGACATCCTTGACTCCGTTACCGTCATGATTTCCATATCAAGTGATGAGAATTTTTCTTCATGATTGGTGAAGTGAAGTGTCATAACATTCATGTCAAGTCAATTTGAAGTTTTTTTTTCCAAAGGAATCTCTTCCTTCCTAATGAAAACCTCTTGAAATAGCAAACCTACTCCGTTTTTCAGAAAGTGATATAATACACCTGTAGAGTACAATGTCCTCGGAGTTGTTTTTTCAGCAGAAGAAGAAAACTGCTGTTTTCTTCTTCTTCTATCACCTTAGACTTACTTTATTCAAAACCTTTTTAAACCTTTGAATTTCTATTTTTATAGCTAATTCCTTTCACAGTGGGCTATAGCATATGTATTTTGAAAGGCCATTTGTACATATTCAAAGGGCTTACTTCTATTCTACTAAGAAATGGCTGTACTTCTAGTAGGGAAACTTCAAGGTCCAGTAAGATTTTATCTTGTACAAAATTTAAAAAACTCCAACTCTTAAAAATGATACCAGAAAATGACGTCTGTAAGACTGTGGCAGGAGGCTTTTTCCAGAACAATGTGCAGTTCTTCCCAATTCTATTTTTCCCTCCCATTACTTTGTACACAAAGATTTTTACACAGTCTTCTAACAGTGGCATGTTACTACTGGGCTAGAGTATTGCCCTGCCAGCATTGGAATTGACTGGAATGCAGCTGTGTTCCAATTTGCTGATGGGACAAGGGTTTTTTTGCTGAACACACTTTAGCAAGCAAGAGGGCTTCTTGGTCTTTAGATGCTGAGTCCCAGAAAAAGATGAATGAGGTGGTGACGTGCCTCGTGTTTTGAAGAGAGATCAAAAACTTATTGCTGGGGTCACCTCCCTTTTGGTACGGAAAGCACACAGAGGGCTTTGAAGCAGCACTTTCACCCTCTTTGCATTCCCTAGTAAATCTGAGACAGAGCTTGGCCCAAGGTTTGTGCAAAAATACTCTTTTGATGCAACTGTGCACCAGACAATATCTCTGGGAAAATTTGCAGGGGCAGAAAGCAAGCCCTTCCTGGGAAATCTACTGAAATGGTTCAGAAGTTATTCCCACTCACTGTTGCTAACCTCTGCTGTCTAGCTGTCGGATATGCTTGGGACCATGTTGAAATAATTCTAAACAGTGTACTGAGGCTGCAATATTGAGTAAACATAGGTATTTTCCATAGGTGTCAGGGAAAAATATTTCTATTGGTAAAAATGAGTTCCATAGAAAACAAGAAGAGCATGGTAGAAAAAAAATCACATCCATAGAATGAAGATGCCCAGAATTCTTCTTTTGAAGTTACACAGAGTCAATATTTTCTAAATAATGTTGTGAAACTTATGAAGAAGTAAGAGTACCTTCCACCTGACTGGTGCACAAGTTCATGTTTCCAACTTACAAAAGACATATTATTAAAAGAAAAATGTTCCACCTTGTGGAAAAGTAGCCCATTCGTAATTGTATCAAAGGTAGGATTAGATCAAGTATTCCTACAAGACAGTAGTAGTACTATGAAAAGCCTTTTGGCATCTATGTGACTACAGGAAACTTGAGCAAGCAGAAGTGTCTTTCCCTGCTGCAAGCTGTACTTCCGATTTGCTACTGCTGCTTCAACATTGTTCAAAGAAAACTTGTCAAAATAAAACTAGTGTATACAAGCAACTGGAACTATCCATTGCGTTCCAGCCAATTTGAACTAGAAAATATCGGACACACACTCCAGTTGAATATTCTAATGCATAGATGGAGTATACCAGCACTAAGAAATGGGAACGCTGGAGAAAGGAGCAAATGCAGATGAATTTCAGGGAAGGAAATTATTGGAGAGCTAACTGCAGTCCCTCGACTTTACAAGAAATGATGTCCAGTAAATCCCAACCTGACACATAAAGAACTCCGTTTTGAAATGGGCTGCATCTATGGTCCTCTGTTCTTCCTAGATGAAGGAACTGTGTTTTGAATCAATCTTCCAAGTGGTATGGCTAAAGACCTTGGATACCTCAAATTTTTTTTTTTTTTTTCCAGAAGCAACTGTCTCGAAACCTCTTTAAACTGACATTTCCCCTTACGATGCCATCTTTTAAAAGAGCACCTTTTCATTTAACAGGGTATTCCAAACATCATTTCCAAATTTAGACTAAAAGTAACACTCTTTCTAGTTATCTTTGGGTTTTTTGCAGCTTCCTGCCAACATAGGCAGCAAGGAAGAGAACCGACGGCAGCTCTTTCTGGAGCATCTTGAACAAATGCCCTTGCTTATGTTCAAATCTTTCACTTCTCCAAAATCCCTAATGATGAAGAAAAGGTTGTGAAGGCATTACTAGTAGTATTAGATGGCAATGGATGGGTCAAATAGAATTTGTATCGCATAGATGATACTTGGCAAACAGCAAATGAAGGGGTTTCTTTCAGCTCTCAGACTGATGTTACATCTCAGTAATTTATTAAAAAGATAACAAGAAGGATATTTTTTAACAGTGAACTTAATTACACCCCTACCCATGGACATCTGAATCTTAGGAATAGACAGTGTCTGATTTAGAAAAAAAAAAAAAGAATTATCACAGTTTAAAGAAGTATATGATCATGAACACTTTGCTGATGGAACGTAGCCTATTCATTGGCTGAAATGAAGCAGGTAGACAGGACATAGGAAATATTGTTTTGTGGATCAAACATTTATTTTTTTAAAGTGATGCTTACAGATGGTGAACTCACCAACTTTGATATTGCACAGTAGATAAGGGTACCTAACTTGCTCCATCAAGTTATCCCTTGGAATCACCATCCAAGGGCATTTTCCCCTGCCTCTGTGAAAATGTGCCTACCTTTTTCACAATACTTTTGCAGCAGCATTGCTAGGCCTGATCAGCTGTTATGGAGGGTGAATGATCAGCAGCAAGGTGACTGGCCAGGGTCATTTGCTTCAATGGATTTTGATCTACTGGATATTTTGAAGACGTGCTTCAGCCTTCTTTGTCAGACACAGCCTTCAAATGGTGCTAAACAATTGTTTGGGCTGTGGACCACATGAAAAAGTACTTTCTGGTGCCTTTACTGGGCCATATGCTCTTGATTCTCTCCCTCAACTTCTCCATCACCTCTCATCTCTTTCACTTGAGCTATGTTCAAGGTCCACAGGATACTTTTCACAGAATCTTCAGGCCTGATGCAGTAGGAATGATGAACAAATGCAGCTGGGATGAATTTTCCAGTTTGGATAAAACCTCTTGTGCACACAAATCCCCCTATGCCCAGAAAAACCTTCACTAAGCACGCGTGTTCAACCTAAACCGCAGTTTAGTCTGAAAGAAAAGCTTTGGTCTGAGAGTATCTGAGAGATTTGCATGAAGCACAGATATCTGACCTATGCAATTTTGAAGATCAGAGTTAAAAGAAAATGGCAAGAAGTTTTTAATTTTGCCGGTTTTAATTTTCAATTCCATGCACTTTTTCAAAAAGTGTCAATCTCAAATGGCCATCAACATCTTTCAGTCGTCCGGAAGTTAGTATTCATATCAAATGTGTTTCAAATCAATAGAATTTCAAACCTTTCCTCAAAGTTTATATACCTAGATTTAGTATTTCTGATCTCTATTAGATGAAAGGAAGACATTTTTTGCTGTTGAGGTGCTGGAACGCTGCTTCGGGTTGCCCAGAGAAGTTGTGGATGTCCCATCCCTGAACGTATTCAAGTCAGCTTGGATGGGGCTTTGAACAGCAACGAATGCGACCCTTGATGGTAGATAAACAAAGCTTGAATATAGAAGAGGCTCAGATTGAGGTATACGAACAAATTTTCTCTCAGCTCTTGGGGTAAATTCAAAGTTGTACAAAATTGCATTTCTCTGTGATTTTCACTACTGTAACAGAAAGCTTCATGAAAACTGTGCAGAAGATATCAACTTTTAAAAGCGATAAGAACTACAACATCAAACACATGGGATGGGTTTCATCATGGGACACCCTCTGAGAGAAAATCTCTGTATTTCGACACTTCATGCCAATCATTAGGATTTCAAGGAGTGCCAAAGAAGGCGGCAAAATATCCTTCAGGACATTATTTACTGGAGTTCAGCCTGGCCATTAGTTGGAATTGGTGTTTGAACTAATGTAGACATACCACACACACTTTCCATGCACTGAAAACTTACTGTTTACAATGAATAAGCAATGAGGATCAAAATTGATTGAAAGCATCTTAAAAATGTCAAGTATTTCACTGTAAATGATCTATGATCAAAATACTTATTCCTCCTTAGTGAGGGACAAATAAATTCTTCCATACCATGATGGTTAAAAATTGTCTAAACCAATGTTTTCTTCTGAAAAGACATCATCTAATTTTTTCTATTTTTAGAAGAAAATATTTCTAGACATAGAACAAAGGAATTTTAAAGGAACAAATGGAAGGAAAATATTCTGCAAACAGAATTCAATGAAAAGCTGTCTTTTAAATATGAGGTAGATATTCAACAGAGTTTTTGTACCAGATATTTGAAATAGTGTACCGGCTATTTTGTCCACAAAGAGAGCTATTTAGCATTTCAGTCTTTTCCAAGGTGTTCATGATCTGCTATGCTGATCTCTGTGCATGCCTAGGTGTGTGCGGAAGGTGGGGCCATGTGAAGGGGAGTGTCTATGTTTGCTTAGCACTCGGAGAGGCAGATTCATGCCTCAGCTCCATCATTTCTTTTAGAAACTTCCCAGAGAGTGGATATGAAGTTTCATATCCAAAAGAGATCAATTCCCAAGTCATCCATTTTACTCTACCTTGTAAATCACATGCTTTGTTGCATATTTTATCAAATATACTTTCAAGCCGCGTGGAGGAAGGAGAATGTGGAGAATCCCTCCAATGTCTTGCAACTTGTACGCAAATAGATTTTCAAGAAAATCATCATTTCTCTTTTAAATACATCTGGGACAGGCATGATGGTGGCGTCAATCTGTTGAAGTTTTTGTTGCTGGGGGAAGTTGTACGAAAGGATTGGTTTTTACATTGGCCAGTTACTGAATCAAGTGCATGAACACATTTGAAATTCCACTGGGGTTTCCTTTTTCTAGCAGACTACTTCTAGAACTAGCTAGCAGACTCAAGATGACTCTTTTTCTCTGTTTTTGTTTCTTTCCTATTTTCTTGCTTTCTCTGCAACTGTCTACACAATTTTAGGACTTTTTTCCCAACTCAAATTGTTTCATAGACCGATAATTCAGATACGCTTTTTACAAGGAATGTTTTAAATCTTTGTTAGAATTAAGAAAGTTAAGGACATAGGTCTTTTTCTTCCCTTATGAATATTGCAATGAAAGAGTTCAATAAAGACCAACTCCTTTTTATTTATTTGGAATACAAGTCGATAATTCCCATACAGTAATTCATTGGTGGACCAATATTTGCCATTCTGACGTAAGTTGTCACTTCTTAACAATATGCCTTCTGTGACTACGTTGACAACACTTTTGGTAAAGATCCTAACTGGTCTTAGACACGCATAGGGAGAAATTTGCTCTGCCAGTGTCAGTCTTAAGCATGCGTCTCAGAGGATCTTTCTAGAGCTGGGGAATTTTCCCATGAAAGGGATTCAGTTATGGAAGAGACAGGTTTCCTGGAGTTTTACATTCTTCTTGAACACTACTTAAGGAACTTAAATCCCATGTCCATTTGGATCTCACTCTGCACAGAGCTTTGTCATGCCAGTCCTTGAAATGCATCTCTAAGAGAATTCACTAGCACAGAATGAATGAGGGTGGAAGGGCTCTGTGCGGCTCCCCAAGTCCCATCCCCCTGCTTCAACCAGGATACCTAGAGCCTGTTGCCCAGGATTATATCTGGGCCTACTTTTAATGTCTTCAATGATCCAGACTCCACCATCTTTCTGGACACTCTGTGCCATGGTTCAGTCACCGTCACAATAAAAAATAATTTTGTGATGCTCAGAGGCAATCTCCTGTATTGCAGTGTGTGCCCACTGCCTCTTGTCTTTTCACTGAGCATCATTGAAAAGACACTGGTTCCCTGCTCTTTGCACTATTCCTTCCCGTAGGTATGTGTGCTGCCATGTAGATAAACGTCCAAAACTTCCCTGAAGCCCAGGCAGATGATATTCTCTTCATCTACCAGGCAAGTTCATTCACCGGAGGAGTTTAAAAAGTCGTCAAGCACCAATTTCCCCTGGTAAATCCATGCTGACTACATTTGTTCTGTCCTCCTTCGTGTGCCTGGCAATGCTTTCCAGGAATAGCTACTCCATCAACTTCCTGGGGATCCAAATGAGGCTGGCTGGCTTGTACTTTTCTGAGTCCTCCTGGTTGCCTTTTTTGAAGATGGGTGACATTTACTTTCATACAGTCTTTGGGCACTTTCCTCAGTCACCATGGTCCATCCAACATGATCAGGAGTGGCCTCAGAATAACATCTGCTAACACCCTTGAGACCTGTGCATCCATCTCAACAAGGCCTGTGGACTTTATGGAATACTTCCCAATTCAGTGACTATGCCCATAAAAATTTGCATGGGATAAGAGGCCATTTTAACAGGTACCTGAAGAGTGAGTGAAAAGCTATGGAAGCAATCCAAAAGGACAAAGACTAGAGTTCCCTTTGAAGACAAAGCATCCCATCATGGAGCTGAGCAGCTTTAGATCCAGGTAAGCTTCCTCTCTGAAAGGATGCAGAAGACATGATTTTACCTAATCCAGTAATAAAATGTGTTGACCATTCACTTGCAATACAAAAAATTCAATGATTTCCAAAATTATTGCCTCCTAAGTAGACAATAATATACTGGCTGGGTATTCCCCTAACAGATGAGAGCACCTGCTTGATGTCTCTTATGCGTGCAGACTATTTGAAGTAGGTCATTTGAGTGGGGATTCCTGGTCTTCGAATTTTCTTTCTGATGAATTTGGAATATTTACTGAAGCAAGGACCTGAAGATGAAAACTTCATTTCCCATCAGCGCACTCTAACATCCATGGCCGTAATGCCATTGTTTCTCCCCAACTGAGTCAAGAATTCATGACTACAAAGTGGATCAGCTCCAAAGGAAAGATCAAGGCTGGATAATATTCTCTCTTGGTAAAGCTATTTATCTCAAATGAAGTGACCGACTTCTAATCGCTCACTGGCCTAAAGCCACAAGGAGGGGGAGATGGACCAGCTTTCCTTCCACTGCTGCTCTCTTTGTCACCTCGGTGTTTAATACGAGTAGGAAGACGTTCAAATAGACAGCGTTGCAGAATTCATAAAATTCAGTCTTAAAAAAAATCATTTTTTAGCAGGTGAAATAAAAATAGCAAATAAAATATATAAGTTTGTCTTGCCTTGTTCTGCAGGTTTTGTAACTGGCACACCTTTCCTTATGAACGCACTGTCCTTTCCTAAATACTCTCATATGGAGGAAGATGCTTCTGATCAGAAGAGCACTAGGATGTCTTTACTCGACCTTTTCTTTTCACTGATGCTTGGTCCTCTGAAAAGAATGGTTTTCTAAAATTGAAATGTGCTACTATTGTTCCCATGGGGTAAGCCGCAGACTCCTCCTGTCGGAGCTGTCACTAATCAGCTACTCTCCTATCTGCCTTTAGTAGTTGAATGTTCTGGTCTAAAAGTAGCACCTTCTGTGTAGCCATGCTCTTAGTTGCCAGTCTCATCCTAAATCCAAAGACCCTCCTGCAAAGGACCGCTGGTTCTGTAGTCAACCAAGGAAAAATGACCCGTCCATCCATGCTTTCTGATTTAAAATATTAGGGTATGATGTCCCTAAACAATTCTCTGCAGTTGAACACTACTTATCTTTGGCGTGTTCCTTCAACTCACTCGCAAGTCATTCATGCCTTAGGTTATTGGGAGAATTGCTTCATTGGAAGATGATTAAAAGGGGTATGAGAATACTTTTGTGCTTCTGCTATGAGGATACTTTTCAAATCCATACAAACTCCCTGCAAATGCAAAAACCTGCATCCTGTATTGTCCTAGCTTACAATATCAAAATGCATCCTATTCCCACCCTCAAGAACTGAGGAAACCAGGGGTGGCATTGTTTTTTCCTTCTCTCCTGTTAATGGGCCCATCAATGTCTTGCCACATGACTCAGAGATAACTCCCTCCAGGAGCCATTTCTGTTTCACGGGTAATCAAGGACCCACATCATGACTCAGAATGATATCAGCCCATTGGGAGATGCTCTGCCCAGGGGGTAGGAGCTAAGCATCCCCACCTGGATATAATCTGGGTTTTGGAAGGCAAGAAGCACTATTTCTACTGCATTGCCAGAGGAACCGCCACCCTTAGCCACTGGTTTTCCAGAGGACGAGAGCTACCAGATGGTTTCTACAGAATCACCACTTCAACAAGACCATTTCATCCAAACTGCTTTCACCACCCTAACTAGCAGGATGTCAGCTTGTATTCTGACTCTGTCAGTGGTTTTTCTTTTGTACTCTTGCATGGATTTGGGTTTTTCCCCCTTTTCCTAATAAACTGGATTTCTGACTTGGAGTCTTGCTGCGGTGCTGGATTTCTTCAGCCCGACTAGCTCCCGACACCGACAGCGAGAGTGGGCTGCCCCAAGAAAGCTGTCGAATCCGGGCTGCAGCTGTAGGGCACAGCTGCTCTACGGCACAGGTGGACTGCCTTGGGGATAGAACTGCGCTGAGGGCAGGGACAAGGAACAGGGAGAGGTCTTCTGCATATTTTTCAGTTTACTCCCTGGAGGGTCAAGGACAGAAAGACACTGATTCAAAGGCATCCATCAACTTCTAAATGGGGGGAAGGTCCCAGGGGAGGATACAATCTTTAACCAACTGGGAGAAACTGGGGGTGGTAGACAAGGAGGGGAATACAATGTTGAAACCAGTAGGGGGACTACAGGGGAGGAGAATAACTTGAAGAAACCACTGGGGTTTTGAAGGGTACGAAATTGAGAGGGAAGTTTCTAGAGAAAGGGGCAGGCTTGGGGAGGGGTTGATGTTCAATGGGAGAAGGAACAGGGAACAAAAGGGCAGGTCTTTGGGGAGAGGGACAGCTAGGGCAAAAGCCAACAATACTGGGGGGAAAGGAACAATCCATTCATAATAACATATGCTATAACAGCACAAAATAGGAAGCCTTAGAAAACGGACTACTAGAACTGCAGTACAATAATAAACACACACTGCAACAGAGTGTCTCACTGGTTTGGCTTTCAAAGCAGAAGAGGTGCCAACCTAAAAATTTCCCAACTTCAAGGTTAACTGGCTGCAGTTTTGATTTCCTTCTTCAATATATCACCAAGGCGCTATCAGCTTCTGTAATTGGCTCAGCAGCATGTCTGTTCTTAGTGCCAAGCAGGGATTCACTTTGCCAGGCATGGAGGAAGCTTCTAGGAGCTTTGCACAAAAAATCACTTCTGTGGCTGGCTTCTTCCCTCCCCACCAAAAACCAAGCCATGCCAAACCAACACCTTAACTAATTCGTAGTACTTAGTACGCATCCAAGAATGTCTTTTAAACGATGCTTTATGTTTTTGACCAAAAGCACTGAAAAGAAGTGGATCCATAATATTGATAAAAATTGTTCCAGTTCAATAGAAATATTGGGTCATGCAACTCTAGATTACATAGCTGTTTTTTTGTACAATACCCAGAGGCTTTTTTCACCTCCATGGAAGAGCCTAAATGAGGGATGTGGGAGTCCAGGCGGCTCTCCAAAATGCAGTTTATTCCATCCAAGACGTTGCAGCAGTCCAGGGTAGTGGGCAACAGAGCCTGTGCCTACAGCTGTCAGCTCTAGCTACAGGCAGGCCTGGAGACCCTTTGGTTTTGGCACTTTGCTGAGCATCTTCATACAGTAGAACCAATCTATCCCTTAACTATTATCTATAGCCTATCCTAACGACTCTAATTACCATATGTTGCTATTCTCCACTCACTAAAAGTCAGTATATTACAGCTGAAGCGGAAAGTTGTTTTTCAGTTTTCTTGACAGTGGAAAATTTGGAGAGCTTTTTCTGCTTGCAGCATTTGCTGACTTGTTTGCCTGTGCTAGCTTCCTGCTTGGTAAAAACATCTTCTTGTTTGGGGTGGGTTTATCCTTTGCTGTAAGTCATAAAACCCTCTTCTAACTAAGGTATCCTCGGTTATCCAGTAAGACTGGCTCAGCAATTCTTTTCTTCTAGATCAAAACTTGCTTCCAACTCTATTCCTTCTTCAGACTCCACATTGAAAAATCTTTCTGCCAAGCATACATATCTGTGAGACTTTCTCGTCAAACTTTCATCTTTCCCAACACCTCTAAAGAAATGTTTCCTGATGGTTTGGATCAGAAGATCCAGTATTGCCATCCTGAGATTTTTCATTCAAAACCCATAAGCTGTGCTCAAGGTTTTGGCTATGTTCTTTGTTGTGCCTTGCATCTATTTTGGCTAGAAAGCCAGTGTAGATGATGTCCTTGCTGCAGTAGCCATGGGAAATAAGGTGGAGTGTCTGGCTGATGTACCGGGATGTAGACTATCCAGCACTCCCCCAGGGAGGCGAGGATCCCTAAAGGAATAGAATATTGGCTATGCTCTGGGAGTTTTACAGAGAGAAAGATCCTCACAGCTCAAATGATTTGTCTCCTGGTGTTCTGAGGAGTATGTGGTGAAGAAGAAGGCTGCTGTCTTTTCCAAGAATCTTCCGTGCATTCAAGAGGATCATTGAACTTCTTGTCTGAGAATGAAAGAAATATTAGTAGTAATTAGTACTTTTTCTCTGTCTGTGCATCACTGATTGAATTTGGGTAGGCAATATTTTTTTTATTTATTTATTTGAATTATTCATCATAAGGTCTTCCAAATTCCCAAATTCTGCTTCACTTCTTTCTTTTGTAGGCCAGTCTGGTTCATCTTCTCTTCTACTGTATTATTGCAGACCATATCTGAATGGATTTTTTTTTTCATTTTGAACATTTGGTTTAAACTGAATGAACAGAACGCTTTATTTATCCTTATTTTACCAGTTTGCAAGGAAATACAGAATTTTGAAGAGAAGTGACGTGACTCCACTTGAGGTTTTCAATGGATGAGAAGAATGACGATGTCCTACATTCACAGCATTGTTTACAGTAACATTGCAGCTAGTTTCCAGCAACGAAGGTCAGGTTCTGGAAGCAGGCATGCATGATTGTAGAGAAGTCTAAAAAGTTTCAGTTTGGCCGCTTTTCTTGAAAAATAGCTAATATGTCTCAACGTTGTGCTGAATCTTGTTGTACAGACACTTCTTTTGAGGTCTGAACTCCTTGCTGGACTTCTGTATCTAAGAATCAGATACAGTAAACCTATGTTTCCTTATATGCTGTAAGAATTTGGTTCTAATCTAGAAGAGCAAGAAAAGGTTGCCATATTAATACAAGGTAAAGAACCTGCTAAGAAAGCAGTGAATGGACTGCTTTTTTTATTGGAGCAGTGATTTAGTGGTTGGATGGGTTTTTTTTTTTTTGCTTCTCAATAGAATTTAAGAAGTGGTGGGGTAAGAATGTGTGGATGTTTATAGGTTTGCCTTGAAAGAAGAATTACAGGGGAAACTGTTGTAAAGAATTGATGCAGAGCTCTATGCATTAATGCACTCTTCCGTACAGAGTTTCAGAAGTGAAAACCAAGAGGAGAGAGTGCCGACAAGATGAGAGTGCCGATTTACTAGAATGAATTCAAGATAGCATTCTTTTCTCTCTGAATTACAGCTCTAAACCTCAGGGTAGTAATAGGAAGTACATAACAATCTCAAAGATTTAAAAATGGATGATGAAGTTTTCTATCCAGTAAACTGTAAGGCTTCACATTTTAACCTGGTTTGCATTTTGGCAAAAGCCTGGAATCTTCTGCAATTTGCCAGATAACAAGGGATTTAGAACAGGAAGTATGCAAGTAATCATTTGGCTCCTTCATCTCCCTTCTTAGAACAATGGTTTTTTTTTTTTTTTTTTTTTTTTTTTTTTTTTTTTTTTTCCTGCATCCTTGAGATGAAAGCATAAGACAGAAAAGTACGGTAAAGTTAAAATACTTTTGAGATGGCTTGTGCTGAAAAACTTGTAGCTACTGCTAAGGCCCATAAGCCAGGTCCTGTTTCATTTCTGAGAAGCTATAAAATTCCCATTGGTAATTTAGTTCTAAGCATCTGTTGTTATGGTGGAGATGCAAATTAAGAAGAACAATTTTTGAATCTGTAGGGATGTATTTACCATTTTGGAGCTGCCTTTTCAGTCTCTGAGCCATCAATGAAAAGAAGGAGAAGAATCTACACTCTTTTCAACCTGTGGACCATCCACTACTGTCCACGTGCTCAGATTCAAAGCCAAACAATCCTGTCGGGCCTGATTGGGAGGAATTATTTGGATTCAAAATACTAGACTAGTATTTGATTTCCATCAGCACAGTCCATTGGGCACAAATTTTGATATCAATAGAACTTTTCACGGGGATCCATCTTTCTCACCTGCATCACATTTTAAAGAGAAGAGGCATTGTTGAATGGCTTCAGTGAAAAAAAAAATCTTAAATGCACTCTGAATGGAATTGAGATCCAAAGGAGCCAGTATTTCAAGAAAGCCTGAGATGTTGTCTGCCATGAGATCCCTTCTAAGAGGTTCTATTAAGGTACCAAATTCTTCATCAAAATACTGTCAGATTGGTCAGAGGGGAAAAGCAAACTTTTTGAATGGTCCTTTGGGAAGACAGGGCTTGCAGAGAATTTAGTACTTGCTGCTAGGTTGCCTACATTCCAGGAAAGAGTATTAAATACTGAAATTCGACCGATGGTGGATGAAGTCTTTGTGACTGTGAAAGTCCAGTGCATGGCAATCTCAGAAAGGAACCCATCAAAGCCCCTGAAATGCCAACACACA
The DNA here is from genome assembly GCF_027477595.1 of Haemorhous mexicanus. Taxonomy (NCBI): domain Eukaryota; kingdom Metazoa; phylum Chordata; class Aves; order Passeriformes; family Fringillidae; genus Haemorhous; species Haemorhous mexicanus. Next base: position 21,791,350 of record NC_082345.1, on the reverse strand, counting down.
AGTTGTGAGTTGGCAGTGCATGCCAGGTTTTAGCAAACCACAGCAAAATGCTGATTGCAAAACGAGGCCATCAAGTCACATCCGGTATGAAGCAGTAGGAAAGAGGAAAGCAGCTGAGAGCGTCAACCCTGCTAAGTAGTCTCAGTATTCTTATTGCCATTAGCAGAAATGTGAAATGAGTCTATAAAAATTACAAAGGAGGCAAAAGAAAAGGGAGTGATGACTCCTCTGGCATAGTGTTTCCTAACAGGGATCTTCAAAATCCTGTAAAGATTCTCTCATCCTTGAAACTGAAGGAAGGTATTAATGGCAGTAAGGAAATGGCATCAAATGCTAGAAAGACTCTGGGCAGTGTACTTCTAGACAGAAATGCCACTGATGGAAAACCGACTAAACTGGCACCAATGCAGCAGCATTGTACTAAAGCCCAGAAATTGTCCACGGCTTCACACTCTGCCATTCCTTTCATATGCACACAGCAGCTCTGCAACATTCCTACTCATCATCTCCTTGGCAAACTGGGCGTGAGGGTCCGTAGTGACGCAGAGTCCCCAGGCAGGTGCAAAGGAGAGCCGCTTTCTTGCAAAAGCCAGGCTTTTGAAGCAGTCAGGCCTTTATCACTTGCATAGCTTTAAGCCGCAACAAACATAATTCAACCAACCGTCATACCCCACGCTGTGAACACGCAATGCTTCTAGAACTTCTTGATCTACCTCTAATTCAGCTGTCTCACTTTCCCCTAGTCATTTTCTACTTAGCCAAAGTAACGGGCCTCAGCCATGGTTTTACAAGGCCTTCCTTTCGGAAAGTTCTACCTATATGCAACAGCATACCACTAGTTTCTTCACCACCAAGAGTTTAGGTAGATGATTGGCATCTGCCCTTGCGGTGAAACACAATGGGGAGAGAAAATGCTGTTGGAGATGTTCAGTCATTCCATTTTCTAGACAGGCCAAATCAAAAGAAAAGCAAGCTATAGGATTGTGTACTTGCTCTTACAGAACACCTGCTGCCATCTGACAATGAACTAGCAGAAAATCAGCAAGAATGAGACTTGAGGCAAACAACCTTTGGAAGGGAATAATGGGTTGATAAATAAAGACAACAGTTTCCAGGCTCTTGAGATACTTTAAATGACAGCAAAGGATTTGAGAGCAGAGGCTGAACTGGTGGGGAAGGATTCAAAGAATCCCAAGAAAAACATGACCAAAGAATAAAAGAACCCCAAGAAAAATAGGGGCAACTGACCTGTTAAGGCCTTCAGGAAATCAGTGGCCGCTGATTTAGATAGGCCATTCAAGTTCATTTACTGGTGCACCTTCCACTCCTATTTCACCTGTCAGCATCACAGGGTGAATTGAGACCTTGGAATCAAGATTATTTGGGATTCTGTTCTTAGCTTTAGGAGAGAAGTACAGCAGGTGAAGTACCTGTTACTGATGTGATACCCAGGAACACAGAGTTGACACATTTCATTGAAGTCCAATCACAACTAGCAATACTAAGAGGATAGGATTGGCGCCTTTTCATGACGCTCTTCTTGTTACGCAGCCTGCTCTGATTCTGGTGAAACTTTTTCATTAGCTTCTCTCTAAAAAGGAGAAAAACCAATTAAATGTCCCTCTCTGCTGATGCTAATCGAGTCAGAGGTCTATGAAAGGGCCAAAAATATTCGGAATTCTTCTTAGACAATGGAAATGGAAGCAGAGCTACCAATCTATTTCCTTGCAACATATCCCTAAAACTCATTCCCTTCTATTCATCACTTATGTATAGCCAGCAGTACATTCAGGAAAAGATGAAACTGACTGATGTCAGCAAGGGAAGGACTTGAAAGAACTATTCCCATGAATCATCGTATAGACAGTAACTCTAGCATTAAAATCAGAACCCTTTTAGTAAGTATCACTTATGGGAAATTCAGGACTCCTGCACAATGGACCAAGAGGATTAAGCAGAAGCCGTTTATGGTTTACATGATGCACTTACTCATTCTGACTCTCTGCACACGCTAGTCACGCTTTTCTTATTGGTGCCTTTGTCTTGTCCACGCATTCTGCGTGCACCTCTCAGAAGATGTGTTTCCTTACAGTCCAGGTACTTTGCCCCTCCCCCCCCCCCCCCCCCCCCCCGTTTTGGAGTTCTTGTGGTCTTGGAATTTAGTTTCTCAGCTTTTCCTCTCTTGTTTTAGCAAGGCTTATGTCTTGATGAATTCCAGAGGGCCCTGAGAAAATTCTGAGAAGAACCGTTCCACGCTGGATGGCTGGTGCAGCCCGTAGTCTAAGCGGTTCAGATACATTGTCACAATTGCCCCTTCTTCTTGCACCAGCCAGATCTTTTCCAATGTCATTTTTAGCAAGAGGCACACCAGTTTCACCATGCATGGAATAACACAAAGCAATGAAATAATGACTACTGGTAAAAACAAAGCTCCATTTACGAGATCTTTCAACCACCCAGTTCTTTCCCATCCCTCCAACCATTGATGCAAACCCCACTCGTTCCCAGTCAATTTCTTCATATTGTCTTGTACTTGTGTGAGTTTCGTATGAATGGCTGCAGAATGGTCCAAAAGATTCATGCAACATATTCCTTATAAAATTCCTAACACTCGTACCCATGTGCTAGTAACAATAAATCTATTTCACCTCCTATTTGCAGTGTGCTATATCTAATAGGATCTACGTCAGTGAGCACCTGACTTAAAATAGAAGAAGTTACGATAAGTCGTTTGAACATCCAGCACCCCAAATGATTAAAAGCAGCCAAACCTTGATAAGCAGCGCCATCTAGCGTAAGGAAGAACACAGTTATTCCTGCTGGAACGAGCAAAACTCGACATAATGGTGCCAATCACGTCTTTAGCTAGTGTTCCTCTCTAGGTATTCCCGGAAACGAAAAAGCGGCTTCCTCCAGCAAAACCCATTATGAAGGTAAGAGAGCCCGCCGAAGAGCGGCTTCTGTTAAAAGAATCCGGCTACCGGCACCTACCTTCGGACAGCTGCGTATGCCCGTCTTCTGCGTCTCTTGCCGCCTAGACCTTAGCGAAAAGTTTTTCCAGGCATTATCTCAAAAAGGAACTCTGCCAGCACAGCAAGCGTCCCACGACGGTTGTCATGAAGGTACTCGAGTTCTTACCATCTCCTGGAGAAAAGAAAATGTAAGATTGACCAGGAAGTGCTGCAAATGGCTAAGAACGATAGAAAAGAAAGCTGTCCAAGAACTTTTTCCCTACTTATGGTAATGCAAGTTGAAACTGTTGGAAAGTGGTTAGTTATCGTTTTCCCTCAGTTTGAGAGCTGCTCACTTAATCCCAGTGCTGCGCCCCTTCGTTCTTGACGTCTCAGCATCGGCCGAGCTCTCCGGCTGCCGGAGGCGAAGAAGCGGCTTTTTCGCGCCCAGAGATTTCTGCCGGTCGCGGTGCGCTCCGAACCGCGGCTTCTGCCGAAAGCCGCCGGGGACCGGCACCTACCTTCGGACAGCTACGTATGCCCGTCTTCTGCGTCTCTTGCCGCCTAGACCTTAGCGAAAAGCTTTTCCAGGCATTTTCTCTAAAAGGAACTGTGCCAGCTAAGCAAGCGACCCGCGACGGTTTTCATGAAGGTACTCGAGTTGTTACCATCTCATGGAGAAAAGAAAATGTAAGATTGACCAGGAAGTGCTGCATAAGGTTTAGAAGGATGCAAAAGAAAGCTGTCCAAGAACTTTTTCCCTACTTATGGTAATGCAAGTTGAAACTGTTGGAAAGTGGTTAGTTATCGTTTTCCCTCAGTTTCAGAGCTGCTCACTTAATCCCAGTGCTGTGCGCCTTCGTTCTTGACGTCTCAGCATTGGCCGAGCTCTCCGGCTGCCGGAGGCGAAGAAGCGGCTTTTTCGCGCCCAGAGCTTTCTGCCGGTCGCGGTGCGCTCCGAACCGCGGCTTCTGCCGAAAGCCGCCGGGGACCGGCACCTACCATCGGACAGCTGCGTATGCCCGTCTTCTGCGTCTCTTGCCGCCTAGACCTTAGCGAAAAGCTTTTCCAGGCATTTTCTCGAAAAGGAACTGTGCCAGCTAAGCAAGCGACCCGCGACGGTTTTCATGAAGGTACTCGAGTTCTTACCATCTCCTGGAGAAAAGAAAATGTAAGATTGGCCAGGAAGTGCTGCATAAGGTTTAGAAGGATGCAAAAGAAATTTTTCCAAGAACTTTTTTCCAGCTTATGGTAATGAGCTATACTGGAGGCTCAGACCATTCTTCTTCTTGGAATTGGTGAAGGATGCACAAGCACTGCTGATTGTGCTTCGTTGTGGTACAGGTAATAAATAGTTGATTGTTTTAATAAAAGCACACTTGAAATGCTAAGAGACAAATTTTAAAGCATAATTAATTGGAGAAAGATTCCTAAACTTGTGGCCGGTTTCCCCAACCCATCTATTGATTGCAAACGACATTCCTTGCTGTTGTTCTGGTGCATGAACCAAAGCCCAGTGATGTCTACTACTTAAGAAAGAGGTTCTACCTTCTTACTAGAATATGTTCTTACCCTTTTAAAACACTACCCCGAACATTAAGAACAAGAGATTACCTGATGAAGTAATGAAGTGCTTTGGTTGAAAGTAAATTGCATTTGAAGGAAACGGGTTTGGGGGCGAGCACAGGAAGATCTCCGAAGTAGAGTGCCAGCTTAGTTCTCTGCTTCAGAGATAAGTGAAGCAATTCAGGAATGTCTTTCCGTGAAAATAGTTTACAGATCTTTCTGCACAACAGGTAACCACCAGCATCAGAAATGTGTGCAAATAACAGACTACTCACTACAAGGTTGTCATCCATGAGTGGTAAGGCAACTCAGACTCATAGCAGTGGTTTTGCTCTTGTGCCTCATAGAATAGACAGAAAAGAATGCGGAAAACTAATTTTTCCATCTAGTTTCTTTCAGTATTGGTTCCAGGACTATTTTCCTACCCTCAGGAGACAGCAAAAACTGTCAACAACTGAAATGCTTCAGAACTTGAAATGATCTTAATGGCAAATATTTCTCCTCAAATAAAATTTAAAACGTAAGTCATAACGGTAAAACAGATTGAGCTATTTAAAGATGAATGTTCTATACATACTAAAACATTCCCAGAGATAACTATTGTGTCCTAAATCTGTTTAAAAGTCCAGAGTTCCTGGTAAAAAAACTTCTATGCAGATGAGGTAGCTACATGATAGTCTCTTTCCAGCTTAATTATACTCTTCACTCTCACCACCTCTACCAGTTGATTTTCGTAAGTTCTTAGAAAACAGTACTTTAACTTTTTTAGTTCTATGAAAAAAAATGACAGTGACAAGAGTTCTTAGCACTGCCTGTTTTCTGAGAAGCCTGACCATCAAGCCTTAGGAACTTGATCATGAGTTTTATTTCATCTCAAAGTAAATTTTAAGGGCGTGGCAGAGAGAATGGGAGCCTCATGCAAAACAGTTTAGGCTTCTAATTCTTGTATTGTCCTACTTACCTACGACAAGAACTGGAAAGAGGATAGATTCCAGTTAGCAGCTGTTAAACATTTGCACATACTCTTCCGCTAAAGAAGAGGTCAAGGATGGTTTTCTGGCCCTCCCTCCACAAGCTGCAGCTTCCTTCAAGGCACTTTCACCTGTTGTGGCATGGAGCTTTCCAGCAGCTGCACTGTAGGTATGTGTTCCTCCATGGTTCTCTAGGGACTGCTGGGAGACAACCTGCTTCACTAGGATATCTCCAGGGACTGCGGGGGATTCTTTGCTCTGTCAACTGGAACACCTCCTCCTCCTTGTCTTACTGTAGTATCACGGAGCTGCTTCCCATACTGGTTTTTCCCCTCACTTGCCACTGCCCATTCATATGTTTTGTGCTTTTGACAATATATTCTCACAGAGCCTGATGGGCTCAGTTGCAAAAATGTGTCTTGCTAGAAAATGACATGCTCTACAAAACCATGATTTTATAGAAAAGAATAGTGGAAGTACAAATATACTGCTAAAGGTCCGGAAACTTGACAGTGCTTCATTGTAATACATCCCCTGATTTTGCCTTCTTTCTCCTTAAGATCTGGAAAGAATACTGGGCAGGAGACAGTGTTGTTTCAAGGAAAAGACTTTTTTAGGATTCTAGGGTGCATCTTCAACTTTCTTGAGAAAATTGAGAAAAGGCCCTTTGTCTTTTGTGGTAAATATCATTAGGCAGTAGGGACAAATTCTGACCAACAAGAGCAGGTCAAAATCTGGTGAGATCAAGCAATATACCTTGAGTGGCCAGGACAGAATCATAGAGTGGTAGAATCAGTTGAATTGGAAGGGGCCCGTCAGGAGCATCAAGTCCAACTTCTGGCCCTGCATGGGACCTTCCTCAAGAATCACACCAGATGCCTGAGAGCAATGTCCCAAAGGTTCTTGAACTCAAGATAGGTGTGATGCTGTGACCACACCCTGGAGAGACTCTTCCAGTGCCCAGCCATCCTCTGGTTAAAAAACTTTTTCCTGATACCGGACCTGAGCCTCCCCTGACTCAGCTGCATGCTATTTCCTCCAGTTCTGTCCTTGTAAACCTCATTGGAGAACTTTCCGATACCTTCATGTCTTTTTTCATTGTGGTACCCAAAACTGCCCCCAAGCACTCAAGGTGAGGCCGCCCCAGAACACAGCAGAGCAGAGCAGAGCAGAGCAGGACAATGCCCTCTCTTGCCCAGCTGGTGATACTGTGCCTGATGCACCCCAGGACAGGCTTGGCCCTCCTGGCTGCCAGGGCACTGCTGATACCCATTTAGCTTGCCATTGGCCAGGAGCCTGGCTTCCTTTCAGCCTCTGGCTCCCTAGTCTATACACACACACAGAGCAGGATTGCCCTGTCCCAGGTGCTGAATCCAGCACTTGCCATCGCACAACTCCCTAAGGTTGGGGATTGCCTGTGGGAATCCTTGAAAACAGAGGATTTTGGGAAAGCTGCAAAAGGCAGGCCTCAGAGACAGCAGAACTGTGCTTGGAGCTAAGCAGTAGTCATAAGGTTTGTCAGCAGAAAAATGATAGAAGAAGTAGAGAAGTAAGGACAAATAGAACAATGGCCTGTGTATTAAAGCTTGACCAGAAGAACTCCCTAAGCTACAGCAAAGTAGATCTAGCCAGATGTTAGGAAGTTCTAAGCTTAATAATGGAGCTCTGTGCATTCTATCTTAAGGCTTACGAGCAGGTCTTTTATTCAAAAGAAGCAAGCGTTCTTTGAACCAAAGTTCTGTGTGCTTCTAGGGATCGGAAAGAACTACTGTCAATATGCTTTTGCTTTGTGGGATTGGTCAAAAAGCTTTTCAAGTAAGTTGTAACATGAAGTTCTTTTTCTGCTGCTGGGGACGTGAGCTGCTGGCATCTTCCCACTGTCATAACCATGTCATGAGACTGATGCTGGAAAATACAACAGCTTGGGACGCCTTCCCCAGCAGTCCCGCCCCTTTCGTGATTTGTGCATAGACTCCCGGCCAGCCATAATTGCCCATCTCTCTTATTTGTCAAGATCTCTCTGCAGTGTCTCACTGGCCTCAAGGGAGTTAGTTGACAGCTCCTCCCAATGTAGCGTCTCTGGCAAACTTGCTTAATATTCCTTCAAGTGCCGAGTCCAAGTGCTTCAAAAGATGTTGAAGAGAACTGGCCCAAGGATGATACTGTCTTAGCCACTGAAATTAGCGCTTCATGCTTCTTCTTGCTCCTTAGTGCAGAAATCACAACAAATATCTTCTTTGTTTCTTTTCTATCCATGCAGATATCTTTGCTTATGCTCATGCTTTTTATCCCAACAGCAGCTGACATGACATTTACATACAGAGCAAGAGCACGCTTTTCCTGCTGTTACTAGACTTAACAATTTTGCAATCTGTCAATCAGATACCTTTGCAACTGAAGTCGGACCTTCAGCATTTCTCATCAAAAGAGTAGAATGTCCTCAGAAGAAGAGAAAACTTTGCTGCATACTCTGTAAGCCTGCAGAATAGATCATAAGGAGTTAGCATCACAATCATTTCAGCACTGACCCTATACTTGAGCAGGGAAAAAACTTCAAAGAACAGCTAATTAATGCAGCAACATAGTCTAAGGAATAAAACAACTAGGATCTTCCAAACTGGTCCCTGCGGTAGAAATGTACTTGTAAGAATACAGAAGGTAAAAGATATGGTTTGGAAAGGCTACATCCTTGCTAAGCTAAATTGGATCTCATCCTGTAGATGAAAGATCAAGAAGCTCAAAGTGGAGCTAGAGAGACATGTCCAGATCATGAGATAGAGCAAAGCATTTTTCAAGATAATTAGGCATTTTGGTGGACTGGGCAGTTAGGTTAAATCTGCCACACTTACTCACTTTTGGGGACTGAATTGTGGAGTGCTAAACCATATCTGCTGCTCTAGAAAGTAAAAGAGACACATCCAAATGGTATGGTTAGTGTGAGGACTCTCACTCTCTATTGCTAAACATTTCATAAGCTATTAACCAGTCATAGGAACAAAATGAAATAAAGCCATTATACCATCTTGGAATGGAAAAATATGTTCAAAATATTTTTTTCCTTCTGTTTTCTTCCTCTATTTTTTTTTTTTTTTAATCCCAGAAGATACGATTCATAATTTCAACCATTCTGGAATGCTTTCAACAGATGAAGCCAGCATAGTATTTTTCTAACAGGCTCTTGCCCCTTACCTTCTTCATTACTGTTTTGGAATATACTCCACAGTCATTTGATCTCAGTCAGTTTTTTATCTCTCTCCCCCCAAGACAAATTTTAAAGGACTACCTAACCACTAAAAATCATCATTTCTCTGGTTTCTCAAAGCTTTTTGAGAAAGTTGTTTTGTTTTGGTTTTTTCATATTGCATCATTCCTAATGTCTTCAGACCTACTACAAGTGGAAGTTCAAATAAATCTTATCTTAAAGAGACCGTGAAAGATAACGAACTGCCAGTCTTGGTATTTTGTATTTTTCTAAATCCTTTTGATTTCAAGGTTGCCTTCCTGAATGCGCAGTTTAATTAGAAAACATTGTGTTTCTAAAGGAGACCCAGTTCAATTGCTTCTGCAAGTTCACCTTCATTTTGTAGGATTGTACTTGAAGAAATCTTGTTTCATTCAAACATTAAAAGAATAGATTTGACATCATATGTGACCCTTTCATTTCTCTCATCTGTATTTCATTGCGTGAGTTTCACAGTTGCCTCCAAGAAGATTCCTTTCAATTCGCATAGCATGTTATCTGAAGATCTGTCTGCTTTCTTCACTTGCTTGAATGGGAAGACATGGGAAATACATTCTGAAGGTTATCTTTTATAGTCTACTTTTACCTACCAGTGTGCTTCTATTGACTAGAACCAATTTCAGCTGGAAAGAACATATTGTTCTGATCCGCTCCTACCAAGGGGGGATGATGTTTTCTTAACTGATCTCGGAGGGCAAAAGACAAGATGGAAAAGGGATTGCAGTATCACTCCAAACAAATGCACCTTTCTAGAATGACCACAGCAAATGCCTTCAAGGAATTAGGGAGAGGAAAAAAATAGAAAAGAGGGGGAGAAAGAGAGAGGGAGTATAGCTACCAAATGGAGAGAGATGAAGTCCTCGCAGCCCAGCCGATGGAGTTCTCCTAGGGGAGATCTCAAAGTCCTGGTTATCTCAAGGTTCTATTCTAGTCCATTGCTGAGGGGGGAAACAGATCTAGAAATGGCTGAGGGGGAGCAGATACAATAAAGAGCAAGTCTATTGAAATTGCTGAGGGGGAAAATGGTATTGAAGACGGGTACAGACAGTCCATGTTCTCAGCAGGAGAAGTCAATATCAATATCAGCAGTGAGTGGGAGCTATTGTTTCAGGACTGGTTTCTATAGGAAACCAGTCTAGGTCCCGCGAACACATCTGCAGGCAACACTTAGCAGGCATCCTGCTTCAGTCAGGCCAGCAGCCCTGGATCAGAATGACGGGCGTCTCAGCCTCAGTCCTTGGGAGGGGGGCTTCAATCTGCGTCCCTCACGGTGGTAGTGGAGCAGATGAAGGATTTTCCATGGGGCGGCTACCACAGTTGCCCCAGCAAGTTCATCTGACCAAGAGGTGGGAAAATTCCTGGGCTGGTGTCGCGAAGCACGTGCAGGCCCATAGGTCGCCTCGCCCCTTGGCAGGCCCTGCTAGAAGCAGTCACTGTAGACACAGCTGCCAACAATCACTTGGCAGGCCAGAATTCTGCTCAGGGGCCTCAGGATTTCTGGCATTCCTCTCTGACCGGCATGCCAGCATTCCAGTCAGGGTCCTCAGGGTCCCGATGTCTGTCCTGGGGACGGTCGTGAGGCAAATGAGGGGAACTTCGGACTGTCTTTCACATGGATCAGAAAATCAGTTTACTAAAATGGCCAAAAAAGAATGTGTAACATTTAGAATTGAGGAAAAAAACAAAAACAAAACCAAACCCAAAGCATTGGAGCAATATCATTCTAGAGAATGCCATGTATCTATGAAAAGTACAAAAAACTTCTGTTTTCAAATGCACTTACAAATCACCTTTTTGCATCTGTTTTGGGTTTTTTTTTTGGTTTTTTTTTTGGTTTTTTTTGTTTGAAAGCTCTGGCACTTATCTGATTCTTTTTTGAGCTAGTTCAGCTCATTAATCTGGTAAGAAAGCAGCTAAAAGTAAAGAGAAAAACCTATGGGGACCAGGATGCCACTTCAGCCACGTTGTCGTGAAGCATTAGGTCAGCCTTCTGTGTTGTAGAAATATCTCTGTCCTAGATGAAAATCAATGCATAGCACTATCTTCTTTTAAACTTTGTCCTTGCTACTGGGTTCCTGAATGATCAAGATGCTTTCAAACCAAACAACAGCCAGCCCTCTGAGATACTCCCCAAAGTATTGCGATGGAATAACTTGATCAGGAGGAAGAGCTCGCTATGCAGAACCTGAATATGAGGTCAAGAATGCTTTGTTGTGGATTACCATAGTTTGGGATTGTTTATCTCTTACCCCACCATGTAGGTCTAGGAAAAAATTAGGTAGCCACAAGGCTTTTACAGCTGTTCTTGTATTTTGGGATAGTAAGGATTTAGGGGAGTAAACAAAACTGTGGTGAGTTTTCCTATTGACTTGATTGCTCTGTCACTTTGAATTAACTGCTTTGCATGTCAGCTAACCCATCAGCATCAATGAAAAGAATATTTTCTTCCTTCCTGCACAAAGGATGTTTCATGATGCCTGTGATGTCAGGGACTTAAAAACGAAGACCATTGTGATTGAAAGGAAGCACTGGCATGCCACAAGGTAACTGTAGTGAGCTGTGTTTCCTCCTCAGCTTCACTGTGAGAGTAGAATTTTAATGAGCAGTTCCAAAACTTGGTCTTAGCATAGTCTGGTGACATATCTCAAAGGAGCAGTGTCCTAGGGTGACTTTATGATGCGTGTATCCCCAGTCATCTGTTCTCTTAATGCTGGATATGATATTCTCTGCCTTCAAGACTGGTTCTGAGAGCAAAGGTGGGGAGAAGAAGAAGCACCGAGTTTCTTATCAGAGGCTGCACTCCTTAAAAAGCAACACTCTTCCACATTCTGCGCTGCACTGTGTTGTCTGGGCACTGACGGAGCAGAACAGAGCACGCATTTGCTTTTTAGTTGGTTTAGCTGGCTGAGGCAGAGTTTTCCCTGGACTGGTTTTTTTTTTTCTTTCCCTTTTCTTGGAACGTTTCGAATCTGCTCCGGACTGGGACCTGGGAAGCACTGGGAACTTGCACTTTGTGGCCTACTGGGGCCTACCCTGGGCAGCAGCCTTCCCCATTGCCGGAGGCATTGATAACAGAGTGAGCACCCACAGGAGAGACTTTCTGATTTGTCGTCTCTTCAGTGCGGCAAATGAGTTTTGTCATCTGGTATTGTTCATTTTTTTGTGCTGGGAAGTGCTTTGCCTGTTAAAGAAACAGCTTTTTCCCACTTCTCTCCCCAAACCAGTTAAAGGGAGCGGCTGTGTGGGTGGGCTTTCGGTGGGGGGGAGGGTGCAGTGGCCCTTTGTGAGGTTTTCTGCCAAATTTAGCCCTAAACCAGGACAATCAGGATGTGCGACTTAGAGAATGGTGGTTGGAACTTTGGTTGGAAAAGACCTTTAAGAACACTGAGTCTAAATGGAATTAGCAAATGCAACCATCAAGAAATGCTTTGCTGTTTGAACAGAACGTGATTTATCTGGTAAGCTTGGCAAGTATTTGTGTCATCACAAGCACACATGACCAATGCATTAGATGGGAATATAATAAGAAACCTGTGCAGATCAACAGAATGATTCTCAGGGTAGGATATTTGCATGTTTCATCTGTCTTCCTGACTTCTTCAAATGAATTCTTTTTAGAAAGTAATGATTGGAATTGTTACTCTTTTGACAGTTCTGAGTGTATTACTGACCTTTTTGGCATATGAATGCCAAACGGGTTAATTCACCTCGTTTTTCAGATAAAGACCGAGATTTAGTGTTGCTTCAGCTGGGGGCAGAAACATTGAAATCCTCCCGCCTCCTTCTTAGTACCTAATTTCTATTACAAAATCAGTGCACAATCTTGTCCCTTAAGGTCCACTTAGCTCAGTTTATACCAACAGGGTGACATTAGCAGGGCTCACATGACGCTGCACACAGAAGCCCTCAGTGTGCAGCTCTAGCAGACAGTAATTCCATGCAGTTGGACAATCCCAGTGCTGACTTTGGATCACCAGAAGCGTTCTTAGTAGAACGAGACAAATTTAATGGAGAGGTCTCTGCAGGAAGTGGCCTGAAGAAGACAGCAGAAATCCCAGCTGTGTGTTTGTAGAAATCAGTTGAAGGCCATTTACAGAAAAAAGATCTTTAAATCTAGCTAGCTTTTTCTGCAGATTATTTGTAAACTATATGCATGAGATGGACAGTTTCACTGAGCAACTGAAATACAGCTGCATTTAAGGGGATTGAATCAGGGTTGGGAAGCAGTGAAATAAAGCTTTTCAGGAATACCGGACATCCAAGTCCCGCCAAAATTGATCCGTTTTTTATGTCCAGATGCTTTTGAAAATAATGGGTGACCATTTGGCTACCTCATCGTTTTAATCAGAAATACAAAGAAAATTTTAAACTCACATTTTTTATAGCTTGAATATTTTTCTTTGTTTATTTCCTACTTTTCAATTCAGTTCTACAAATCATATGATTAGGTAATGAGAACTCATGCTGTATAAAAATATTTAATGCTATACTTCCAAGTTAAGGCCATGTATTTCCTGGAACTGTTTCAAAAAAAAAAAAAAATCCTGTCTGGATTCTTTCTTCCCCACGCTCATTATTAGATGAAAATCATTTCAATATTCTATTTTGACTTTAGATGGTGCAAGATTATATTCAGAAATTCAAGCCTCTACTGTTAGGTTGTTTACATGGTTTTCTGGCCTTTCTAACTTTGTGCAACCACTCTTTGCAGCTATATATTTTTGCAGTAAGGCATCCCAGGGGTCTGTGAGAAGTTTTAATGTCAAGCAGAACTAACATGTAAACTACACGTGACGTACTCGACATATTTCACCTCAGAAAGTTCAGTATGCTTAGACGGGATGAAATAGGAAAGAAATAGACTTAACACAATATTTCTAAATCTTGGAAATCTATTACCTGAACTTTGAGTCCGTTTGCAGGACTCTGTAGAAATGCAAACGTGAAGTCCAAGGAGTAGAGCTGAAGGCATATTGGGCAGGGGGACAGAAGATTGCTTTGAAGGATGATGTAAGCAAGATTGCATCCTAGAAAGATAGCAGCTGCTTCTGCTGGTGCCAACATCGAGAATTTGTGCCACTGGCCTAGTTTTCTGGGGACTTTTGACCTGCACGCTCTTGAGGGCTTGCAGACACGAATTAATCTGTCCTTTGATCTTTTCTTTCATTTGAACGTCTAGGACCTGTTTTGGTCTTGTGTACGGTACTGTATCGTGTTATAAACAGACATGTTTCCACTGTTTGAAAGCTGTAGTTGAAAGTTAGGTTGCAATTATGAGTTGGCTGTCAAAAGAATTAATTTTCTGCTTTAAGCAAAATATCAAGAGAGACATTCAATCCACTCCTGTGATACAGATTCATTTTGAATTTACAGGGTAATTTGCATTAGTGGTTGTACTGCATGAGCAATAAATATGACTTGCTTGGTTTCTAATGATGATAATAGTTCTCTTTGTATTACTATAAGAATTGAATCCACCATCATTCTTTTCCTGTTATTATTATGCTGTAAAGGAAAAACTCTTTTGCATTACCCAAGAGGTAAAATGCATGCATTTAGCATCATTCTTGCAGGTAGTCCTCAATTCTGAAAAGACCTCTCAGAAGCTGTATCAAATGGGAAAGCTAGACGGATGGCAGAATGCAGAAGCTGCCATTTAGGATCGAGTACAAAATGACACCCAAGAAATTCTTCATGGATGCTGCAGAAGTACAAAGACGCCATTATTTCAAGGTGAAAAAGAGTCAATGAATAAAAAACGATGCTAATCAAGACACTAGAGTACCAAGCGTGCGACAAGGCTTTTTTGTAATGAACATCATGCCCAGCATGAAAAAGTACTCTTTTTATTGTAGATCGTTTAAAAGTGCACAACAGTTTGGAAAAAAGTGCTTTTCTTTTTTCTAGTAATAAGAACTCTGTATCATTCTAAGAGATACTGGACACAGGTTTTTGAAAACAATGTTCTTTTAAAGGTTAATTCTATTCATAAATACTTCACAGGAAAACATTTGATCTGCTGTTCATCCTGAAGACTCTTAAAGGAAAATGTTTTGGTTGCGGTCTCTTCTCACTAGTTCAGGAGCTCAGTCTTACCAGCATTCTAATGCTTTTTTATGTTCCTGATGGCACGGCTTAGACATCCTTGTCTCCGTTACCGTCATGATTTCCATATCAAGTGATGAGAATTTTTCTTCATGATTGGTGAAGTGTCATAACATTCATGTCAAGTCAATTTGAAGTTTTTTTTTCCAAAGGAATCTCTTCCTTCCTAATGAAAACCTCTTGAAATAGCAAACCTACTCCGTTTTTCAGAAAGTGATATAATACACCTGTAGAGTACAATGTCCTCGGAGTTGTTTTTTCAGCAGAAGAAGAAAACTGCTGTTTTCTTCTTCTTCTATCACCTTAGACTTACTTTATTCAAAGCCTTTTTAAACCTTTGAATTTCTATTTTTATAGCTAATTCCTTTCACAGTGGGCTATAGCATATGTATTTTGAAAGGCCATTTGTACATATTCAAAGGGCTTACTTCTATTCTACTAAGAAATGGCTGTACTTCTAGTAGGGAAACTTCAAGGTCCAGTAAGATTTTATCTTGTACAAAATTTAAGAAACTCTAACTCTTAAAAATGATACCAGAAAATGACGTCTGTAAGACTGTGGCAGGAGGCTTTTTCCAGAACAATGTGCAGTTCTTCCCAATTCTATTTTTCCCTCCCATTACTTTGTACACAAAGATTTTTACACAGTCTTCTAACAGTGGCATGTTACTACTGGGCTAGAGTATTGCCCTGCCAGCATTGGAATTGACTGGAATGCAGCTGTGTTCCAATTTGCTGATGGGACAAGGGTTTTTTTGCTGAACACACTTTAGCAAGCAAGAGGGCTTCTTGGTCTTTAGAAGCTGAGTCCCAGAAAAAGATGAATGAGGTGGTGACGTGCCTCGTGTTTTGAAGAGAGATCAAAAAGTTATTGCTGGGGTCACCTCCCTTTTGGTACGGAAAGCACACAGAGGGCTTTGAAGCAGCACTTTCACCCTCTTTGCATTCACTAGTAAATCTGAGACAGAGCTTGGCCCAAGGTTTGTGCAAAAATACTCTTTTGATGCAACTGTTCACCAGACAATATCTCTGGGAAAATGTGCAGGGGCAGAAAGCAAGCCCTTCCTGGGAAATCTACTGAAATGGTTCAGAAGTTATTCCCACTCACTGTTGCTAACCTCTGCTGTCTAGCTGTCGGATATGCTTGGGACCATGTTGAAATAATTCTAAACAGTGTACTGAGGCTGCAATATTGAGTAAACATAGGTATTTTCCATAGGTGTCAGGGAAAAATATTTCTATTGGTAAAAATGAGTTCCATAGAAAACAAGAAGAGCATGGTAGAAAAAAAATCACATCCATAGAATGAAGATGCCCAGAATTCTTCTTTTGAAGTTACACAGAGTCAATATTTTCTAAATAATGTTGTGAAACTTATGAAGAAGTAAGAGTACATTCCGCCTGACTGGTGCACAAGTTCATGTTTCCAACTTACAAAAAACATATTATTAAAAGAAAAATGTTCCACCTTGTGGAAAAGTAGCCCATTCGTAATTGTATCAAAGGTAGGATTAGATCAAGTATTCCTACAAGACAGTAGTAGTACTAGGAAAAGCCTTTTGGCATCTATCTGACTACAGGAAACTTGAGCAAGCAGAAGTGTCTTTCCCTGCTGCAAGCTGTACTTCCGATTTGCTACTGCTGCTTCAACATTGTTCAAAGAAAACTTGTCAAAATAAAACTAGTGTATACAAGCAACTGGAACTATCCATTGCGTTCCAGCCAATTTGAACTAGAAAATATCGGACACACACTCCAGTTGAATATTCTAATGCATAGATGGAGTATACCAGCACTAAGAAATGGGAACGCTGGAGAAAGGAGTAAATGCAGATGAATTTCAGGGAAGGAAATTATTGGAGAGCTAACTGCAGTCCCTCGACTTTACAAGAAATGATGTCCAGTAAATCCCAACCTGACACATAAAGAACTCCGTTTTGAAATGGGCTGCATCTATGGTCCTCTGTTCTTCCTAGATGAAGGAACTGTGTTTTGAATCAATCTTCCAAGTGGTATGGCTAAAGACCTTGGATACCTCAAAATTTTTTTTTTTTTTCCAGAAGCAACTGTCTCAAAACCTCTCTAAACTGACTTTTCCCCTTACGATGCCATCTTTTAAAAGAGCACCTTTTCATTTAACAGGGTATTCCAAACATCATTTCCAAATTTAGACTAAAAGTAACACTCTTTCTAGTTATCTTTGGGTTTTTTGCAGCTTCCTGCCAACATAGGCAGCAAGGAAGAGAACAGACGGCAGCTCTTTCTGGAGCATCTTGAACAAATGCCCTTGCTTATGTTCAAATCTTTCACTTCTCCAAAATCCCTAACGATGAAGTAAAGGTTGTGAAGGCATTACTAGTAGTATTAGATGGCAATGGATGGGTCAAATAGAATTTGTATCGCATAGATGATACTTGGCAAACAGCAAATGAAGGGGTTTCTTTCAGCTCTCAGACTGATGTTACATCTCAGTAATTTATTAAAAAGATAACAAGAAGGATATTTTTTAACAGTGAACTTAATTACACCCCTACCCATGGACATCTGAATCTTAGGAATAGACAGTGTCTGATTTAGAAAAAAAGAAAGAATGACCACAGTTTAAAGAAGCATATGATCATGAACACTTTGCTGATGGAACGTAGCCTATTCCTTGGCTGAAATGAAGCAGGTAGACAGGACATAGGAAGTATCGTTTTGTGGATCAAACATTTATTTTCTAAAGTGATGCTTACAGATGGTGAACTCACCAACTTCGATATTGCACAGTAGATAAGGGTACCTAACTTGCGCCATCAAGTTATCCCTTGGAATCACCATCCAAGGGCATTTTCCCCTGCCTCTGTGAAAATGTGCCTACCTTTTTCACAACACTTTTGCAGCAGCATTCTTAGGCCTGATCAGCTGGTATGGAGGGTGAATGATCAGCAGCAAGGTGACTGGCCAGGGTCATTTGCTTCAATGGATTTTGATCTACTGGATATTTTGAAGACCTGCTTCAGCCCTGTTGGTCAAACACAGCCTTCAAACGGTGCTAAACAATTGTTTGGGCTGTGGACCACATGAAAAAATACCTTCTGGTGCCTTTACTGGGCCATATGCTCTTGATTCTCTCCCTCAACTTCTCCATCACCTCTCATCTCTTTCACATGAGCTATGTTCAAGGTCCACAGGATACTTTTCACAGAATCTTCAGGCCTGATGCAGTAGGAATGATGAACAAATGCAGCTGGGATGAATTTTCCAGTTTGGATAAAACCTCTTGTGCACACAAATCCCCCTATGCCCAGAAAAACCTTCACTAAGCACTCGTGTTCTACCTAAACCGCAGTTTAGTCTGAAAGAAAAGCTTTGGTCTGAGAGTATCTGAGAGATTT
The DNA here is from genome assembly GCF_027477595.1 of Haemorhous mexicanus. Classification (NCBI taxonomy): domain Eukaryota; kingdom Metazoa; phylum Chordata; class Aves; order Passeriformes; family Fringillidae; genus Haemorhous; species Haemorhous mexicanus. The sequence goes on along the minus strand of NC_082345.1, from coordinate 21,773,139 downwards.
GCATGAAGCACAGATATCTGACCTATGCAATTTTGAAGATCAGAGTTAAAAGAAAATGGCAAGAAGTTTTTAATTTTGCCGGTTTTAATTTTCAATTCCATGCACTTTTTCAAAAAGTGTCAATCTCAAACGGCCATCAACATCTTTCAGTCGTCTGGAAGTTAGTATTCATATCAAATGTGTTTCAAATCAATAGAATTTCAAACCTTTCCTCAAAGTTTATATACCTAGATTTAGTATTTCTGATCTCTATTAGATGAAAGGAAGACATTTTTTGCTGTTGGGGTGCTGGAACGCTGCTTCGGGTTGCCCAGAGAAGTTGTGGATGTCCCATCCCTGAACGTATTCAAGTCAGCTTGGATGGGGCTTTGAACAGCAACGAATGTGACCCTTGATGGTAGATAAACAAAGCTTGAATATAGAAGAGACTCAGATTGAGGTATACGAACAAATTTTCTCTCAGCTCTTGGGGTAAATTCAAAGTTGTACAAAATTGCATTTCTCTGTGATTTTTACTACTGTAACAGAAAGCTTCATGAAAACTGTGCAGAAGATATCAACTTTTAAAAGCGATAAGAACTACAACATCAAACACATGGGATGGGTTTCACCATGGGACACCCTCTGAGAGAAAATCTCTGTATTTCGACACTTCATGCCAATCATTAGGATTTCAAGGAGTGCCAAAGAAGGCGGCAAAATATCCTTCAGGACATTATTTACTGTAGTTCAGCCTGGCCATTAGTTGGAATTGGTGTTTGAACTAATGTAGACATACCACACACACTTTCCATGCACTGAAAACTTACTGTTTACAATGAATAAGCAATGAGGATCAAAATTGATTGAAAGCATCTTAAAAATGTCAAGTATTTCACTGTATATGATCTATGATCAAAATACTTATTCCTCCTTAGTGAGGGACAAATAAATTCTTCCATACCATGATGGTTAAAAATTGTCTAAACCAATGTTTTCTTCTGAAAAGACATCATCTAATTTTTTCTATTTTTAGAAGAAAATATTTCTAGACATAGAACAAAGGAATTTTAAAGGAACAAATGGAAGGAAAATATTCTGCAAACAGAATTCAATGAAAAGCTGTCTTTTAAATATGAGGTAGATATTCAACAGAGTTTTTGTACCAGATATTTGAAATAGTGTACCGGCTATTTTGTCCACAAAGAGAGCTATTTAGCATTTCAGTCTTTTCCAAGGTGTTCATGATCTGCTATGCTGATCTCTGTGCATGCCTAGGTGTGTGCGGAAGGTGGGGCCATGTGAAGGGGAGTGTCTATGTTTGCTTAGCACTCGGAGAGGCAGATTCATGCCTCAGCTCCATCATTTCTTTTAGAAACTTCCCAGAGAGTGGATATGAAGTTTCATATCCAAAAGAGATCAATTCCCAAGTCATCCATTTTACTCTACCTTGTAAATCACATGCTTTGTTGCATATTTTATCAAATATACTTTCAAGCCGCGTGGAGGAAGGAGAATGTGGAGAATCCCTCCAATGTCTTGCAACTTGTACGCAAATAGATTTTCAAGAAAATCATCATTTCTCTTTTAAATACATCTGGGACAGGCATGATGGAGGCGTCAATCTGTTGAAGTTTTTGTTGCTGGGGGAAGTTGTACGAAAGGACTGGTTTTTACATTGGCCAGTTACTGAATCAAGTGCATGAACACATTTGAAATTCCACTGGGGTTTCCTTTTTCTAGCAGACTACTTCTAGAACTAGCTAGCAGACTCAAGATGACTCTTTTTCTCTGTTTTTGTTTCTTCCCTATTTTCTTGCTTTCTCTGCAACTGTCTACACAATTTTAGGACTTTTTTCCCAACTCAAATTGTTTCATAGACCGATAATTCAGATACGCTTTTTACAAGGAATGTTTTAAATCTTTGTTAGAATTAAGAAAGTTAAGGACATAGGTCTTTTTCTTCCCTTATGAATATTGCAATGAAAGAGTTCAATAAAGACCAACTCCTTTTTATTTATTTGGAATACAAGTCGATAATTCCCATACAGTAATTCATTGGTGGACCAATATTTGCCATTCTGATGTAAGTTGTCACTTCTTAACAATATGCCTTCTGTGACTACGTTGACAACACTTTTGGTAAAGATCCTAACTGGTCTTAGACACGCATAGGGAGAAATTTGCTCTGCCAGTGTCAGTCTTAAGCATGCGTCTCAGAGGATCTTTCTAGAGCTGGGGAATTTTCCCATGAAAGGGATTCAGTTATGGAAGAGACAGGTTTCCTGGAGTTTTACATTCTTCTTGAACACTACTTAAGGAACTTAAATCCCATGTCCATTTGGATCTCACTCTGCACAGAGCTTTGTCATGCCAGTCCTTGAAATGCATCTGTAAGAGAATTCACTAGCACAGAATGAATGAGGGTGGAAGGGCTCTGTGCGGCTCCCCAAGTCCCATCCCCCTGCTTCAACCAGGATACCTAGAGCCTGTTGCCCAGGATTATATCTGGGCCTACTTTTAATGTCTTCAATGATCCAGACTCCACCATCTTTCTGGACACTCTGTGCCATGGTTCAGTCACCGTCACAATAAAAAATAATTTTGTGATGCTCAGAGGCAATCTCCTGTATTGCAGTGTGTGCCCACTGCCTCTTGTCTTTTCACTGAGCATCATTGAAAAGACACTGGTTCCCTGCTCTTTGCACTATTCCTTCCCGTAGGTATGTGTGCTGCCATGTAGATAAACGTCCAAAACTTCCCTGAAGCCCAGGCAGATGATATTCTCTTCATCTACCAGGCAAGTTCATTCACCGGAGGAGTTTAAAAAGTCGTCAAGCACCAATTTCCCCTGGTAAATCCATGCTGACTACATTTGTTCTGTCCTCCTTCGTGTGCCTGGCAATGCTTTCCAGGAATAGCTACTCCATCAACTTCCTGGGGATCCAAATGAGGCTGGCTGGCTTGTACTTTTCTGAGTCCTCCTGGTTGCCTTTTTTCAAGATGGGTGACATTTGCTTTCATCCAGTCTTTGGGCACTTTCCTCAGTCACCATGGTCCATCCAACATGATCAGGAGTGGCCTCAGAATAACATCTGCTAACACCCTTGAGACCTGTGCATCCATCTCAACAAGGCCTGTGGACTTTATGGAATACTTCCCAATTCAGTGACTATGCCCATAAAAATTTGCATGGGATAAGAGGACATTTTAACAGGTACTTGAAGAGTGAGTGAAAAGCTATGGAAGCAATCCAAAAGGACGAAGACTAGAGTTCCCTTTGAAGACAAAGCATCCCATCATGGAGCTGAGCAGCTTTAGATCCAGGTAAGCTTCCTCTCTGAAAGGATGCAGAAGACATGATTTTACCTTATCCAGTAATAAAATGTGTTGACCATTCACTTGCAATACAAAAAATTCAATGATTTCCAAAATTATTGCCTCCTAAGTAGACAATAATATACTGGCTGGGTATTCCCCTAACAGATGAGAGCACCTGCTTGATGTCTCTTATGCTTGCAGACTATTTGAAGTAGGTCATTTGAGTGGGGATTCCTGGTCTTCGAATTTTCTTTCTGATGAATTTGGAATATTTACTGAAGCAAGGACCGGAAGATGAAAACTTCATTTCCCATCAGCGCACTCTAACATCCATGGCCATAATGCCATTGTTTCTCCCCAACTGAGTCAAGAATTCATGACTACAAAGTGGATCAGCTCCAAAGGAAAGATCAAGGCTGGATAATATTCTCTCTTGGTAAAGCTATTTATCTCAAATGAAGTGACCGACTTCTAATCGCTCACTGGCCTAAAGCTACAAGGAGGGGGAGATGGACCAGCTTTCCTTCCACTGCTGCTCTCTTTGTCACCTCGGTGTTTAATACGAGTAGGAAGACGTTCAAAAAGACAGCGTTGCAGAATTCATAAAATTCAGTCTTAAAAAAAATCATTTTTTAGCAGGTGAAATAAAAATAGCAAATAAAATATATAAGTTTGTCTTGCCTTGTTCTGCAGGTTTTGTAACTGGCACACCTTTCCTTATGAACGCACTGTCCTTTCCTAAATACTCTCATATGGAGGAAGATGCTTCTGATCAGAAGAGCACTAGGATGTCTTTACTCGACCTTTTCTTTTCACTGATGCTTGGTCCTCTGAAAAGAATGGTTTTCTAAAATTGAAATGTGCTACTATTGTTCCCATGGGGTAAGCCGCGGACTCCTCCTGTCGGAGCTGTCACTAATCAGCTACTCTCCTATCTGCCTTTAGTAGTTGAATGTTCTGGTCTAAAAGTAGCACCTTCTGTGTAGCCATGCTCTTAGTTGCCAGTCTCATCCTAAATCCAAAGACCCTCCTGCAAAGGACCGCTGGTTCTGTAGTCAACCAAGGAAAAAAGACCCGTCCATCCATGCTTTCTGATTTAAAATATTAGGGTATGATGTCCCTAAACAATTCTCTGCAGTTGAACACTACTTATCTTTGGCGTGTTCCTTCAACTCACTCGCAAGTAATTCATGCCTTAGGTTATTGGGAGAATTGCTTCATTGGAAGATGATTAAAAGGGGTATGAGAATACTTTTGTGCTTCTGCTATGAGGATACTTTTCAAATCCATACAAACTTCCTGCAAATGCAAAAACCTGCATCCTGTATTGTCCTAGCTTACAATATCAAAATGCATCCTATTCCCACCCTCAAGAACTGAGGAAACCAGGGGTGGCATTGTTTTTTCCTTCTCTCCTGTTAATGGGCCCATCAATGTCTTGCCACATGACTCAGAGATAACTCCCTCCAGGAGCCATTTCTGTTTCACGGGTAATCAAGGACCCACATCATGACTCAGAACGATATCAGCCCATTGGGAGATGCTCTGCCCAGGGGGTAGGAGCTAAGCATCCCCACCTGGATATAATCTGGGTTTTGGAAGGCAAGAAGCACCATTTCTACTGCATTGCCAGAGGAACGGCCACCCTTAGCCACTGGTTTTCCAGAGGACGAGAGCTACCAGATGGTTTCTACAGAATCACCACTTCAACAAGACCATTTCATCCAAACTGCTTTCACCACCCTAACTAGCAGGACGTCAGCTTGTATTCTGACTCTGTCAGTGGTTTTTCTTTTGTACTCTTGCATGGATTTGGGTTTTTCCCCCTTTTCCTAATAAACTGGATTTCTGACTTGGAGTCTTGCTGCGGTGCTGGATTTCTTCAGCCCAACTAGCTCCCGACACCGACAGCGAGAGTGGGCCGCCCCAAGAAAGCTGTCGAATCCGGGCTGCAGCTGTAGGGCACAGCTGCTCTACGGCACAGGTGGACTGCCTTGGGGATAGAACTGCGCTGAGAGCAGGGACAAGAAACAGGGAGAGGTCTTCTGCATATTTTTCAGTTTACTCCCTGGAGGGTCAAGGACAGAAAGACACTGATTCAAAGGCATCCATCAACTTCTAAATGGGGGGAAGGTCCCAGGGGAGGATACAATCTTTAACCAACTGGGAGAAACTGGGGGTGGTAGACAAGGAGGGGAATACAATGTTGAAACCAGTAGGGGGACTACAGGGGAGGAGAATAACTTGAAGAAACCACTGGGGTTTTGAAGGGTACAAAATTGAGAGGGAAGTTTCTAGAGAAAGGGGCAGGCTTGGGGAGGGGTTGATGTTCAATGGGAGAAGGAACAGGGAACAAAAGGGCAGGTCTTTGGGGAGAGGGACAGCTAGGGCAAAAGCCAACAATACTGGGGGGAAAGGAACAATCCATTCATAATAACATATGCTATAACAGCACAAAATAGGAAGCCTTAGAAAACGGACTACTAGAACTGCAGTACAATAATAAACACACACTGCAACAGAGTGTCTCACTGGTTTGGCTTTCAAAGCAGAAGAGGTGCCAACCTAAAAATTTCCCAACTTCAAGGTTAACTGGCTGCAGTTTTGATTTCCTTCTTCAATATATCACCAAGGCGCTATCAGCTTCTGTAATTGGCTCAGCAGCATGTCTGTTCTTAGTGCCAAGCAGGGATTCACTTTGCCAGGCATGGAGGAAGCTTCTAGGAGCTTTGCACAAAAAATCACTTCTGTGGCTGGCTTCTTCCCTCCCCACCAAAAACCAAGCCATGCCAAACCAACACCTTAACTAATTCGTAGTACTTAGTACGCATCCAAGAATGTCTTTTAAACGATGCTTTATGTTTTTGACCAAAAGCACTGAAAAGAAGTGGATCCATAATATTGATAAAAATTGTTCCAGTTCAATAGAAATATTGGGTCATGCAACTCTAGATTACATAGCTGTTTTTTTGTACAATACCCAGAGGCTTTTTTCACCTCCATGGAAGAGCCTAAATGAGGGATGTGGGAGTCCAGGCGGCTCTCCAAAATGCAGTTTATTCCATCCAAGACGTTGCAGCAGTCCAGGGTAGTGGGCAACAGAGCCTGTGCCTACAGCTGTCAGCTCTAGCTACAGGCAGGCCTGGAGACCCTTTGGTTTTGGCACTTTGCTGAGCATCTTCATACAGTAGAACCAATCTATCCCTTAACTATTATCTATAGCCTATCCTAACGACTCTAATTACCATATGTTGCTATTCTCCACTCACTAAAAGTCAGTATATTACAGCTGAAGCGGAAAGTTGTTTTTCAGTTTTCTTGACAGTGGAAAATTTGGAGAGCTTTTTCTGCTTGCAGCATTTGCTGACTTGTTTGCCTGTGCTAGCTTCCTGCTTGGTAAAAACATCTTCTTGTTTGGGGTGGGTTTATCCTTTGCTGTAAGTCATAAAACCCTCTTCTAACTAAGGTATCCTCGGTTATCCAGTAAGACTGGCTCAGCAATTCTTTTCTTCTAGATCAAAACTTGCTTCCAACTCTATTCCTTCTTCAGACTCCACATTGAAAAATCTTTCTGCCAAGCATACATATCTGTGAGACTTTCTCGTCAAACTTTCATCTTTCCCAACACCTCTAAAGAAATGTTTCCTGATGGTTTGGATCAGAAGATCCAGTATTGCCATCCTGAGATTTTTCATTCAAAACCCATAAGCTGTGCTCAAGGTTTTGGCTATGTTCTTTGTTGTGCCTTGCATCTATTTTGGCTAGAAAGCCAGTGTAGATGATGTCCTTGCTGCAGTAGCCATGGGAAATAAGGTGGAGTGTCTGGCTGATGTACCGGGATGTAGACTATCCAGCACTCCCCCAGGGAGGCGAGGATCCCTAAAGGAATAGAATATTGGCTATGCTCTGGGAGTTTTACAGAGAGAAAGATCCTCACAGCTCAAATGATTTGTCTCCTGGAGTTCTGAGGAGTATGTGGTGAAGAAGAAGGCTGCTGTCTTTTCCAAGAATCTTCCGTGCATTCAAGAGGATCATTGAACTTCTTGTCTGAGAATGAAAGAAATATTAGTAGTAATTAGTACTTTTTCTCTGTCTGTGCATCACTGATTGAATTTGGGTAGGCAATATTTTTTTTATTTATTTATTTGAATTATTCATCATAAGGTCTTCCAAATTCCCAAATTCTGCTTCACTTCTTTCTTTTGTAGGCCAGTCTGGTTCATCTTCTCTTCTACTGTATTATTGCAGACCATATCTGAATGGATTTTTTTTTTTTCATTTTGAACATTAGGTTTAAACCGAATGAACAGAACGCTTTATTTATCCTTATTTGACCAGTTTGCAAGGAAATACAGAATTTTGAAGAGAAGTGACGCGACTCCACTTGAGGTTTTCAATGGAAGAGAAGAATGACGATGATGATGACATTCACAGCATTGTTTACAGTAACATTGCAGCTAGTTTCCAGCAACGAAGGTCAGGTTCTGGAAGCAGGCACGCATGATTGTAGAGAAGTCTAAAAAGTTTCAGTTTGGCCGCTTTTCTTGAAAAATAGCTAATATGTCTCAACGTTGTGCTGAATCTCGTTGTACAGACACTTCTTTTGAGGTCTGAACTCCTTGCTGGACTTCTGTATCTAAGAATCAGATACAGTAAACCTATGTTTCCTTATATGCTGTAAGAATTTGGTTCTAATCTAGAAGAGCAAGAAAAGGTTGCCATATTAATACAAGGTAAAGAACCTGCTAAGAAAGCAGTGAATGGACTGCTTTTTTTATTGGAGCAGTGATTTAGTGGTTTGATGGGTTTTTTTTTTTTTGCTTCTCAATAGAATTTTAGAAGTGGTGGGGTAAGAAAGTGTGGCTTTTTATAGGTTTGCCTTGAAAGAAGAATTACAGAGGAAACTGTTGTAAAGAATTGATGAAGAGCTCTATGCATTAATGCACTCTTCCATACAGAGTTTCAGAAGTGAAAACAAAGAAGAGAGAGTGCCGACAAGATGAGAGTGCCGATTTACTAGAATGAATTCAAGATAGCATTCTTTTCTCTCTGAATTACAGCTCTAAACCTCAGGGTAGTAATAGGAAGTACATAACAATCTCAAAGATTTAAAAATGGATGATGAAGTTTTCTATCCAGTAAACTGTAAGGCTTCACATTTTAACCTGGTTTGCATTTTGGCAAAAGCCTGGAATCTTCTGCAATTTGCCAGATAACAAGGGATTTAGAACAGGAAGTATGCAAGTAATCATTTGGAGCCTTCATCTCCCTTCTTAGAACAATGGATACATTTATTATGCTCCTATTTTTATTCCATCAGGGGATTTGATCATGGAAATGTCTAGTCATTCTTTTCTTGTTTCCAACCCCTCAAAGAGCATGAATCCAAACTATTCAGAAGTTCTTGATCTGCAACAGTGACAAGCACTATACTGGTAAGAGTCAGTGGACATTAGCAGATCCCCTATGCCAGCCCCCTATGGCGGGCAGTTCTGGCAGGACTGATGTTTGAGGGGCTGGAATTCTGTGAAATAGAACATTCTATGAATGGGGAAAATGGAAACAGATTCTGAACGTTCAACCCAACACGTGAACAAGTACTAGGGCAGGTAATTTTCTGTGGAAATTTCTTTAGCCCCAGTGTTGTGGATGATGATTACTCTTCCTATCTCCTTTGGTCAGCTGCCAGCACAGTCACGTTACTCCGCTTATAGACAGAAAACCAGAAGAAGTCATTTTTGAACAAAACACCCAGCAGGACCTTAGAGTGTTTTTGCTGCAAAATGTTTCAAGGCAGATAGGGAAACAATTCCATTGTAGAGAGTGTGCTGAGAAGACAAGTTTGGAAGTTAAAAACCATGGGATCTGTTTCTATATATGTCACTGATTTGCTTATTATCAATTTGGTGGGGTTTCTTGTTTTGTTGGTTTTTTTTTTGGTTTTTTTTGTTGTGTTTTTTTTTTTTTGTTTTGTTTTGGTTTTTTTTGGTTTATTTTTTTTCCTGCATCCTTGAGATGAAAGCATAAGACAGAAAAGTACGGTAAAGTTAAAATACTTTTGAGATGGCTTGTGCTGAAAAACTTGTAGCTACTGCTAAGGCCCATAAGCCAGGTCCTGTTTCATTTCTGAGAAGCTATAAAATTCCCATTGGTAATTTAGTTCTAAGCATCTGTTGTTATGGTGGAGATGCAAATTAAGAAGAACAATTTTTGAATCTGTAGGGATGTATTTACCATTTTGGAGCTGCCTTTTCAGTCTCTGAGCCATCAATGAAAAGAAGGAGAAGAATCTACACTCTTTTCAACCTGTGGACCATCCACTACTGTCCACGTGCTCAGATTCAAAGCCAAACAATCCTGTTGGGCCTGATTGGGAGGAATTATTTGGATTCAAAATACTAGACTAGTATTTGATTTCCATCAGCACAGTCCATTGGGCACAAATTTTGATATCAATAGAACCTTTCACGGGGATCCATCTTTCTCACCTGCAGCACATTTTAAAGAGAAGAGGCATTGTTGAATGGCTTCAGTGAAAAAAAAAATCTTAAATGCACTCTGAATGGAATTGAGATCCAAAGGAGCCAGTATTTCAAGAAAGCCTGAGATGTTGTCTGCCATGAGATCCCTTCTAAGAGGTTCTATTAAGGTACCAAATTCTTCATCAAAATACTGTCAGATTGGTCAGAGGGGAAAAGCAAACTTTTTGAATGGTCCTTTGGGAAGACAGGGCTTGCAGCGAATTTAGTACTTGCTGCTAGGTTGCCTACATTCCAGGAAAGAGTATTAAATACTGAAATTTGACCGATGGTGGATGAAGTCTTTGTGACTGTGAAAGTCCAGTGCATGGCAATCTCAGAAAGGAACCCATCAAAGCCCCTGAAATGCCAACACACAAGTTGTGAGTTGGCAGTGCATGCCAGGTTTTAGCAAACCACAGCAAAATGCTGATTGCAAAACGAGGCCATCAAGTCACATCCGGTATGAAGCAGTAGGAAAGAGGAAAGCAGCTGAGAGCGTCAACCCTGCTAAGTAGTCTCAGTATTCTTATTGCCATTAGCAGAAATGTGAAATGAGTCTATAAAAATTACAAAGGAGGCAAAAGAAAAGGGAGTGATGACTCCTCTGGCATAGTGTTTCCTAACAGGGATCTTCAAAATCCTGTAAAGATTCTCTCATCCTTGAAACTGAAGGAAGGTATTAATGGCAGTAAGGAAATGGCATCAAATGCTAGAAAGACTCTGGGCAGTGTACTTCTAGACAGAAATGCCACTGATGGAAAACCGACTAAACTGGCACCAATGCAGCAGCATTGTACTAAAGCCCAGAAATTGTCCACGGCTTCACTCTCTGCCATTCCTTTCATATGCACACAGCAGCTCTGCAACATTCCTACTCATCATCTCCTTGGCAAACTGGGCGTGAGGGTCCGTAGTGACGCAGAGTCCCCAGGCAGGTGCAAAGGAGAGCCGCTTTCTTGCAAAAGCCAGGCTTTTGAAGCAGTCAGGCCTTTATCACTTGCATAGCTTTAAGCCGCAACAAACATAATTCAACCAACCGTCATACCCCACGCTGTGAACACGCAATGCTTCTAGAACTTCTTGATCTACCTCTAATTCAGCTGTCTCACTTTCCCCTAGTCATTTTCTACTTAGCCAAAGTAACGGGCCTCAGCCATGGTTTTACAAGGCCTTCCTTTCGGAAAGTTCTACCTATATGCAACAGCATACCACTAGTTTCTTCACCACCAAGAGTTTAGGTAGATGATTGGCATCTGCCCTTGCGGTGAAACACAATGGGGAGAGAAAATGCTGTTGGAGATGTTCAGTCATTCCATTTTCTAGACAGGCCAAATCAAAAGAAAAGCAAGCTATAGGATTGTGTACTTGCTCTTACAGAACACCTGCTGCCATCTGACAATGAACTAGCAGAAAATCAGCAAGAATGAGACTTGAGGCAAACAACCTTTGGAAGGGAATAATGGGTTGATAAATAAAGACAACAGTTTCCAGGCTCTTGAGATACTTTAAATGACAGCAAAGGATTTGAGAGCAGAGGCTGAACTGGTGGGGAAGGATTCAAAGAATCCCAAGAAAAACATGACCAAAGAATAAAAGAACCCCAAGAAAAATAGGGGCAACTGACCTGTTAAGGCCTTCAGGAAATCAGTGGCCGCTGATTTAGATAGGCCATTCAAGTTCATTTACTGGTGCACCTTCCACTCCTATTTCACCTGTCAGCATCACAGGGTGAATTGGGACCTTGGAATCAAGATTATTTGGGATTCTGTTCTTAGCTTTAGGAGAGAAGTACAGCAGGTGAAGTACCTGTTACTGATGTGATACCCAGGAACACAGAGTTGACACATTTCATTGAAGTCCAATCACAACTAGCAATACTAAGAGGATAGGATTGGCGCCTTTTCATGACGCTCTTCTTGTTACGCAGCCTGCTCTGATTCTGGTGAAACTTTTTCATTAGCTTCTCTCTAAAAAGGAGAAAAACCAATTAAATGTCCCTCCCTGCTGATGCTAATCGAGTCAGAGGTCTATGAAAGGGCCAAAAATATTCGGAATTCTTCTTAGACAATGGAAATGGAAGCAGAGCTACCAATCTATTTCCTTGCAACATATCCCTAAAACTCATTCCCTTCTATTCATCACTTATGTATAGCCAGCAGTACATTCAGGAAAAGATGAAACTGACTGATGTCAGCAAGGGAAGGACTTGAAAGAACTATTCCCATGAATCATCGTATAGACAGTAACTCTAGCATTAAAATCAGAACCCTTTTAGTAAGTATCACTTATGGGAAATTCAGGACTCCTGCACAATGGACCAAGAGGATTAAGCAGAAGCCGTTTATGGTTTACATGATGCACTTACTCATTCTGACTCTCTGCACACGCTAGTCACGCTTTTCTTATTGGTGCCTTTGTCTTGTCCACGCATTCTGCGTGCACCTCTCAGAAGATGTGTTTCCTTACAGTCCAGGTACTTTGCCCCCCCCCCCCCCCCCCCCCCCCCCCCGTTTTGCTGGTGCAGCCCGTAGTCTAAGCGGTTCAGATACATTGTCACAATTGCCCCTTCTTCTTGCACCAGCCAGATCTTTTCCAATGTCATTTTTAGCAAGAGGCACACCAGTTTCACCATGCATGGAATAACACAAAGCAATGAAATAATGACTACTGGTAAAAACAAAGCTCCATTTACGAGATCTTTCAACCACCCAGTTCTTTCCCATCCCTCCAACCATTGATGCAAACCCCACTCGTTCCCAGTCAATTTCTTCATATTGTCTTGTACTTGTGTGAGTTTCGTATGAATGGCGGCTGCAGAATGGTCCAAAAGATTCATGCAACATATTCCTTATAAAATTCCTAACACTCGTACCCATGTGCTAGTAACAATAAATCTATTTCACCTCCTATTTGCAGTGTGCTATATCTAATAGGATCTACGTCAGTGAGCACCTGACTTAAAATAGAAGAAGTTACGATAAGTCGTTTGAACATCCAGCACCCCAAATGATTAAAAGCAGCCAAACCTTGAGAAGCAGCGCCATCTAGCGTAAGGAAGAACACAGTTATTCCTGCTGGAACGAGCAAAACTCGACATAATGGTGCCAATCACGTCTTTAGCTAGTGTTCCTCTCTAGGTATTCCCGGAAACGAAAAAGCGGCTTCCTCCAGCAAAACCCATTATGAAGGTAAGAGAGCCCGCCGAAGAGCGGCTTCTGTTAAAAGAATCCGGCTACCGGCACCTACCTTCGGACAGCTGCGTATGCCCGTCTTCTGCGTCTCTTGCCGCCTAGACCTTAGCGAAAAGCTTTTCCAAGCATTTTCCCAAAAAGGAATTGTGCCATCACGACGGTTTTCATGAAGGTACTCGAGTTCTTCCCATCTCCTGGAGAAAAGAAAATATAAGATTGACCAGGGAGTGCTGCAAATGGCTAAGAACGATAGAAAAGAAAGTTGTTTGAGAAAATTTTCCTACTTATGGTAATGTAAGTTGAAACTGTTGGAAAGTGGTTAGTTATCGTTTTCCCTCAGTTTCAGAGCTGCTCACTTAATCCCAGTGCTGTGCGCCTTCGTTCTTGGACGTCTCAGCATCGGCCGAGCTCTCCGGCTGCCGGAGGCGAAGAAGCGGCTTTTTTGCGCACAAAGCTTTCTGCCGGTCGCGGTGCGCTCCGAACCGCGGCTTCTGCCGAAAGCCGCCGGGGACCGGCACCTACCTTCGGACAGCTGCGTATGCCCGTCTTCTGCCTCTCTTGCCGCCTAGACCTTAGCGAAAAGCTTTTCCAGGCATTATCTCAAAAAGGAACTGTGCCAGCTAAGCAAGCGTCCCACGACGGTTGTCATGAAGGTACTCGAGTTCTTACCATCTCCTGGAGAAAAGAAAAAGTAAGATTGACCAGGAAGTGCTGCATAAGGTTTAGAAGGATGCAAAAGAAAGCTGTCCAAGAACTTTTTCCCTACTTATGGTAATGCAAGTTGAAACTGTTGGAAAGTGGTTAGTTATCGTTTTCCCTCAGTTTCAGAGCTGCTCACTTAATCCCAGTGCTGCGCCCCTTCGTTCTTGACGTCTCAGCATCGGCCGAGCTCTCCGGCTGCCGGAGGCGAAGAAGCGGCTTTTTTGCGCACAGAGCTTTCTGCCGGTCGCGGTGCGCTCCGAACCGCGGCTTCTGCCGAAAGCCGCCGGGGACCGGCACCTACCTTCGGACAGCTGCGTATGCCCGTCTTCTGCGTCTCTTGCCGCCTAGACCTTAGCGAAAAGCTTTTCCAAGCATTTTCTCAAAAAGAAACTGTGCCAGCACAGCAAGCGTCCCACGACGGTTATCATGAAGGTACTCGAGTTCTTACAATCTCCTGGAGGAAAGAAAATGTAAGATTGGCCAGGGAGTGCTGCATAAGGTTTAGAAGGATGCAAAAGAAATTTTTCCAAGAACTTTTTTTCCCTACTTATGGTAATGAGCTATACTGGAGGCTCAGACCATTCTTCTTCTTGGAATTGGTGAAGGATGCACAAGCACTGCTGATTGTGCTTCGTTGGTGTACAGGTAATAAATAGTTGATTGTTTTAATAAAAAAACACTTGAAATGCTAAGAGACAAATTTTAAAGCATAATTAATTGGAGAAAGATTCCTAAACTTGTGGCCGGTTTCCCCAACCCATCTATTGATTGCAAACGACATTCCTTGCTGTTGTTCTGGTGCATGAACCAAAGCCCAGTGATGTCTACTACTTAAGAAAGAGGTTCTACCTTCTTACTAGAATATGTTCTTACCCTTTTAAAACACTACCCCGAACATTAAGAACAAGAGATTACCTGATGAAGTAATGAAGTGCTTTGGTTGAAAGTAAATTGCATTTGAAGGAAATGGGTTTGGTGGCGAGCACAGGAAGATCTCCGAAGTAGAGTGCCAGCTTAGTTCTCTGCTTCAGAGATAAGTGAAGCAATTCAGGAATGTCTTTCCGTGAAAATAGTTTACAGATCTTTCTGCACAACAGGTAACCACCAGCATCAGAAATGTGTGCAAATAACAGACTACTCACTACAAGGTTGTCATCCACGAGTGGTAAGGCAACTCAGACTCATAGCAGTGGTTTTGCTCTTGTGCCTCATAGAATAGACAGAAAAGAATGCGGAAAACTAATTTTTCCATCTAGTTTCTTTCAGTATTGGTTCCAGGACTATTTTCCTACCCTCAGGAGACAGCAAAAACTGTCAACAACTGAAATGCTTCAGAACTTGAAATGATCTGAATGGCAAATATTTCTCCTCAAATAAAATTTAAAACGTAAGTCATAACGGTAAAACAGATAGAGCTATTTAAAGATGAATGTTCTAGACTTACTAAAACATTCCCAGAGATAACTATTGTGTCCTAAATCTGTTTAAAAGTCCAGAGTTCCTGGTAAAAAAACTTCTATGCAGATGAGGTAGCTACATGATAGTCTCTTTCCAGCTTAATTATACTCTTCACTCTCACCACCTCTACCAGTTGATTTTCGTAAGTTCTTAGAAAACAGTACTTTAACTTTTTTAGTTCTATGAAAAAAAATGACAGTGACAAGAGTTCTTTGCACTGCCTGTTTTCTGAGAAGCCTGACCATCAAGCCTTAGGAACTTGATCATGAGTTTTATTTCATCTCAAAGTAAATTTTAAGGGCGTGGCAGAGAGAATGGGAGCCTCATGCAAAACAGTTTAGGCTTCTAATTCTTGTATTGTCCTACTTACCTACGACAAGAACTGGAAAGAGGATAGATTCCAGTTAGCAGCTGTTAAACATTTGCACATACTCTTCCGCTAAAGAAGAGGTCAAGGATGGTTTTCTGGCCCTCCCTCCACAAGCTGCAGCTTCCTTCAAGGCACTTTCACCTGTTGTGGCATGGAGCTTTCCAGCAGCTGCACTGTAGGTATGTGTTCCTCCATGGTTCTCTAGGGACTGCTGGGAGACAACCTGCTTCACTAGGATATCTCCAGGGACTGTGGGGGATTCTTTGCTCTGTCAACTGGAACACCTCCTCCTCCTTGTCTTACTGTAGTATCACGGAGCTGCTTCCCATACTGGTTTTTCCCCTCACTTGCCACTGCCCATTCATATGTTTTGTGCTTTTGACAATATATTCTCACAGAGACTGATGGGCTCAGTTGCAAAAATGTGTCTTGCTAGAAAATGACATGCTCTACAAAACCGTGATTTTATAGAAAAGAATAGTGGAAGTACAAATATACTGCTAAAGGTCCGGAAACTTGACAGTGCTTCATTGTAATACATCCCCTGATTTTGCCTTCTTTCTCCTTAAGATCTGGAAAGAATACTGGGCAGGAGACAGTGTTGTTTCAAGGAAAAGACTTTTTTAGGATTCTAGGGTGCATCTTCAACTTTCTTGAGAAAATTGAGAAAAGGCCCTTTGTCTTTTGTGATAAATATCATTAGGCAGTAGGGACAAATTCTGACCAACAAGAGCAGGTCAAAATCTGGTGAGATCAAGCAATATACCTTGAGTGGCCAGGACAGAATCATAGAGTGGTAGAATCAGTTGAATTGGAAGGGGCCCGTCAGGAGCATCAAGTCCAACTTCTGGCCCTGCATGGGACCTTCCTCAAGAATCACACCAGATGCCTGAGAGCAATGTCCCAAAGGTTCTTGAACTCAAGATAGGTGTGATGCTGTGACCACACCCTGGAGAGACTCTTCCAGTGCCCAGCCATCCTCTGGTTAAAAAACTTTTTCCTGATACCGGACCTGTGCCTCCCCTGACTCAGCTGCATGCTATTTCCTCCAGTTCTGTCCTTGTAAACCTCATTGGAGAACTTTCTGATACCTTCATGTCTTTTTTCATTGTGGTACCCAAAACTGCCCCCAAGCACTCAAGGTGAGGCCGCCCCAGAACACAGCAGAGCAGAGCAGAGCAGAGCAGAGCAGGACAATGCCCTCTCTTGCCCAGCTGGTGATACTGTGCCTGATGCACCCCAGGACAGGCTTGGCCCTCCTGGCTGCCAGGGCACTGCTGATACCCATTTAGCTTGCCATTGGCCAGGAGCCTGGCTTCCTTTCAGCCTCTGGCTCCCTAGTCTATACACACACACAGAGCAGGATTGCCCTGTCCCAGGTGCTGAATCCAGCACTTGTCATCGCACAACTCCCTAAGGTTGGGGATTGCCTGTGGGAATCCTTGGAAACAGAGGATTTTGGGAAAGCTGCAAAAGGCAGGCCTCAGAGACAGCAGAACTGTGCTTGGAGCTAAGCAGTAGTCATAAGGTTTGTCAGCAGAAAAATGATAGAAGAAGTAGAGAAGTAAGGACAAATAGAACAATGGCCTGTGTATTAAAGCTTGACCAGAAGAACTCCCTAAGC